>NC_092128.1:21573495-22231272 GCF_043159975.1 Macaca nemestrina | reverse complement strand
CCATCACAAGAACCAAAAATAAGGTGAGCAACTAGAGTACCTGATTTTAACTTCGTATTATAGAAAGACGCACTGAGAAGGGCAGGAGAGACAGTCTCAAATCGCAGATGCTACTCCTCCCCTCTCCCCTGGCAGGGGCTGTGCAGCACAGAGAGAGAAACCGCGCCTTTGGGGAGAGAGAGCACAGCAACTGGGGGACTTACATTGAACTCAGTGCTGCCCTGCCATAGCAGAGAATAAAGGTATGTTGAGCTCAGCCAGTCCCTGCTTGTGAGCAGAGCATTTAGACCAGCCCTAGCCAGAGGGGCCTTGTCCATCTGAGTGGTCAGAATTTGAGTTTCTTGGCAAGCTTCACCACCACAGGCTGAAGTGTTCTGTGTTAATAGGTAAACTTGAAAGTCCGTCTAGGACACAGAGATTGCAATTTCTAGGCAACTCTTTAGTGCCAGATTGGGCTTAGAGCCAGTAAACTAGGGTGGCATGTGACCTAGGAAATGGCTAAGGGAGGATTTACACCATCTCTCCCCCAACTCCAGGCAGTGCAGCTCATAGCAAAGAAAGTGACTCCTACTTTCTGCTTTGGGAGGGGAGAGTGAAGAGTAAAGAGGCCTTTATCTTGCATCTTGGATACCAGCTCAGCCACAGTAGGATAGGAAACTGGGCAGAGTTCTGGGGCCCCCATTCCAGGCCCCAGCTCTCAGACAATATTTCCAGACACACCCTGGGCCAAAGGGAAATCTGCTGCCTTGAAGGGAAAGACCAAGTCTGGGCAGGATTCATCACCTGCTGACTAAAGAGCCCTTGGGCCCTGAATAACCACTAGCAATAACCAGGAAGTATTCAATGGGCATTGGGCTCTGAGATGTGCTGGCTTTAAGGGGACCCAGCACATTCCTATTTGTGGTGACTACAGTGAAAGACTCCTGAATAACCACTAGCAATAACCAGGAAGTATTCAATGGGCATTGGGCTCTGAGATGTGCTGGCTTTAAGGGGACCCAGCACATTCCTATTTGTGGTGACTACAGTGAAAGACTCCTTCTGTTTGAGAAATGCAGAGGGAAAAGTAAAAGGGACTTTGTTTTGCACCTTATGTACCAGCTGGGCCAGAGTGGGATAGAGCAACAAGCAGGTTCTTGGGGTCCTCAAGTCCAGGTCTAAGCATTTGGATAGTATTTCTGAACTTGCCCTGGGCCCACTGCACTGAAGATTAAGTATCAAGCCTGACAGCATTCACCATAAGCTGATGAAAGAGCCCTTGGGCTTTAAGCAAACATCAACAGTGGCCTGGCAGAAGCTCTCATGGATTGGCGTCAGTGGTAGCCACAAGGAGAAGTTCCTCTGCCTGTGGTAAGGGGAGGGAAGAGTGGGAATAACTTTGTATTACAGTTTGAGTGCCAGCTTAGCTGCCATAGAATAGCGTGTCAAGTAAATTGCTAATGTTTTAGACTATAATCCCTGGCTTCCAGATAGCATCTCTGGACATGCATGGGACCTGGGGGAACTTGCCACCTTGAAGGGAAGGGCCTTGGTCAAGGCTCAGTGCTCTGCTGACTTCAGGTCTGACTCAGCACAGTTCCAGTGTTGGTGGCCACAGGAGTTCTTGCATCCCCACACCTCCAGTTTCAGGTGGTTCAGCAGAAAGAGGGAATGAGAGAGAGAAAAAGAGAGAGAGGGAGAGAGAGAGAGAGACTGACTGACTTAGTATGTTTGGGAGGAAATAAGGAAACAAGAGTCTCTGCCTGGTAATGCAGAGAATTCCTCTCACTTTTATATAAGACCACCAAGGCAGTACCTCTACAAGTCTGCAAAAACCACAGCATTATTGGACTTGAGACCTAAGTCCCTTTGAATACCTGGAAAGCCTTCCCAAAAACAACAGTCACAAAAAAGCCACAACTCTGAAGACTATAATAAATACCCAACTCTTCAATGTACAGACACCAAAACACGTCTATGAGCATCAACCCCATCCAGAAAAACATGACGTCACCAAATGAACTAAATGAGGCATCAGGGACCAAACCTGGAGAAACAAAGATGTATGACATTTCAGACAGAGACTTCTAAATAGCTGTTTTGAGGAAATGCAAAGAAATTCAAGATAAAACAGAGAAGAAATTTAGAATCCTATCAAATAAATTTAACAAGGAGATTGAAATAATTAAAAAGAAGTGAGCAGAAATTCTGGAGTTAAATAATGCAAGCGACATACTAAAGAATGCGTCACAGTCTCCTAATAGCAGAATAGATGATGCAGAAGAAATAATTAGTCAGCTTGAAGATAGGCTATTTGAAAATACACAGTCAGAGGAGACAGAAAAAAGTATGGAAAAAAATGAAGCATGTCTACAACATTAGAGAACAGACTCAAAAGGGAAAATCCAAGAGCTATTGGATTTCAAGAAGAGATAGAAAAAGAGATAGGAGAAGAAAGTTTATCCAAAGGAATAATATCAGAGAACTTCCCAAACCCAAAGAAAGACATCAACATTCAAGTACAAGAAGGTTATAGAATACCAAGCAGATTTAATCTAAACAAGACCACCTCAAGGCATTTAATAATCGCACTCCCAAAGGTCAAGGATAAAGAAAGGATTCTAAAAGCAACAAAAGAAAAGAAACAAATAACATACAAAGAAGCTCCAATACATCTGTCAGCAGACTTTTCAGTGGAAAATTTATAGGCCAGGAGAGAGTGGCATGTTATATTTAAAGAGCAGAAGGAAAAAAAAACTTTTAACCTAGAACAGTATATCTGGTGAAAATATCCTTTAAGTGTGAGGAATAAAAGACCTTGCCAGACAAAGAAAAGCTGAGTGATTTCATTAACACCAGACCTGTCCTACAAGAAATGCTAAAGGGAGATCTTTAGTCTGAAAGAAAGAGATATTAATGAGCAAGAGAATTCACCTGAAGGTACAAAAGGTGATAATGGTAAGCACAGAGAAAAATGCAATTAGTATAACACTGTAGTTGTGATGTGTAAACTTCTCTTGACTTTAGTAGGAAGACTAAAGGAGGAACCAATCAAAAATAATAACTACAACAACTTTTCAAAGCATAGATAATAGTACAATAAGACATAAATAGAAACAACAAAAAGTTAAAATGTAAGGAGATAAAGTGTAGAGTTTTTATTAGTTTCCTTTATTCATGTTTGTTTAAGCAATCAGTGTCAAGTTGTCATTAGTTTAAAATAATGGGTTATAAAATAGCATCTTCGAGTCTTAACAGTAACCTCAAATTGAAAAATACACAATGGATACACATACACAAAAAGCAACAAATTAAAGCATACTATCAGAGAAAATTACCTTTACCAAAAGGAAGACAAGAAGGAAGGAAGGGAGGAGAAGACGGCAAAGCAATCAGAAAACAAATAACAAAATGGCAAGAGTAAGTTCCAACTGATCAATATTAACATTGAATGTAAATCAACAAAACTGTCCAATCAAAAGACTTAGGTGGCTGAATAGATTTTTAAAAATACCCAGTGATCTGTTGCCTACAAGAAACACACTTCACCTCCACATATACATATAGAGTAAAAATAAAGGGATGGAAAGAGATATACCATGCTAATGTTAACCAAAAAAGAGCAAAAGTAGCTATACTTATATCAGACACAATGGATTTTAAAACAAAAAATATGGAGAGACAAAAAAGGTCATTATATAATGATAAAGTGGTCAGTTCAGCAAGAAGATACAACCATTTTAAATGAACATGTACCCAACACTGGAGCACTGAGATATATAAAGCAAATACTATTAGAGCTAGAAAGAGAGATAGGCCTTAACACCGTAATAGTGGGAGACTTCAACACCACAATTTCAGCAGTGGATTGATTTTCCAGACAGAAAATCAACAAAGAAACACCTGACTTAATCTGCACTATAGAACAAATAGATATAACAGATGTTTATAGAACTTTTTTTCATTTTTGGGGGGATGGGGGGGACAGAGTTTTGTTCTTGTTGCCCAGGCTGGAGTGCAATGATGCAATCTCAGCTCACTGCAACCTCCACCTCTCGGGTTCAAGTGATTCTCCTGCCTCAGCCTCCCAAGTATCTGAGATTACAGGCACACGCCACCACACCCAGCTAATTTTTTGTATTTTTAGTAGAGACGGGGTTTCTCCATGTTGGTCAGGCTGGTCTCAAACTCCTGACATTAGGTGATCCACCGCCTCGGCTTCCCAAAGTGCTGGGATTACAGGCATGAGATATCATGCCCAGCCTAGAAAAAAAAAAATAGGGAGAAGACCAAATAAATAAACAGAAATGGAAAAGGAGACATTACAACTGATACGAGTGAAATTTAAAGGGTTGTTAATGGCTACTCTGAATAACTTTATGCCAATAAATTAGAAAATGTAGATGCAATGGACAAATTCCTAGATGCATACAACCTACCAAGATTGAACCATGAAAAAACCCAACACCTGAATGGATCAATAACAAGTAAGGAGATCAAAGCCATGATAAAGTATATCCCAGTAAAGAAAAGCCTAATGGCCTCACTGTTGAATTCTACCAAACGTTTAAAGAACAACTAATCTACTCAAACTGTTCTGAAACATAGAGGAGGTAGAAATACTTCCATACTCATTCTGTGAGATCAATATTACCCTAATACCACATCTATACAAAGACAAATAAAAAAAAAAGAAGAAGAAGAAGAAAAAGAAGAAGAAGAAGAAGAAGAAGAAGAAGAAGAAGAAGAAGAAGAAGAAGAAGAAGAAGAAGAAGAAGAAGAAGAAGAAGAAGAAAACTAAATGCCAATATCTCTGATGAATATACATGGGAAAATCCTTAACAAAGTATTAGCAGACTGAATTCAACAATACTTTTTTTTTTTTTTTTTTGAGACCATGTCTTGCTCTGTCATGCAGGCTGGAGTGCAGTGGCATGATCTCAGCTCACTGCAGGTGAGCCTCCCAAGTTCAAGTGATTCTCCTGCTTCAGTCTCTCGAGTAGCTGGGATTACAGGTGCATGCCACCATGCCCGGCTAATTTTTGTATTTTTAGTATATACAGGGTTTCACCATTTTGGCCATGCTGGTCTCAAACTCCTGTCCTCTAATGATCCACCTGCCTCAGCCTCCCAAAGTGCTGGGATTACACTCATGAGCCAGCACACCTGGCCTCAGCAACACATTTGAAAGACCATTCTTCATAACCAAGTGGGATTTTTTTCCCAAGGATGCAAGAATGGTTCAACAGACACAAATCATTCAGTGATGCAGCATATCTACAGAATGACTCACAAAAAACATATGATTATTTCAACTGATGATGAAAAAACATTTGAAAAAATTCAACATCCCTTCATGATAAAAAAAAAAACCTCTTAAAAAACGGGTTATGGAAGGAATATACCTCAACACAATAAAAACCATATATGACAGACCCATAGATGATATCATATGGAATGAAAAAAACTGGAAGTCTTTCCACTGAGATCTGGAGCACAACAAGGATGTCCACTTTCACCAGTTATTAGACATGTTACTAGAAGTCTTATTTAGAATAATCAGACTAGAGAAAGAGATGAAATGCATCCAAACTGAAATGGAAGAAGTCAAATTATTCTAGTTTGCAAATAATATAATCTTTTATTTGAAAAAGCATAAAGACTGTACCAAAAAATTTTAGAAATGATAAATTCAGTAAAGTTTCAGGATACAAAAGTCAACATACAAAAACCAGTAGCATTTCTATATGTGAACAGTGACCAATCTGAAAGAGAAATCGAAAAAGTAATCCCATTTACAATAGCCACACATCAAATAAATTACCTAGGAAATATTTTAACCAAAGAAGTGAAAGATCTCTACAATGAAAAGTATAAAATACTGATGAAAGAAATTGAAGAGGACACACACACACAAATGGAAAGATGGTCCATATCAATGGATGGAAGAATCAATATTGTTAAAATATCCATACTACCCAAGGCAATCTTTAGATTCAATGGAATCCATATCAAAATACCAATGACATTCTTCAAATAAATAGAAAAACCCTAAAATAAATGTGAAACCACAAAAGACCCAGAATACCCAAAGCTCTCCTAAGTAGAAAGAACAAAACTGGAAGAATCACATTACCTGACTTCAAATTATACTACAGAACTATAGTAACAAAAACAGCATGATACTGGCATAAAAACAGACACGTAGACCAATGGAATAGAATAGAGAACCCAGGAACAAACTATGGTGAACTCATTTTTGACAAAAGTGCCAAGAACATACACCAGGGTAAAAGCACTCTATTCAATAAAATGATGTTGGAAAAACTAGGTATCTATATATAGAAGGATGACATTTGACCCCTATCTTTTACAATATATGAAAGTCAAGTCAAAATGAATTAAAGACTGAAATCTAAGACTACACACTATGAAACTACTATAAGAGAACATTGGGGAAAATCTCCAGGACATTGGATTGGCAAAGATTTCTAGAGTAATATCCCACGAGCACAGACAACTAAAGCAAAAATGGACAAATAGGGTTACATGAAGTTTAAAAGCTTCTGCACAGCAAAGGAAACAATCAACAAAATGATACAACCTGCAGAATGGGAGAAAATATTGCAAACTACCCATCAGACAAGGGGTAAATAAGGAGAATACATAAGGAGTTCAAACAACTCAATAGAAACAAAAATCTAATAATCTGATTTTAAAATGGGCAAAATATTTGAGTAGATATTTCTCAAAAGAAATCATAAAAATGGCAAACAAGTATATGACAAAGTGCTCAACATCAATGATCATCAGAGAAATGCAAATTAAAACTACAGTGAGATATCATCACACCTCAGTTAAAATGGCTTTTATAAAAAAAAACACAGTCAATAACGAATGCTGGTCAGGATGCTGGCGAGGATGTGGAGAAAAGGGAGCCCTTGTACGCCATTGGTAGGAATGTAAACTAGTACAACTACTGTGAAGAATAGTTTGGACGTTCCTCAAAAACCTAAAAATAGAACTACCATATTACACAGCAATCCCACTGCTGGGTACATACCCAAAAGAAAGGAAATCAGTATACTGAAGAGATATTTGCACTCTCATGTTTACTGTAGCACTATTCACAATAGCCAAGATTTGGAAGCAACCTAAGTGTCCATCAACAGAGGAATGGATAAAGAAAATGAAACACTTATACCCAATGGAGTACTATTCAGCCATAAAAAAATAATGAGATTCTGTAACTTGCAACAACATGGATGGAACTGGAGGTCATTATGTTAAGTGAAATAAGGCAGGCACAGAAAGACAAGCTTTGCATGTTCTTATTTATAGGAGATAGAAAATAAAACAATAGAACTCATGGAGATAGAGAATAGAAAATGGTTACCAGAGGCTGTGAACAGTAGTGGGTCGGGGTAAGGGGGAATTTGGGGATGGTTAATGGGCACAAAAAATAAAAAGAATGAATAAGACAGTATTTGATAGCACAACAGGGGAACTATAGTTAGTAACAATTTAATTGTACATTTTAAAATAACTAAAAGAGTATAATTGGATTGTCTGTAACACAAGAGATTTATAAATGCTTGAGGATATGGACATCTAATTTTCCACGATGTGATTATTATGTATTGCATGCCTGTACCAAAATATCTCATGTACCCCATAAATATATGCATCTAGTATGTCCCACAAAGATTAAAAACAAGAAAAATATTTAAAAAGAGAATTTTAATACCAACTATGTTGAGTAACTTGCTTTATATGAGTGCATTTACTGCAGATCAACAATAATCAATAATCATGTCTATTTATTGAACACATTGTGTGGTTCTGGTGTTTTTTTAAAATATAAAATGTTATTTTATCCTCAAAACAACATCAAGAGGCCATTCTATTTCCTTCTTTTATAGATGAGTTAAATGAGGCTTATAGAGAATTTTCCCAGGTCCCAAATACCTTTCTGATGAATAATAGGATGTGCATTCGCTCTCAGCTATATCAGATTCCAAACCCTATACTCTTCAACCCCATTCTATACTCTATATAAGAAGAATAGTTATTAGGTTCATTGTAGGATAATGAAAAAAGTAACAATTTGGCCAGGTGCGGTGGCTCATGCCTGTAATCCCAACACTTTGGGAGGCCGAGGTGGGTGGATCATGAAGTCGGGAGCTCAAGACCAGACTGGCCAAGATGGTGAAACCCCGTCTCTACTGAAAAATACAAAAATTAGCTGGGTGCAGTGGCGGGTGCCTGTAATTCCAGCTGCTTGGGAGGCTGAGGCAGGAGAATCCCTTGAACCCAGGAGGTGGAGTCTGCAGTTAGCTGAGACCACACCACTGCACTCTAGCCTGGGCGACAGAGCAAGACTCCATCAAAAAAAAAGTAACAATTTTAGAGCAAAGAGGAACTGAAAAACCTTCTAGTTGAATGCCTTTGGTCAGCAAAGTACTGAGGGGTTAGTTTACCCTACATCACACAACTAGTTAATGTATGTCCTTCTCCTAATGGCACCTGACACAGAGTGGGTACTCACTAAATATCTGTAGGATGAAAAAACGAGTTTAAGGTCAAAATGGATCTCTGTAACAGGAGTCACTGTAATTTATTTGTTAACATGTCAGTCTCACCTGACACCTCCTTAGGGGCAACATCATGCTTTATTTATTTTCACAAATTTATTGAGATGTAATTCACATACAATTCACTCATTCAGTGTAAAATTCAGTATGCTTTAATATGCTCACAGAATTGCAAGTGCATTGTCACATTCAATTTTAAACATTTTATTACCCTGAGAAAGAAACTCCACACCCCTTAGCTTTCACCACCACCCCACCCCCAGTCTCCCACCCCTTCTAATATGCCTTTCAACTCCTACTCTAAGTAATATTACATTCTGTTTCTGTAGATTTCCGTATTCTGGACATTTCATATAAATGGAAACATACAATATGTGGTCCTTTGTAACACACTTCTTTCAACTAGCATAAAGTCCTCAAAATTTGTTCATGTTGCAGCATATATCAGTAATTCTTTTTTTGCAACATAATATTCTATGTATGTATGAATTATTTTATTTATCAATTTATCAGTGGATGGGCATTTGATTGTTTCTACTATTGGGCTTTTATAAATCATGTGCTTATTCATGCATAAGATTTTGTGTGGACATAGGTATTTATTTCTTTTGGGTAAATACTTAGGACTCAAATTGCTGAATCACATGATATCTCTATGTTTAATCATTTGGGAAATTGCTAGTCTCTTCCAAAGTGGCTGAATCATTTTACCTTCCCAACAGCAGTTTCTGAGTGGGAAGGTAATTTTCAGTGGTGTTTTATTAAATTTACTTCATTAGTACCTAGTACAGCGCAAAACATCAGGATGCTTGGTAAACACATTGAATTTTATAGTTATTTCATGCTCAGATTTTCTAAGCATTTTCCTCAGTTTCTTGAAAATGAAATTCAAGAAGCTTCAACTAAATAACAAAATAATTAAAATCACTTCAATGGAAGCATTTACTTTCATGTTTTATTTACTAATCCCTATTGACCTACTCTTTGGATAATCTATTAGGGACAGGAGACATGCATGTGAACAAAAGACTGTCTCTGGTATTTTGAAACCTAAATTCATCCGTCCATCACGGAAACCGCCTACACTTCCTTTAGGAGATTATTTCTTGTGTAACATTACTTACTCAAGGGACAGAGGGTAACTTACTTGTTTCATTACCTACCATGTGGTAAGTATTGTTAGACAATAAAAATTCTGTATTCTAGGAGTGATGAAACTGAATTTTAGAGAGGAAACCTAACTTGTTCCTGATCATATGAGAACAAAGAGTTGAAAATGGGATTTGAATCCAGGGCTTCTCATTACAAGTCTGTGAGTGTGGGTGTGGAAGTGTGGGTGTGTGTGTTTTCCTATAGGATATTTTTGCTACATTCTACCTTAAATAATTGGCCTTCAAATAATACTTCCAGCATTTTCTGTTCAAGCATTCTCTACCTAATTTGTATTTTCAGAACGGATGGTAATCTGCTCACAAAGAAGCACAAATATGCATGACAAAACATAGTGTTTGTAAGACTCTAAGAAGGAAAATGACTTTTGGCAAAATATCTCAGATCCTGTCCCAATGTACTTCAGGAGTGGGTTTAGATTGGAAATGAATGTATTGAATATTTGTTCATCTCTTTAGTTCTATTTGGCATTTGCTATATTTAATATGTTAGAGGTCTAAAATACCTCTGTAGAATCAAAGTTCATTATGGAATCATCTATTTGTAGAGCCTATGTAAGCAGAAAAATACCTCCTGGGCCGTGTTTCAGAATGTCTAAATAATTACATTGTTTTCATTGTTTTCCACAAGCTATTATCACATAAATACCACCCACTTTTTTTTTTCAAAGTTGCAATAGGAAATGGAAACACATATGCACACATAAGCAAGTAAAATCTATTTTTGATCCAGCTTTTATTGTTCTGACATGAAGGGATACAAGAGCTGGTAAGCATAATCTTACTCATTAAGGCTGACTGGATGGAGATGCACATAATCGTCACATTTACATTTTAGGATAAAATCTCACAGATGTTGGATAAATAGAACTGAAACTAACACATATTGAACATCAATTCTGTGCCAGTCCCATATAATGAAATTTATACTCATTAGCTCAATTAAACCTCTCAAAGTTCTACAAATTAGATAGCCACTGTTATCTCCACTTAAAAAATATGTTAAAAATTACACCCAGAGAAGTTAATTTTGCCTAAGTTCATATAATTAAAAAATAATAGAGGTAGGTTTCAGATCACAGATTTGCCTAGCACTAAAATGTGTTCTCTTTCCACTACATTGCTACTTTTTGAGGTTAGCTACTCAGTCTGCTAAGAATGGTTGAAATATCTTTAAAATATGACATTAGTGTTTAAAAGGCTCTAAGATACTTGGGGTTATTCTAAAGGACGTATAGTTTCTCCAAATGGTGAATAATTAACATAGCTTCTTCCAATAATTAAATAAGCACCATTTGAAATTAGCACATTATATGCAAATATCTGCTGCAAAATTAGTTTCTAAAAGAGCTTGAAATTACCTTGTCATCCTTTAAAAGCATATTATATTTTATATTCTTATTTATTCTATTATTGCAATTAGCTAAGATCTTTTGTGAAATGTGATATTTAGTAAAATGAAGGTCAATATATATTGTACAAAAATGAAAGGTATTTTTTAAGTATTAAAATTCAATACGACTTTTTAAGACCAGTAGTGCTGCTAGCACCACTTTGCCTACATACACACTTGCATGCCTAATGGTAAGGGTCTGCTTGCAAAGACACATCAAAAAGCTCAGTACTATGATGTGTGTGTGTGCACGTGTATGTGTGTATTTAAATGTGTATATAATGACAATTGACATATTTCAAAATAGTAGAATGAGTTAATAAGGAAATTGCTTTATTCTATATTTGTAATTTATTGCAATAATAGATATGTTTTTTAAAAAACTGTTATAAAATATATGGCCATGCTCAAGGTGAGCATCTCCATGGACCAGAAAGAGAATGGAAACTGTCTGAAGTCATGTACTTACAGGACCTGGAACTCAACAAAGTCAATCACAGCCTGGTGTTCTACTACTACTTAAATTAAAACATCCTTATATAACGTGACCCAAATCCAGGCTTAAGGCTCCCCACACACACACACACAAAATTAGAGCCTTGGCTCATTACCTACCCACAGAAGTTGAAAAACCTGTGACCAAAAATTTAAATACTCTAAAATAAGTATCTGCTTAAATAAACATTATACACTTGACCCTTGGACAACATCATGAAGGTTAGGGACTCTAACCCCATGCACATGCAAATATCTGTGTGTAACTTTCGACTCCCCCAAAATGTAACTACTAATAGGCTACTGTTGACCAGAAGCTGTACTGATAACATAAACAGTTGATTAACATGTATTTTGTATATGTATTATATACTGTATCTTCACAATGAAGTAAGCTAAAGTGTTATAAAGAAAATAATAAGAAATATATCTTTACTATTCCTTAAGTGGAAGTGGATCATTATAAAGGCCTTCATCCTGGTGGTCTTCACATTGAGTACAATGAGGACGAAGTCAAAGAGGAGCTATTGGTCTTCTTGTCTCCGGGGTGGCAGTCAGAAAAAAATGCACGTATGCATATAAGTGGATCCACACAGTTCCAACCTGTGTTGTTTAACGGTCAACTGTCTGTAAAATATTAAACATGATATAAAAGTAAGTATATTAATGTTATATATATATTTTTTAAATTACCAACTATACCTCAGTTCTACAACCTGATTTATTTTGTTGTTGTCGTGGGAGAGTAACAGCAGAAGAGGACACAGATAAAGAGTAACTGAGAACATTAAAAAGGTTGAAGTTTGACATGGAGAATGAGTTCACAGCATTACATTCCCATGGAAAATAGCCGCAAGCCACCATGATAAGCTGTGGTTCAGACTGGGGTCTCCAGGGTGGATATATTTTATGAGGAAAGATGAGCAAGAATAAAACAGAATAGCACAGGATAAGATACAATGGCTAAATCAAGCTCATTAATATATCCATTACCTCATATATTTATCATTGTTTTGTGCTGAGAAACACAAAATGTATTCTCTTAGCAAATTTCAAGTATAATACATTGTTATTAACTATAGTCATTTATCATACAATAAATATCTTGAACTTATTCCTCCTCTCTAATTAAAATTTTGTATCCTTGAACTAGCAGCTCCCTAATACATTTCCCTCACACTCCTCCTCCTACCAGCCTCTAAATACTGGTAACCTCCCCTCTATACTCTGCTCCTGTGGTTTTAACTTTTTTAGATTCCACCTATGAGTGTCATCATGCTATGAATATTTGTCTTTCTGTGCCTGGCTTATTTCATTTAACATAATGTCTTCCAGGTTTATCCATGTTGTTGCAAATGACAGGATTTCCTTCTTTTTACATGGCTGAATGGTATTCCACTTTGTATACATATGGCACTTTTTTTTCATTTATGTTCACGAATAGATTTATTCCATATCTTAAGCGATTGTGAATAATGTTGCACTGATTATGAGAGTACAGATATCTCTTCAATGTGCTAATTTCATTCTTTGTGTGTGTGTATATATATACACACGTGTATACTGCATACTATATATACACATATATACACACATATATACATATATACACATATATTATATGTATATATACACATGTATACACACATATATGTGCATATTATTTTCTTTACATATATGTGCAACAATGGAATTGCAGGATCATATGGTAATCCTAGCTTTAATTTTCTAAGGAACCACCATAGTGTTTCCCATAATGGCTGTACAAATTTATGTTCTCATCAGCAGTTTTCATGTATGGAAATAGTACAAGGGTTTCTGTTTCACCACATCTTCACCAACACTTCTTATCTTTTGACTTTTTGATGATAGCCATGCTAACAGGTGTGAGTTGATATCTCATTGTGGTAATAATTTGCATTTCCTAATGATTAGTGATGTTTAGCCTTTTATCATATACCTCATGGCAATTTATATTGTCATTTTTTGATAAATATCTATTTAGGTCCTTTGCCATAATTATTGCTTTTGAGTTGTTTGAGTTCCTTGTATATTTGAATACTAACCGCTATCACATGCATGGCTTGCACATATTTTCTCTCATTATGTAGGTCGTTTCTTGAGCCTATTGATTTTTTTTTTAGTTTGATTCAACATCACTTGTCTATTTTTGCTTTTCTGGCCTGTGTTTTGAGGACATGTCCAAAAAAATCATTGCCCAGACCAACGACATGAGCATTTTCCATATGTTTTCTTCTAGTAATTTTATAGTTTTATGTTTAATTCTTTAATCCATTTTGAGTTGATTTTTGTAAAAAACATGACTCCATAAGGGTCCAATTTTATTTTTCTGCACAAGGATATCCAGATCCCCCAACATTATATATAGAAGAGACTGTTCTTTCCCCATTATGTATTCTTGGCAGCTTTGTCAAACATCAGTTACCCATAAATGCATGGATTTATTTCTGAGCTCTATATTCTATTCCATTGGTCTATATATCTGTTCTCTTTTTATGCCAATACCACGCTGTTTAAATAACTATGGTTTTGTAGCATACTTTGAAGTCAGGTAATGTGATACCTCCAGCTTTGTTCTTTTTGTTCAGGATTGCTTTAGCTATTCAAGGTCTCTTTTTGTTCTATATGAATTTTATGATTGTTTTTTCTGTTTCTGTGAAGAGTCTCATTGGTATTTTGATAAGGATTGCATTGAATCTGTAGATTGTCTTGGGTAGTATGGGCATTTTAACATTAATCCTTTCAATCCATGAACATGGGGTATTTTTTCTTTTACAGTCATGTGCTACCTACCATTTTGGTCAAGGAGGAATGAACCACATATACTACAGTGGTCCCATAAGATTATAACGGAGGTGAAAATTTTCTATCACCTAGTGGTATCATAGCTTTCATTACGTGGTAGCGCAATGTATTACTCACATATTTGTCATGATTCTGGTGTAAAAAAAATCACTGCACTTGCTAACAATCATATACAGGTATAGCATATACAATTATGCACAGTATATAATATTTGCTAATGATAAATGACTATGTTACTAGTATATATATTTACTATACTATAGTTTTTATTCTTATTTAGCATATACTCCTACTTATAAAGAAGTATTACCTGTAAAACAACCCCAGGCAGGTCCTTCAAGAGGCCTTTCAGAAGAAGTCTTTGCTATCATAGGAAATTACATCTCCATATATGTTATTGTCCCTGAAGATCTTTTAGCGGGACAAGATGTGAAAGTGGAAGACAGTGATAATGATGATGCTTACCCTGTGTAGGCCTACACTAATGTGTGTGTTTGTGTCTTAGTTTATAATTAAAAAGTATAAAAGTAAAGAAAAATAAAAATGTATAGGCTGGGCACAGTAACTCATGCCTGTAATCCCAGCACTTTGGGAGACTTAGGTGGGTAGATCACTTGAGCCCAGGAGTTCAAGACCAGCCTGGGCAACATAGTGAGACCCCATTTCTACAAAAAATAAGTAGCAGCTGGGCATCATGGTACCTACCTGTAGTCCTAGCTGCTTGGGAAGCTGAAGTGGGAAAATCACTTGAGCCTGGAGGTTGAGGCTCCAGTGAGCCAAGATTGTGCCACTGTACTCCAGCCTGGGTGACAGAGCAAGACTCAGATACTTTCTCTCTCCCTCTCTGTGTGTGTGTACATACATATATATACTTTTTAAATTTTAAAGTATATACTTTATATACGTATACACATATATATATACTTCTTAAATTTTTTCCTTTTTCCTTTTTTGAAAAATATTTCTAGAGATGGGGTCTCGCTATGCTGGTTAAGTGACTGAACTTCTGGCCTCAAGTGATCCTACCACGTTGGCTTTCCAAAGTGCTGGGATTACAGGCATGAGCCACCATGCCTGGCCCTTATATATCTATATATATTTTCTAAAAAATTAGGAAAAAGCTTATGTAATGAGAATATGAAGAAAAAATATTTTTTGTACAGCTGTACAATATGTGCTTTAGGCTGTGAGGCTGTGTTATTTTAACTGTCAAAAAGATTTAAAAAATTAAAAGAGTTTATAAAATAAAGTTACAGTAAGCTAAGGTCAATTTATCATTGAAGAAATAGTTTATATAAGTTTATATAAATTTAGCATGCCGTAAGTGTATGGTGTCTACAGTAGTGTACAGTAATGTTCTAGGATTTCACATTCACTGACCACTCACTCACGAACTCACTCAGGGTGACTTCTAGTCCCACAGGCTCCATTCATGTTAAGTGTCCTATTCGGGTATAGCACTTTTATCTTTTATACCATAATTTTACTGTATCTTTTTATGTTTAGATATGTTCACGTAAGAATATACTTACCATTGTGTTACAATTGCTTACAGCATTCAGTACCATAACATGCTGTACATGTTTGTAGCCTAAGAGCAATAGGCTATACGAAATAGCTAGGTGTAGAGTAGGCTGCCCCATCTAGGTTTGTGCAAGTTCACTCTATGATGTTCACAAAATGACAAAATCACTGAATGATGTATTTCTCAGAGTTTATCCCCATTGTTTATGACATATAATTGTATTTGTGTCTTCAGTTTCTTTTATTGATATTCTATAGTTTTCAGATATTGGTCAAAGTATACAAAATTTTAGTTAAAGGAATAAGTTCAAGATATCTATTTTATAACATGGGGAATTAGTTAATAATTATGTATTGTACACTTTATAATTGCCAAAGGAGTGGGTTTTAAATGTTCTTACCACAAATAAATGGTAAATACGTGAGATAAACAAGAGACAGAGAGAGAGTAGAATAGAAGAGAATAGATGACCCTATTCATTTTGTGAATAAAATCTGAAAGCATCTAGAATAAAGAAATATGAAATAACGTCAGTCCAGTCAGTAAATTAGATAATTCACTTCTATGAAAATAAAAAATGATAAACTTACAGGCTCCATTCACGTTAAGTGTCCTATTCAAGTATAGCACTGAATTCTAAAATACCTGATTAATGCTCATCAGGAAAAAAAAAATGCTTGGAATAGCAGAAATAATGAAAACTGAGATCTTATTGAGAGGTACCTATAAAAATTAGTAATTTGGGAAATGAAGAATATAGTACTATGTACTATATCAAATTATGATCCAAATTTTCTTCTCTGTAGAACTATATAATATTCAGAATGTTCCATGACTTTATGATGTAGAGAGTGTACTACCCTGTTCCTTGATTTGGGCTTGGCCAAGTGACTTATTTTGGCCAGTGGGACATTAACTGGCATGAAATAGGTAGAGATTTTAAATGTGCTTGTTCAGGTTGAGTTGTCCTCTTGGTGACTATGTTATTTCCATGAGAAGAATATACCTTAGCTATCTATTAGTCCTGCAGCCTGAACCCTAGAATAAAATATGTGGAACAGAGGGTTCCCAGCCTTCTGCAGATCTGCAACCTCAAACAGAATCATCACAATCAACTTGCAGAAGCATAATCAAGAAATAACTGGTTGGAGGTACAAAGAAACATGGCCAAATAGAGGGCTCCACTGATTATCCCCCAGCAGGAACACAAAGTTTGACTAACATCTACACAAAGGAATGTAAATAGAAACAACAAAAAGTTAAAAAGCAAGGGGACAAAGTTAAAGTGCAGAGTCTTTATCAGTTTTACTTTTCTTGATAGTCTGTTTATGCAATAAATGTTAAATTGTTATCAGAATACTATAGTAATTTGCAAGCCTCATGGTAACCTCCAATCAAAAGCCATACAATGGATATACAACAAACGAAAAGCAAGAAAGTAAAGCATACCACCAGAGAAAATCACCTTCACTAAAAAGAAGACAGAAATGAAGAAAAGAAAGGAGGAAGAGAAGACCACACAACTTCCAGAAAACACATAACAAAATGGCAGAAGTAAGTCGTTACTTATCAATAATAACATTGAATATAAATGGACTAAACTTTCCAATCCAAATATATAAAGTAGCTGAATGGATAGAAAAACAAGACCCAGTGATCTTTTGCCTACTAGAAACAAAATTCACCTATAAAGACACACACACATAGACTGAAAATAAAGGGATGGAAAAATAAATTTCATGTCAATGAAAACCAAAATAGAAGAGTAGCTTTACTAATGTCAGAAAAAATTAGTTTTAAGACAAAAACTATAAAAAGAGACAAAGAATGGCATTATATAATGATAAAGGGGTGAATTTGCAAGAGGACATAACAATTATAAACATATAGACATGCAACACTGACGCAGTCAGATATATAAAACAAATATTATTAGAGCAAAAAAGAGAGATATACCCCAAGGCAATAATAGCCAGAGACTTTATCAGACAGTGTCAACACTGAACGGATCTTCCAGACAGGAAATCAATAAAGAAACATCGGACTTAGTCCAACATAGATCAAATGGATCTAATAGATATTTATGAAACATTTTATTAAATGACTCAGAATACATATTTTCTCCTCAGCACATGGATCATTCCCAAGGACAGACCATATGTCAAGTCATAAACAAGTCTTAAAATATTCAAAATAATTAAAATAATATCTAGCATGTTCTCTGACCACAATAGAATAAAACTGCAAATCAATAACAAGAGGAATGTTGGAAATTATACAAACACAGATAAATTAAACTCTATGCTTCTGAATGACCAGTGAGTCAGTGAAGAAATTAAGGAGAAAATTGAAAAATTTCTGGAAACAAATGATAATGGAAACATAACGTACCAAAATCTATGGGAATCACTGAAAGCAATACTGAGGGAAATTTATAGCCATAACTGCCTACATAAAAAAAGAAAAATTTCAAATAAATAATATAAATATGTATCTTAAAGAACCAGAAAAGCAAGAGTGAATCAAACTCAAAATTAGTAGAAGAAAAGAAATAATAAAGATCAGAGCAGAAATAAAATACTTTGAAATGAAGGAAACAATACAAAAGATCAATGAAACAAAAAGTTGTTTTTTTGAAAAGATAAGTAAAATTGACAAACTTTTAGCTGGACTAAACAGGATAAAAGAGAGGAGGCCTAAATAAATAATATCAGGGATGAAAAGAGTGACATTACAACTGATAAAATTTAGAGGATCATTAGTGGCTGCTATGAGAAACTACATGTCAACAAATTGGCAAATCCAGAGGAAATGGATGAATTCCTAGAAACACACAACCTATCAAGATTGAATCATGAAAAAATGTAAAACGTGAACAGACCAATAATAAGCAACGATGTTTAACCCATAATAAAAAGTATCCCAATAAGAAAGGCCCAGGATGCCAAAGCTTCACTGATGAATTCCACCAAACATTTAAAGAATGACTAATACCAATCTTACTCAAACTATTCTGAAAAATAGAGAAGGGAATATTTCTAAACACATTCTATGAGGCTACTATTACCTTAGTACCAAAACCAGAAAAAGACACATCAAAAACATTGAAAATCACAAGCCAATAACTGATGAATTGATGCAAAAATCCTCAACAAAATACCAAGAAACCAAATTCAACAATACATTAAAAGATCATTCATATGCAAATCATTCAGGGTGATACATCATATCAACAGAATTAATCACCACAAACCATATAATTATTTTGATTGGTGCTGAAAACATTTGATAGAATTCAACATCCATTCATGATAAAAACCCTCAGAAACCTGTGGATAGAAGGAACATACGTCAACATAATAAAAGCCATATACAACAAATCCACAGCAAGGATCATACTGCATAGTGAAAAGCTGAAAGCCTTTCCTCTAAGATCTGGAACAGGATGAGGATGCCCACTGTCACCACTGCTATTCAGCATAGTTCTGGAAGTCTTAGCTAGAGCAATCAGACAAGAGAAAGAAATAAGAGACATTCAAATTGGAAAGGCAGAAGTCAAATTATTCTTGTTTAGAGATGATATAAGCTTGTATTTGGAAAAATCTAGACACCACCAAGAACCTTTTGGAACTAATATAAAAATTCAGTAAAGTTTCAGGATACAAAATCATCATACAAAATTTAGTAGCATTTTTATATGTCAAGAGTGAACAATTTGACAAAGAAGTAAAAAAGTAATCCCATATACAATAGCTGCACATCAAATAAAATACCTAGGAATTAAGTTAACCAAAGAAGTGAAAGACATCTACAATGAAAACTATAAAATGCCAATTATTATTTTTTATCTAGTATTATTATACTTTAAGTTCTAGGGTTCTTAAAGTATAATAAAAAGACAAAGAAAGAAAGAAAGGAAAGAAAGAAAGAAAGAAAGAAAGAAAGAAAGAAAGAAAGAAAGAAAGAAAGAAAGAGAGAGAGAGAGAGAGAGAGAGAGAGAGAGAGAGAAAGAAAGAAAGAAAGAAAGAAAGAAAGAAAGAAAGAAAGAAAGAAAGAAAGAAAGAATCACATTACATGACTTCAAATTATACTGTAGAGCCAGAGTAACCCAAACGGCATGATACTCGCTTAAAAACAGACACATAATGGCCGGGCGCGGTGGCTCACGCCTGTAATCCCAGCACTTTGGGAGGCCGAGGCGGGCGGATCACAAGGTCAGGAGATCGAGACCACGGTGAAACCCCGTCTCTACTAAAAATACAAAAAAAATTAGCCGGGCGCGGTGGCGGGCGCCTGTAGTCCCAGCTACTCAGGAGGCTGAGGCAGGAGAATGGCGTGAACCCGGGAGGCGGAGCTTGCAGTGAGCCGAGATCGCCTGGGCGACAGAGCGAGACTCTGTCTCAAAAAAAAAAAAAAAAAAAAAAAAAAACAACAAAAAAAAACCAGACACATAGACCAATGGGACAGAAAAGAGAACCTTGAAGCAAATCCGTACACCTATAGTGAATGTATGTTTGACAATATTGCCAAGAACATGCACTGGAGACTAGAGAGTCCCTTCAAAAAACAGTTGTGGGAAAACTGGATATCCATATGCAGAAGAATGAAGCTAGACTCCTATCTCTCACCATATACAGAAATGAAATCGAAATGAATTAAAGACTTAGACTTCAAACAAGAAACTACCAAAAGAAAACATTGGAGAAACTTTTCAGAACATTGCTCGTGGCAAAGATTTCTTGAGTAGTACCCCACAAGCACAGAAAACCAAAGCAAAAAATGGACAAATAGAATCATATCAAGTTAAAAAGCCTCTACAAGGCCATGGAAACAACAAAATGAGGAGACAACTTACAGAATGGGAGAAAATATTTGCAAACTTCTAATCAAATGAGGGATTAATAACCAGAATATAAAAGGAGCTAAAACAACTCTATAGGAAAAAAATCTAATAATCTGATTTAAGAATGGGTAAAATATTTGAATAGGCATTGCAAAAAGAAGAGATATAAATGGCAAATAGGTATATGAAAACCTGTTCAAAATCATTGATCACCAGAGAAATGCAAATCAAAACTGCAATGAGATATTATCTCATCTCAATTAAAATGGCTTTTATACAAAATCAGGCAATCACAAATGCTGTGAGGATGTGGAGAAAAGAGAACCCTCGTACACTGTTGGTAGAAATGTAAATTAGTACAACCACGATACAGAGTAGCTTAAAGGTTCCTCAAAGAACTAGAAATAGAGCTACCATACGATTCAGCACTTGTAGGTATCTACCCAAAAGAAAGAAAATCAGGATACCAAGTAGATATCTGCACTCCCATGTTTGTTGCAGCACTGTTCACAATACCCAGGATATGGAAACAATCTAAGTGTCTATCAACAGATGAATGGGTACAGAAAATGTGGTACAAATACACAATGGAGTACTATTCAGCCATTAAAAAGAGTGAGATTATTTTATTTGCATAACACAGTTGGCTTGAAGTCATTATGTTAAGTGAAATAAGCCAGGTACAGGAAGACAAACTTTACATCTTCTCACTTATTCATGGGAGCTAAAGATTAAAACAATTGAGCTCATAGAGATACAGAGTAGAAGAATGGTTACCAGAGGCTGGGAAGGGTAGCTGGTGGGGGATTGGGAATGCATAATGGGTACAAAAAATTTAGAAAACATGAATAAGAACTAGTATTTGCTAGCACAATAGGGTGACTATAGTAAAAAATAATTTAATTGTACATTTTAAAATAACGCTTGAGGGGATGGATACCTCATTTACTCTGATGTGATGAGTTTGCATTGCACACATATATCAAAACATTTCATGTACTCCTTAAATATATATGCCTATTATGTACCCAGAAAAATTTAAATTAAAAAATTTAAAAATAAATAGCTATTTATTGTTATATGCCACTTAGTTTTGTGGATGTTTGTTACAATAAACTAGCTGACTGATACAAATTTGGTACTGTAAGTGGGGTAAATTAAAAACCCTAAAATATGTGGCATCATTTCTGGGCACAGGTGGTAGGCTATAAGGAACTATTTTAGGAGGCTCAAAAATGGTGACCTGTGTTATGTAATAGCAAATATTTGGCAGAAATACTAAGCACAAGCTGTTTTCATCTAGTGAATTTAAATAAGTTACTACAAGAAAGAAATGAGCAAAGAAAAAGAACTGGCTCACTTTAAAGTAGAATTCAGCATGTAAAGACTTCAGAAAACATGAAACTGTTTCTTAACCAAATTATGAAGACTTGGCATTGGAAGAAGTACCAAATTAATCATGTGGCTGTAATAACTACTTTAAATGTTTTTGAAATGGCCTCTAAATGTATTTTCAATGGGAAAAAAATGCCCTTAAAAAGTTTAAGAGCCTGATCCCATAGAAGCCTGATAAATCCAAATTGCCCATAATTAAGTGTAAAGAAAGAATCACATCTAGACACTTGTAGGCATAGTTGTGGCCATACATCTGACTGAAACCAATTGCTACATAGAAAATGTACAGAATTTCTGAGCAAGCTTTATTAGCAAAAGTGATGTTAGCCTAACGGCTCTTTGATGTGTAAAAACACATTTAGGTTTTCAAGATTTTACTGACAGAAAAGAAGCTAAGGAAGCCTCAGTTCAGCAGAAGGGCATATTCTTCAGTGTCCTCTTGAGAAAGGGATAAAAGGGAAGATGGAAAGATATGACCCCTTACCCGCAGGCAGTGGAGATGAGTCATGAAGGACAATTGAGTAGGAAGCTGCTTAGAAGAGAAAAATCTGCCAATATTTGCTCAGCAGGGTTTCAGAATTGCTATGAGCCAGTCACCCTATGTGACTCCCATTTTTATGATTTTTAAATGAAATAGTTTATTACAGTTATTGTGTCCATAACTGGAGAACAGTATTAAGGAACTTACACAGAATACTGTTCAGAAAGGTGAAAGGTTTGAATATATTTAAAAATATTTAAAATATGGATAGCCTGATAAATCACAAACAAATCTAACAAGAATTCTAGGATGAGTTAATAGAGGAAATTGAATACAGGCACTATCCGAAGAAATAATGATCAAATAATTTTTCTAATTTTTAATCCATGTAGAGTGGGAGCATAGATAGATAAAACAATTTTTTAAAATGTTTGTGGTATCTGCTAAAACTAGCCATAGGCCTACTCTGTGAGCCAGTGTGACTAGAAAAAACACACAGTGAGTTTTTTCCTCTGCTCTCGCACCACACAGCAATTAACACAGAAGACTTCTGTGACCAAAGTTGGGGGTGAAAGTTCTCCCCACCACAGAGCAAGCAATGGGTTTTGTAGCAGAGACTAAGTGTCCTAGCAGCAAGTTCAGGCCTCTGGAAATTCTGATTGTTTGACTTCAACTTGGGCTTCCCATGACCCCTTCTTTGGATTCAATTGATTTGCCAAAGCAGCTCACAGAATTCAGGGAAACTTACATCTACTGGTGCCCTATACAGAACATTACAAAGGACACAGATGAAGAGATGCATAGGGTGAGGCATGGGGAACGGGGAATGGAGCTTCCAGGCCCTCTCTGGGTGTACTGCCTTCCAGGAACCTCCACATGTTCAGCTATCTGGAAGCTCTCCAGACTCTGTCTTTTGGGTTTTTATGGAGGCTTCATTACATAGGCATGATTGATTAAACTATTGGCTATATGTGATCAATTTAACTTTTATCCCTTTTCTCCTCTCTGCATGTTGGAGGTGGGGCTGAAAGTACCAACCTTCACATCCTGTCTGGGTCTTTGTGGTGACCAGCTTGCATTCTAAAGCTATCTAGGGGCTGCCAGCCATCAGTCAACTCATTTGTATACAAAAAGATATCATTTTGGAGTTTCTAAGGATTTTAGGATTTGTATGCCAGGAAACAAGTAGAAGACCAAATATATATTTCACAATACCACAGCCAGCAATTTCTCTTCCAGATAAATACTTATAAGAGATGTGTACATTTGCTCACAAAAAGACATGTGCAATAATTTTCATAGTAGTTACATTAATAATAGCTAAAAATTGGATACAATCCATGTAAATATCCATCGGCAGTATGTGAAATTAAAGGGAGCTACGTTCATAATGGAACATTACACAGCAATATAAAAGATGTAATTACTGCTCCATGCAACAAGGTAGAAGACTCCTATAGATATAAAAGAGTAAAAGAAGCCATGCATAGACGTTCATAGATCTCATTCATAAATGCAAATATAATTCTATGATAGCAGAAATCAGATTAGTGGTTAATACAGGAGGTAGCTATTGATTGGGCATAAAAGGTCTTTTGAAGGGTGTTGGAAACATTATGTAAGTTAGATCTGGATGGTGTAATGTAGATTTTTTATAGAAAATATATAAACATATAATTTAAAATTGGTGTACTTATGTATGTTATATCCCATTAAGTAGAAGGACACGATTTCTCAGATCAAATATTCACATTCCTGTGTCTCTACTATGTCCCTTGGTCCTCTGGCTTTCTGAATGCATTATTCCAGAGGCTAAACTTCCTGTTTTCCTAAAGATTGTCTAGCAGTATTGGAAGGTGGCAGAGGAGGAGACCTGAGCAGAGGGTACAAACTTTTACTCTAAAGTTTTTCCAAAATCCCTTTGCTTTTAGCCCTGTTTCTTTCTTGTAACTTTTTTTGGCACCAATGCTTCCAACTTCTTTTTTTTTTTTTTTGAGACGGAGTCTCGCTCTGTCGCCCAGGCTGGAGTGCAGTGGCCAGATCTCAGCTCACTGCAAGCTCCGCCTCCCGGGTTCACGCCATTCTCCTGCCTCAGCCTCCCCAGTAGCTGGGACCACAGGCGCCGCCACCTCGCCCGGCTAATTTTTTGTGTTTTTAGTAGAGACGGGGTTTCGCCGTGTTAGCCAGGATGGTCTCGATATCCTGACCTTGTGATCCGCCCGTCTCGGCCTCCCAAAGTGCTGGGATTACAGGCTTGAGCCACCGCGCCCGGCCTCCAACTTCTAAACCTTCTACAGATGAGCAGGGAGAACTAGCTACTCTCTTCTTACAAGGTCACTCATATTCAGGCAAGTTAGTAACCACTCCTTCATCTGCTTTTTGTCCCCCTAAAATGTAAGGAAGCCTTTCATCTGCAGAAGCTATCCTCTTGCTCTTTCACTCTATCCCTACCTGTGTTTATATGTACATACATATGTATACATACACATATGGGTGTGCATATGTATAAATATACACTTTATTTTGTAATTCTGTAATAGTGAAATTTGGCAAGGAAAGAAAATTAATATTTGAGTTCTTAATTCATTGGAATACTTAAAAACCAGGGGCCATGAGAGACGTATGAGTGATTTACATATGGAAGAAACCCCCATCTTTTCACATAGAAGCCAAGGCTGTGCTACTAAGGGTCCCAAACTCAACCAGGACCTGGAAAACCTCTTCTAAGACTGAAACTGCCCAGAAGAATGAATTAAATTAAAGGATTTAATAATTTTTACTTAAAACTTTAAATTGCAAGAGCAAGATTAAATTTTTGACCTCTAATTCTTCCTTGATAATTTAAAAATGGAAAAGGATTCACACTGTGTAATATGGGAATATTTTTATGTTTATGAACGAATTTCTAGTAATTATATGGAGTCATTTGTGTTTGTTGGATAACCTCTAGTGGGCTATGATCAGCAGAATGATAGGGAGATATTTGAAGTGGGAATTAGAATAGTGAGGAAACATCAGCTTTGGAATATAGGACAATTTTTGAGGTAATTAATGTAGCATCCAGACCCATTTCAGAATCCTGGGTGTGAGATGGAGAGGGTCAAAAGATGAACTTCTCACAGAAATATAGACAAAGAAGTAACGTTGAATATTGAAGTAATGGCTCCCAAAGGTGGAAACTGGTCTTCTTCTTTGAGAGACACTGCTGCAACCTCAACTTCCATGTATTAAACTCAACAAATTATGGAGAGAAATACACTAAAGACTGTAGAAGTGTTACAGATTTTGGTCATAGTCTGGGTTGAAATCTCAGCTCAGCCATTTACTAGCAGCAGGACCTTGGATCAGTTACATGCTCCTAGTACGCCTCCATTCACGCACCTGGGAAATAGAGATATCAAGTAGAGTTTTTGTAAAGATTAAATATTTTAACAAAGGTAAATGTTCTTAGAATAGTGCTTGGCACATGGTAAACATAGGTAAATATTACCCACATTACAGTTTTCCTCTCCACATTTTTACCATGGTGTTGTAGGTGATTTTGGCCCTGCAGCCTTGCTCTGAAGCGACCTCTCTGACAGACATCCTAAGAGAAGGCTCTATGAATAGATAACCCCGGCTAGCATTTCCCCTCTCCTTTAGAGCAACCTGGCTTTAAGATGCAAGAATTCCATATCACTTCCTGTGGCAGACAGTAACCTGGATTTGGGGGGAAAATGCAGTCTTGGGAGAGTAAGTTTAATTCCCTGGGAAATAATAGCTGACCACAGAACAAGCCATATTTTCCAATTCTGTTTTACTAATAATAAGTTACACACTTTGATCGTTCCTCTATTTGATATCTGTATGTCTCAACTGATTCTGTTCTTGTTGGTAGAGTGAAATAGAAAATGAACATGATTAGTCAGCACACTTCAGTCTTCAAAAAACATGTTCATTTATTATTCTATTTGTAATCTTTCTATTCCATGAAAGACAGCCTACAGGGAAAAACATATTTAATAGAATCATTAATATATACATAGATTTACATTTAATAGTAAAAGATAATTAAAAGCAATGAAAATCTAGATCAATTCAGTATTAAAATATAACTCTGAGCATTATGACAGCCAAAGCCAAACACTGACTGTGTTAGTTCATTTTCACACTGCTATAAAGAACTGCCTGACAGGTGGGTAGCTTGAGGCCTGGAGTTCGAGACCAGCTTGGCCAACATGACGAAACCCTGTCTCTACTAAAAAACACAAAAGTTATCCAGGCATGGTGGCGTGTGCCTATAATCCAAGCTACTTGGGAGGCTGAGGCACAAGAATCGCTTGCACCCAGGAGGTGGAGGTTTCAGTGAACCAAGGCCTCAGCCTGGGCAACACAGTGAGACTCCAGCTCAAAAAAAAAAAAGAAGAAGAAGAAGTAGAAGAAGGAGAAGAAGAGGAAGAAGAGAAAGAAGAGGAAGAGGAAGGAGAAGGAGAAGGAGAAGGAGAAGAAGAAGAAGAAGAAGAAGAACTGCCTGAGACTGGGAAATTTATAAAGAAAAGAGGTATAATTGATTCCCAGTTCTGTGATGCTGTGAAGGTCTCAGGAAATTTACAATCCTGGTGGAAGGCAAAGGGAAAGCAAGGCGCATCTTACATGGCAGCAGGAGAGACGGTGAGCAAAGGGGGAACTGCCAAACACTTATAAACCATCAGATCTCATGAGAACTCACTATGATGAGAACAGCATGGGGAACTGCCCCCATGATCCAATCACCTCCCATCAGATCACTCCCCTGACACGTGGGATTACAATTTGAGATGAGGTTTGGGTAGGGACACAGAGTCGAACCATATCACTAACTTCTGAGATCAACTTTCTATTGTCACTTTGTAAAGGCAGAGCCAGAAAAAAAGAAAAAAGGATAGTTCATTGATATGATACAATAGAAAGCAGTAGTGAAGATACACACCACTCTTTTATGTAAAATTAGAGAAATACATAACAAACTCTGAGGAACATAGTGGTTAATATGCCTGAATGTATTATATAAAACTGGTAAGTATGGTGGACTTAACCATATGCATTTAATTGTGGATGCAGTAGAAAATTCTGTGTATGAATTTTAAACTAAATATATTAAAAAATAAAATATATCATCCATTAAATTACAATGGTTGCATGGACAAAACAGTGACGCTTCCAGTGCAAATATCAACCAAAAGTTACATAAGACAATGTTCTTAGCAAGTTCATTTATATTGGCAAAATCAGGAAACTGCCCAACTATCCATCAATAGTAGAATGGATCAACAAAGTATTTTCTATACCATCAATAAAATGCTACACAGCAATACAAAAAGAAAGTATTCTTGCATACAATAATAGAGATGAATCTCACATATAATTGATCAAAAGAATCCAGACAATCAATTATTTTATTTAAATAAATTTCAAGTGGTAGAGATCAAAATAGAAGTTATCTAGTGGAGAGGGAAGAGGGGTCCTAGGGCAGGGAAACTTGGGAGGGTTGTGGTTATTGACCAGGAATGGGGAACATGAGGCTTTGCTGGTGGAAGTCGTTTTCATCTTAACCTGGGTGATGGTCATAAGTGTTTTTACACACACACACGTGTTGTACACTTAAAATATACTTAAAGTCTAATGCACTTTAAGATTTGCCTCAAAATATAAAACAGACAATGAAAGAGGAAACAAAATAATGAGAAAATAGAATGAGAAAGAGGTACATGAAGGAGGGCTGTGGAAATGAAGTCTTTAAAATACAAAACCATAATCCAATTGATTACCTCATTGGTTTGAAATTTTGGAAAATTTTTCACAGGCTTTGGAGAAATCCATTGGAACAATGGAAAAAAACTATTATGATGGGATTATCAAAAAGTAAGCAAATTAAAAAGAATGAAGCGATTTTTAACCCAGAACACACAAAAAATTGAAAGAGCACATATATTCAAAAATACACTATTTGACTAAGCAGTAAGCAAAATTCCTGGAGCCATAATACAAACACCAGCTACTGACTGAAACAAAAATTGAATTATAAATATTTTTGAGAGGGTGGTGCAAGGGCAAACAAGGGATAAGATTCGCGATAAAGAAAGCTAAATCCTATCACCGTAAGGAGTCAGTGGATCATTCCTAAAATTAAAATTTGAGAATAGGTAGTCAAAATAAGAAAAGTTACTTCATTAGTCAAGAAAAGGCAATTATTGTGTGTTAATTGCATTAATTAGAAATAGGAAGATTAATACCACAGATACAGAAGAGATAAATATAGATGTCAAAGAAACCAGTACCAAAGGATAAGTAGGGATGGGGAAGCGAATTACAATTTTAAATACAGGCAATTCTCACTTTGCACAGTAGCACGGGACCATAAAAATGACTATGCAAGCCAAAATTGTACAAAATATCTTAATAACTGATGTGAACAATCACAATTGTCATTTATCCTTAAAAAATTATTGTTGAAACATGAAAAACTCTGTCAGTTATAAATGCATAGTAAAATGAGAAATATTAAAACAATAGATTAAATATTTACTTATTAATGCTTTATAAACTTACACAATTTTTCATTTTTATTAAAATGTTAAAACATAATTTACATTCTCAATGATTATTATATTATAGTTAATAATTGTCTTACTATAGAAATATAATTTTAAATATAAAATTATAAAATCTCATAAAATTAATTGATAAATAATAAATTTAAAATAATCATTATTTACTTAAATATTATGATAAAATGTATTTAGGAAATACACCGTGACTTAAAATAGTAGAAACCTTGAAAATTAAAGTGTTTTATTTCTTTGTGAAAACCTTATCAAAAGTAATTTGAAGAGTGCTTGCCTTTTTCCTTCTCATGCTATAGCTTATGATATAGAGTGAGCATCTTTTCGATGCCATGGAAAATTGCCAATCTTCTAAGTTTGGATCAACTTCCAACATTTTATCCTTTATGTTTTCAATGTTAAAAATATGTTTAAGAATTCCTTTAATGTTAAGGTTTTTGCTGATGTCACTTTCCCTGGGATGACTTCATGCTTTTTGTCACAACACTTTCCTCATTGATGTAGCTCAGTTCACCTTCACTAAGTTACTCTACTGCCTATCTTGTGTCTCCTGAATGGTGGGAGCATCCACATTCCCAACATCAGCAATTTCTTCTGTAGCTCCACTTATGTTGGATTTGAGTTTCACTTCTAGCGCAGTCCTTTTTCATTTGTGTGCTGAACTTTCATCTTTGTTGGCAAGTTCTCTCTTTTTGTTACTCATTTTTGTATAATTTTATATGGATTTATCACTGGGAGACAAGGAGACAACACAACTACATGCTTTGCTGTCTGTGCACACACCGACTAACAGATCTGTAGTGACCACACCAACAGACTTTGGGAAGAATGATGTGGCTAGTCAGTGATCATGAGATGCACCTGTTATTTACATTGTGATTTCTAGACTAAGGAGTTAACAGGAAGGTTTGTTCATTATGAAATTACTCACAGTAAATATATTGTAGTAACTGAAATTTGAATCACACTATTAGGAGGCTGGTGTTTAACTTAACCATGAAAACTTAGCTATGTAAATGTCCTGGTTGTCTATCTTCTATACCTCTGTTTAATGTAAATATTAAATAAAATCAATTTGTTTCTGAAATTGTCTTTACTAAGCATTCTATCTGTGGCTTTAAGGAGACATCTCTAAATCAATGACTTTTCTGGGTTCTTTAGGGGATCAATAAATTGGCTTCATCAGTTATTTTCTCTCTTCTGTTAAACATCCATGACCCACAGATACCTTTCCTGAAGTGATAACAAAAAAAAAATCTTCCTTACTTTTATTGTAATTATGGACCTTAGTATGCACATTTTTTGAGTTATATGCTCTTTTTTTCTTCTCATATGGTTTCAGTTTTATCTCCAAGATATCAAATTGCCTCTTCGTTCATTTCACAGGTTTCTCTCTGCTAAGGTAAAATTATTTCCTAAATTACACTCTCTATTAATCTAGGGCATCATGAAAATTCTCTATCTGCAAACCCAGATCTTTGCATTGTTTTTATACCAAGCTGATTTTCAAAACTTGGATGTTCCAGTAGAAGTTTCTTTAGTAATATTTTAGACTTAGTTTTGTAATAATTTAAATTAATAATTTATTATTCTCAATACAATGGGAGGCTATGGTTCCCCTTTCATTTATTTATATACACTTGTTAGTAAATAAAATTAACCCTAAAATTAACAAATTCAATCACACATTTGGATAGAGTTGCAATAGGGGTCCCAAAATTTACATTTATAGTTACACGTGCTACAGGATGACATCTCAGGAATGAAGGTCAGAGGAATGTAAGAGGAACACCATTTCCAACGGATAATTTGATGCCATCCAATGCTTTGTACTTATAATCCAATAGATCAAAAACCTCATGGATTATAGTCCTAACTGTGGAAATTAATTGTCTTTCAACTGATGACTTAATAGTCTATACCCTGAAACTCTAGCATTTTTTCAATTGTCTATAATTGTCTATAATTGAGACCACATCCCCTCTGAGGCCAAGCTAGTCCTATGGTGTACAGAACAATGGCATTGTCAGAGACCTCTGTGGCTATATCACTAATACCCCATTTGTTAGAAAGGCAGCTGGACAAAAATACATGCCAGACATATTAGAATGTCCTGCAAAATACCAGTATTCAGATACTTCAGCTCAATTCTCACCAGAAGGTTTAATTACCCATGTGTGTTAATTATTAATGTTTAACAAACCACCAAAAAACTCAGTGGCATACAAGAAAAGGACCTTTGTTCTCAGGTCATAAATCTATGGACTTACGGATCTTTTGGGTGGGGCTAATATAATTTAGTCTTCACTTAATTTGGTGCCAACCTGTGTAGGTTGAATATAGGTCTTCTCCATGTGTGTCACATTATCTTTGGGCTAGTGGGATAACAAAAACATGTAGATGGTAGAAGCGCCAAACTTTTGTTTGTTTAATCTCCAACTATTTGTGTTTGTGTTATATAATGAAAATGGACTGAATAAAATGAAATTAATATGGCAACTATGGTGCTATTTCCTAATCTAAGTTTGGGAGAATGTAAGAACAGAACAGGTAGACAGCACTATCAACTTCAGCACCTTTTTAATCTCCATATCCAACTTATTGTGTCGTTCAGAATAAGCATATTCAAAGATGGCACAGTCAGAAATGATTGTAGGTGAAAATAAGTGTCATTGTCTCCTTGCTCAATCCTTTCATTTTACTGATACGGAAATTAGACTCTGAAATTTTGATATTTGCTTGAAGGTGGTATATTAGGCAAGACTATAACCTCATTTATTTGATTCCTAAGTCTTTGATCTTTCTGCCACATCATGTTTCTGTAGGTTGGCCACAATAGGAATAGTTCCAAAGACTGTTTTAAAACAGTCTGTAGGTCACAGTGAGTAGAGTATTGAAGAAATTATCCCCAGATAGATTTCCTCTAATGAGGAATAATTCGTGGCAAATAAGACTTGTAATTTTCAATATCTCAAGATAATTGCCTTGTACACCTCCCAGATCTCTCAAACTGTCTATTGAGCTAAAATCCATCAAATTGAAATCCAGTATAACTGGTCTCTGAGATAACTTCAAGGACAGCACGCGTTCAGTCTGCCTTATCAGTTGAGTGAAGATGAATTACCAAAGAGAGCCAGATAATTTGTCTGGAAAATGAGTTCACTTGTAGAGTTGGTCATGACAAAAAGACAAAAGCTTTTAAAATTTTGTTCTACATTCCCAGAAACTTGCTGAAATCAAGACCCACTATTTATTTAGAAGTATCTTGCACATTTCCTCACCCAGTATTCCCCTGTGAACAATTTGAGTTTGGGCGTGGTAAGAGCATCAGGCCAACCTGATGACAGATAATTCTGTATGCTTTTATTTTTGTTTTACAACTAAAATAAAATGGAATCTTAGCAGGTTAGAAATTCCCAACTAAATGCTCTTTCTACTAGATTTTTCAAATTGTTTGTTCTCTTTTATAAATATTCTCATTGATCAGAAAAGAAAGAAATGATGTCTTTAATCTACTGACCTGTCTCAACTTGACATTCGATTTAAAAGAAATGACAGTCTAATATTCAAAAATGATTGAACAGCTATTTAAATTTTAATTGGAGTTTAAATGAAAATCCTCTTCAGAGTTTCATTCATCCTCTCCAGAGTTTCATTTCATTCATACACAGGGCAATACTTCCTAACTTCTCTTTTTACTCATCTATCTCCCCAAAGTTTACCTCATTAGAACTCAATTATTACCTGCCCTAGAAAGCACTTCATCTCTCTCTCAAATGATCCCTCACCCTCAAATCCACCACACAGACTTCGGTTTCCCTCATCACTCCCTTCTCCCTTTAAGGTCATTTTTTCTATAGTTACTGTGCCCTTCCCAATGTAAATCAGTCCAGCCAGTCTACGACTTATTCCAACTGGCACAAGTTCAGAAATGAGTGCATAATAATAGGGCTGTTTTTGCATTGTTTGTATTTCATAAATGAAAAAGACAATGCTCTTCTATTACCTAAAATTCACATCTTATTGATAATTCAAGTTATTTTCTTGTAATGAGAAAGAGTACATATCCATATATAGGTTATATGATTCTACATTTTATTTGATATTTTTGTGTTTCTGTCTCTTCCCTTCTCTTTTTATTGCTCAGTATCCATACTTATACTTAGTAAACACTCGGTGAAGAAAGGCCTGAATGAGTTCTATAAAACAAGGTAAAATATAAATTACTACATAAATAAATACAATTATATATTTGAGTTTCTGTGTCTCACTGTCAATTCTGTTTAACCCTGTGTAGCTATATCTGTCCCCGGAAAATCTGATTGAAGAAAATAACATTGTAGATAAGGACTCTAAAAGTAATCACTTTGTTTATATTTATACAAGTGACAGTACTAGAGCTACTTTGTGATTCTTACAATCTGGCAAACACAAATATAATTAATTCAAATACAAGAATGTTGACAGTCATGGAAAGAGGATTAATAATGTGCCAGAAACTATTGGTTATATTATTCAACCACCACGCATTTACTATTGTACACATCAAAAATTCTACCATTATATAAACTCTTTGGATTTATAATTCACAATGATATCACTATTTCCACATTATGTCAAAGTACATTTATATAAATAACCACCAAAATATTCCATTTTTTGGTGGTTATTTATATCATCTTAAGTAGGACAATGACAATCTTCCCACTAAGAGGTGGAGACTCTGCTCCCTTCCCTTGGATTTGGTTGGAGCCTGTTACTGTTTGACCAATAGAGTGAAGAAATGATGCAATATGACCTCTGAAGCTAGAATATCAAAAGGGTATAGTTTCCTCATAGGTACCTCTCATTATATATAGTTTCCTCGTAGCTATCTCTTATTATTTGCTTTTGGAGCCCTGAGGCTCCAAATAAGTCTGGCTAACCTGAAGCTGCCATGCAGGAGAGATTATTTGGAGAGATTACAAACAGATAAAGATCCCTAGCTACTGTTCTGGCTTTTGCATTTTTTTCAGCTCATGCATCAGGCATATGAGAGAATAATGCTTCAAATAACCTCAGCCCCAGTAACTGTGTGTCAAAATTAAAATGAACAAACAACCAACTAAAAGAAAACCCACTTAAACAAACCAATGGGCTAAGGAAGAAATCATAAGGGAAATAGAAAATACTTTGAGAAAAGGGAAACAACAATTTAAAATACAAAGATTTATGGGATGCAGTGAAGGCAGTTCTCAGAGGGAAATTTATAGCTATAAATGTCTACACTTAAATATATATACACATAGATTTAATAATCTAACTTGAGAAACTAGAAAAAGAAAAGAAAACTATATCTGATATTAGCAAAAGAAAAGAAATAAAGATTAGAGTAGAGGTAAATAAATAGAGAAAATGGAAACAGTAGATAAAATCAACAAAACCGAAAATTTGTTCTTTGAAAATATTAACAAAATTGACATTTAGCTAAACTGACAAAAAAGGAAGAAGATGCAAATCAATTAAATAAAAAATGAAAGTAGCAACATTACTGCTGACCTAAAGAAATTGAAAAAAAAATAATATGAAAAGAATTACATGCCAGAAATTTAGATATCACTGATGAAATGAAAAAAATCATAGAAACACAAAATTCCCTAAAGTGAGTCAATTCAGTAGAGAGAGAAAAAAAAAGTCTTTTCAAGAAACGATACTGATACAATTGGATTTCCACATGTAAAGAAGGAAGTTGGACCCCTGATTCATATGAACAATAAACAAAAACTAACTCAAAATGAAAGAGTATACATGTAAGAACTAAAAGCCATAAAACTCCTAGAAGAGAGGATACGTGTGTCTTCAAAATCCTGGATTTCACAATGAATTCCTAGCATGAGTAATAGCAAAATGCATAAGCAATAACAATCCTTTTTTCTTTCTTTTTTTGACACAGAGTTTCATTCTTTTTTTTTTTTTTTTTTTTTTTTTTTTTTTTTTTGAGATGGAGTCTCACTCTGTCACCCACAGTGCAATGGCGTGGTCTCGGCTCACTGCAACCTCCGCCTCCCGGGTTTAAGCGATTCTCCTGCCTCAGTCTCCCAAGTAGCTGGAATTACAGGCGCATGCCACCATACCCGACTAATTTTTGTATTTTTAGTAGAGACTGAGTTTAACTATGTTGGCCAGGCTGGTCTCAAACTCCTGACCTCGTGATCCACCCACCTCAGCCTCCCAAAGTGCTGGGATTACAAGTGTGAGCCAACTCGCCTGTCCTACCACTTTACATCTTTGAGGATAGTTAGAATTTAAAACACAGAAAATAACTAATGCTAGAAAGGATATGGAAAAATTGGAACCCTGTTCATTGCTGGTGGGAATGTAAAATGGTAGAGCTACTATGAACAACAGTTTGGCAGTTCCTCAGAAAGCTAAACTTACAATTACAATATGACACAGTAAGATTGTGCTCCTCAATATATACCCAAAAGAATTGAAAAGGGAAGCCCAAGCAAGATAAATACTTTCTAAAGATTTGTTGTACAACATTGTGCCTGTAGTTAACAATACTGTATTGTGCACTTAAAATTCCATTGAGGATAGAGTTCGTGTTAAGTGTTCTTGCCATAATAAATAAATAGATAAATAAATAAATAGAGGATTTGAACACATATTTGTACAACAATGTATATGGAAGCATTATTCACAATAGACAAAACATGCAAATGGTCTAAGTGAACAGATGAATGGATAAACAAAATGATGGTCGGCAAGTGCGATCAAAGAGTATTCAGCTATAAAAGGGAATAAAGTTGTTGTTTTTTTTGTTTTTGAAATGGAGTCTCACTGTGTTGCCCAGGCTGGAGTGCAGTGGTGCGATCTCGGCTCACTGCAACCTCTGCCTCCCGGGTTTAAGCGATAAAGCAAATGAAGTTCTAATATATGTTACAATATGGATGAACCTTGAAAATATTATGCTAAGTGTAAAAAGCACAAAAAAGCAAATACTGTATGGTTCCACTTACATGAATGACCTAGAATAGGCAGATACTTTTATATTATAAATGTATATTTTTTATAATACAATAAAATGTTAAAAATTTGTGTGGAATACAGTTACTGTAACCCCCTTTTTCAAAAAGGTAGCAACAATGAATTCCTCTTATCAATTGATCAAGACAGATGTGAGCACATTTTATAATAAATAAATAAGCATATTTAGATAAAAATCAAGGTGCTTTGAAAAATAACAGAAATATATTAATTTAATAATATATAATTATAATATAATAGAAATATAGTATTTGAAAATAATACAATCATTACCAAAGTAAGAAAAGAAAAGTTGACTGGAATTCCATCATATACTAAGAAAAGTACAAACCAAAGTCTTCTAAGAACGAAGGTGTGAGTTGGTGATTGAACTGTGTGGAAATGTTTGAAACAATAGGAAGTTAACAAATGATATACAGAATGAAAAGAAGCATCAAGAGTTCAGTTAAAGTTAAATAATATGACTTTTGCTCCAAATCTAATTGATAAATTAATTTTTAAAAATGCTTTGATGCAGCTGGAAACCATCATTCTTAGCAAACTATCACAAGAACAGAAAACCAAACACCGCATGTTCTCACTCATAGGTGGGAACTGAACAATGAGATCACTTGGACTCAGGAAGGGGAACATGACACACAGGGGCCTATCATGGGGAGGGGGGATGGGGGAGGGATTGCATTGGGAGTTATACCTGATGTAAATGACGAGTTGATGGGTGCAGCACACCAACATGGCACAAGTATACATATGTAACAAACCTGCACGTTATGCACATGTACCCTACAACTTAAAGTATAATAATAATAAATAAATTAAAAAAAAATGCTCTGAAACCTGCTGTTTACCAAGAAGTTAGGTGCTTGATATTCAATGTTGTATAATATAGTCTTCACTTTCCAGATGAAGGGAGGTGAGTGAATATCCTCAGGGATTTCTCTACACCAATGATTATCACAATGTAATGAGTACTAGGAAATTACTTCACAGCGTTGTTAAAGCACAGATAGCTGGGCCTCACCCTGAGTTTCTGATTCAGTTGGTCTAGGGTAGAGCCCCAAGAATTTGCATTTCTAACATGTTCTCCAGGGCTGGTGCTGCTGCTGTTTGTAGGAATCAAATTTTGAAAGCCACTGCTCTACTAAAACTGCAAGAAGTTGCTCCTGCTGTGATACTCCTTCTTTTCTTTTCTCCACATTATCTGCCATGTTCTTGTGCTATTTCTTACTTTCACTCTACCACACCTTACCTTATTTGCTTGAAATGCAACACCAAACACTCTTCACCAGTGATGGCTATGGGCACTACATCACACTCATTTGAAGCAGAAACAGTAAATGTTTTTCTCATTTAAGAAATAAGAAAAAAAGTTGGTAGCTGTAAAGTTGAAGTGTTTTGTCCAAGATTACATACCCTAATTATTGATATGGCTGTAATTTATGTGTTTTTACTCCCAGCTTCAAGATCTTTCAAGTACAATACAAATACATTTTGCACAAGACACATGTCTTATTCAGCTAAAGTTGTGAGAATGAGCAGACATCACAGAAAAGCAATGACTCAAGGGTAGAAATAAGACTTTTGAGATTTTCCTCTGACTTTTCTTCTTTTTGGCAAATAATGAATAAATTATGACATATGGGTGCAGATGTTGTGTATCATATAAAATCTGGAGGCCAACTTGTAGAATAGGATGGTATCTGATTAGCATTCCATGACTTGGTCTCCCTGAGCTTTCAATAAAATACCTATGAGAACTGAAAATAAAAAGGAAACATATATCATAAAAAACTGAAATAAAAAATATGTCACTGATAGAGTCTGATATGTATTTCCACTAACTTAAGACCTACAAATACCAATGAGAAAATGTTAGTCCACAGTTGACATTTAAGAGCAATGCTGCTCATGAGAAAACCTTCTGACTATCATGAAGGACTGCATGGAGATGCCTTTTCCCATCTTTGAGGCCTTCCATGTACATTTGAAGTTTCAGAAACTATATGAACCAGAAATCCAAGCGGACCGAAACCTGCTGCCTCAGTAGCTTACAGGTTTCTTTTGTCCACCACCTTACATCCTCCCATCATCCTCTCTCTCTGTCTTTCTCAATATATATTACGCTTTAACAGAAAGCAGCTCTTATTTCAAGGACAACTAATAGATAACTATAAGAATATCTGCAGCATAAGAGGAAAATAGTATCAGAATTAACATACTTTTGAGAAAATATTGCAAAAAACAGACATAAAATTCACAGTGCATTCGGTTTTGTGTTATCAAAACAATTTAAGAAAACATGTTCTGTAAGAAATGAGAAATGAACAATGAATTGATAAAGCCACAGTTTGAGACGAGAAAGAGCAATATGACAGGCAGAAATAAAAAGTTGATGAAAATGATACAGCCAAGTTGTAATCAATCTGAAAATAAAAGGGAAGAAGTAAAATATGTACGAGAATAAATAAGGACAAAAGAGGCACTACAGAAAATTAAAGTGTTGAGCAAGATTAATTTGAGATACTTCTCAAGGAAAGTCAGAGGAAATGGAGAAGTTTAAACACACAGGAAATTTGCAAGACTTCCATGTTTGCTAGTATGACCAAATAGGTGCTCTGAGAACCTTCCCTCACTCCCCACTCAACCCACACACAATATATAATGTGTGTGTACATATATATATGATATATTTTAAAATTTTATTAATTTGTATCTGGGTTCACAATTCTATTCGACCCTTCCAAGAGTAGGGGGATTTTGTCAGAAATGGTGAGAAAATATCAAGCAGGAATTCTGGAGCTGAAAAATGCATTTAACAAACTGAAGAATGCATCAGAGTGTCTTAGTAACAGAATTGATCAAGCAAAAGAAAGAATTAACTTGAAGAGAGGCTTTTAAAAATACTGTCAGACAAGACAAAGAAAAAAGAATAAAGCACGCCTACAAGATCTAGAAAATAGCCTCAAGAGGCAAATCTAAGATGTTTACCCTTAAAGAGAAGGTAGAGAGAGAGATAGGGGTAGAAAGTTTATTCAAAGAGATAATACCAGGGAACTTCCCAAACCTAGAGAAAGATGTCATTACTTGAGTACAAGAAGGCTATAAAACACAGAGCAGATTTAACCCAAATAAGACTGCCTCAAGACATTTAATAATAGAACTTACAGTGGTCAAGGATAAAGAGAGGATCCTGAGAGCAGCAAGGGAGAAAAAAACAAATGACATAAATGGAGCTCCAGTACATCTGGCAGCAGACTTTTCAGTGGTTGCCTTACAGGCCAGGAGACTGTGGTATGACATATTTAAAATGCTAAAAGAAAAAATAATTCTCCTCAAATAGCATATCCAGGAAAAATATCCTTCAAACCTGAAGGAGAAAGAAAGTTTCCCAGAAAAAAGAAAAGTTGTCCTGCAAAGCAATGCTAAAATGAAGTCTTCAATATGAAAGAAAAGGATGCTAATGAGCAATAGGAAATAATGTGAAGGCACAAAACTCACTGGTAATAGTAAATATAAAGAAAAACACATTACATTATAACATTGTAATTGTGGTATGCAAACTACTCGTATATTGAATAGAAAGACTAAAAGATAAATTCATCAAAAATAATAACTACAACAAGTTTTCAAAACACAAACAGCACATATACTATATGCCAATAAATAGAAAACTCTAGAAGAAATGGATAAATTCCTAAACACATGCAACCTACCAAGATTGAAACATGAAAAAAACCCCAAAGCTGAACAGATCAATAACAAGTAACGTGATTGAAGCTGTAATAAAAAAATCTCCCAGCAAAGAAAAGTGAGGGACCTGATGGCATCACTGCTGAATTTTACCAAATATTTAAGAACTAATACCAATTCTACTCAAACTGTTCTGAAAAATAGATGAAGAGGAAATACTTCCAAATTCACCATATGAAGCAAGTATTACCCTGATACTAACACCAGAAAAAGGCACATAAAAAAAAAAAAAGAAAACTACAGGCCAATATCTCTGGTGAATATTGATGCAAAAATCCTTAATGAGATACTAGTAAGCTGAATTCAACAACACATTGAAAAAGTCATTCATTGTGACCAACTAGGATTTAGCCCAGGAATACAAGTCTAGTTCAACATATGCAAATCAATCACAATGATACATTATATCAACAGAATGAAAGACAAAAACCATATGATCACTTTTTTCTTTTCATTCAGCACTTTATTTTTTTATTATACTTTAAGTTCTGGGGTACGTTGCAGAATGGGCAGGTTTGTCAGATAGGTATGTACCTGCCATGGTGGTTTGCTGCATACATCAACCCGTCATCTACATTAGGTATTTCTCCTAATGCTATCCCTCCCCACAACCTCCACCCCCTGACAGGCCCAGGTGTGTGATGTTCCCTTCGCTGTGTCCATGTGTTCTCATTATTCAGCTCCCACTTATGAGTGATAATATGCGGTGTTTGGTTTTCTGTTCTTGTGTTAGTTTGCTGAGAATGATGGTTTCCAGCTTCATCCATGTGCCTGCCAAGGACATGAACTCATTGTTTTTTATGGCTGCGTAGTATTCCATGGTGTATATGTGCCACATTTTCTTTATCCAGTCTATTATTGATGGGCATTTGGGTTGGTTCCAACTCTTTGCTATTGTGAATAGTGCCTATGTTGCTATTGTGAATAATGTCTGTTTTGACTTTTGTTGCCACTGCTTTCGGTGTTTTAGTCATAAAGTCTTTGCCATGCCTATGTCCTGAATGATATTGCCTAGGTTTTCTTCTAGAGTTTTCATGGTTGTAGGTCTTACATTTAAGTCTTTAATCCATCTTGAGTTAATTTTTATATAAAGTGTACGGAAGGGGTCCAGTTTCAGCTTTCTGCATATGGCTAGCCAGTTTTCCCAACACCGTTTATTAAATAGGGAACCCTTTCCTCATTGCTTGTTTTTGTCAGGTTTATCAAAGATCAGATGGCTGTAGTTGTGTGGTGTTATTTCTGAGGCCTCTGTTCTGTTCCATTGGTCTATATATCTGTTTTTGGTACCAGTACCATGCTGTTTGGTTACTGTGTCCTTGTAGTATAGTTTGAAGTCAGGTAGTGTGATGCCTCCAGCTTTGTTCTTTTTGCTAAGGATTGTCTTGGCAACACAGGATCTTTTTTGGTTCCATATGAAATTTAAAGTAGTTTTTTTCCAATTTGCTAAAGAAATTTGATCGTAGCTTGATTGGGATAGCATTGAATCTATAAATTACTTTGGGCAGTATGGCTATTTTGATGATATTGATTCTTCCTATCCATGAGCACGGAATGTTTTTCCATTTGTTTGTGTTCTCTCTTATTTCCCTGAGCAGTGGTTTGTAGTTCTCCTTGAAGAGGTCCTTCACTTCCCTTGTAAGTTGTATTCCCAGGTATTTTATTTACTTTCTAGCAATTTTGAATGGAAGCTCACTCATGATTTGGCTTTCTGTTTGTCTATTATTGGTGTATAGGAATGCTTGTGATTTTTACACATTGATTTTGTATCCTGAAACTTTGCTGAAGTTGCTTATCAGTTTAAGGAGATTTTGGGCTGAGACAGTGGGGTTTCTAAATATACAATCACGTCATCTGGAAACAGAGACAATTTGACTTCCTCTTTTCCTACTGGAATACCCTTTATTTCTTTCTCTTGCCTGATTTCCCTGGCCAGAACTTCCAATACAATGTTGAATAGGAGTGGTGAAAGAGGGCATCATTGTCTTGTGCTGGTTTTCAGAGGGAATGCTTCCAGTTTTTGCCCATTCAGTATGATATTGGCTGTGGGTTTGTCATAAATAGTTCTTACTATACTGAGATACGTTCCATCAATGCCTAGTTTATTGAGAGTTTTTAGCATGAAGGGCTGTTGAATTTTGTCAAAGACCTTTTCTGCATCTATTGAGATAATCATGTGGTTTTTGTCATTGCTTCTGCTTATGTGACGGATTACATTTACCAATTTGCATATGTTGAAGCAGCCTTGCATTCCAGGGATGATGCCAACTTGATCGTGGTGGATGAGCTTTTTGATGTGCTGCTGGATTCGGTTTGCCAGTATTTTATTGAGGATTTTCATATCGATGTTCATCAGGGATATTGGCCTGAAATTTTCTCCTTTTGTTGTGTCTCTGCCAGGTTTTGGTATCAAGATGATGCTGGCCTCAAAAAATGAGTTAGGGAGGATCCCCTCTTTTTCTATTGTTTGGAATCGTTTCAGAAGGAATGGTAACAGCTCCTCTTTGTAACTCTGGTAGAATTCAGCTGTGAGTCCATCTGGTTCCGGACTTTTTTTGATTGGTAGGCTATTAATTACTGCCTCAAATTCAGAACTTGTTATTGATCTATTCAGGGACTCGACTTCTTCCCGGTTTAGTCTTGGGAGGGTGTATGTGTCCAGGAATTTATCTCTTTCTTCTATGTTTTTTAGTTTATTTGTGTAAAGGTGTTTATTGTATTCTCTGATGGTAGTTTATATCTCTGTGGGATTGATGTGATATCCTCTTTATCATTTTTATTGCATCTATTTGATTCTTCTCTTTTCTTCTTTATTAGTCTGGCTGGTGGTCTATCTATTTTGTTGATCTTTTCAAAAAACCAGCTCCTGGATTCATTGATTTTTGAAAGGTTTTTCATGTCTCTATCTCCATCAGTTCTGCTCTGATCTTAGTTATTTCTTGTCTTCTGCCAGCCTTTGAATTTGTTTTCTCTTGTTTCTCTAGTTCTTTTAATTTTGATATTAGGGTGTCAATTTTAGATTTTTCCTGCTTTCTCTTGTGGGCACTTAGTGCTTTAAATTTCCCTCTACACACTGCTTTAAATGTGTCCCAGAGATTCTGGTACATTGTGTTTTTGTTCTCATTGGTTTCAAAGAATATCTTTATTTCTACCTTCATTTCCTTATTTACCCAGTAGTCATTCAGGAGCAGGTTGTTCAGTTTCCATGTAGTTGTGTGGTTTTGAGTGAGTTTCTTAATCCTGAGTTCTAATTTGATTGCACTGTGGTCTGAGAGACTTTTTGTTATGATTTCCATTCTTTTGCATTTGCTGAGTAGTGTTTTGCTTCCAATTACATGGTCAATTTTAGAATAAGTGCGATATGGTGCTGAGAAGAATGTATATTCTGTTGTTTTGTGGTGGAGAGTTCTATAGATGTCTATTAGATCCACTTAGTCCAGAGCTGAGTTCAAGTCCTGGATATCCTTATTAATTTTCTGTCTCATTGATTTGATCAACTGGTACTGAAAAAGCATTTGAGACTATTCAACATCCTTTCATGATAAAAACCGTTAAGAATAAAAACAAACAAAAAAAACTGGGTCTAGAAGGAACCTACCAAAACACAATAAAAGTCATTTATCACAGACCCACAGCAAGTATCATAGTGAATGGGAAAAACTGAAAGTCTTTCCTACAACCCATGGAAAACAATAAGGATACCCACTTTCACCACTGTTATTCAGCATAGTCCTGGAGTCCTAGATAGATAAATCAGACAAGAGAAAGAAATAAAGGCATCAACACAAGAAAGGTAAAAGTCAAATTATACTTGTTTGCAGATGATATGATCTTATATTTGGGAAAATAAATTCTAAAATTTGACCAGGCACAGTGGCTCACGCCAGTAATCCCAGCACTTTGGGAGGCCAAGGCGGGGGGATCACCTGAGGTCAGGAGTTTGAGACCAGCCTGGCTAACATGGTGAAACCCCATTTCTACTGAAAATACAAAAAATTAGCCAGGCGTGGTGGCGCGTGCCTGTAACGCCTGTAATTCCATCTACTCTAGAGGCTGAGGCAGGAGAATGGCATGAACCCGGGAGGGAGAGGTTGCAGTGAGCAGAGATGGCTGCATTGCACTCTAGCTTGGGCAACAACAGTGAAAATCCATCTCCAAAAAATAAAATAAAATAAAATAAAATAATAAAATTTACATGGAACCACAAAAGACCCAGAATAGCCACAGCTGTCTTGAACAAGAAGAAAAAAAAACTGGAAAAATCACATTAACTTATATCAAATTATACTACAGGGCTATAGTAATGAAAGCAACATGTTAGTAGCATAAAAACAGACACATGGATAAATGGAAAAGAGCAAAGAACCCAGAAACAAATCTATACATTTACAGTGAACTGACTGTTGACAAAGATTCCAAGAACATATACTTAATAACAGACAGTCTCTCCAATAAATTCTGGGAAACTGGATATCCATATGCAGAATAATGAAGCCAGACTTCTCTCTCTCACCATACACAAAAATCAAATCAAAATCAATTAAAGACCTAAATCTGAGACCTCAAACTATGAAACTACTACAAGAAAACATTGGAGAAGCTCTCCAGGACATTGGACTTGTCACAGATTTCTTGAGTAATATCCCACGAGCACAGGAAACCAAAGCAAAAATGGACAAACAAAATCACCTCACCTTGAAAAGCTTCTGCACAACAAAGGAACCCATCAATGAAGTGAAGAGACAACCCACAGAATAGGAAAAAGTATTTGAAAACTACCCATCTGACAATAGATTAATAACCAGGGTATATAAGGAGCTCAAACAACTCTATTGCAAAAATATCTAAAATTCTGATTTAAAAAGGGGCAAAAGATCTGAATAGGCATTTCTTAAAAGAAGACACACAAATGGCAAGCAGGTATATATGAAAAAGTGCTCAACATCATTGATCATAAGAGAAATGCAAATGAAAACAGTTGAGAGAAATTAAGGGAAAGCATTCACAAAAAATAAGATATGTCTCACCCCAGTTAAAATGGCTTTTATTCAAATATTAGGCAATAAAAAAATGCTGGTGAGGATGTGGAGAAAGGGAACTCTCATATACTGTTTTTGGGAAAGTAAATTACCTCAACCACTCTGGAAAAGAGTTTGGAGGTTCTTCAAAAAACTAAAAATAGTGCTGTCATACAATTCAGCAATCCCACTCCTAGGTATATACCCAAGATAAAGGAAATCAGGGTATTAGAGATTTATCTACACTCCTATGTATATTGCAGCACTATTTACAATAACCAAGATGTGGAAGCAACCAAAGTGTCCATCAACAGAGGAAGGGATAAATAAAGTGTGGTATGTGAACATAATTGAGTGCTATTTAATATTCAACCATTAAAAAGGAATGAGATAATAAAACACTGTCATTTGTAACAACATGGATGGAACTGGAGGACATTATGTTAAGTGAAATAAGCCAGGCACAGAAAGACAAACTTTGCATGTTCTCATTTATTTATAGTAACTAAAAACTTTAAAACAATTGAACTCATGGAGACAGAGTGGAATGATTATCACCAGAGACTGGGAAAGATCATGGGGTCAGGGGAAAAGGAAAATGGTTAATGGGTACAAGAATATAATTAGAATGAAAAAGATCTTGCATTTGATAGCACAACAGGGTGACTAAAGTCAACAATAATTTGTTTTACATTTCAAAATCACTAGAAGAATATAATTGGATATTTTGTAACACAAAGAAATCATAAGTGTTTCAGGTGATGAATACCCCATTTACACTGATGTGATTATTATGCAGTGTATGTCTGTGTCAAAAGATCTCATATACCCCATAGATAGGAACACAGGAACACCTACTACGTGGCCACAAATCTTAAAAATTAAAAATTAAAAAATTAAAAAACAATAATTTCAGGAGTAAGCATAAAAATTTAAAGTTTTTGCAAGACTCATGGGAACCTCAAATTAAAAAACAAAATAAAACATGCCACAGGTATACAAAAAAGAAAAGGCAAGGAAGTAAAGCATACTACCAGAAAAAAATCACAAGTTTCAAAACATGGTGAAAAGATCAAATATAAAAAGAACAATTGACAAATTCGTTTCATATTGGATATAAATTATTGATAGTTTGACTCCCTGAAAAAATAGTTAGAGAAAATAACAAATGAAAGTGAAGCAGGAACCACATGGTGAAGAGGAGAAAAATCCTAAAGATGAAGAAAATGCAAGTAAGTTGAATTATTGAAAATATAGTATTTTTTCTTAAAATCTAAGTAAAAATCACAGTAAACAATTACAGAAATAACATGACAAAAAATGTAAATAGCTAGCTATTTACAAAGCAAGAAGAACTAGATTCTGGAAAGAACCTGATTTTTACTTATTGCTGTATTCATGTACAGTGAAGGAGAGGGAGTAAATATGTCTAGCCTCACACCCCAAGGCAGAATGATGAACAAGTGAGGAGTCCAACAGCTTAATTAGAAGTAAAGAAAGAGCAATCTGATTTCAGATTCATCCTCTGCAGTAATACACCTAGGAAGACAATGAAACAACTTTTTAAAAAATTGAATTTATTTTTAGTAGATAAAAAGTAGAAACGATCCGAATGGCCATAATAAGAGAATTGGTAAATTTGATATTCTATTAAATTCAAAACACGATTATTATTTAGCTCTTAAAAATAAGATTGCAACCTGAAAAATACTCCTCAAAACTGTTAAGGTCATCAAAACCAGGAAAATCTGAAAAATTATTACAGCCAAGAGGAAACTTAATCCCAAGCAATAATTTTTTTTAAAAAAAAGTCAAACACAATTCTTTTAATACTATTCATAATAGTGAGAATATGAATCAATCTAAATATTTAACAATAAGAAAATTATCTTTAAAATTCTATGGGAAAAGTGGTGATATCCCCTTTATCATTTTTTATTGTGTCTATCTGATTCTTCTCATTTCGTCTTTATTAGTCTGGCTACCAATCTATCTATTTTGTTAATCTTTTTAAAAATCCAACTCCCGGATTCATTGATTTTTTTGAAAGGTTTTTCATGTCTCTATCTCCTTCAGTTCTGCTCCTATGTTAGTTATTTCTTTTCTTCTGCTGACTTTTGAGTTTGTTTCCTCTTGCTTCTCTAGTTCCTTCAATTTTGATGTTTTAGGCTGTTGACTTTAGATCTTTCCCACTTTCTCCTGTGGGCATTTAGTGCTATAAGTTTCTCCCTAAATACTGCTTTTCCCGTGTTCCAGAAATTCTGGTATGTTGTGTCTTTGTTCTCATTGGTTTCAAATAACTTATTTATTTCTGCCTTAATTTCGTTGTTTACCCAGTAGTCATTCGGGAGCAGGTTGTTCAGTTTCCATGTAGTTGTGCAGTTTTGAATGAGTTTCTTAATCCAGAGTTCTAATTTGATTGCACTGTGGTCTGAAAGACTGCTGTTATTTCTGTTCCTTTGCATTTGCTGAGGAGTGTTTTGCTTCCAATTATGTGTTCAATTTTAGAATAAGTGTGATGTGGTGCTGAGAAGAATGTATATTCTGTTGATTTGGAGTGGAGAGTTCTGCAGATGTCTATTAGGTCCACTTAGTCCAGAGCTGAGTTCAAATTATGAATATCCTTGTTAATTTTCTGTCTTATTGATCTGTCTAATATTGACTGATCCCACAGATGAACTAAAATGACTATTACAAATCTTAACACACAGTATTCAAATACGTATTGAGCGCTTATTATTAATGTATATTTCACACAGTTCCAAGCACAGGAATATAGGAGTGTGAACCGGAAAAACAGCTGCTTTTCTCAAGCATGAATTAAGGTGGGATTCAAACAGTAATTTTTCTTGGAATGTTGGGGTGATGGAAGATTTTTATGGTTTCATAAAATTCCAAGTTTTCTATAATACATATGTATGTTTAACATAAATCAATGTTAGTTTAAAACATAAGAAATATGTCTTGCCTAAAATTTGTTTCTGATTTCTACCTCTCAAGGGAAATACACTAGAGGAAACAAAAGCCAGAGAACTAATGTTTTGCTTTTTCTTGGCTGGAATCAACAGAGTAGCATCCTGTGAATAAAAAGGTTTTATTCCTTGGATGCAAAATGGCAATGGACATAGTTTAAGAATAGCAGCAACGGCCACCGCACTCCAGCCTGGGCAACAGAGCGAGACTCCGTCTCAAAAAAAAAAAAAAAAAAAAAAAAGAATAGCAGCAAAGGCATGGGTGTCTCACCTGTACACTATATGCTGGGCCCTAATATGGTCAACAATAACACCATGCATTTGTAGAAAACTGCTGTTTTTCAAGGCATTTTCTTCTATCATCTTCCCCACAACTCTTGGAAGCAGGAAGGGCAAAAATCATTATTTCTAGTTTGCATAGCCATCATAGGTCAAGAGAGGTTAAGTTGCCTTCTTCCAGTTGTGCACTTAAAAAATGGCACTACCCAGACTAGTCTCCATTTCCTGACTTCCCATAATTCTCTTTCTACCACACCACGTGCACCTTGTAGTGTGACCGGCCTTTGTTATCATTCATCTTCATTATGCAACTTTGCAACACAAATTGCAGGGAAACGTATAGTTACAGTGCTAAGAATTATTTTCCAGTGAGTTTTCAGACCTCAGAAAGGCTCTCAGAATCACTGAGCTTTGGTAGAGTAAAACACTCAGTACATTGAAAGGGGAAGGTTTGGGTAGGGTGCAGCAAAAAATTAATATAACTTTATTCTTTTCTGTCATTGTTCCTCTAAATCCACTATTATTTTTTCAAATGTCACTGCTCTTGAGTGGATCTAATAACTTTTTTACTTTCCCCTGGATATTAAAAAAAAAAAATCCTCAGGTCCCATTAATCACATGCAAAGTTTTCATTTTTGTAATTAAAATGCCCAGTCCAGTTTAAATGTTAACTCTAAACTTGATTTAGGTTAAATATTTGTCCCTCCTGAGCTTTATAATGCTTCAAGCTAGGCAACCTTCAATGAAGACAGAAGATGCGTACCGCAAAATCTGATTGCCTTTTGCTTCTTACCGACCCTCTGTCCCCACATAGGGGACTCTTGATGGCTCCTGTCTGGAAGTATAAGTGGGGAAGTACAGAGTAAAATTGGGGGGAGAAAGGAGTTTATTAAACATCTCTCTGGGTTGAGAAAGTGTTCAAGGTTGACTTCCCTGCTTGGTGCTTTATTGTTACCCCTGAGATTCCTCACTGGAAATATCAGGTTCAACCTCAATGTGAGCAACAGCCCCTCCTCCAGCCAGCCACTGAGGACAATCCCCTCTTCTCTGTATCTGATGGTACCACCTTCAGCTTCCCTCTGCTGAGATAGCTTATCTCTGAAAAGAAGCTCTCTTGGAGGAAGTGTATTCTAAAATGATGGGCAGACCAACTCCTTCCTGCGTAGCACTCACCCTATCTAAAGCAGAGACACCCCATCATCTTGCTGCTGGTGGCAGCTTAGCTGACTTTCCATGCAGACTTCTCTTTTCCCCTCCCATCAAGCAATCTCCTCCAGCCTCAATTTTTGCATATAAACTACTGGGACCTAGGATGAAAATTTATTTCTTGTGCCCCCCAAATTTGCAAGGGACATATCTCAAGCTCTTTGACTGAACCTCAAACCTCTGTCCCTTGTTTGGAAGTGAGAATAAAATACTCTTTTTCCTTTCTTCATGGAGGGGGGTGGGGATGAGGGAAAATATCACAACCATTGTAAACTTTGACCCCTGAAAAACCCTTTCTGAGAAGAATCATAACTTCTTTTCTACAGCCTGGAGGAAGGCAATAGGTGTCACTAAACCGTTTTTTGTAGATCACCCTTTCGAATTTTGCATGGGTGGTCTAACGTTTCTTTGGAATGGTGTAATTAGTTGACCTTCATTGTTTTCTTTTTGACTTTTGGGTCGTTATAAAACTTAGTCCCTCCCAAAAAAGCCCTGTTTTGTTTTTCTTCTTATATTTAGGAATCCACATGAAAACTTGAAGGTATGAAATCTGTGGGTTAGAAATCAGAGTTTTTAGAAACTGTCCCAGGAAAAGCAGTGAATACAAATACAGCTCTAGACAAAAACGAAATATGATTAATCTATGTTATGATGAAAGAGGGTCACTGTCGTTCAAGAAAGACAGCACTAGAGAGGTATGAATGTTGTAGATGCCAGCATGAAATCACTTTTGTCAGACCCAGACAAAAAAGGGCCAGAAAGGAATGAAGAAGAAAGGGTACTCATGCTTGTATGTCTGAGATAAGAACTATTTCCAAGGACTTTCTAAAAACCCCACAAGACTCTTCACGTCCTTCACACATCACCTGCTTTGCATGGCTGGCACACTGCACAAGTGAGAAGGCTTATCACCAGACATTCTTTAGAATTGCAATAATTCAGATAAGATGCTCTCAAAGAAACACTTGCCCAGTAACAGCATCTCTACCAATGAACTGATGATAATTCTGGCTTTGAGCCTCTAGAATCAATAAACTCTGTTTCTGAGGAGCTTATGTGAACTTCTTGTTTTTGCTAATAAAAGCTTTCCTTTACTTTGTCCTCTCTAGGTGCACTTGTGGTGTGCCGCTCTGTGCATACTGAATTACAATCCCCCTTTCCCATTCCCAAATGAATACATATTTTAGAAACAAAAAATGACTTATTTTAACCTGGTTTCTTTTATATCAATTTGTCAAAATATCATCATTTAATATTATTAGGTGTTTCCATATAATAACATAAATATATTTTGAAAACATACATATACACCTTTAACCCTTTACTCTCAAATGCCTCTCCACACATTTGCTTCTGCTCATTGACATCTGTCTAGAAACATAACTATCATTACTTACAAACTGGATGCATTACCTAGGGAGCTGTTAAAGTATACTGATGCCCAGGCCCCACCCCAGCTCAGTGAAATCAGTATCTCTGGAGATTGAAAACGGTCTTGGATATTTTTTAAAGGTTTCCCACCTGATTTCAATATACATCTAAAGTTGAGAGTTGCTGTTATAAGAACTCAATGCTGGGATGCAACTTAAAGCTTATCTACATTCAATCTTTTCGTATGTACATGTTAGAAAGCATAAGCTACATTTTTCTTAAGTGATTCTGGTTCTTGACCTCCTCAACCCGGGTGGAATCATGATTCAGAAAAATTTGAAGCATACAGGGATAAAGAAGGAAGGTGACCAGCTACCTGGCCCCTGGTGCTTGTTCTGCCACTGCACTTGGAGGTTGGCTTTTGACTCATGCGATGGCAGAAGGGAGATGGAAAAATAGATTTATACTTCTGAATATTTGCTAATAGTTTATAAATACCTCTCATATATGAGCTGTAAAAAAGCAGGTGTATGCTGGAGAGAGGTCATAATAGCTCAGGAGGGACAACTGTTAAACTTTCAGGAATTTTGAAAGTCAATTGTTATTGTATCGGTAGCTTGAAATTGACCACATTGGGAGTATTTACACCATAGAAATTAGTAAATGCTACAAATCAGGGCTCCCTTCTCTCTCCCAAGAGAACTAACTGTGAAGCATTTACCAGCAAAGTATTGGATGTAAGTATTGAAAGATAATTATCAGACTGTCCTTAGTTTTAAAGCTTCAGGCAAGCTATAGGAAGCTTTGCAGCTGGCTAGTTCCCTTTCCTTAACAAATCTGATAGAAGTTACCTCCTGGATAAGATTTTTATAGGACTGGAAAAGAGGGAAACATAAACCAATGTCTATTCTAATAAACTATGTGCTCGCGCATGTATATTTGCTAACGTGTATTTATCATAATATAGAAAAGTATTATAGGTGTTTCTCAACTTATTAACATTAATCAGTGCCCTTGCAACAGTTTTGCTTCACTAATTAGTATCCATCTTCTACATTTTCCCAATCTGTGCATGAGAAAGCTGTGTTTTTGTTTGTTTGGTTTGGTGTGGTTTGGTTTGGTTTTGTAAATGCCATGTTTACTCCTTAAATTGCTGGTGTGGGAATATGCTTAGCTAATTTTTAAAATTGTTTTAGTAAATGATGGTTAAACAGCATTTATCCTTCTCTGTAAAGATTTATGTTAAGAGAATATATTATGCAGAATTGTAATACTTTGTAAGAATCTGTCTACTCTCACAAACAAGATGACACTTAATGGGGGCTGGGCGGAAGCATCCTGAGGTAGTTGATTGTTTATCTATCATTTCCTTCAGCATTTTCTCTTCCGTTGAATAAACTAACAACATGAAGCTACAATAGATAATACAAATACTCAACAAGACCAAAGAGCCAGGTAGTGTCAGCTGTTTAACATGCCAGTAATCATAACTGTTATCCATCCTGCTAGCAGATTAAAAATAAATAAATAAGTAAAAATTAAAAATATATTGGCCTTGAGTTTACTAAACTTGAATACTTTATAATTCCTACAGTTCTCCACTTTCAGCAAACATCACAGCTGCTATGCCCATATCCTCCTGCCTATGTGCCTATGCCTTCTCTTCACACTGTACCTGCTCCTCTGGCTCTACAAATCCCACATGTCACTCCTTAAAGGACAACCAAATGATCCCCACTTCACTGGCCCAGTCTTTTCTGTGAGTGTTCCATGATTCATAACTTGGTGGTTTAGTTTGGATATTTGTCCTCACCCAAATCTTATGTTTGATTGTAATCCTCAGTGCCGGAGGTAAGGCCTGGTGGGAGGTGTTTGGATCATGGGGGTGGATCTCTCATGGCTTGGTGCTGTCTTTATGATAGTGGGTGAGTACTCAAAAGATTTACTTGCTTAAAAGTGTGTGGCATCCCCGTCCCCTACTCGCTTTCTCTCTAGTTCCCACTCCCGCCATGTGAGATGCTTGCTCCTCCCCAACCTTTCACCATGATTGTAAACTTCCTGAAGTCCTTACTCAAAACTGAGCAGATGCTGATGCCATGCTTCCTGTACAGCCTGCAGAATCGTGATCCAATTAAACCTTTTTTCTTATAAATTACCTGGCCCCAAGTATTTTAGAACTCTTAAAATAGCAATGCAAGAACAGCCTAATACTTTTGGTTACGAATTGTGCCTCCATATCTTTTTTTTTTAAATTATTATTATTATACTTTAAGTTGTAGGGTACATGTGCATAACGTGCAGGTTTGTTACATATGTATACTTGTGCCATGTTGGTGTGCTGCACCCATCAACTCATCAGCACCCATCAACTCGTCATTTACATCAGGTATAACTCCCAATGCAATCCCTCCCCCCTCCCCCCTCCCCGTGATAGGCCCCAGTGTGTGATGTTCCCCTTCCTGAGTCCAAGTGATCTCATTGTTCAGTTCCCAACTATGAGTGAGAACATGCGGTGTTTGGTTTTCTGTTCTTGTGATAGTTTGCTAAGAATGATGGTTTCCAGCTGCATCCATGTCCCTACAAAGGACACAAACTCATCCTTTTTTATGGCTGAACAACAGGTGCTGGAGAGGATGTGGAGAAATAGGAACACTTTTACACTGTTGGTGGGATTATAAACTAGTTCAACCATTATGGAAAACAGTATGGGGATTCCTCAAGGATCTAGAACTAGATGTGCCATATGACCCAGCCATCCCATTACTGGGTATATACCCAAAGGATTATAAATCATGCTGCTATAAAGACACATGCACACGTATGTTTATTGCGGCACTATTCACAATAGCAAAGTCTTGGAATCAACCCAAATGTCCATCAGTGCCCCCATATCTTTTATCCTACCCTCTGGACTCAATTAAAATTTATCATTCCTGTGATTCCCATTCCTTCAAAGACTTACGTGACAATATGGTCATTAACCAAAACATAAGAAGTCCAATGTTTCATCTGTATACTGTGGTATTAATACTTGCATTTGTAACAGAGGACTTCCTGGAATAGGCAATGATGAATTCAATACACCTATGTAAAGGCTGAGAATTTCAAATAAAATCATACAGAAGAATGTTGGAGCAATCAGGCGGTAGTGATCATTCGGTAGCACTCATTAAAATCAGATCCAAAGTGGAGGAAGTTCCCTTTAAGGAAATCCTTGGTAAACATTCAGATAGAGAATAGGGTCTTTGGTAAGATGAATTCTTACCAGTTAATACATTTGCCGCTTTATTTAAACTGCATCTGTGACCATATATTCATATATTCAGCTTTTGAACCTGGCATATGATAGAATAGAGAAACTGAAGGGTCTTGTTAGGTCACCTTACCCGGTTCCCACCCAGCATTTACATTGGACTATAACTAGAAATCTCTTAGATATTCAAATCTTATTTCTTATATAGAACACCCAGTTGATGTATATTGTACACCCAATCCCATTTTTATTTAGGAAGAATCATTAATGACATGAAGAGATTTTTTAAATATAATAAATAAATAAAAAGAACCGGTGTTCATAATTGTTATTGTGGATCATAACTACTAAAAGAGGGAGGGGCAGGCATTACCTCTTGATGGTGTGATTATAGGTTAGTAATGTTTATTCTACCGTCTTTTTAAACATGAACATGGGATGTGTGCACAAATATCATTTTTATTTTAAGAGAAAAGTTTATTTAAGATAAATTCTCAATCATGGGCTCTTTATAATCCATTTAACTATCATGCCTTACATAAATTAGTCAACTTGACTCATGCATAATGAGCTGAGCTTTATGTATTCGTGGTGTGTTGTTTATGAACTTAGGGGAACACGTGTTGCCTAAAATTTTTCCTATAAACTCATTCATATCTGACATTCTTTTAATGAAGGACTAGTTAGTGTTTTCTGTATTTAGGGCAACTAATGTCCAGTCACAGTACCACAGAGAGGCAAATAATAAATACCATATCCATACTGAAGGTCTGTTCTGAGTGCAAGAAGGAATTGGATTTTCTCTCTTTCTTCCCCAGCTCACTAAAGACAATATTGGATGCTGCAAGAAATTAAATCAACATGGAGGATTCCCATTCTCAGTGAGTTAGGTTCATCATAAGTCATGCTTCATAACCCAGACTAACAAAGAGTTAACATCCTTCTTGCAGTCTCCCCTCTCTCGATTCCCTGGGTACAGGTTTTAGTTCCAAATAACAATTTTTCTAGGGTTTTTTTTTTTCTGCCTGTGAAACTGCAGCCTTGTTATCTCCCTGGAACCCATTTCACTGTCTCTTTTTAAAAATTTTAACTATGAGTTCCATCTGCCGTCACTGAACTGGAAGGTCCTCAAAATGTAAAGCAAGTCCCACTGGCAATTGCCTTAAAGAATCATTTGCCTGATAAACAGCAAATCACAAAATGGGTGTTACCTTCTTTAAATTAACAACCAAAAATAAGTAAGTAAATAAATAAATAAAAAATAAATAAAGAGAGACAAAGTCTTGCTTAGCTCGCACAATAGGCATGTCTGAATTCCCTCTTTCTTTATCCACTGAGTAAAAGTACCTGTTGAGGGAGCCACAAGACTTCACACTGCATGGCATGGTAGCTCGAAATGCTCCTGTGGTGGGGGTTACACAGAGGGGGCACCTAGGGGAACAGTCACATTGCTGCTGCTTATTGTGAGATCTCAGAGTTCCTCCTTTAAAGCGTTTTCCCATAAAGTGTTTATAATTATAATGTTTTGCCCACCAACACATTTGATGGAAAAGGAAGTGTTCCTTCCCCCTTCTGTGAGCAAGTGGTAGGACAATTCAGATGCTTCAGATACGTACGAGACTTATCGTTTCTTGAACAATTATTTATTGAGTGCCTACTCTGCATCAGAGCCTGTGCTGGGCACTGGTTAAGTTAAAGTGTAGTGCCTAACAACAGATCTTACTGTTTGGTAGAAGAGACAGATATTAACAAATAACCATACAAAGAAATACACAACTGCAACTGTGACTAGGGCTATGAAGGAGTGGTCTATGAGATACAAGAGCCTGTAAATGAAGGATTTGTTCTATCAAGAGGTGTGAAAGCAAAAAAGAGATCCTTAATCCAAGATCTGAAGGGTAAGTAGGAGATTATTATTCTAAAATAGAGAAGTAAGATTTAAGCCAGAAGAAAAACCTCTGTACCTTGTGCAAAAACCCTTCCATAGGAGAGAGCATCCCAAGTCCTGGAAATGAGAGGACAACAATGCTGGCCAGAGCACAAAGAGTGATAGTGATGGAGGTTAGTTTTGTCATGTAGACAAATGTTAAAGGGTTTTGTTTTTGTAATTTTTATTTAGAGATAATTTTAGGCTTATAGAAGAGTTTTAACGATACTACAAAGAGTTCCCATATTCCCTTTACTTGGGCTTCCCTAACGTTGACAAATCATATCACTATGGTAGCTTTACCAAAACTAAGAAATTACTATTTGCATAATATCAATAAATAAAGTAGAGAGTTTATTCAGATTTTAACAGTTGTCCTGATCCTGAAACAGGCAGGGGACACCAGTAGAAACAAATTGTTAAAAAAAATTGTTAATCTTGCCATACCCTAATTGAAGAGGACTGGCAAATAACAGTACAAACAAGAGCCAACACCACTGACATCTCAACTGGTTCAGTTTACACTAATTTGACTGAAAAGTTAAAGTTGAGCAAACTTTCCATTCAATGAGTGCCAAAACCATTGTGTCTGAATAAGCTGCAGCCAAAGGCAGTGCTTTTAATAAAAATTTTAAACAAATGGGATGAAGATCCCAAAGCATTTATTCGAATAATTGTAACAGAAGAAAACAAAAACAAAAACAAGAACATGGCTTTACCAATACAATCCTAAAGACAATGCACAATCAAAGTAATAGCAACCAAGAGGTAGAAGTGGTCCAATCACAGCAACAGCAGACTGTTCAAGAGCAAAAGTCACAGCAATAGTTTGGGAGATGCCCAAGGCATTCTGCTTGTTGACTTTCCAAAAGGCCAAAGAAGAATAGCATCTGCTGATTCTAAGAGTATTTTGAGAAAGTTAGCCAAAGCTTTAGCTGAAAAATGCCTGGGAACGCTTCACCAGAGTCTTTCTCTACAATGACAATGTTCCTGCTCATTATTTTCATAAAATAAGGCAATTTTGTGAGAGTTTTGAGGAAAAATCATTAGCTATCACCTTCCAGTCCTGATTTGACTCCTTATAACTGCTTCTTCTTTCCTAATCTTTAAAGAAAATCCATTTTTCTTCAGCTAATAATGTCAAAAAGGTCTGCTTCGACATGGTTAGAGCCCCAGAATCCTCAGCGCTTTAGAAATGAACTAAATTGCTGATATTACCCCTTGCAAAAGTGTCTTGAATTTAATGGAGCTTATGTTGAGAAATAAAGTGTATATTTTTTATTATATTTTATCTTTTATTTCCATGTTTCCAAAAACTGTTTGAAGTCCCCTCAAAACTCTCAAAACTCAACTCTTATAAAAAACATACCGTCCAGTTAGAAAATTATCAAAGTGCATACAGAGACATTTCACCAATGTGGTTGTACAGATAGCAAACAAACTCATGAACGTATGTTCGGCATCATTATACAGGAGGAGTATGCAATGAGAAATCGCTACATACCAATCAGAATGGCTAAAATTTTTTAAAAAGTGAGAACATACTTTTAAATGTTGATGAGGATGGAGAGAAATTAGATCATTAATACATTGTCGGTGGAAATATACAATGGTATAGTCTTTTGGAAACTGCCTGAAAAACACTTTGGCAATTTCTTTAAAAAATAAACATACAGCTCCCATATGACCTGGAAATTGCAATCCTGGGCATTTTATCCCAGCGAAATAGTTATCTTTACATATAAACCTATAAACAAATGTATATAGCAGCTTTATTTGTAATAACCAAAAACTGGAAACAACTCCTATGTCCTTTAATAGGTTAATGGTTAAATAAACCACGGTACATCATATTACGAAATACTATTCAGCAATAAAAGGGTGTGAATTATTCAAACAACCACCTGGATAACTCTCCAGAAAATCACAGAGAGGGGATAAAAGTCCAATTCCAAATGGTCACATGTGTGTTGTATAATTCCATTTATATTGTATAATTCCATTTGTACAACATTATTGAAATGTCAAAATTATAAAAATAGAGAATAGGATTAGTGATTGCCAGGGTTTGAAAAAAATGTCAAGTGTGAGAGGGAAGTGAAAATAGGGAAAAATGAGGTAATAGTAGTGATGAACTGCTCTGTATCTTTACTGTCCTGGTTGTGATATTGCAGTACAGTTTTCAATATATTGCAACTGGGGGGAACCGGGTTTATGTTACACAGAATCTCTCTGTAATGTTTCTTATAAATGTATGTAAATATACATTCATCTTAAAGTAAAAATATTTTTTAAAATATATGACAATTATACAATGTTGGAAGAACAAGAGAAATATTTTGTTGTAGGATCTCTGTATTATACCTGAGGTGGTATGCATTAGTGAGGTACACCGCAAACCTTAAAGGACCTATTAAGAAAATTAAACAATGGGGTATATATATAATAAGTTAGTACAGAATATGAAATGAAGTCACAAAAGATAACCAATGACAAAGCATAAAAGCAAAAGAACAGGAACAAGGAATAGATAGAAAAAATAAAAAATGATTATGTTGGTACAACTAACACTTACAGTAACAATGTATTAATGTAAATGGTCTAAACTCACCAAAGGCTGGATAAATAATCTAGACTTCACCACAATCTATTTATAAAGCTCAACTCAAATATAAATTGGTTAATATTTATGTGTATATATAAACTCACTTTAAACATAAACATAAACTTTATAAGTAAAATTATAAAATAAATTCTATGCTAATATACATTTAAAAAAAGGCAGTATAATTTTGTTAAAATCAGCGTATAACTCAGAACAAGGAATATTACCAGTGGCAAAGGAGGTCATTTCATAATAAAGGCATTAATTCATCAGGAGGAAATAATAATTCAATGTTTATGCACCTAACAATAAACCTTTAAAATTAATAAAATAGATGTAAAAGGAGCTATAGACATGCCAAACTACATTTGGAGATTTCAACAGCTCTCTTTTAACTGACACATCACAAAAACAGACAATTAGTAAAAATAAAAACATAGGGAACAATAGTATATTAAGAAAATTGACTTAATAGAGTTTAGAATATTAAACTCATATTCTTTTTGGAACACTAACTAAAATAGATCATGATGTTGGCCATAAAACAAGTCTCAATATATTTGAGGTGATTGAAATCATGTGAAATGTGTTATCTGACTGGAAAATAATAAATTATAAATCAATAGCAGTAGGATATATAGACTATCCCAGATATATAGAAACTAAACAACATAGTTTTATATAATTTATGGGTAAAAGAAGATATCAAAAGTTAAAAATATGTTGAATGGAATAAAAATGACAACATAACATCAAACAACATGTTGGATGCAGCTAAAGTAATGCTTCTTCTATCCAGTAAAACAGTAAGACAAGTTCACAAGCACACTAATCTTCACATTAAGCACAAAATAACACCAAAGAAATTGAAAGCAGTGGTGCACTGAAAGTATTCATAATGACAATGAAACCTGAAAACAGCTCAACACTTGCCTAGATTAACTTAACTTTCCACACTGAAAGTCTATCAGAAGAAGCAGCATGCACATCTCAGGCATAAATACTCATTATTTTAGTTCTCAGTTCTACTGTATGCTCAATATTCAATGAAAAGTTATGAGACACCCAAAAATGTAGACAGAAAACAATACATAGTCAAGGGGCAAAATAATCAGCACAACCAGACTCAGAGATAATTGAGATGTTGGAATTTCAGAGAGGTATTTAAAAATAACTACGAGTAATGTGTTCAAGTCTCTAGTAGAAGAAACTGACAACATGTAATATTATGTGGGAAATTACAACCAAAATGGAAACCATAAAAAAATTTAAAATGCTGTAAATGAAAAACATGCTAGCAGAGATGAAGACTCACTTTGACAGACTTGGTAGCTAACTCAAAGTAACTCAGGAAAGAATCTGTGAATATGCAGATTCGTTAACAGAAATTACTCAAACTTAAGCCAAGGGGAAAAAAAAGTACAAAACAAAAACAGAGCATCCCGTGTTGTTGGACAATATCAAAAATTTTAACATACATGTTATCCATCCAAAAATAAAATGAAAAAAGAGTGATGTAGAACAATATCTGAAGACATAGTGGTTGACAATTATTTTAAAAATTACAAAATACCTCAAACTACAGATATAAGAGATTTTGGGAACTTCAAGCAGGATAAATAATGAATGAAATAAAACACACATACACACTTAAACATATCATATTCCAGTAGCTCCAAACCAAAAGATAAAGAGAATATGTTGAAGGCACTCAGAGGGTAAAATGGTAGAAGATGTACACAGGAAGAAAAGGGAGAATTCCAGCAGACTTCTTGTCAAAAATTATACAAGTCCTAAGTAAAAGGATCACCATGACTAAAGCACTGAAAGTAAAATACTGCGAGCCCCAAATTTTATGCACAGTGAATATACCTTTAATAAATGCAAAAGAAATTGGGATAACTTTAGACAAACAAAAATTGATAATTCATCGTCAGCAGACCTGCACTACAAGAAACACTTTTAAAAATGGCCTCAGGAAGACCAGAATATATCAGAAAAAATTTAGATCTGTCCGCAAACTAACAGAGGAACAGAAAACCAAACACCACATGTTCTCATTCGTAAGTGGGAGTTGAGCAATGAGAACACATGGACACAGAGAGGGGAACAACACACACCAGGTCCTGGTAGGGGTTGACAGGGTGAGGGGAGGGAACTTAGAGGGGGGGTCAATAGATGCAGCAAACCACCATGGCACATGTATACCTATTTTAAAAACCTGGACGTTCTGTACATGTATCCTGCTTTTCTTTTTTTTAGAAGAAATAAAGAAAAAAAATCAGCATGATAAAAAAAATGTAGATCTGTACAAAGAAATAAAAATTTCTGGAAATGATTAGTTATAAATGTAAATATAAAAGATGTTCTAAAATGCATTAATTGCTGTAAAATATATTTTATCTAATTGTTTATTTTATATATAATATATATTTTAATTGTTTTTAGAGACAGTGTCTCACTCTGGTGCCCAGGCTGAAGTGCAGTGGCATGATCACAGCTCACTGCAGCTTTGAACTCCCAGTCTCAAGCAATCTTCCTGCCTCCCGAGTAGCTGAGTCTACAGGAATGCACCAGAATACCTGACTAATTTTGTTTTTAATTTTTTTCTCTTTTGTAGAGACAGAATCTTGCTTTGTTGCCCAGTCTGGTCTTGAACTCCTGGGCTCAAATGAGCCTCCTGCCTTGGCCTCCAAAAGTGCTGGCATTGCAGGTGTGAGCCCCCACACCTGGCCTATAAAAGAAATTTTACTGCCTAACATGTAAAAAAGTTACTTACATGTATTTTAAGTTTATAAGTATGTAAAAATAGCATAGATGACAAAAATAGCACAAAAATAGGAGAGAGAATTCTACCATGATTTGTAAAATTCTGGGTTTTTTCTTTTCTCTTTTTAAAAATTTTCTCATATCAAATGGGTAATGTACTAATGTCATAATAAGATGTAAGAAAGGCACATCTCACATATGAGTTAAAAAACTCAGTCATCACATGTATAAGCTGCAAAATGATCTGTAACAATCTTATACTACATGCAAAACCATATAATATTCAAATCAATATTAAAATTAATTAAAGATGCATATTGTAAACTTTAGGGTAAAAATTAAATTTTTAAAGAGGCATGAATAATAACCTAGAAACGGAGATTAAATAAACTCTTATGATACAAAATTACTCCAAATGCTATCAGGAAGAAAGAGAAATAAAGCAACAAGAAACAGAACATATAGTATGTTTATGGGAATCTAAAATTGGTTCAACATTTGAAAATTATTCAATGTAATTTACCAAATCAACATAAATAGAAAGAAAAGTTTGATCATCTCAGTAGATGGAAGGAAAACATTTAACAGCTTTCGACATTCATCAAAGTTAAAATGTCAGCAAAGCTGGAAGAGAACTTTCTCAACTTGTGAAATGTATATGCCAACAACAACAACAACAACAAAAGCAAGTAAAATTATATAAACAGTGAAAGACTGAATGCATTTCCCCCAAAATCAAGAACAAAGCATGCGTATGTACTCTCACCACTTTTACTCACTATCATACTAAAAACTCTAGCCAATGCAATTAGAGCAGAAAAATAAATTAAAAACTTGCATATTTAAAATGAAAAACTAAACTTTTACTTGAAGATCAATGATTGTGTAGAAAATCTCTGATATTCTACATTGAAACACTGTTAGAACTAATGAGTTCAAGGCCATGGGATATAAGATCGGTATGCAAGATAATCTGTTATTTTTACACATACTATTATTAGAAATTAAAATTGAAATAAAATTGTTTTAATAGTAAAAAAGAAGAAACAGTTATGAATCAACAAAATCTGTATGATCTGTATATGGAAAGCTAAATATTATTGATTAAAACACTCAAAAGAGACTTAAATAAATGGTGAAAGAAAAAAGTCAAACCAAGACTATTTGTCCATAATTCCACATTTTGTAAATTCTAGAGAGTGAAACTATTTTTCAGTGACAGAAAGCAGACCAATGATCGCCTAGGGATGGAGTTAAAGATTGGGATAGATTAAGGAGGGTGGAAGGAAACTTTAGAGAGTAATGAAAACGTTATTTGATTGTGATGGTGGTGTCACAAGTGTAAACAAATGTCAAAATTAAATAAATTGTATACTTTGATTATGTACAATGTAGTTCATTATACGTCACGTATCCTTCTATAATCTCATGAAAAAAGAAAAGCTGTGTTTCTATATAGGTCAATTTGTAAATAAAAACTATATTGGTTGTTTCTTAGCCAGAAACTCTTGTAAATGGTATGTTTGTTAGTGAACTTTGAAATTCAGCCCAAACATTCAAATTTATGAAAAAATTTTGATCCTACTGTATGTAAAATTCAAAGGTCAAATACCAATGAAAGAAAGATGTAATTAAATGAAAAAAAATGTGATTTGAGAAAAGGTCAGTCCATGGGACATTATTTTGCTGATGTAAAGATGCTATAAGAATAATAGGTCTTCTTCTAGTTTGTGCTTGTAAACTAAATTTGCCGAAAACCTAATACTCAGTTGTAGCTGATTTAGAAATATAGAAAGGCACTTCTCTTTGATTTTCTTTATCTTACAGTGTAGGTCCCTCTGCCTGGAGCAACAGTGTTTAGCCCTGGCTATACCTTAGCACAGACAATGATACCTTTAAAAATAAAAATTTCAAAGGTGCACCCACAGAGGTTCTGAATTAGTAGGACTGGCATCCAGCTCAGCTATCTGGAGGTTTAAAGTACTCTCTTGGAGGTGATAATGCCCCATCATGGTTGACAACCATTGTCCTTGAGAGAGCAAGGATCGAAAGTCAAGTTAGCATGTGATTGTCATCCAAAGACAGCCATCCATATTGGAGTCTTCAAGGCACCCTAGAAAAGTTTTGACTCTACCTGAAGAGATGCAAGCTACTCAAATATGGATGGAGAGCTTGGAATATAAAAATAACGACAAACATTTAAAGACTGGGAAAATCGTGAAGTATTTTACTTTGACATACTTAATGTATTTCAATTTTTATGTAATTATTTCATCGCAATGTTTATGCTTTGATATTTATTAGAGATATTAAAGAGATTTTTGAAATAACCAAGTAGAATGATCTCTATCTGTTTCTCTCTCGCTCTCTCTGACCTTCTCTCTCTCATCACTTCCTTACCCCATTCTCCACACTCCTGTTTCTCACTCAATGAACACATCAACAGGAAGTGTGGTCACACAATCCATGAGGTCAATACAAAAGCATCAGAGTTAACCTGTTGATATTGAATAACGATTTCAGCCAGGTGAATAAGAGGAGACAATGCTGTCTTTTTAAAAGTAGTTTTATCTTTCATTATTATAAATAAGAATATATATATTCACTGGAATAAATGCAGCAAATAATTATTGATTTCTTATAATTGCTGTATACTTTCATTATTATACTTTCCTGAAAGTAAGTATAATAAAAAAAGAAAGAATTCCCCACCATGCCACTACAAAATGATAGGCTCAGTCACCATTTTGGTAGATACATTTTTTCAGATAGTTTTCCATGTAATTTTGAAAACACATATGCAGTAGATTAAAAAAATACTGGCAAGTATACACATTATTTATTTTTCCCTTTTTTGTGCAGTAATATTTCTTTTTAAATATTTTACTGCCATTTTAAATTTGTTTATTTTACTGTGTGCCTTGGTTATCCTGGGTCAATTATTATTTTTCACTTACTTTATGATTATTACTGAGGATACTTTTATTGTGTAGAGCAAGAACATTAAAAATGGCCCACTCCTGATGTTAAATATGTCACTAATATACAATGTATTCTCATTGGGCTACTTCTGCTCAAAATTATATTCATAATATCTTATAATGCTGGTGTTGTATGTGCCATTTCATTCTGTTGTTAAGTAGGAGTTCATTGTTGAATCAACCACGTTTTTATTCTATACTTAACATTTTGATAACTATTTCTGAAGAGGAAGGTGGAAGAAGAGTCTTTACTACCTATTGTGCACTTGTTTGCCAAACATTGTGTTTAGCAGTTTATATGCATTATTCAGTTCTCCCCACAAGGAACCTACGAAAGAGACCCTATTGTTAGCCCATATTTTAAAATAAAGTAACTGAGGCACAGAACACATAAAAGATTCATTGCTAAAAGTGACTTATCCTGGATATAAACATATACTGCACTAGTTCAGTGTCCCAAAGCGTGACAACCATAAAATATTCCCTCTTTAGTAGTCTTCAAAAGTGTGTGAAATTGTTTGCCTCTACATTGACCACCACTGCAGTAATAAATGATTAAATTTCCAACCACCAGGTTTGTAAAATCAAACCTTACATTAATAGCAAAAGTCATAATTCCAATCTGTACAATGAAGCTCCATTTTGAGCATACAATTTCTGTAGTACTTTAGCCTTTTTCCTTTATTCTGTTTTTCTTTTCTGTAGGGTATTAAACAATTTCTACAAGTTTATTCTTCTTTAAAATTCCAGAGGCAGGGGACTCCACAGTTAGTTCAATACTGATATCTAAACTAGGGTTGCCAGATTTAGTAAATAAAAATAGAATGATGTCCAGTTAAATTTGACTTTTAGACAAACAACAAAGAATTTTTTAGGATGTGTATTCCTTATGAAACAGTTGGGAAAACAAATACTAGAAGTATTATTTGCTTTCCATCTTAAATTCAAATGTAATTGAGTGTCCTGTATTTTATCTGGCAAGCCTAATCTAAACTAAAGCAATATAGTTTTAGAGACTCTCCCACTGATGAAAGATAATCTTGTGTGTCCCAAGCAAATAAAAACATAAGACATTATCTCAAATATTGCTTACTGTGTTTGTTTGTATAAAAAGAACATCTAAAATGTACAATTAAAAATGTTTACTTCCATCCTCTAGAAATCGTTCTTATTAATCCCTCTTCCAAATACGCTGAGAAGAGAAAACAAACTAAAAACCAAAACAAAAAAATAAGGCACCAATCATAGAATGCATAAGGTACCCTAAAGTAAACAGGGTCCATATTTCCTCCAAGGAAGGGTGCCTTATGGAAGTAAGGACTCTATAAACATGGGCCAAACTTAAGAATAGTTAAGTAGAACCCCTCTTCTCCCACCTCTGTCCCATCTGCCTTTTTCCACCATATTGCAATCTTGAATTAATACTGGAGACAGTAGCTATGAAAAGCCAATAGAATTACTTGCAAGTGGCTATCATGAACTACCCAGAATAAAGAGTTCTTTTTGTAAGCATAAAACTAGTAAAGATATTAAGAGAAAGCAATTTCAGACTGTCTTCCTTTTCAGCTAAAAGTTAGACAAGGACACGAAGAGTGGTTAGCTCCCTTCTGACACTCACACTGAACCCCTGCCCTTCAGAATGATGAGAATGCTCTGCTGGATGGCAAGTTATTCAGCGTTGGCATGCCACTTGATGCAGTCTATTTAAAACGTTTTTAGGAGCTTGGGTTTTCCCTTCCCTATAATTTAGAAGGCAGAACAGAGAGGCAGTTTGCTCTTAAAACAATGCAATTGTGAACTCCTGAGCCATTGTCAGACTGACTTGTTTTCCATGGAAAGTAACTCCCTTGATGTATGCCGGAGATCTGTACCCCCAGATTAATGAGAGAAGGCTCACATAACTTGTGCTTAGTTCTGGAACTTTAAAAAGAGTGAAGTGATTGTAATGGAAAGAATAAAGGAAGGGACCTAAGTGGCAGCAGAAGACTTGGGTCTGGTTCCCTTTTTTCAATCTTGCTACACACTAGGGTGTGGCCTTTGGTAAATTACCACCTTGGAACTACAGTGTCTTCTTCCTTAAAATACTGAGGTTTGACTACATTATTGTAAAGATCCTTTTGAAACTAGAAGTCTATGGCATTTTACATTAGCTTTTGATTTCCCTCGGGATTCTTGTGTTTTGTTCAATTCTTCCAGCTCTGCCACTGCTTGAGCAATCATCATAAATCACAGGGCTCACTCGCTCTCTAACAACTCTTTTAGAAATCTTTATGAAACAAGTCAGCCTAAGAAATATCAAGGACTGCTGCCTTCAAGGGCTTCTGGGAAGTAAGGTATGGATGTATAATTCTTAAAAGACAAAAATAAAAACAACCATCAAAGTACTGAAGAATAAGGGAAAAAAGAAAGAAAGAGGAAACATATCAGAGGGAAATATTTAGATTTTTTAAAAGGATGAATATGAGAAAAATATAGAGGAGCATTATATCAGGACAGGGTTAGAACAAGACACTGTTTTCAAAGAGGGGTAAAGATGTTTCAGGAAAAGAGTGGAAGAGATTGCACCCACAGGAAGAAATAAGTTCAGGCATTCACTCTTCTAGTGAACAGAAGGGCTATATAGTTTCTCTAAATATTACTTAGCAATAAGTAAAGCAGATACAGTCACATATACAACTACCGATTTCCATCCTTGGGTTGTTGGTCTATATGACAGAAAAGGGTCAGGAAGGCAAGGTAATGAATGGGGAGGAGTGATTGGGCAGTGGTTCATATTATGGAATGGAAGAAATTAGTCATGTGGGAGTTGGGATGCAGAGGAAATGATGGGGAAGAAGAGCAGTGATGTGTGTCTGTATTCCCTGGGAAGACTGAGAAATGGCAACCTAATCAGGAACTCTTGACAGTGTTGGAGAGAGCTCAGGATGTTGAACACCTGAAACAAGGAAATCTTTCTGAGTTATTTTCATACTTTCCATTGAAAGAACAGAAAGAATATCCAATTTGAAAGACACTACTGTTAGATTTCATAGATTTATTTTTCTATTGGACAGCTAATAGGTAGCTGCTTCTTCAAGCTGTATAGAGAAATAGCTTTAGTCTGAGGTGCAGAGACAGCAAACACCATGATACAAAGTCCTTTCCTGAAAGAGATGCAAGCTTCGTCTGGTCATAAGAAGGATACAGATTATGTTTTCCCTCCTCCTCTTGCTACCCAGTAAGTCTATTTGTTTTATTTTTTATTCTCCTGAGAGCAAGAAAACATGTTGTGAATTTAAAATATGTATACACAAAATAGGAGCCCAAGGAAGTGGATGATTTAAGAGTGGAGAATAAAACAGGCAGTGGAATAAAATAATGAAGAAGGTCATTGTTTTCTAAGCAGTTCTGTCTCACAAATCAGTGTATAGGAGATGAATACTCCTAACTCCATGAACTTTTTACAGCTTACCTCCTTCCATAGCCCATCACGTGAACAGACATAGTGTCCACTCCTGCCTTGACAAACACCATGTCAGATTGGAGAAAGACTGTCCCAAGCTAAGCCAGTCCTCTCAACCCCGTAATTCACATGTATCTCCACTTATAATTATCCCTCACTTCTCTTTAACTTTTCAGAATTGACAGCTAGACAGTCTCACAGAAAGTCAAGCTGCATGCACTTATTAAATTCCTACTTTGTGCAAGATCTGTGTAAAAAAATTCTGAGGAAAGGAAGCTGGAAAACATTGGCACTAATCTCTCATTCTAGCTTTAAATAAAGGCAAACATCTACCAAACCTAATTCATAGCAAAATATATAAAGAAAACTCAGAAAGGGAATCAAAGAAGTGTTGAAAATGGAAAAAAGGAAAATGTACAACCTAGAAACAGCCAAGAGGTAAATAAATAAATTCAATTTATGTACATATACAGGAACACATTATAATAATTTAGCATTTGCATCTATCAGATAGGTAAAAATTCAAAACATGTAAACTGGGAGGATAAGGCAAAATAAATCCTTTTATGTACTGTTGGCTTTGAATGCCAGGCTTCATCTGATGGGCAATCACTGACAACTTCAGGATAGCAGACTTACATTGCCTAACTGATGCTTTAAAAATACAATATGGAAGTGATATGAAGGAAGAGGGGACTAAAAGAAGGGAGGGCTTATTTGGAGGTCTTGTCAATAGATAAATGTTAGATAAAAATAACTTTCATTGACTATTGGCCATGGATTTAGAGAAAAAGAGAAATCTAGGACCTGGTGTTAGAATAGAAAATGGAGTCCTGGAATTAAATGATGTAACTTTATTCCTAGTATTTCAGTTTGGGGAATAAAAAGTGTTAAACGGAAATCTGAAATGTTACTCTAGAACTCTGTTGTGGAAAGTTTTAAATTTAAGTTCTGGGTAATGTTTATTAGTGTCTTGGTCGCTGATTTTTAAACTACAGGAAACACATTTAAAACCCTATATTCTTGCTTATACATTGAAATAGAATGATCTGCCCAACATTAGCCAACATAAATACTCTTCATAAAGATGAGAACCATAAAGTATGCATGTACCATATGGGAAGAATTAAAGGAAGCTCTCTCTATTCTCCATGCTTACATTGTACAAGTTTGGTTCTAAAAGTAAAACAATACTAGAGGTTTAAATGTTGCCTATTTTATGATATAGACTTCCTTTGCTAAAAAAAAATGTTTTATTCTGGTATATGCTTTCTAATTTACAAAACCCTTCTAAATACATCGACCCCCTTGAATATAGCTAACAATGTGAGCTAGGAATGCTGAGTATCCAATATTGTTTCCGATAAGGGAACTTTAACTGAGAGAGCCTATGTTGTATTTACCCAAAACCATGAGGCTGGTCAGTGGTGGAGCTGGATTAAGTGCCCAGGTCTCTTTCAATGTCCTTACATGGATAGCAATAGGCCCTGAGATGCAATGATTACCAAAGAGTAGTCCCTCGTAGATCCTTTCATAAACATCAAGATAAATGTAAATGTTTTATGGAAACAAATTCTTTTATTATTGTATTATAAGGTCTATAACGTAACTAGCTATATATCAGTAGCATAGCTGTTACATGTGTCCATCTCTGCAGATTCGGATGATCACCCGGAAGATCTATTTCTCTCTCTAGTGTGCCCAGCAAGGACGGCGTCTAGTAGTTATGACTGCTCTCCTAGTCTGTAATAGCAGGCATAAGTCTCATCGTTCTCCCATGTCTTCTTTCATTTATCTATAGCTCAATATCATTTTTTTTCCTCCAAGGAAGAGTGTTACTTTTCTCTCTTCGGATGTATATCATGTAACAATATCTGGAACTCTCAACCATGGCTGTTTTTCCTATTGTAACTATCTGGAAAAATTAACAATGAAGGCTTGCCACATTAGGAGCATTCTCTTTGCACATCCTGAGGTTTGATGCAGCCTATGTGACAGTTCACATTCCACTGAAGGGTCTCTGGATGTTTCTTGAACACTTCAAGAGGAATTGTCACTTTGAAAATGATCCTGAATCTTGTGTTTGAGTATAGGGAGTGGTGAGGTGTAGGTGGAACATCCTGCAATACATATACTCTTTAGCATTTGCATTAGTTTGGATCTTCTGAGAAGCAAATGCTGATGTAGGTTTAAATGACCATGCTAGATTTACCAGGGGAAGGAGGAGAAGACAAGGAAATCTTTTAGACAGGCATGTGGATGTAACATTTTTGGAAGGTAAGAAGCAAGGGAATTGGGTAAAAAATATCTTGGCTGTATCACAATTCCAAGAAAGGTTTTGCCAGGTTAGTACAAAGCCTTTTAGCCAATGCCACTAGCTGGAGCAGTCCCACATTTCACTAGCATGGGCCTGTCTTGGTACCTCTGCTATTCATCAGGAGCGGTCTTACAGGAAAAAATAGACTTTATGGATGTAGGGGATAGTAGCCAGGGTCACCAATCAACTGTGTGCACCACAGAAAGGAACCTGAGAAGTGCATTTTTATGGCTACTGAAAATTGGTGTTATTCATTTCCCTGAAAAATATTGTTCTAAAAAATATTTGGTGTCTTAATATCATTAGTTATTCTCAGTCTGACTGGATGACATTGAAGTGAACCAAACACTCCCTTTACTGTGCTTTATTGTTAACAATTTAACTAGAATTATTGTGCGGGTCTTGGTTAAACTTACTTTTTGTTTTTTTGTGTGTTTGTACGTGGATACGTAAAGATAGATCTCTAAATAAATATAACACATACCCTTATATTTAAATATTTACTGCATATGCTCTATTAAAATTCAGACTTTGTATAAGAACATTCTACTAACAAGTCATATTGACATCTCTATAGAAGCAGGACTAATTGGTGGCTCATAGAGGGAAGACTTCCTGAGATCAATAGCGTAATGATTACTATTTCCTGTAGTGTTTGTTAAGAACTTTACCAATGAATTTAAAAGCAATCGATTCTTCTTATTTAATTTTCTACTTGTTTCAAAACTGCAAAGAAATTTCTGAGTCATACTCAAAAAGGGATGCCTGGTCACTTACACAAGCAAATCTAGCTTTAAGTAAAGCTTGAGCAAGTGGTATGTGTAAATATTTAAGTGTGTATCTGTAAATATTCATACTTATATTAAAATACAATTTAGTCATTAGTAGCTGGGTTTCTTCTTAATAAAAGAATGCAAATGAACGTGGCACATAAATGCAGAAGAAGACCTGATTTTGATAGTTCTGTCGTAACATATGCCCTTAGGTGTGCCACTTTAACCTTTCCAATCTTCAAATTCTTCGTTTAGAAAATAGAGACAATTGCTCACATATCTTCTTTATATATTTTTCAGAAGGGTCAAATGAGCTGTGAGATCAAATTGGAGTGACTCTGGATGTCTATGTGAAAACATTAAAAACTGAAAATTATGTATGCAAGATAAATTATCCACACAGATTATTCATGGTGTGGCAGTATTCCCTCTTCAGAGAAGTTCAACAAATCTCCTGAAAGCTGTTCTGTATTGTTTTCCAGTGAAAACATATAGAATTCATCCGTGTCCATACTTTCACCTCTGGGAGAAGAGATGCCTGACTTCTTATTCAATTATTTGTTCAACAAATTTTAACTAAGCATCTCTTAGACAATGGCATATGCAACAATGAATGAGACTGGATCAGTTAGATGAAGGACCTGTTCTCATGAAGTTTACATTCCATGTAAGTCTTAGCTCATGTCTTAGATTGTATTCCCAGGAAAACATACTCTGAGATGAAGATTTGTGTACAGGAAGATTTGTTAATCATCAATACATGGAAGGGAGGGAGGGACGGAGCAAGGGAAGCAAGTTTGGGCAGAGGAAAAGATTAAGCTGAGATTTAACTGAAATGAGGGCCTCAGCAAGCCCTAGGGGCAGCCAGGACAGGCCTCCACACTGACCTGATATTCAATGTAGGCTGCAGCTTCCATCAGCCAAGGGCTATTTCAAGTGGAGTGGGTTTATAAGATGTGATCTGTGAGTATGAATGCTCCCATGGCTCAGGGAATGAGTGTCTAGGTCATGAAGGGCTATCTGTGTGGGGCATAATAGTATGACAAATAAACATACGCTGTGCCAGATGGTGACTGGTGCCATGGAGAACCATACCGAGAGGCGACCTGAGATAATTGAAGGATTTGCACACGCAGAGGGAAATGAGAAGGATCCGTGAAGGCCCTGAGGCAGAATGTGGTTCCTTTGTGTGTTTGAAGAACAGCATGGGATCACCAAGACTTCAGTGGTATAAACAGAATGAAGATTTATAAGAGGTGAGGTCAGAGAACTGGTATGGAGGGAGAGGGGCATCAGGTAGAGGCATATACCCACCAAATATTGACCAGCTTCCTAGTATGGCCAGGCCCTGAAGAACAAACTGTTGGTAAGCCAGAGTGACCAGGCTCCTGATCCCTGGAGTTTAATTATAGTAGGGGTGGGGGCATGAGGTGGTTGATAGTAAATAAAAATGTGAAAGATTATTTTCAATGGTGGTCCACACTAAAAAGGGCATTTATTTTAAAATGTGTTAGAAATGAATGAGGTAGAGAGGTATCTTTAGGTTGAATGCTCCAGAAGGAATCTTTGGAAAGGCAATATTAGAACTGAGACCTGAACCCATAAGGGTGATATCAGAGTCTATATGTAAATTAGTGAACAATGTAGAAACAATATACAATTTACATAAATTTACCTTTTTTCTCCCATTTCAGTTAATAACATGTGATATTTTGGAAAATTAATATAGGATAATAAACTTTAATTGTGCCAGCCTCATTAGCAGGATACAAGATGCTATTGGACTGACTCTTGAAGAGAGCTGGACCACTTGGTCCATTTTTGACCAAAGTCCACACCTGTCTCAGCTCCTTAAAATTATGCCAGGAATACAAGGCCAGTGAATGTGCACAGAACAAGATAGATGGAATGAGTCTAATTGAGCCACCATTTGTCAATTTTTCATTAGTTTATTTAATTAGAACTTGGCGAATGAGATGAAAGCAATCTTCTATGTGAGTCAATTAACCTCACACAGCTCCATAGTCAGTGAGCAAATTTATAATCTCAACTAACATTTCAATTACATTCACCTCAAAAAAACGTATTCATGACTGATCATGTACAAAGCACAGTGCTATGCAACAGGTTTACTAAGATGATCAATATATGGTTTATGTCTCCAAGAACATTACAAGAGAATTAGAGGAGGTGATGTTTTAGAAAGAATAGAGCACGAGGCTGACTTTGATAAATATTATGGAAACACAGTGGCTAATCATTGATTATTGAATATTATGGAAGCACAGTGGCTAAGCACTGACTATTAAATAATTGATTATTATGCCTTTGATCATGAAGAAGATAAGGCAAGTGAATTTAAGGCAATCCATCAGCAATACGAAAGTAAATTTTAAAGAGCATACCTTAACCAACATTAGCAGCAGGTGGAAAACATAACATTCATTTAACTACTTTTTACTTTTTGCACAGGTATCAAGTGTTAAGGGTTAAATTTTGCCTCCCCACTAAAATGTATATGTTGAAGTCCTAACCCCTAGTGCCTCAGAATCTGACCTTTTCTAGACATAGGATTTTTACCAAGTTAAAATGAGGTCATTGAAATGGGACCTAAACCAATATGATTGGTGTCCTTACGTAAAGGGCAAATTTGGAGACAGACTCTCATACAGCAAGAACACCACATGAACATCAACATCGCTATCTACCAGCCAAAGAGAGAAGCCTGAACAGATCCTTCTCTCATAGCTCTCAGAAGGAACTAATCCTGGCAACACCTTGATTTTGGGCTTCTGGCCTTCAGAGCTGTGAGATCACATATTTCTGTTGTTTAAGCCACCCAGTTTGTGATTCTCTGTTTCTGTAGCTCTAGCAAACAAACACACTGTTTAAATATGCTCCCAGCTAATATCTAAAGGCAAGAAGGACTATTAACTAATGCAATGATTAATCCTGGCTTATACATCTATCTAGCTCACATGGAAATGAGAGATTCAAAAAGGTTAATTTAAAAGATGACTGAAGTTTATCTCTTCAAGTACTGTCCTTTTCTGAACTAAGGATATTAATATTAAATGTATATGAGCTTTTTTGCCCTGTTAAAGAGTGTACTTAGCATAATCAGCCTTGGGATTATCAGGATGACTCAAAGTATTTTGCCAACTTGCAGTATATACGAACGATTAAAAGGCCACCAGGGCAAGAATGACTGTGTGCTCTGGCTATGGCCCCAGAGAGCTCTGCTTCCTGGGTTGTTGGGATGACTTTTTGTTATTGATATTCTTGTTCTTTTATTTTTTTTTCACTCTTTTCAGGACTCTAATTGTCCATTCTCCTTATTGTCTGTATGTCTGCTTTCAACAGTTCCTTACTCCTTATAATTGGATGCAGTTAATTGTCTACTGGTTGGGAAATCAGATAATAGAGTCTGTAAGAGTTTTATATAAAATAAGAAAAAAAGGATGTGTGTAAGTGTCTGAGGAATTCCCTCACAAAACATATTTTATGGTTTTTTTTTTTTGTTTTTTTTTTTTTTGAGACGGAGTCTCGCTCTGTCGCCCAGGCAGGAGTGCAGTGGCCAGATCTCAGCTCACTGCAAGCTCCGCCTCCCGGGTTCCCGCCATTCTCCTGCCTCAGCCTCCCGAGTAGCTGGGACCACAGGTGACCGCCCCTGCGCCCGGCTAAGTTTTTCTATTTTTAGTAGAGACGGGGTTTCACCATGGTCTCGATCTCCTGACCTTGTGATCCCCCCGTCTCGGCCTCCCAAAGTGCTGGGATTACAGGCTTGAGCCACCGCGCCCGGCCTATGGTATTTTTTAACATCTATTTTTAAAGCTCAGGAGATGTCTGTTTGCTTGTTTGCTTTTCTGGGTTTATAGATACGTTCTGAGTGTTGCATTTGCTGGAAGTCTGTCTTCTGACTAAGCGGGATATTGCTTTATTTTAGTACTGAAACATACGATCAGCTCCTCTCCTGTTCCCACAAGTATGCTAATCATCAGACTGCATGTCTCAGTACACTGAAGGTTTGGGATAATCTTGTTCATAGAATAAAACTCTGACTTATAACCACTCAACTTTGGGACAATTTGTGAGGAAAAGAACAGTGCCAAATTTGAAGAGAGCCATCCTTTATTCTCTAATCAGATCATCTGAAATATTTATTGATTTGAATTCTCTCATGAAGAACTTGTGTCCTGTGGTACAAATTCTTTAAAATCTTATCCCGAGACAATGGTGGGCAGAACCCTGATTTTCTGATATTTGTCTTGATCCAGCTCGAGTACCACCCATGCACCTGCTGCCCCTTCCCTGTTTGCTCTGCTGATCTTCCTTTTGTCTCCCTAGCTTCCTGTCCCTTCTATGATCTCCCCCGAGGCAGTCAGCCTTGCCCACAACTTCAGTTACCACCTAGGAGCAAATGAATCACAAGGTTATGCATCTAGATTAGACCTCTATTTTGAGCTCCAGGTCTGTATTTGCAACTCTCTAGTTGACATCCCTTCTTAACGTTCCCAAAAGTCTTTCAAATTCAATGTGTCCAACATGAAACCTCCTCCTCTGAGAGCTTTGCTCTCTTCCAGTATTCTCAGTGAATGGTATGACCACCTCAGGTTACAGGGTGTTATCCTCAAAATCTCTTCCTCCAACCATAACAAATCTACACCATATTTCATAAAATTTAACTCATAAACTACTTTGGAAGTCACCCCTTTATTCCCACCATTATGCCAGCAAAGTTGCCCTTGTCTGTTAAGAGAACTTACACTGTGGCCATGTGGATCTATTCTTTCTTTAAGTTCCAGGATACAAGTGCAGAACATGCAGGTTTGTTACATAGGTATACGTGTGCCGTGGTGGTTTGCTGCAACTATCAACCAGTCATCTTGGTTTTAAGCCCCACATACATTAGCTATGCATCCTAATGCTCTCCCTCTTCTCACCCCGACCCCCAACAGGCCCTGTTATGTGTTGTTCCCCACCCTGTGTCCATGTATTCTCATTGTTCAACTCCCACTTATGAGAACATACAGTGTTTGGTTTTCTGTTCCTCTGTTAGTTTGCTGAGGATGATGGCTTCCAGCTTCATCCATGTCCATGCAAAGAACATGATCTCACTCCTTTTTATAACTGCATAGTATTCCATAGTGTATATGTACCACATTTTCTTTATCCAGTCTACATGTTGATCTATTTATATTTGTTCTTGCATTCCTCGAACCCATTTTCCCCACTTTAGTCAGAACATTTTATTGAAACTCATTTGATTATAGTTATTCTTTCCTATGCCCATGTAAACCCTCCTATAGGTTCCCACCAATTTCAATAAAAAGATAGTATTCCTAAACATGGCTAGAAATCTTTGCATGGCCTCCCTCTTCCATACTTGCCTGACCCATTCCTTTTCATGAAAAACATCCCACAAATCTTCTTCCTTCATCTTTCTGAGTCCTTCATAGTTTTTATCTACTTTCCATCCTCCTACTGCCACAGAACACTTGGCCTGCTGTTCCCTTTCTTTAGCAAACATTTCTTTCCAATCTTCACCTGATTAATTCCTTCTCATTTTTGAGATGTTAATTTAGGCTTCACTTCCCCAGGCAAGCCTTCTCTTACAGAGGAGACTCAAATCTCCCTACTGTGTACTCAAAACAATATGACTTCATTCCATTATATTTTTATAGTTGTAATTTTCCTTTGAATTTATGTGATTATTGGCTGACTATTTTGTCTCCTCCACTATACTGTAAGTTCTATTTTTGTTTACTATTTTATCCCAAGTGTTTTGTTCAGAATCAAGGATATTATAGTTGCTAAAGGAATAAACGAAAATGCTGAGATTGCAGTGATTCACAGACTACCTGGGCTCCTAAGAATTGTCCCCAGGGTTACAAAGAAAATTATGAGAATAATTTTGATTAGGGTGTAAAATGAGTGGCAAAAATATGAATAGAATAATTTTATGGGTAAGAAATAAGTTAGATCCTTAGCTGTAACTCTAGAGTTGGGTTTATAAAAGTTTTGATACTGGTTCCAATGTCTACCGTGTTTTTCAAAATCAATATTAATATATAAAGAAACAGAAATGATTAGACAAGAAATAGGACTAGGAAAGCACTGGCACTTTTTAGAGCTAGGATTGTTCAGGGTGGTGAATCGCCTTCTTGGGATCTGTATTATACCTATCTGTAATTTTTTACACTATCTCTTTTCTTCTGCCTGAAATATTTTCCCCTAGGAATTTAGCATAACTCACTTATTACCATCATTCAGGCCTCTGCTACAATCTCAGATCCTACCTCCCTTGACTGTCTTTATAAGTCAGAATAGAATACGTTATTCTGTGATGGGAGAAGCAAATACCTGTGACAGAAAACAACAAAGTTTTATTCACATTTCTACTATATTTCCATGGTGGTTGCAGGAATAATTCAGGGATTCAAGTTAGCATCTTAAATATTGCTGTTGCTGTACTGAAGAGAAAAGAGAGCTTGAGAAGCTCTCATACTGGTAATTAGATGCTCAACTTGGAGTCACATCAATGCCACTCACACCTCACATGGAAAACTATTCACATGTCTCTATCTCACCACAACTGCAATCTGCAATCTTACCTTGTACCTGCAAAGAGGGAGAACTATGAATATTTGGAAAAAAAGCATAATATAAAACTTAGAATAGTCTCTTTACTTACTTTTACATTTTATAGTAAATATTATTTTTGACATTATTACATCATATTACATTATATATTTTTGATGCTATTCACCTTCTGCCTCTGCCCACAAGAAGCCCATGAAAGCAAGACTTTGTCTTAGCCTTTATCTCTAGCATGTAGATCATACATGCTATCTGTTAGGCAGTAAATCAATATTGTTTACTAAATGAATGAGTGAATAAATCGTGATGGCCTATTTTGGCTCATACCTTCATGTATCCAACACTTCTAGTAGTGAGCTCAGTTTGCCTTATTCTAAGCCAAGATCCTTACTCAACTGTAAAGATAGATTATAAACAAAGGCAAGGACTGAGATCAGCATATGGGGAGACACAGAAAAGGCAACTCCAACTTGGAAATTTCACAGAAGCTGCATGTGAAGTGCAGCATTGGGTCAAAAATCATCTAACATTTTGGCTCCAACTGGCTTTGGCAAAGTTCAGATGAAGGGACTCGATTTTGAGGCAAGAACTACTTTAAAGTGGAGGCAACTTATATTTTTTTTTCCTCAGGTTACAATCAGCATAATCACTCCCCACATCTCAGTGATCTTGGCAGAAGTTTAGTCCACAGAATAAGTGACCATCTGTGCCTGTTCTGATAATCTATGGAAGAATGTGTCCTGTCCACTCTCCAAGGTACTGACTCAAAACTGGAAATAATGGCTGAACTGTCCCAAGTGCTGAATTTTTAGTATCAATAAACTGCTTCCTCAAAACTTTTGCATTCCTCCTGCCCCATCCTAGGATGGTTATTGTAACAACTATACTTGACTGAGACATTTGGGCAAAATACTTGGCACAATTATCACTAACATAAGGCACCCACGTGGAAATTTGGATAAAGAGCATACAGTACCTAAATTATTTTCTACAATCGCAGGAGAAACTTGGTATATTAGTTTCCTATGGCTGTGGCCACCATAATGCTGTTTGCTTAAAAATCCACATTTATTATCTTAAAGTTCAGAAGTTTCACACAGATCTCACTGGCCAAAATCTGTGTCAGTAGTCTTGTGTTCATTCTGGAGGCTCTAGGAGAAAATCAGTTTTCTGATATTTTCCAGTCTTTAGAAATGGCTCACATTCTTTAGCTCATGGCTCCTTTAATCTGCAAAGTCAGCAATGGCCGGCCAAATTATTTTCATATTCCCTCACTCTGATACAGAGTCTTCTGTCTTGGTCATCCACTTTTATGGTCACTTCTGATTACATTGGGCCTACCTGAATAAGACAAGATAATCTGTCTATCTTAAGTTCTGCTGATTTGCATCCTTACATCTATTTTTCATGTAAATTATTTTCTTGCCATATATAGTAACACATTCATAGTTTCTAAAGCTTTAAATGTGGACATCTTGGGGAAGGGTACATTATTTGCCTATCAAACTCAGTAAATATAAACATTTCAGATTGCAAAAGTTATAAAATTAATCAAAACCTGATGAACAAGTGGTTTACGTGTGTGTGTGTACATATATATACACGCATATATATAAAGATATATATATATATAATGACAATAAATCTTTGGATATTAAAATATTTTAAAATCATCTTGGAATCAGGATGGATGCATTATCTTTTTACAGATAAATAAAGTGAGGCATGGATGGGTTAAATTACTTAGTCAAGGTCATATAATATAGAATAATTGATATGAGGATAAAAGGCAGTTTCTACTTGACTTCACTGTTGCATTCCATTTAGGAAGACAGGCCATATTTTAATACAATTAGAAAAATCTATCACGTGGTTAACTGTTTTTAATTCATACAGCTTGAAGTGATAAATGTATATAACCAGAGTAATTTGAAAATATTAAATAAGTTTATTGCTTGATGTTGGCCAAATGAACATTCCTATAAGTATGTGATGCAAAGGGTATTTTGATGCTCCAGGTGACCTAATTTAAGAAATTGTTTTCAGATGTGACTAGGTGCATATTCACCCAGCTCATTCCCCTGTAATAGGGCAATACTGTGTAATGTGTACAAGTACATTCTTTTTGTGAGAAGCTAAAGTTCACCATTTGCTGGTCTCATTACACAGAACTGTGCACTTAAATGAACAAATATTTCAGGAGTTACTTTTAAATGAGTCAAGATGGTCAATACTTAGGAAAAATATAACCATTTGTGATGATGGTATAGACTTAGGAAAAGGTGAATACAGACTTAAGATTTGCCCCTAAACAACCATTCACCATCAAATCTCTGCAGTTTAAAATTGTATTTTGAAGTTTTATCTGTACTAGAAAGTAGCTTTTATTCTTCAGGGATAACTGAACGCTAAACAAACACTGTGCATGTTTATACACAGTCACATAGAAATGCTTTAAAAATGCTGTCCCCTTGGCACTTCTGTGCTTTGTAAAACAGGCACAGCCAGTGCTATTTATATTTGTAATAAAGCATTTAGATTAATTTGTCTGGTTCGCCACAGATTCATTTTGAGAGACACTGTGGCACGCCAGTTTTGGGTATTAGACTCTGACCCTTATCCTTAGCAACTAGACTGCTATACATTTCAATTCCTTCCACTCCATCACAACACCCCCAGACTATTTTGTGTAAATTCTTTTTGTCTGTGCCATCAGGTTTTTAAAGAGGCTTACAGACAGAACTGTCACCACACAAGGGAGAAAACAAGCAAAAAGAAATAGAAGGCTTTTCAGAACTATTTTTGTTTTCAATACTTAGTTTCCTTAAAAGCTAAACAGACAGGATTATAAGCTGCATATGAGGAGCTGAGAACTTTCAGCTTAGTATGAGAGCCATGCTGTAGTTTCTAGCAGTTTAGTGAAGGAGTTACAAAACAGCAGTGGCTCATTTCCTTTTCCTGACAGCTCTTATCTTGGTTTCCCATGCTTCCATGGATGTACTTTGGGGTGAGCATAGGAATCTCATTCTTAGCCTTTTTTTTAGATCGTGAGTATTGACTCCATTAGGACTTCTAATTTCACTAAGTAAGTGATGCAATCATTCTTTATAATTTACTTTTATTTTACTGTCTTTATTAGTCTTTTAATTCAATGCTTTATGCTTAGTTCCTAAGTTGCTTGCAGGAAAGACAGATCCAGATTAGAAACAAAAATAACAATCAGAAATTCTGTACAGAAGAGAGAATACAATAAGAAAATTTACCTTGGGAGGCTGAGGTGGGTGGATCACCTGAGGTCAGGAGTTCGAGACCAGTCTGGCCAATGTGGTGAAACTCCGTCTCTACTAAAAACACAAAAATTAGCCGGGTGTGGTGGCAGGCGCCTTCAATCCCAGCTACTCGGGAGGCTGAGGCAGGAGAATCACCTGAATCAAAGAGGTGGAGGTTGCAGTGAGCCGAGATCATGGCACTGCACTCCAGCCTGGGCAACAGAGCGAGAGATCATCTAAAAAAAAAAAAAAATTAGCAACTTTCACTTTCCAGAAAAAGTTATCATCACTAAGTAGTCATAGTACAAAATGCTTTTAATGTTGTGGGATTATTTTTAATTATGTATAAACATTGAATTTACATTAATATGTATATTAGTATTCTGGCCAAAAATAAGCCCAGTGACAAAGACAACTCATAATTTAAGTTTGAAAAATCTTCCATGAAAATCATCATTATATTTATATAGTGATATGCTAAGAAATGTTCCCTATAATTGTTATAACAAGTTGTGAGCAATTAACCACATCAAACTAGAGTTGAAATTGAATATATACTTAAAACTGACTCAGCCATCGGGGGAAAGGTCCACTATGCTTGCAGGCCTGCTACACTGGCCACACCCCAATTGATAAGAAGTATTATCAGGTTTAAAAACAATGGGATCACAGTGCAGATTAGAATTATTATTATTATTTTTTAATTTGGGAAGGAGGAGTCTGGGTCTAACCTTACACAGAAACACTAGTACATAGAGTTGAGGTCAAGATTATTTGGTAAATCTCCAGCTGGTAGTTTGGATACATAAGAACAGAGTAGTGATTGAGCCAAAAAGAATATTTAAAGACAAAAAGGCTTAGAAAGAGAAAATGGTTCTGAATTAAGTGGTCAAGAAGAAAAATCAGAGTTTCTTCTTTTTTTTTTTTTTTTTTGAGACGGAGTCTGGCTCTGTCGCCCAGGCTGGAGTGCAGTGGGCGGATCTCAGCTCACTGCAAACTTTGCCTCCCGGGTTTACGCCATTCTCCTGCCTCAGCCTCCCGAGTAGCTGGGACTACAGGCGCCCGCCACCTCGCCCGGCTACAGAGTTTCTTCTATAAATGTGTAGACTTATAGGGAGTCAGTCTATCTCATCTCGTTATCAGAACACGCTCATGGTCTTGAGCTAGAGAAGCTAGTTTTTATAGTTACAGATACCACTGCTCTTGGCTTTGGAAGCCGGAATTAAGCAACTACTGGAGCTCTGCATTTGACTTCAGGCAGAAAAGGAATCTGCTTTAGAGTAGAATTTTCATCTTTCTTCATTGAAAGTTGTATAAGGACAAGGGGTACCTGGATATAATATTTCATACCAGGAGCTGATGAGAGAATTTACTTAGAACAATATAAGGCAATATGTGTCTGGTGATAAGGAAAGTTTAAGGCAAGAGTTAATCTTTTTCCCTCAAATGACACCAGACAATAATATAGGCATATCCTTACCACACAGATGAAGGAATCACTGATGTTTTCTTTTCTTTACTTTGATAGAGGATCCCATCTATCCAAAGTTTTGGCCCTAAAAGCAATTCTATCATTTATACCTAACCATTTGTCCATCTTGTTTACCTCTCCTAGTATTGCATAGGTGACCCTATTTTAGAGATAATAGCATAGAGGCTTTCTATGCAGCACAGCTCTTCTTAGAAACTGGGTGGCTTATTTTTCCACTTTCACCTTGAAAGTTTGCATCCCTGCCCATTTCCCATTCTCTCACTTATCACTATGGACCAGCTCTGGGGCATGATGCAAAGAAACCCGAGAGAACATTCCCAGAGATAAGCCTAGTATTATTCTGCAAGCTGAAGGTATATACAACAGCTCAAAATGGGTTTTTATTCCTTTCAGTCAATTCTGTGAACAGCAACTGCATTCCAGTTCTTAGTTACATTATCCCTATCCCAATGCCATTATGTAATTAGAATAAGCGGTAACAGCCATAGCCAAGAGTTTTCTTCTCAAGAAATTACAGAAATGACCATGTGCCAGAGACACACATTGCTAAGTAAGTTCGCAGTCAGCTTAATTGCTTCCAAAACACAACAGCAAAAAGAATAAATAAATAAATAAATAAATAGCCACAGAGAAATTGGGAGATTGGAAGTATGTCCTAGAACATAGCACTCTGGACAAAGAGTGTGTGGGAGTGTTATTACCTTTCCTAGGTTTCTCCATCAATTAACTTCAGAAACTAGACATAATATTCAATAATTTTTGGATACTTTTTCCTACCCTGGATACTATAAAGCATGGGCCCAACATTTTGCTGGTTGGTCATTAATAGATGTCGTCAGCTTTAGCAGTAATTTCCTGGTGATTGTCTTAAATATTGTATGTATTGCTTCATCATCCAGAGTATTTTATCCACAGATTAAACTTGGCATAGCTTCCAAATTCCAGTGTAACTCAGCTATAATCCACCTCTGGAATTAGTTCCCTGATGAAGAGTCAAGGCTCTTTCCTGAATCTCCCATAGGTTTTGACAGCACAGATTTTATTGGAGATGGTTAATAATAATATATATTTTTTTATGTTTGTTCTCTCCAACTGCATCTTTAGCTTGTAGTGGACAGGAAAGCTTCCTTGTTTTTGTAGACTTAATCCTAATATCTAAGAGAATATTGAATGATATATAAATATTTGCTGAACAAATCCTGATGCTTCAAATCTGGTCTGTGGTAGGCTGCTGAGAAACAGAATTCTCAGAGATGCAATCTAGCATTCTCACAAGGACCCACTGAAACTTACAATACAGAAGAAGGAAGGCAAAGCATGGGCAGTTTGCTTATGTGAGACTTGCTCAAGAAAGAAATTTGTCCAGGATTTGCTATCAAGTGAGAGAAACTGTCTACTCCATATTCTGTCATAATAAAAGGGGAGAACCTTGTGTCACCTCTGGACCTCTCAAGGTAGATTCAGAGTGCTTGTTATTGAAGACATTCAGTGACTGCCAATAACACATGCTTATTGCACATCCTTTCAAAAACCAATTCAATTTCTAGAAAAACATTTGCCAATAAAAGCCTTGTAGGAATGGAACACACACAGTAACTTTGCCTAGGACCTTGCCTCATTCCTTTCTGCAGGGATTTATGAAATACTGCCCATGAGATTTTGTAAATGAGGTCCTTAAGCCTAACACCCCATCACTTTGCTGGTGAAATAATGTAGAAAAGACAGAATTTGTCTTAGGCACAGTAAATCACAGAATGGTTTAGAGTATGCTTCCTTGGACACACTGCTAGGGGAGTGTGTTTTTAAAGTGAAAAGATCTATATGAAGTATCAAACACACTCAGTTAAGTCTTACTTAGCAACATGCTGCTTTTGCATCACAATTATTCCAGTCACTCTGAAGAAACAGAGGTAGGTCAAATTTAATCAGGAAGTTGTCCAATGTTGTGATGGCATCCAGGATTTATTTCTTTAGAATGTGTTAGCATTTCCAGCTTTTCCCTTTAGTTAGCTTAAGAAATTGGTATGTTGTATGATCTGAGAAATTATGTGAATTCCCATGAGTAAGTGCAGGTTTCTCTACAGACTCAAAAGATTTTAAGTATTCCTAGATGACTCTTCCCTGCATGAAAAGTTACTGATTCAAATAATCTGAGACCTCATGCATATAGAAGAGTGTCATAAGACGTTCACTTTGAATTTGCTAGAATCTTATCTTCATCTGAGATTCCAGGATTTAACTTTGCCTGTAAAAAGGGGAAATTTAGGCTGTTTGTTAAAATATACACTGAGGTAGTTGTTGTTGAAACTTTCAAGTTCACCCTGTCTTAGAGGTTCACTTCTGAAGCAGCACTCAGCTTACCTCCTAATAGGAGGTAACACATACACTAAATGCTTCTCTAAGGAAACAAGCATCCCATGTGACCTTTTCCTTCCGTATTCTTAGCACTGATTTATCACAATTGCAGCTGTTTAGCATTTTGCAGGGTGGTTCAGTGCCCCTCCCATCTCTGCTTTTTCTCCCTTCTTCATAGTCCCTGTCTGCAAAAGAGCTCTGTATTTTAAATATTTTATACTCAGCAGCAGTAAATGTTTTCAGGCATTGGGTAACACTATCACTGCTATGAGAGAAAAGAGTTGAAAACATCTGTGATGCCAAACTTCATGAAAAAGAAAAAAAAATAACAAAGCATTGTTTGTCACACTGTCACTAAACATTATCCCTCAGAATCAGTCCTATTTGTATATGAAAATTTCAATTGCAGGGTCTGAAAAAGAAAAGCTCAGGATTTTCTAGAATGAAAAGAGATCATCTTTTTAAGCTAAAGAATAGAAGCTTTTAAATTACTCTCTGGGAAGGTCTATAGGAAAAAATAAATAATTCTAGGAAGAATAATGTGTATATTATGAAACTATTATTAAGATTTCAGAACAGTAAGAGACAACTGAAGAACCCATTGTAAGTAGTGATTGTCGTTTAGTGGAGATCTACTTTTAACCCAGGATTGTTATATTTCAAACTGAGGTCAAGGAAAAGAAAGGTTCCTTTGGCATCCATCAGAAATCAGCCCACCTTTTCCAAAGCTCCTGCTGATAAATACTGTGCTTCTCTTATTCAACTCTTAAACAGTCTGTGTGAGTAGAAGATGAAGGACAAGGCAAGATCTGCTCTTGGCTCATTTTCCCAATACAGGCAAAGCCCTCACCTTCATTTTCTTGGTCCCTTGAAAATAGAAAAAAAAATTTTTAAATGTTATGACTGCCATACCTGGTGGGAAATCACTGGAGTTGAACTTGTCACCCTCTTAATCCACTTATGATGAGAGAGTGCTGATTTATGCATCTAATTACTGAAGCCTAATTATTGCTGCAGTGAAATCAATGTGGCATGATAAATATGCACCACATTCCCAGGAATGAGACCTGTGGTTCCCCTTCTTCTCAGGTTAGTGGTGACCTTATTTATAATCTTATTCAAACACAAGCTTTGTCAAAGATTGAAAGTCACCCTTTACAGGCATTGAGAGCTCTTCAGTGTGTGCCTAAAACTAGCATCATGAAGTTGTAGGTAATGAAGTTTGGCTTAATAAGTAGAAATTATTAATTTACTAGAGTTCTTTGAGGTGGAAAATAGGAATGTAGATTTAAAAAAATCTCATAGATGCATTTTACAAAGTATTTAAAAAGCAGTTTTGAAAATGTTCCACACCAGCTGGTGCGGTGGCTCATGTCTGTAATCCCAGCACTTTAGGAGGCCAAGGAGGGCTGATCACTTGAGGTCAGGAGTTGGAGACCATCCTGGCCAACATGATGAAACCCTGTATCTACAAAAAATACAAAAACAGCCGGGCGCAGTGGCAGGTGCCTGTAATCCCAACTACTTGGGAGGCTGAGGCAGTAGAATTGCTTGAACCTGGGAGGCAGAGGTTGCAGTGAGCCCAAAATCATGCTACTGCACTCCGGCCTGGGCGACGGAGTGAGACTCTGTCTCACGAAAAACAAACAAATGAAAATGTTCCACACCAAGAGTTACTAATCATGTAAATGCTATTCCTTGGGTGGGGGAGTATTCTTTCTTTTTTTCCTCAGAAAATTAACTGGCATAAGAGATGAAAATAAAACACTCAGAATACACTTGATCATTTCTTGTATCAAAACAGAAACTAGAAGAAGAAAAGAATTGAGTTCCCTGGGGTCAGAGTGCTGACGGATTATGTTTACCATGTTAATTATATGATGTTGATGAGTATTATGGTTTGCATTGTCAAGAATCACTCCTTAATACTCTGTTTCAGTAGGTCACGGGTGTGACCCAAGAACCTGTATTTTTCAGTCTTGATCGACAGTGTTATATTTATAGCTAATTTGCTACGTGCCACGTGCTCTTTTAAGAATTTCACATGAATTACTTCTATTATCCCTCCTACCAATCCCCACATGTATATTATACCCATTTTATGGTTTAAGAAGCTGAGGCAAAGAAAAGTTAAGCAATTTCTCCCAAATCACAGTGAATGGCAGAGTTACAAGTCTATATAAAGATGTGTTCTAAGTGATGACCTAGAAAAAGAAAATGGACATAATTGATGACTGTTTGCTAAAAATGATTCTTCCCTGTGCAGCTCCTCTCCAAAAGACCTTAAGTATACTGACTTCTATTAAACATAGCACTTCAGTCACCCACGGATTCTGTTTTATTGAGGTTTAAGAAAAATATTCATTTGCTTTCATTGATTATTTATTTTGTTGCTTAATTTGGAATGTGTAGTTTTATTAGTAAAAGGGGGCTTAGTGTTCTTAATGATGTAAAGGAACAAAAGAGTAACAAATCACTGGGTTTTCCTGTCTGTTGCTCATCAGGGATCTATTTCTCCTCACTATTTTGCTTTCACGGGTGTGTGTCTGTGAGTGTTCCAAAAGACTCAAGCAGCTTCATGGGTTTATGGAGGCTCAGTAGACAGAAATAATGGAGTAAAAAAGGAAAATGTGAATTCATTCTGAAAAGAGTGTCTAAGAGAGGAGAAATGACAAAATCAGATATTTAATGTAGTGGAACAAATGCTGGGAGAGGCTGAGAACAAGACTTAGCAGGGCTGTTTTGATTTTCTCACAGGTATCTTATAATCACCCAGTGATGGTGGGATGTGAGTATGGAGGTTGAAGGCAGAGGTACAGTATTATAATGCTATATTTTAGGATGACTTCAATCAAGCAAAATCAACTTTGTGTCAGGTCCTGCTTGGTGATAGCTATGAGTTAACAAAAAGGGCAGAAACTTTCAGCTACAGCATTTCCATTTATCAATAAATTTACATTGCTATAAAATTAATCATTAGATTGTCAACTGTTACATAGATGTTTCATATGAAGTGTCTTTTCTTGTCAATAGGAATAGAAGCCTATAAAAACACAGGAGCGGTGGATTTTGCTATTCTGGATGCCCTTTAATACCTAGCAAAGCCCTGGACATCAAGAACTTAACAACTTCATTGACTATATTATATTATATCAATGTATCTTTAACTTGCTCTTTGGCTATCCCTGTGACCCAAAAAGTGATATGTCCAATTCTGGGCTATTTAATTTAAAGTTTCCATTTCTTGCTCTTTATTTGATTGAAGTTGGATGAGAGAAAATGTAATATATAATATATCGATGAAATATATAATATATCGATGTTATAGTCACATACACATATGCCTTTACAAAAGCAAGTTTTGGCCTCAGCTACACTTTAGAATCCTATCATTGTACTTTTGTCAAATGAGGTTAGTATCTAAAAACTAATGGATACAATTATTGGAAGAAATTTCTCATTAAAATAAAGGAATAAACATCAGAGGCAGGTCTGAACACAGAAAGTTTGCATCCTAATTTTTTTTCATGGAGATCACAAATTCCCTGAAGCATCAAACATATATATATATATATATATATATATATATATATATATATATATTCTGTGTGTATGTGTGTGTACATATATATATTCTGTATATATATATTTGTGTGTGTGTGTGTGTGTGTGTGTGTGTATTCTGTAGTCTACTGCCCATTAGGTGAAGAAAACATGGTCACTGTCTCATGTTTAAAATAAGAGAAAAAAAATTACTTCTCCTTCGAATACATTTGTCAACGCTCCAAAGAAATAAACAATATGTGAATAGTTCAGTACAATTATATATTTACAAAGCATAGGGGGTTTAGTCTAACATTTTCCCACCTGAATAAACTGAGCTTAAGTATCTCCGACAATCAAAAGGCAATACTGCGTTCTTCCCAATATGCCATGTCACCTTTGTAGCACTCACACACTTGCAGGGAAGGGACTCGGGGTTGGGGGTGGTTCTGATGTAGAAATTGCAGATGGAGAGCTGGGCTCTGGGGATGGAAATGGAGAGGAGCGAAAAAGAGCCTGGAGAAAAGGCTGTCATATTTGCTCAGAAGAACCGCCAAATCAGAGAGCACAGAAGATTTCATTGGGGGAGAGCCTTCAACAGCAACTAATCCTGTCATACTGAAAGAAAATTGTAAATGTTCTCTCCAGAAACTGTCCGTCCATTGCAGCTAATCGAACACACACGCACGAATACAGACACGCTCTCCTGCTGTACTAAAGGCGCCCGGGCGCAAAGACCTACGGAGCGCGCGCGGGCGCACACACACACACACACACACACACTCTCACACGCTCCAGGCTGCCGGTTGGCCAGAGCCTGGCAATCGCAGATTTCACCAGGAAATCGCCGAGATACCGGAATAGGTGTTGCCTCCCCAAAACTAATTCCTACTTCCCCAAGCACTTTGGTGAAGAAATGAATCCAACCCAGCTCGCCGAGGCATCCAGGTCTCCGTTCTATTTTGGTCTCCAGGCTCTTCGTGAAAGCCAGGTTTGAAAGTCTTGTTTGCTTCTCCTTTAGTGGTTTGGCGTGGAGGGCGGGGGCAGCGTCAATTTAACTCCAGTCTAAACCACGAACAGGTCACAGACTAGCCAAGTGGCTGAGACGAGTGTGGGGTGCGTGACTCTGCCTGCAAGCGCGCCAGCCCCGCAGCTCTCGCCAGAGCCTTTGGGTCGGTTCTCTCCCGCCTCTCCCGCCTCTCCCGCCCCACCCCTCCAGTGTCTCGGCATCAACTAATCTTTTCCTTTTCTTTTGCAAGATCAAGGGAGAAAGAGAACCGGCGGCTGGCCTCGGACTCTAAGCGGTGCGCAGCTCCAGCCCGGGCGGATCGGCCCTGAACCCACAAAGGGCTCCTCGCTCCTTCAAGCCTCCACCACCTCGCAGCCGGGGAGGCAACTGGAGCGAAACCAGCGACAGGTAAGGGCCCCGCGCTGTGCAGCTCTCCGCTTACCCACTCCGAGGACCCTGGCACCAGGGGGTCTCTCCCTTCATATCCCCCCAAACCGGACGCTCAGGGGTCGGGGCTTGGGGGAATTGGAGGGAGGTCCTCCCCACGTGCAGATTCTCAAACGGAAACTTTGGATCCTGGGGCTTGGAGGGTTGGGGGCAGTGATGGCGGGTATGGAAGGAAGGGGCAAATGAGGCACAGCGCGGGGCGGGGTACCCCTACGATTCCGAGGGTCACTGAGTCCAGCCGAATGTGGCGAAAACAGCCTCGGAGCCGCGCTGTCCCGGCATCGTTCCCAACAGCCCCCCATTCCCTCTACTGTTGCCGCCCCCCCTCCCGCCACCCACTCCAGATGCGGCCATGGACAAGACAAGGAGAGCTTCGTCCCTCCCGCCCCTCGGGTTCCTTCCTGCTGGGGTCTGACCGCGTCTTCTGTGCGTGTGGGATGGAGGCCCGGCTCGCCCGGGCTCCAGGCTGTCCCCCGGCTCCGCTTTCGAAGCAGCCCTCGGGGGCTGGAGAGGTTTCCCATTGCGGTCTCCGGGTCATGGCCAAGGAGGAGAAGCATTAAGAATGGGGGAAAGGGTCCCAAGACAAAGGAGAGGGAAGCATTCTGCAGTCCTATTCTATTTTAGCCCCTCGCAGGAGCTAGACTGTCCGCCGTGGCTAGGGGACAAGGTCTCAGCCCGAAGCTCATGAGGTACCAGACTGTGCCTGGGCTTTGCCACCTAACTCACAACGGGTCCTGAACCGCCCCGGTAGTCCCCGGGGTCGTAGATTGGGGACCGCTGTACGCCTCCCCCCTCCCCCCAAGAATGTCCCTTGCAGTCCGCACCTGAGGTCCCAGGCAATCGCCGCTAACTTGTAGCTCTCGGACCCGGACAGGTGAGGTCCATGCCTGGTACCGGTAGACGCGCAGAAATTCCACCTATGCGCGCTGCCGGGCGCCCCTGGGGCCCCTCACGGGGTAAGTAGAGACTCCTCCGGGAGAGGTGAAAATTCCCCAGAATTAAGCACACACACGGCGGCACACCCTTTGCCTCCGTCGGCCTCCAGCACCCGCATCCCTTTCTCTATCTTCCTGCTCATCGCCGACCTCGAGGTTGCCCCGAGACACAAAATTGTCCCAGGCAGAGTCCACCGACCCGCCAGTCCCTGGCGATGTTGTCAAGGCTCTTGCATATACGGAAATACCAGCAGGGAGGGTCGCCAGGGGCAGAGAGGCTGGAGGAGAACAGAGAATTGGAGGTAAACGCGTAATGCCAGCAGAACTGTCGGTGGACATTTCACCCAGACCGCCCTCCCGCATCCTTAGGTCAGTTCACCGCCACAGCACGTCTGTGACGGCGGCCACCCAGGGCTCCAAGTCTTCCAGCCCCGGCGCCGCGAGCCAAGAAGAATGCGGCGCCTCCCACTCCTCAAGCTCCGGAATCCCCCACATTGACTTTCTATTTCCCTTTCTTCTTTTCTTTTTTGTTTGTTTTGTTTTTCCTGCTCTTTTCTTAGCGCTGGGTGGCAGTGGGTATGTGGCAGCCGTGTGATTTGCCCTTCCCCTAGTACACGCAGCCAGAGACACAAGCACACAACGACCAGTCCCCACGCTCTGCCACACGCCCTCCAGAGCTCTGGCGCGCAGCCCCTGCTCCACAGCTCGGGGCGCCTGCAGCCACCGCCAGGGTCATGGCCATGGCCCAAGCAGGGCTCAGAGGGTGGAGAGCGGAGTCAACCTAGACTCCAGAGAGAAACCTTGGGACAACCCTAAAGGCCTTCTGAAAACTGGAACTGGGTTAGGCACGAGGGGTGAGAGACTCTGGGGAAAACCGGGCGGGCTTGCGGAGCCCTGAGGGCTCCTGCGGCTGCAGCGCTGCAGACCGCCCCTGTCTCGCCCCGCCCCGCCGCTGGGCGTCCCCGCCAGCAGCCCACCCGCGGGGGGCAGCTTTTCTCCATCCTGCCCAGGGAAGTTCGATGCCTGGTGCTGGGATGCGCCAGCGCTTCTCTTCGCTTCTGACAATCCTGCCGTTTCCGATTGAGGGGGCTCTCAAAATGAAGCTTTTAATAAACTCCAGAGTAATGAACTCGGGATTGCGCGGCAAAGGCCGCGCATTGCAATTTGTGAGCAATCGATAAAAATGTGGAACCATATGATAGGAAATATATGCATTTTCATTGATAAGAAAAAAATAGAGATGATGATATCTTTAAACACAAGCCACAAACAGGCATACCTGTGCCATTATTGGGGAGGTAATAATAAAGGCACTGATGATCACAGAAGTAAAAACAGTTGACTTCGCCAAGAGACAATTTTAAGCTGGGAACTGTAGTCGGCTGCAGTTCAGAAAGTGGACTTTTGAGACTTGTCAAACGAATGGAAGAATTTTGTGCCAACAATGTCCCAGCTTTGCAGGCTTGGCAGCTGAGGACTCAGAAGTAATAAATTAATGCCAGGTGAATTGTTATTGTTATTACTATTATCAATAATGTGTTCTAGGTTGCAGCAATACAATAGATAAGCAACTTCCTATTGACTCTATTTGTTTTCCTGGGCTAGACAATAATGCCAATTAAAACTTAAAAAATTTAAGCTGACCCTAAAAAGAGGTGAGAACTCCAGTCAAATTTGTTTACCATTTTAAAATAAAGTTCTGTGAATGAGGTGGGATGGGAATGGGGGAAAGTTTTGGGACTCCAAATTCCCAGAGCTAGACTGCCTGAAAGATGCTTCGTTTTCCTATAAAATAAAGAGGCATGTTTGTTTGCAGAAGGGTGCTTGAGGGTGCCTGGAGGCGAACTGGAGTGAGCAAATAGGCATATTTGAATACTGTCATAGTTCCAGTAAAAGGGAACCCAAAGGGCATGTTTTTAGCTCTCAACTAACTTCAGAGACAGATGTGGAAAGAACTAGCAGGTCAAATATCAGTAAAAGTCCCTTTGGAGTGAGTTCCCACAGTCCCTCAATTTTGGGAGGCTGAGACTGTTGTCTTCATGTTAAAAAACAAACAAAAAAACTATATTGCTCTAAATTGGCCCTATCCCCTTCATTGCCCAGAAAGTCCATGTAGTCAAGCATCCGGATGTGTCTTTACTGGACAATTTTCCAATTGCAATTCCAATTCCAGAGCGGCCATTCCCAGGGCCAATAGGAATGGGTGGTTTCAGAAGTCCAAAGAAATCAACAGTCCCAGTCTGCTGGCAGGTGGGGAAGGCACAAAAAGCATGAATGACCCGTCTTCAATGGAAGCTAGGCTGGCTAATTAGGAGTCATGTGTCTCTCTGACCTGCAACAATGAGTAAATTTAAAGCAAGGACAAAAGAGGGAGAAGAGGAGAAATTAGAATAAAAAGGAAATGAAGAGGGAATGGAACAGAGACAAATGAGGGCAAGAATCTGTGGGTATATCAATAATTGTGCTGGATTCAAACTCCATCACTGATGTCAGTCTTTGTTTAGACTATGCATATGTGAGCAAACCCCTTCTGTTATCTTCACATGACCACCCAGACACCATTCTCAATCCTGCCTTAAACTTTTCCCACTTTACTCAATAGGATAGAGGCTGACAGAAACATTTTGCCACACAGTTCTCTGGAAGAACTGTTTTCCTTATTTAAACTTATATTTGACTTGCTTGAGATTTTATGACATGGACTCCCTGTGGCATAGTTCTCAATAGACTCCTATGTATCGAATACCACCAATGTCTACCTTGTGACTACTAACAACTGGCTTTTGTTTCCTGTACCCACTATGCCCTGCTTTGGTTCATTGAGCAGGCGTCAGGACTTCTCTCATTTAAGATAAATGGCATAAGTGTACTGATTGCATGTCCCACAGCTCAGCTGGCCTATGTGGTGGAGGTGGTGTGTGGGGAAAGAGATGCAAGTCACCTTTCCTTAGACAGGTATTTTTGCTGAGTATGTTCTAAGTCCCTGGAATTATTCTAAGCATTTTCCCATATGATATTTTCTGTTTTGTCAGTTGCTTTAGACTCTGACTTAAAATACAGCCAGGCATACCTAAGAAACATATTAGATCTTTGTTGAATGAGTTAATACAGCAATCAATTTTCTCATTTTATCACTGCAACAATCCTATGTAGTAGATGTTATTTTCCACAGGAAGAAACCAGCATTCAGAGGGGTCTGATAATGACCCAAGACGATACAGCTAGTAAGTTGCAGCCCCTGGATTCAAACACAAGCTTGTTGGACTCCACAGTCTTAGTTCTTATAGTGTGTCGATTGGCTCTCTATAAATAGCTGTGGCACTTGTTTTCCCTGTGTTTGGGGAAAACAAAAGTGTGGCATTCAGAAGTTCAATGATGTTCTCCCCATCTGTTAATTCAACTTTGCATGTTTTTGTTAGATCCCCTAAACCTCAAGCAAAGAAGATGCAGAGCTGAGTAGGTTCTTAGTTGGCACGTGCTTGTTTTGTTTAGTCAGTGATTGCCTCTGTCAGAAGTAAACAAGGGCACTAAAATTTTGGCAGATGCCATTTTCACCTCTCAGCAATACTAAGACATTACTAAACAGAAGTTCTTTTGTCTGATGCAAAGTGATAAAACATAAGTTTGATACCATTCAGCTGAGCTCATGATAGGAAGCAGATCAAGAGACTTTTTCAAGGTGACACAGCTAACCAAGAACTGCATAAGAACACACACATCCCAGTCCCAATCTAGTTGTCTCTTCATTTTTTCATGCTAAATGAGTTCTCTTTTTCTATAAGATTGTTGGCACTTAGGATTCTGAATTTCAATGGCTCCATTTAATTTTAATTAGTATTTACTATCCACATGTGCTTTGAAAAGTATAATGTTACTTTGTAAACTGCTATTAGCAAAGAATGAGGTAGGTTCCAGTTGGTTTGCCTCTTTCCACTCTTTATATATCTTTGTCTTACTTTATTTATTTCTCTTTTTTTTCTTCACATGTTCTAGCTCCTTCTTTTATACTATGACCTAAATATACAATCATCTTAACTGGTGCTGTTACCATGGTAATGTTTCATGGTAGATAAGGGTACACACTAAAAACTCGGTTTTCTCAGTTTCTTTCATTAGTAATGGAATTCCTCCTGTCTCTCTCTCTCTTTTTTTCTCTCTCTGTCTTCCCCCATGCCCCCTGCCTCTCTCTCTGCCCCCTTCCCTCTCCCCTCTTCCCTCCCAAATCCAAGCTTTCACTGAATGATGCCCTCTGGTGTTCAATAACTGGAAGCACATTGGATTGGATAGGACAAGGACATCCTTTTTAAAGCTTAGGGAGAATTTCAATTTCAATCAAAAATTCAACTGGACCTAAGCAAGAAGGACTTTGAATTAATATGTTTTTAAGCAAAGAGATTAGTAGAATACATTTGTTGTCTGGGCATGTCAAATGCTGTTTACTATGTATACAGTTATGGCAAAGGGGTGGGAAGGATATTTATATCCTTACATGTTTAACATTGTTATGAAAATGTTCTTATGGAAGACAAAGAGATGCCACTGAGATATCCCTGGGAGGATAGTCAGAATATTTTGTACATTTAAGTCTTTAAGACTTCTAAATGGAAGTTTTCTATCTTTAGAATGGAAACATTTTTCTTGCTGGATATATATATATATATGTATACATATGCATATATACATATACATATATACACACATACACACATGCGTAATATATATAGGTATATATATACACACACACACATACACATGAGAAAGAAAAACAGAGTGGAGATATTTGTTACATGAGAAACGCAGAAGTTTTACTCTTACTTACATGATTGTGTGAATAATCATCTCAAGCTGCACATTTTTGTTAATCCCTAAATACATGGAAAACTAGAAGTGAGGTTGATATGATATAAACATATCTTCTTTCTTTCTCACTCCAAATTCCACTGCTGCCCTCTCATCAGTCCCCAGGTTAAATCTGTTCCCTGAGAGGCTTCCCTAGAATCCATCCCCCTCTTTCCATCCAGGCATCTCTTCAGACCTTTCGCACCTCTCACATGAACTATCACCAGAGCCACATGCTTCGAACCGGCCTCCCACTCTCCAGTCTTTCTCTAGTACAAGCTACTCCTCACACTGCCAAAGTGACCTTTCTAAAATGCAAATCTGAACATGTCATTCTCCTGTTAAAAATTCTTCAGTGTTTCTCAACTGTCTAGGATAAACCCTGAAATCAAATCCACATAAGAGCTTCCATAGCTGATCAGAGCTGTTTTGCCAACCATCTTTCTCCCAGGCATTTCTTCATCCTCCCACTGCACAAGGAGAGAATCCATATGCATAGCTGAGTGTACATATACATAGTGTAGTGTAATGACTGGTATGGTGTACATGCTAAATAACTACTGGCCAATGTATTTATTTCCCCTTTATTCTCCTCCTCCTCTGCCTCCTCTTCATGGAATTTATTATTATTACCAACAGGTAATGATAAGCTTCACACTTATAATCTAGCCCTTCCTTAAACTAATAATAATACTCATGAAAAGGTATGATATAATATGATGAATTTAATGAATATTTTACATCCTCTATCTCATTTAATCTTTCACAGCCAGGTGCCTCACCTGGCACCCACTAGGTGCTCAGTATATGCCTGTTATTTTTATATGCCTAATCAATATAATAATAATGACATTTTTGGCCCTTATTATTCATAGCAATGTGTTTTGGAAGGTGAAGTCATGGGTATTTGTATTTTAAAAAACAAATTATTTACAAAAGGAGTTAACTTATAAAAATGCTAGGCAACTTGGATGGTTTTATCTGGTGCTGGTAGTAGAGTAACAGCTAGAACTTGTTAGGGATACATTTGAGGTGAGAATAGAGGCCATATTTTATAAATGATGGCAATATACACTTAAATTTGTATCTTTAATCTTCTCTTTAAAAAGAAACCAAATGCCCTGATGTTTCCAAATAACACAATTAAGTGGAATTTTTAAAATCACTTTCTATTTTCAAAATAATTTTACTATTTTATTGCATAGTGTGCCACCCCATAGATATGAATAGTACCCCTCCATTTTATTGTATCAAAGAAGTTGTAGGCAACTTCATAGGCTAAGTGCTAGTTTAAGTTCAAATTTCCAGCACACGGACAATGAGTAACAGCAACAATAAAACTGAGGATCTACATTTTTAAGATCAGTGCAAACACACAACAAAAACTATGGTAGCAAGGCAGTCTTTTGAAGCTATCTGTATTTATTGAGCTCAGAAAAGCAGGACCTCTCTTTTCTGAGGCTGAGAATCCTAAATACCCTTGAATATTGACCTCGTGGCAGAACTGGGCCCACTTTTTCAAAAGTCAATATTCATAGTCACCACATATATAGTGCTTTAAATAAGATTATGAATTATGTAAATAACTATTATCTTCTAAGAAGTCATTTAAAAGAGATTAATTCACAGGTTGGATTATCTGAGATACTTTATTCCTCTTGTAAAGATGTTGAGTCAGGCTGGGAGTTAGGCCCAGGAATCTAGATTTTTAAGAAGCCCCTTCCATGATACTGAGGTGGGAAATCACAGGACTACATTTTAAATAACAGATTGATGAATTGGAATGTAAAAGGCATCAAAGAGGAAAGAAGATAGGATGTATAACTCAAATGTCACTGCCAATAGTACCATATGTGTTTTCCATTAGGGCTGGGATGGAGAGCTTTGTTGTAGCCAGAGACTTTTTGATTTGTTAGGCAAATTCTAGTGTGAACAATGAATAAGAATTCAGGACAGCTATAGATTAAGAAGCATATCTTTCAATGTAGAGGAAACCTAGATACCTGTGTGTTTACATGGGACACAGTCCCATCTGCATACAATATATCCTTGGAGTTAAATCAGTCTCAGCTATTTAAGAAATAAGTACTTGATTTCTTTTCTATTTCTTGTTTTATTTTTTTCTTCTTAAATTCCTTTCATTAGTTTAATATCTTCACAGATCATATATATCTTCATGATTCCAGAGCTCCTCTCTGCATTCTTCTATCTGGTGTTCTATGTGGATTATTATTATTAATGTAGCTGGATCAAGCACCTGGACTTCTTCCTCTTCTTTCTCAACTCTAGTGGAGGAGTCAGGGAAAGCCAGAGAATTGTCTTAAATGTTAATGCTGATACATTTCACTGTCATTGTTGCAAAATGTTGTTGCACTATGATGATCCCAAGTAACAGGTGGATACAATACCTCCTCTAGGAATAAGAAAGTTATAATGACCTTTCTTGATGTTATTGTTCACTCTTAGTCATGCTGATGATTCTTCTGTTTGAATAAAGCAAATAAGCCATTCCTCACTTCCTCATTCATGCCAAGCCAATGAACAAGACAGAATCACGTTGGAAAACAAGCCCGTTATTTCTTATTTAATTAACTATCAAGGATCTCTTTAGGAGGAATGTGATTGTGAGCTAAATAATTACCTGAAGCCTAAGGTTTCTTCCTTTCTATAAAAGATAAGCACGGAATAATTTGATTGGTAAAGAAAAAAATACATTTCGCACCCTGTTTTACATTGTTGAACAAGATGAAGACTTTCTAATACTCTGCCTTGCTTGGCACTGTTACAAAGGGAAGAGCTTCTACGGTAACCAGCATGAAAATAGAAAGTGATAAGAAAATTCTACTTAATTGTGTTCTTTGGAGAGCATCAGGGCATTTGGTTTCATTTTAGGGAGAAGATAAAGAGCAGCCCCAGGGCCAAAGCATGTTTCCCAGACATGCCTACCGTTTTCTTGCTTTATCCTCAAAATTACTTTTCTATCAGATTTTATCAGTGGAGGGGGCAGTTATGTCTTCACATGTAAGCCTAAATAATAAAGACTTTATTTTTCTTTGTGCTATGCTGGATGGAGGTAGTGAAGGCAGGAGGAGGGGTAGATGATACAGGTTTAATTTCTATTCTCTCTGGCAACTGGGTATCATTCAACAGTAAACAAGCAATCTCAGTTTTGCTTTACTTTAAAATAAGCCTGCCTGGATATTTTCCATGACTAGTTATATCCATATTAGGGGAAATTTCAGAATTTGGGGTGAGATACTCTTCTGTGACAATAATAATGGCAACAAAAACCATGAGATGACAGCTGCTGTTTTTTGAGTGTTTACCAAATTTTAGAACCTATGCCATTTCTTTACATGTATTGTTTCTATACCTCATGCCCAATCTATGTGATAAATTTATTCCTTTTTCTTTCTAAATCTTGAAACCGAGGCTTATTGACACTAAACAATTTATTCTAGGTCTAAGAGTGAGTATGTGGCTTTCGGCATTATTCCCACATCTAAGGTCAAAGATCAGCTTTTAATGTTTTTTTGTTTTGGTTTACTATACCACAAGAAATTCTTTCAGAGGGTATCCCAATATATTATTTGGCATCTAATTCTGATAAGGAAAAAGAGAGAGAGAAGAAAATGAAATAGAAGCAAATCTCACTTCTAGTCAGTGTTCAGAAAATGAAGTCATGAAAACAGACTTCATGGTAAAGGAATCAGTCTTAGGTGAAGTTTTAGAATCTGTCTCCTGGCAACTAACCTCCTGGCTTAGTATAATTTATAGGCTTTGAATTTAAAAGTCCTTGAGCCTTCATAACTATGAAGCTCTTTCTAGGCACAGAGGTGGAAAAAGTCTCAGCAAGGCTTTCAGGTATGAAATTTCCAAGGCATACAATATTTATTGATGCTTATATAACATACATATGTTGCAACATTTCTGTTGATTAGGAAAACATTAAGTATTGGTAAAATGTCATTATTTGATCTCCTTCTATTTCATACTGTAATATCTCTTTCCTTCCTCTGCAAAACAATTGCCATTACTTAACCTTAACTTCTGCATTGCAGATGCACAAACAAAAGGCCAAAGAGGTTAGATGTCCTAAGGGATAAACCTGCTTGGAATAATTCTGTTCCTGTTTACATGTCCATTGTTAACTAATCACTTATTTGTATGCCCCCATACCTTCTGGCAATCATGACTGTCTACTGGTAAACGATAACACCAGCTAATTTCTTTTCCACAATTAATTGAAATTTTACACTCTTACATTTCAATATCAGTCAATATTTTTACATACTGACACTTTTAATCAAGGATTATCTTTCACAAGGGAGCTGTAACAGGGCCCTAATTAATTAAAGTGATAATTACTCCTCTCCCACGCAGTTTGTTAGTTACATAACACATTCTCCAGGAAATTCACATCCGTAGCATTCCTCTTTAAATTTCTCTCATTTATAAGGAGATACCTTGGCTTCTATCTCTGTAAGAATTTACTGAAAACTCAAATAATTTTTATCTTCTAGCATTAAGAAAAAAAGGCGGCCATCTTTATTTTCTAGTAAGTTTTCATATTCGAACCAAATAAAATGAGATTTTCTTATCATTGAAATATTCAATTTGAATCGCAGGGGTCATTTTCATGGGAAAAAACCGAGGTTGTCAAATGACTCCCCTTTGCTATTCACCAGCTTATTCCAGCTTCTTCATCACAATGCAAGTTCCTGTGGTCCATTCCTCTTGGATCTTTTTTTTTTTTTTTTTTTTAATTTTTTTTTTTTTTGCACTTCCATTCCTCAGCTACAATTGCTCTTGCCTCTCTGTAATTTTTCTTAGTGCGTAAGGTTTGTTACATTTTCTGGTATGGTTTAATTCCGTTATTTTAGTAGACATGGAATCTAGAGTATTGGCAATTATTGGCAGCCTTGCTCTCTTCTCCTTTAATAGCTATTGCCCCTGTTTCTATATTTTGGCATCTCTTGGTGTCTGAGATGCACTTTCAGAAATAATTGATGGTGACTCTAAATTCATTCAGTTTATTCCCTAAGACTTGGGAATCCAGATCATTGAAATCCCTGCACCAAATATTGGTCAGATTTGCTAAAGATCATTCCTGTTTGGTTTGCATATTTTAATTAAATTACTGTGACTTACTCATTTCACTTGCAGTAAACATTTGACTACATTTTAAAATTATTATTTCTCCCAAACTCCTGAGTGTTCTTACTTTACTTTTCTAATACATGCGAAAATGAAATTTGATACCAAGATGTCAGTTATCTAAAATTCAATTAGCATTTTTTCTGTTACTATATATAATTATTATATATAGTAATATATAATATTACTATATTACTTATATATTACTTATATTATATATAAGACTCCTTTTTTTTCTTGCTGCAGTAGTTTTTTTAAATAGACTTTATTTATCAGACCAGTTTTAATTTCACAGCAAAATTGAGAAGAATAGTTTTCATATACCTTCTGGCCCCATACACACCTGCTCCTTTCCACTATCGACGTCCCCCACCAGAGTGACACATTTGTTTCTATTGATGAACTACATTGACATATCAGTATCACCAGAGCCCACAGTTTACATTAGGGTTCCTGCTTGTTGTTGGGCATTCCCTGATTTTGGACAAGTGTATAACAGTATGTAGACACCACTGCATGCATGTAGCATCATACAAAGTATTTCCACTGCCCTAAAAATCCTCTGTGCCCCTTCCATCTATTTCTCTCTTTGCCTTAACTCCTGACAACCACTGATTCTTTTATTGTCACTATAGTTTGCCTTTACAGACTGTCATGTAATTGGAATCATACAGTTTTTTTAGAATGAATTCTTTCACTTAGTAATAACTTTCTTTCACTTGGTATGTAAATTCAAGTCATTTAAGGTTCCTCCATGTCTTTTCATGGCTTGATAGTTCCTTTCTTTTTAGCACTGAATGATAGTCCATAGCATTCATTTTTCTTTGTGATTTTCATTAAATCAGTAAATGTTTTGCCATGTTTCTTGAAGATGATTAGAGAGTTTTTTTATTTTTGCCATTATATTATTTTATTCGTTTTGTATTTTCTCTAATCTTACATTTCCATATTCTTAAGCTCTCTAGAACTTTCTAAAAGTGATCACAGAACTCATGCTCTGAATATTTTAATTCTCTTTTTCATTTTCCTTTAACCCACCATATCCCTATTTCAGTACTTAGAAAAGAGTACTTAGCATCTTAAAAGATGCACTTTCTTAGCATCTTGCAGTTTTTATTTAACTGTCTTTATTTTCCCGTGAATATATCTTTTACAGGATTTTAAAAATTCAGACAAAAAAACCTTTAACTTCTCTCTCTTGAAAGATTTAAGTGGTTTGTTTTCCAAGTTTGGACAACTCTTCTATTTCTCTGAGCGTGTAAATTCAAGAAGAGGAGAGGAAAAAGTATTACAGGGCTGTTTACTTTCCACTTCTCTTTCTCACATCATCTACTAACCTTCAGCAGCCATGGCTATGTTGAAGCTAAGTTGAAAAACTGAAAACCTAGTTGAAAGACCATTTTATGCAAGACCATACTGACCCCTAAATAACCTTTAAATGAAACACCATAAATCTTTTTTGTTTTACCAATAGCAGACAGAGTATACTTGTTCCTATTTGAGAAGTAAGGGAAGTCCTAAGAGGTTCTTAGTATTCCTCTGAGGTGTTTTCTCTATCCTCTGCCTTTAGGAAAATCGATACTGTTTGAATATTGGTCTAGTCCCTCCAGCTATTTAGACACCGGCTTTACACATGGAAGCTAATGGAACCCACTTATTTAACTTGACAATCTAACCTCTTCACATACCTACTCTTTATCTTACACTCATACCTTATATTCAACTCCTTTATACAAGATTCTTTTGATGTTCTCCAGTTTCATTAAAAGAAACCTGCTCCATAAGGACGGGACTTGTATTCCCTCCTTTTTCCTCCTCCCCTTTCTTCTCCCCCTTCTGCTCCTCCCCCTCTTCACCCTCCTCCTCCTCTTCCTCTTGTTTCTCTTCTTTTCCCCTCCTCCTCGCCTTCCTTCTTCTCAGCATTGAATTTGATGCCTGCCTCTATTCTTGGCACATAGCAGAGCTCAATAAATATTTATTTAATGATATTTTATGCTAGTAGTCTGCTAAGAGTTCCAAGTTTCCTACTATCCCAATCTGCTTCTTCTGCTGGTTTCAAAATACCAAGTTATTCTTTTCTGAAATAGCTCAAAGAAACTCTTTCTAGGTAAAATTTTTCTTTGAAAATAAAACTTCCTTTCTGATAAATGTTTCCACTTTCGAAACCAATATTTTATCTAAGCCTGAGCAAAATTTACTCTAGGCCATGCTTATAGGTATATGGTAATATTATTTTGTTTAAGCTGAATCTAATTAATCTCAAACACATGCACTTTTAAAGAGACAAGACTTGTTTACGCATACCATACATGTTAAAAGAAATTGTATCCAGCTAAACATTGCATATGATTTAAACAGACTGTTTTTTCTCATATTAGGGATGGATTTAGTAGTTTTCTATTTTTACTTGACCCTATGTAAAAGATAAATGAAAAAAGATGAAGAATAATATACCTCATGAAACTAAGTAACATTCTGGATAATTTGCCAGGCAATATAGTCTTAGCCTTACTCAAAAGGGGAAGGAGAAGTACTACACGTAGGTGCCCACTTTCATCTATTCTCTTACTCTTTCATCTGTTAGGAGGGCTTAGAGTTCCCTCCTAACAGCACCACTTCTGCCTTAACAGTTACAGTGGACCTAAGCTCCTTAGCAGCAGGGATCTTCCACTTATCTTCTCCACCTTCTAGTGAGCTTAGAAGGAGAAGGTTTTGGCATCTTTCCCTGTCTTGAGCCTCTGGTGTCTCCCAAAGGGTACTACAGTTTTGGGCAGTACAAAGTAGTGGATAAGTATATTCAGTTTGGAGACAACTGTGTCATTGTTAGTTTACCTTTAATATCCTCACCTTCATGGATTTAAAGATTTAGTGGGGTGTCCAACATCATCTAGTCTGATGCCTTTATTTTAGAGTAAGGAGACTTACTAAGGGTAAACATAGTCATAGCTTATTATGTGGGTGACAGTGATCAGAAGTGATAGAAACAAGATTTTTAGTCTGAATGTCTTGACAACCCATTGTCAATTTCATCACCCTACAATGATTACTCCTATGGAAGGCTCCACATGATTATTTTCAATCTTAGACTTTTATTCCTTCTAAGAAAGATATGAGGCTATCAATATTCTTTGTTATTCTTTCTGGTTTGTGTGGGACTTTTGATTCTGTTTTTCACCTTTCCTCTCCTGTTTCCCTGATGTTTTTCAAAGGAATCTTACAATTTAGTGGTAAGATTTTGTTGAAAAGGCTGGATTCAAACATAAGTGATTGTCAAAACTTTAATGATAGGTATCAAATGACGCCAACCTATCAGAACATGTGTTGGCCACTGTGTTATTCTTTGGGTCCCTGCTGAGAATCAATCCGGGTTCAATAAGCTACTTTAATCTGAAAGCGTCTACTTTCTTGCTTTCCAGATGTTTTGGAAATATAATCTAGTCATTTTTTCCTGCTGAATTGCCTGTAAATGATTAGGGTTTTCATTAATCATTGCAGTAACTACTTGGAGTAATGTATTTTAAAAAGCATAATCTTGCAACTTTACATGATGGAGAATAATTGAAAACTAATTACACGACGAGTTTGTTCCCTGGAGATGTATGACAACTTCAAAAGCTGAAGAAAGAATGATGGATGAACTCTTTTATAAAAGGACATCAAAATCTGCTTCTATCTTTTGCTTTCCCAGTTCCTAAGGTCATTAGAAAACTCTGTTGTCATGTTGAATGCCAAATTTGCAAAAATTGTCTGTGCAGTGTCTTTAGAGTAAGAAAAAAAGACAAATTAGAAAGCCGTATTTTGATGTCATCTCTCCTAATTCTGTCAAAGTGTTTTTCTTCCAAATAGCAGATTACTTCATCCTAAAGTCTTGATAACCATAAATGTAATCAGCTTTGCCATAAATGTTTTCAAAATGAAATGCCTTTTTTTTTGGTTGTCTTTTTTGCTTTGTTTTTTATCAGGGGAAAGTGGAAGGAGAAGCAATTGGTGGTGGGTTGAGGAACTGGTGTTTTCTGAGACACTGAGCATTTCATAGTCCAGAGAAATTCACAATTAGGTGATAGAATGTGCTCCCAGACCACTGTCACTTACACTGGGAACGTGGTGTCCTCCTGGGAAATGTTGGGAAGGCACTTGCAAAGCTATTTTAAGAGGTGTTTGGAACTGTGAGATGACAGGGAAGTACAGGAGAACATGCCAGAAGCCTTGTTTGTAAATACTGTATTCTCTTTAGGGGCTACTCAGTGGCAAAATCAAAAAGATGTTTTGCCAGACGATAAAATGGCTCATCTTTACTTCCTAAGAGAATTCCACATCCAGTGAAGATCAAAACTTAAAATGAAAACATTTTAACGACTCACAGAAAATCAGTTTTTCTGTTTGTTTGGTTGTTGATTTTGTGTCTTTCCTAGTGTGAGCTCCCTAATCTTATAGATGAGCTGATGCTATTAGTTGCTACCAGTAATCCATCAGAACACAGATGGAACTTCGTCAGAGAAACTGTATTTGATAAGGCTGAAAGATAATTTGCTTCAATCTTTTTAGAAAATGTTTTGTTACTCTTCATAGAGACCCAAAGGAAAAAGAATTTGGATGGGGATGGCAATTCTGTCACAGTTTATCATCCCTCCTTAGCAATGCACCAAAAGAGAAACAAATAGGACCTCAAAAATTTCCCCCTTCCTGGTCTGTGACAACCCCAAAGATTCCAAAAAGAGTTGGAGAATGGCTTGCTTGCAAAAGTGAGCAGGTCTCACATACTCCCTTCAACTCCATCTCCTAAAAATAATTTAAATTTCAGGGGTATGATCTGTATAGCCACATAAAGAGGACATTGTCCATACTTAAAACTGAGAAAGATCCATCATTCATGTCAGTAACATTTTCATCTTATTATTCTGCATTTTAAACTTACATTTCTGTCCCCCTGCAGTATTCAGTCAGTTGGTTATTGTATATAAAGAGCATATAAGTGCTTTATAAGCAACAGACATTAATGCACTAGAAATGGTTATTTATTCTTCACCGTATATTTCTGCAGACTTAGTTACATACAGGTACTCTACTAGACATCTAGAATACAAAGGTGATTCATCATAATTCTAGCCTTTACAGTCTGTCCTGAGAGATCAGATGAGGAAAAAACAATGATACACAATATACAGGTGATAAACCAGAGACATTAGGACTCCTCGAATCACAGGGAAAAATTAGACTAACCCAGCTGAATCTTGGTTTAATAAAGCACTAGAGTCAGTGGGGGTCTTACTGAATTGAGGGGGGAAGAGAAAGGACTTAGCAGAAGAGGGTAGAGCATGTACCAACACATAGGAATGGAACATTCAGAGTCCTGGATGTTATTCTCAGTAGCTACAGCCTAGGGTGGTTTTGGGGAAATGGAAAGGAAGGCTGAAACATAGGTTAGGCCAAACTGTGAAAGAGTCAGTACACATCCAAAGGTCTATACCTATCCTGTTGGCTACCATAAGCAAAATCTGTCATCGAAGGGAAACATTTTATGTTTAAATCATATGCCCTACACCATCCTATTTCACTTGACATTTACCTAAAAAGGTAATTAAAAATCCGGGTAGAATCATGGATAGATTAGTTAGATTGGTCAAATGGCAACATCTAGCTTATGATATCTGCCAAAATTGTAGTACCTTGTGTTAAGGAAATGGGTCCGTGAAAACACCAAGTGACAGTTCTCTAGTTTTATGTGACTTCTCTCCATTCATAACTTCAAACGGTCTGGGCTTTGGGTAAACAGTAGCCTCATTCATATGTGTACAGTAAAGGAAGTGCCCAAAGCACTGAAAGAAGCCAAAAATTTACCCCATTGCTTTCTGACTCCTCTTTGAGAAGAAGACTCACAGATTCTTGCCACTAGTATACTTCAAAGTGTAATTTCTTGTAGATCTGAGGCAAGGTGTGTGAAACACAGTGCCCAGATATCATCTGGTATGGATTTAGGAAACTTGATTTTATGTAGTGGTTCTAATTGAAAAATTCTGAGCCAGGCACAGTGGCTCATGTCTGTAATCACAGCACTTTGGGAGGCCAAGGCAGGTGGATTATTTAAGCCCAAGAGTTTGAGACCAGTCTGGGCAACATAGGAAAACCCTTCTCTACAAAAAATACAAAAAAAAAAAAAAAAAAAAAAATCTAGCCAGGCATGGTGGTGCACACTTGTAGTCCTCGCTACCTGGGTGGCTGAGGGGGTGGATAACTTGAACCCCTGGCAGGTTGAGGCTGCAGTGAGCTATGATTGCACCACTGCACACTAGCCTGGGCAACAGAGTGAGACCCTGTCTCAAAAAGAAAAAAGAAAATAAAAATTCTATAGCCCATCATGCCTCAAACATACCTAGTAGATTGGGTGTCTCGGTTGGGGTTTCAGAACATATATCCACCACTTCATCTTTCTGTAAGATGTAGGCCAAATGATACAAAGTAGCAAATAAGTAGTCAAACAACTCAAAAGATCTAGTGTACAGCATGAGGACTACAGTTATTAACAGTGTATTGTATTCAGGGTTTTTGCTAAATGAGTAGATTATAGCTGCTCTTGGCATGGGGCAGTGAGACTGCTTAACTCTGTGAGATGATGGCTATGTTAATTTATTCTACTATACTAACCATTTTATTATATGCATGTATCTTGTAATATCATGTTGTATATCTTAAATATACACACTAAAATGCATTTTAGAAATGCTTTGCTTAAAAAACCTTTACAATTTGCAATGGATTAATGCATCCATCACCTCATTTGCTTTTCACAAAAAAAATCCCACAGGATAGTAACAATGCATTGAGGACATTTAGAATTATCAGTCTCTGGTGACTTGTCCAAGGTTACACAGCTTGAATGAGAATCCAGATTGCCCAACTCTTATACTCTTGGGTTTTTCATCCTTCCTTACAGTGATAAGGATGAAATCTCACCGTGCCATTGCCAGAAATACCCTGAGTGTGTGACGAAAGTTAACAGGCACCACCTCACCCATAATTAATTCTCCAGAGAAGTGAGTTAAGAGCGATGAGTCCAAACTTGTCTCTTGAATCAACTCACCCTCAAAGAACAGAGAATTCATTGTGAAACTCAAAACCTCACTGACCATGCCTCAGAAGAATTATTCCATTTCCTCCTGAGGAAACCAAGTGTTCTCTCAGAAAAGGAGACAAAGAAATACCTGCTGCTGGATCTCTGTGAAGCAGTTCCCCCTTTTGGGAAACTTAGGGTTTTATATACTTTTTTAAATTTTACTTGAAAATGTCTTGTGATCAAATGTGTCCCCATTTTACATTTGAAGAAACAGATGTGAAGAGAAAAAGTTCTCTCTCCTTTGAGGCACTTTGACGGCTACCTTTAATTACCGAGAAAACCTTAGGTCAGGAGTCTTTGGGAAGGCAGAGTCGGAGTAAAACTCTCTCTAGGATTTTCACATCCTCAGGATTGAACATTAGCTTTCTCCTGAGAGCCCTGAAGGCAGCTCTCTGAGACTTCCTGACAGACTCCACTTTCCTCAGGGCTGAATTAGCAATTCCCATTCTTTTTGCTTCCTTCCCCTGGCTCTGCCAGATGTGTTGCTTTGCCCTGCTATATTAAAACAGGAGAATTTTACCTGGGAGCTGCCATGCCCATCGAGTCATAACTTAGTCCACGGGCCCCTATCATGAAACCTAAGAAAGGCCTTATTGTCTTAAAATAGACAGGAGACAAATTCCCCTCTTCCCTGTGATGTCTGCTAAATGTACCTGTCCCCGCCCATTGCTGCACTGGGGAAAGGAAAGATACCATATATCTAAGCACCTGTCTGATTTAATCCTTGCTTCAGCCTATGGGAAGAAATTGACCTGTTGTTGGAAGCTGTGGGAATTCAGTGAGAAATATTTTAGCAGGTTTTCAGAAAGGAATTACATATGTGAATAGGAGTAACATTTTTCAAGTCACACCAATCATCAGCACTCAACCTGTTGGCCAAAAGGTCTCTGTGGTGGGGAATGAGTTTAAGAAATGAGGGATTAGCATTTTCAGCTCAGGCTGTGTGATGATGAGCCCCTTGCCTCACAATTTCCCTTAATTTAACATGGAGGATGATCTATTTTACGTCTTTCAGTGGGAAATCCTAGGAAGAGTTATTCTTGTTAGTAAAATGAGTCAGGAACTGCACAAAGAATATTGGTGAGCTTGTTCCAATTAAAAGTAATTACCGATTCAATCATGCCTGTAAATCCCATCACTTTGGGAGGCCAAGGCGGGTGGAACACGAGGTCAGGAGCTCGAGACCATCCTGGCTAACACGGTGAAACTCCTTCTCTACTAAAAAATACAAAAAAATTAGCCAGGCATGGTGGCGGGCGCCTGTAGTCCCAGCTACTCAGGAGGCTGAGGCTGGAGAATGGTGTGAACCTGGGAGGCGGAGCTTGCAAGATCACACCACTGCACTCCAGCCTGGGCAACACAGTGAGACTCCATCTCAAAAAAAAAAAAAAAAAAGTAATTACCGATTCAAAAAAGAACTTTTCTATCATACAGCTCAATTTGTACTGTCCCCATTTCTTCCAGAATTATTGTTCTTGAGTGTTGGTGCAGTATTCAGTATTGGTGGATAGGTGATTTCTGAGGGAAGGGCTGGCATTGTGAGGCTGCTTGCTCAGGTTTCACTGGATGGCTGGTGCTTGGTGCGTGGCTCTGCGAGCACTGGGGGAACCACTTCTTATGTAAAGGTCATTTGACTTTGAGCTCCTCTTGAGCCAAGAAAGAGAATAATCCCTTTGTACTGGTTAACATTTACTGCTTTCACATTTTTTTCATCTATTGATCCCTTTACAATCTGGGTGAGGTGGGCATTATTACTGATATCCAAATGAGGAACAAAAGTATTTAAGGGTTTCCCAATATTAACTGAAATGACAAGACAGAACCAGGACATAAATCAACTTTTCCAACTCAGATGTACCACACCTTTCCACAAAGGGTGATTCTCAGGACATAACCCAAGCTTGAGGTTTCTTCATTTCTAAAATGTGTAATACCAATGCCTGTACTTATTTTGAAAAATTACTCAGGAACAAGAAATAAATTTGGAAACATTTTGTAAACACATAAATGCTATACATACGAGGTGTACTAAAATGATAATCACTATTTGCAATGATTTAGATTCAGATAGAACCTCCAACTCTATTCATTTGGTTTGTTTAGCTATTGCGGACTGTTGCAGGAATGATGTTTTTTTCTCTATGTTGAGTATATTTTAAAAATATGTTTAAATTTGTTAGACTTAGTTATTCCTGTTGGACTCAGAGATATTTCACAAATATAAAGCACAGACAGGAGACCTCGGCTGCCTCCTCCGTTGACTAGGATTCTCCAGGGAGGAATAGTCTTCTCCCTGCTATAGCACACCTTACCACATTCAGTTGTTATTATTTTCTATCCATCTCCGGCATGAACTTTACAATTAATTATCCTATATATATATTTTTTTCTAACCTGGGATCCTATGTCAAGGTTATTGCCAAATTATCAAGGCAGCTCCTTCAAAACTGAGATAATACATTTCTAATCTTGGGAAGAGTTAAGAAATGTCTAAGTAGTTTGCACTTAAATATGCTATCTGACAGTTGTGACTTGTATCCTGCTGAGATGGATTGGGAAGGTAACTAAAATGTAATCTAAGGAAAGGCGTGGGCACATGGACTCCGAACTAAAACGTCACCATTAACACTTTTTCATGTCACTAACACAAAGCATTGCACCACTGTGTGTGTACTGCTAAGAATAACTGATGTATTGATCATATATTCTGAGGGAAAAGCCATCTGAACAGAGACGGTTCTGTGACCACTGGCTACCTTTCAAATTAAGTAGTTTTCCTTTGCCAAATTTCAAAAGAATATTTAGTACTCAAAAGAAAATTGCCATGTTCTGCAGTAGTGAACCTTGTGACTCAGAGGCAGAAATATGGGCAGAAACAGTCTATCAGGAGTGTTCTAGGGAGAAGCCCCAAAAGACTGCCTTTATCCTGACAGCCAGAAACCACCCGTTGAGCTCCAGTGAGTACTAAAACCCTATTGCGGAGGCTTCTAGCCTGAAGAGGATGCAGTGTGGTTTGCCCAAGTGAGGGAGGCTATGATTGATTGTTCTATTCAAAGACTGTTGCTAGTGATTAAAACTGACTTTATTAAATACATATTAAAGTCCAAGTGTGTGTATATGTGTATGTGTGAATTTGTGTGTGTGTATGTGTTTATGTGTGTGTGTGTATGTGTGTATATGTGTATGTGTATGTTTGTGTATATGTGTATGTGTGTGTATATGTGTGTGGCGGGAAGGGAATTCTTAAATTTGTTGCTTCCTTCTGCTACATTCATCCTCACTCTGTCTCCTTTCTTTCTCACCTTAGAAAATGGCACAATGATCCACTAATTGCTAAGTTCAGAAACTTAGCATTTATTTCTTTCAAAATACACTTTTAACCTTAACATAGTTTTAGAATTACAGAAATATTGCAAAGATATTTCAGACGATTCTCATATACCCATCACCTCATTTTCTCTGTTACTAAGATCTTACATTCATATGATATATTTGACAGAATAAACCAATGCTGAAACATTGTTATTAACTGAAGTTCACACTTTTATCAGATTTTCTTAGTACCCAGTGTCCTTTTTCTGATTGGTGTCCCATCCAAATGCCACAGTGAATTTAGTTGCCTTGTCTCTTTCATGAGGCTCCTGGATACTATGACAATTTCTCAGACTTTCCTTGTTTTTGGTGACTTTGACTGCTTTGAGGAGTTCTGGCAAGAGGTTTTGAAGAATGTTCTTAAATTTTGGTTTGTCTGATGTTTTACTCTGGTTAGAATGGGGTGATAGGGTTTGGGGGATGAGGACCACAGAAGATCAAGGGTACATGCTATCAACATGACTTATCACTGATGATGTTAAGCTTGATCATCAGCTTATCTGGTCAAGATAGCATTTGCTGTGACTCACATTTGATTTCTTTATCACACCCTTTTAAAGGCCTTCAATGCATAATCTGGAACTTCTCACCTCCCCAGTCTCATCTTGAACTGCTGTCTGCTTCAGTCAGGGTTTAGCTACACTTGTTTGCCTTTATGTTTCTTGGACATAACAGGCCCTTTTCTGCCTTAAGGCTTCTGCTTAGAGTATATACCCTATATTTTTCCTTTTATATTAGCATTTCATCCAGCCACTTCCCCATGCTTAGCATAACCAGCATCTTATTATTATTCAGTCTGATGATCTACCACTCCTCTGAAGTCCTTTCCCTGTGAATCCAGTCTGAAATACTGTCTTTGATTTAGGAGCCATCTCAGCACCTTGTCTGTTTCCTTCCTAGAATTTAATACAGTAATTTATCCAACTTTTACTTTATGTTTTTGATATCTCAGGAGAAGGCAGAAACAACAGCTGTCTAATTTACCCCTGGGGCCTAGAACAGTATCTGTTACATAATAGGTATTAACATTGGTTGAGTGGATGGACCAATCACAGTATCTCAGATAAAAAGCAAGCTCGAATTTGAAAAACAAGGAAAGAGGTGCTTACACTGGATATTTATGATGATAATTTCTATTTAGGGAAATCCTTTTTGCCAAAATTATTGAAGTTGGTGAATTGTGCTTCCTTTATTTAACATCAGTTATTTTTCTTGCTTTGGTTGATACATGAATTGAGAATAAACTTTAAGACGATAGAAAGAACAAAATTTATTTTCTGTGACACACAAAGGAAAGCCATTCTATAATTTTTCAATGAGTTTGCATTGGTCCCAGTTACCTTCTCTGGATTATCATACTTGGTGGTCTCTGGACATATAGATAGTGCAAACCAGTATACAAAGCTCAAAGACAAGAAAAAAATGATGATTCACGGGATGAACAGAATGATGTTGATTCTAAGTCTAAAAACAACCAAAGCAAACAAACAAGTGTTAATGAGTTCATTTGGGCCCAAGTATGACAAAGGCCTAAGTACTAAGAAAAAGAAAGGTTACACATATTGAAAGATGTCTAAAAATGATACCAAGGAAGAAAAAATGATAACGTGCTCTTATTAAAGTTTTTTTTCTTTTTTTTTTGATACAGAGTCTTGCTCTGTTGCCCAGGCTGGAGTGCAGTGGCACAATCTTGGCTCACTGCAGCCTCTGCCCTCTGGGTTCCATCGATTCTCCTGCCTCAGCCTCCTGGGTAGCTGGGATTACAGGCGCATGCCACGACACCCAGCTAATTTTTGTATTTTTAGTAGAGACGGGGTTTCACCATGTTGGCCAGGCTGGTCTCCAACTCCTGACCTCAGGTATCCCAAAGTGCTGGGACTACAGGCATGAGCCACCACATCCAGCCCTACTAAAATTCTTTACAGTGAGGTTAGATTAAGAGTGCAGGTCTCTTCTTTTCTGTATCCTCTCTTCTCTTGTTCTCTCTCTCTTGTTCTCTCTTCTTAAAGAGAAATGTTTCTCTCTCTTGTTCTTCTCACTTCTTAAAGCTGCCATTCCACTAAGGATATGAAGTTGCCAGCAGACTTCTGGGAATAGACTGCTCCTTTGCTCACTACCCGCTTCCTGTCTTAGCTCCATCCTTCCTTACTCTACCAGCCATGGTACCCAAATTTTCCCTAATCCGGTGGTCTTTGTGGGCCTGCTTCCTTTTAGTTTGGGGAGGGGAACAGCAAGATTTATCTGAGGGGGCAGGAAGTAAGTGTCACCCTTCCATGATGCCCCAGCACATCTGGAAAGACTCACTGGAATAGTCAATGGCCTAAATTAAAATAATCTTCGCAGAGGTTGATAATAATGACATAGTCGAGATAAATGGTACAAATTCTTTCTTTCCTTTTACCATTGGCACACCACTGAGGCCTCTGAATCACCCTCTGATGGTTATCTAAGATAACTTCCCCCCAATAGATTGCTCTCTGATAGGATTTTGACTTCATTAAGACGTTGTACCTCATAGCCAAAATCTCCGAGGCCACTGGAGATCATGGTTCCTGGCTTCAACCTTGAAGCCAGGTTGGTGGACCTCTGCCGTCCTTCAGTCTTCCATAGAAGGTGTAGGCATTTCAAGGAAGCCTTTTACCTGATTATGTAACCAGCTCAGCTTAATTTCTAAGTGTTATTATGCTGATATACCACCTTCTTACATGAGCAAAACAGGAGATGTGTAGAGGGGCTGTGAAGACATGGAAGCTCTACCCTCTCTGAATAAAAGATGACAGATAGGGAGCAAAGGAATACATAAAAAGATTATAAATGAATACCGGGCCTGAAACATTCATCTCCTCAAATAATCCTCATATTTTATTTTGCCCTTCGTTCTATGTCTTCAATTTCTTTTTCTAGCTTTATGCTTCCTCTTCTCTTGGCTTTTAGTCAAAACATTATGCATGTTTTCTCACCCTAAAATCCTAGTATTATTCACCAAAATCCTTTCTGATTCTTCTTAATCCTATCATCATCAAACTATCTTCAGCTTGGAGGTGATATCCCTGCATATTAATCAACATATAAAACCATGGGAGATTGTAAAGTACTTTAGGATGATAAAAACAAAAGCGTCTGATCTCGAAATGTCCTCTCAGACCACTCTATGCATAGATTGTTACAAATGATAAATCATCACTATCATAATGGATATATAAAGGGTGACATATGAACAAAACCAATCCAAAATTCCACATAGAAAATGTAATACTGGTTATCATTTTGAAGAAAATATGGCAAATTGTCACTTTATAATTTCTAGAATGCTAGATCTATTTTTCAGTTTTTTTTTTTTTTTGAGATGGGAGTCTTGCTTTGTCACCCAGGCTGGACTGCAGTGGTACGATCTGGGCTCACTGCAACCTCTGCCTCCCAGGTTCCAGCAATTAATTCACCTGCCTCAGCCTCCCGAGTAGGTGAGATTACAGGCACATGCCACCAGGCCTGACTAATTTTTGTATTTTTAGTGGACACGGGGTTTTACCATATTGGTCAGGTTGGTCTCGAACTCCTGACCTCAGTTGATCCACCTTCCTCGGCCTCCCAAAGTGCTGGGATTACAGGTGTGACCTACCATGCCCAGCCTCTATTTTTAAAATTTTTAAAAGCTATGTACATTTATTTTTCAATCAGTAAAAAGAAGTTCGTAATGGTTTTTAAAAATATAAACAATATGTATACTATTAAATTTTGTAAGTGTCCAACACTTAGCTATGGTCATCCATCCATCCTCAGGAATTCACAAAAAGTAGTATTTCTTCAACAGGTCCTGATTGCCATTGTTGTCAGGTAGGGACATAAAATTAACAAACAGAGGCTGTCATTGAATAGGCCTTAGTTTGCACTTCAGTTTGCTTAAGAGGTTTTTTATTTGTTTCTTGTTTCTTTCCCTCCGAGTCAGCATTCTACAACCCAAAGTATTTTGGAGCACCTATGCATAGCTTTGCATGCTGAAGTTAGAAAATTTTTCTAGGGTTAGCAAAGAAAATGTGGCAGAATATTTTATCTGCATGAATTCAAATATTCTTTAAAATAATAAAATATTTTTAATGTTTTATAGTCATACAAAATATTTTCATAATATTAGTCTTTCTTTAATCTGTGTAGAAATACAGAACTGTGTGCTTCAAATAAGTCTCATTTCCAATTTGATAACATTTATGTGTGTCCTATAATGCATAATTTGAGTATGTATAAGGAGAATCTAAATATCTAGAAATACAAAGCTCTGCTTCTAGGTATGTGAAATTTGATGCTTCAGACTATCAGCGAGATCAATGAATTTGATACATTGATCAACTCCTCTGCCAGGGAGCTTGGGATATATTTGGTGTGTGCTGGACTGGGGAGACCTTCTAAGCACATTTCTGTGTTCATGTTCTTGAACATACTATTTACATTAAATATTTTATGCTTCTTATAGTCAAGGACTTTGATAGTGTTATACAGACTTGTTTTTCAATTTTATTTGCATATAATGCAAAAAGGAAATGAAAGCATTTGAACAATGTGAAAAATTGACTTTACTTTTTTTTCTAAAAGATAATAATAATAATAGTAGACTTGTTCAGAGAGAGCATCACATTCATCTGGGCTTCAGTCTCCTCATCTGAAAATGAGGGGGTAGGAGTAGATAATCTTTGAAAAATCTATGAGATGAAATTCATCAGAGGCATTTGTAAAGTCAGTATCAGTTTCCTGTTACAAAGAAAAGCCCTGTCCCACAAAGTTCTAATTTCTCAATGGACTGTGAAAGGTTAGAGTAAATATTGTTTTCCTGAATTCCCAGGGGTCTAGAACAACATTAAATGAAATCTTCCAGTGTATCTAGGGGCAACATTGTTTTCCTTATGCTGAAGGAGTCTTTCCTAGTTGGAATGTAGTAATCTCTGGCTGGATGATCATTGACTAAATCGTAAGGCCATTCAACCCAGAGAGAAGTAAGCCTCCGGTGCTTTTGGATATAGTAATTCTACCTTGCTTTGTGTGTGTGTGTCTGTGTGTGTGTGTTTTTTTTCACATGTGCACTCATATTTGTGTATTCAGAGTGAGTCTAACTAAAAATGAAACATCTTTCATGACCCTAAATAACACCTTTAAGGCCATGCAATCTCAGCCGAGGCTAAAGAATCACAAGAGGGGAGAATATGATATGTTTGCCAAATTAAAATAGTTGATCATGACTCAAGTAAAGAAAGATAGGGGGAGGGTGGTGGAGATGTGGCTGCATACATTGGCAATGACAAATTCTTGAAAGCCTTGGATACTACTTTAATAAAGTTGAGGTTAGGAAAGTGAAACGTCATTAAAGAGCTCATCAAAACAGAGATATGATTTATTTGTTTTTCTCTAAAATGACACTGCTTGAGGCATTTAAAATTATCTGGAAAGAGGGAAGACTGACAAGAAGAAGTCACGATGAGTAACTGAGGTACGACAAGGTGATGGCTTCCAAAGTTAATGTCAGTGTGGTAGGCAAGGAGAGGATGGAGTAGATAAATATTAAAGAGCAGAATGGATTGGTCTGTTTGGTTGAGTATGTGTGGTGGTGGCAGTCCGTTGGCCAAAAAGAAAAAAAAAAAGGAGAAGACATGGAGAGAAGTTAGGTTTCTAGGGTAGGCAATTAGGAAGATGTAAATGGTACAGGTGTCATGAGAGGGATGATTAGTTTTATTGTGAACATTTGTGTTTGAGGAAGCCAATGCATATCGAAGAGGAGAATTAGGGTAAGTTATTGGAGATGCAAGTCTTAATAGAGATCTGCACTAAAAAAAATTCATTTAGAAGTTATCAGTATATTAATCACAAACTGCTATTGCATATGTACATTTAGAAATAAACAGTTTACTTTCTTTTTTAAATTTTTTTCTTTTTTATTTATTATTTTTTAATTATTATTATACTTTAAGTTCTAGGGTACATGTGCATAACGTGCAGGTTTGTTACATATGTATACTTATGCCATGTTGGTGTGCTGCACCCATCAACTCGTCAGCACCCATCAACTCGTCATTTGCATCAGGTATAACTCCCAAAGCAATCCCTCCCCCCTCCCCCCTCCCCCCCTCCCCATGATAGGCCCCGGTGTGTGATGTTCCCCTTCCCAAGTCCAAGTGATCTCATTTTCAGTTCCCACCTATGAGTGAGAACATGCGGTGTTTGGTTTTCTGTTCTTGTGATAGTTTGCTAAGAATGATGGATACTTGTTCCCATCACAATGGTTCTCATGCTTTATCCTTTTGGAAAATAAAAGTTCCTAGTGACAAAGGCAGATTTGCAATATATGAGCTCCTGAAATCAGCATTAATCATTTTTCTTAATTGAAAATAGTTTATCTTTTATTAATTTCCCCACTTCTTGTTTTCTGTCTTTGTTTTTTGAATACCATAGGTGTAACTCAAGAGTATTATTAAAGGGTGGTGGATTGCACCATTATTCAAGCCATTTTTAGCAAGCATTAACAACAGTCATGGGAAAAGAAGACAGATATTTTGTGGTATTTCATAGGGAGAGCTCATATTTGCATATCTGCATATCTTCATTTTCACTTTTGTGTAAGTCTAGCCGTTTCATTTTTGTTCATAATTTATGTCTCTCATTGTGATTTTTTTACATTTCTTTAAAAAAACAAAAATGCTGACAGAAAGAAAATAAAATTCTAAATGTCATCTCTATCCTAATCAACATCTAATCTCTATGCCCATTTCTGTAGTGTAATCACAAAGATCAGCTTACACTGAGATACACATTCCTCTCTTAAACACTTTGAGATTGCTCCTGATACCAGTAATGGCCACACAGTGATGGCAATATGTATATCCCAAGTAATCTTACTTCCGGTTATTAGAAACTTTAGCTGATGAGTGGAAAATGAATTTAACAGAAAAACAGAGGGTTCATTTACAATTAACATTGGAAATTATAAAATAGTTTTATGTATTTCTCATAGTCCATATAAATGGTTTTTGAAATGCTTATCTGATAAGTTCATGTTAGCTTATATACTTTGGGAATTAAAAATAAAAACTTAGTTGTTAAACAATCTTATTGTAGGGTTAAATCTAGAAAATACTCTTAATCTGATCATAGGCTATGCCCAGTGACAAGCCCTAAATACAAGTAGCAGAAGAAATTGTTTAGGCTGTAGCAATAACCCATTTTTTGGTACATGGAATTTATCATTCATACAGTTAATTATTGCACATTGTTAAGTCTCTAAGACTGCGAATTGACTATTCAATGGCATGCCTGTATGTATGTGTGTTTTCGTGTGTGTGTGTGTGTCTGTGTCTGTGTGTGTTTAATAGATTATGCAGAGACCTGACTTGACTCTGTGAGAGAGAATGACACTAATAGTTCTATGATGAATTCACTTTCAAGGTTAGAGAAAGAAGTTGCTGACCAGAAATGATAAGCCATATTCTGGTATATAGAAAGTAGGGTAAAAGATTTGCTCAATGTACACTAAGTGAAGTTGATCATGAAAGTAAACAAATGATGCTGTAATGGCCACACAAAGTAGTGTATCAAAAGAGTAAAACAAACACTGTTTTTTATTTGTTGAAGAAACCAAGCACTATCAAGATGGATGAAATAATGAGAGATTTCAAGGAGTCTTAAATATGGTTTCTAACATAATATCATACATACAACACTGACCGAAGAATAGACTATACTAAGTAATTAATCTGTTAATTTATATAGGAAGCAAATTTTAGGTGCTGTAAATTGAGTTGGTTGATTTATGGTTTATGATGACTTTGTAGTGGTAGACAAATTCAAAGTATTATAGTTGTTCTTATGAAGCTTATCCCAAATAAATATTGCATACTTGTAAATTTCAAAATATTGATTATGTTCCCAGTAATCTCCCATACTTTACAATCTGTGTAATTTTAATACTGAGCTAGTGGGAAAGTCCCTTGCTCTAAAATAAAATGAACACTTTTATTTTGGAAGTGTTCTTGTACATATGTTGCAGTAATTTATTATTCAAAAAGGGCTCTTTCTGTCTGGAAATTTCATCATTTAGCAAACTAAAAATGATCCCACATTGGGTACCCTGAGAGATCTTCCTGTTATAGCAATGACCACAAGTGAATGCTCATCCAAGTAAAAATGTGAATAATTGTTTTTTCTCCAAAGAAGAGTTTGAGTTTTTATATAGGAGCTATCAGGTAATTCTTACCAGTTTGCGTGATCTCCATCTATTAGCCAAATGAGATAAACTATATGAAAATTTGTCTAAGGTATGTCATATCTTTGCACATCTGTTGGTTAAGAAGTGTGATGCTTAAGTGTAATTCATGTCACGTTGAGTCAGAAAATATGTCATTCAATCAAAATTAAGAAAACAAGGAGGCATTAATAAAAGATACAGGAGGAATATTCCACCACTCTCTTTAGAAACAATGTAGCAGAAATATACAGAGAATATTAAATCCTGCATACTCCTTCCTAATGTGTTTATATGTATTATAAAATGTAGGATGTAGTAATCCATGTCTTATTTTACAGTGTTCCTTGAACTCAATGACTTGGTTTTGAGGAAATCAGGATCTTATTCAGAGCTAATATTTGGGAGGAAAGATACAAACAGGAGTTATGGGTTAGGTGACAAACCATAGATATGAGTATGCTTCATAGTTTAAAAAGTTTGTTTCATGCAAATACCTCTAGCAAATTCCTGGGGGAAAAATCAGTACTGAAAATTGTCTGATCTAGAAGAATAATCTTCTCTAAACAAGAGTTCTTAGTTTTTATCATTGCCATTATTTTTCTTTTTAATTTACCCGGAGGCATTGAAGAGTGTATAAATAAGTAAAAACAAACACAGACACCTAGTGAGCCATGATTTTGTTTGCATGAATTAAAAGGAGAAATGCAATTCCATCAGAACAAAAGACAGGCTTATTTCTTATACCATCATCACCACCAACAGTGAGTGATACGTTCCCCGTCCCTTGGCTCTGAGTCAGAGAGCAGGCTAATGAGGACATTGAAGATACTAGTGAAAGGAAACAAAGATCCTTAAACAGGTCCTAGGACTAACCTAAATGTTTTGCAGCCAAGTTAACTATTTCTTTTTTTTTTTTTTTTTTAGTATTCTACCACATTACTAGACTTAGCCATAGGGAGAAGTACAATCAGACTGATTTTGCCCTGTTTGTAATTTTGAGCAAGAGGCTGCGTTGAAAACTAACAGAATGGAGCCTTAGTTTGGAGCAGTGGCATCTGATGGATTTGATCACAGGCTTACTTCAGTTTGGGTTCTCCCAGAAACAAGGCTCACTTCTACTTGTGAAGTGTGGGGTGCCATCTAGAAAGGAGAGGATGTGAAAAGGGAAGAAGAGGCTGCTAGTAAAAAGGTTTCTATTAAGCTGGGCACCTCAGAGGAGACTGGAGCTTACACACATAAGGCATTCTAAGAAATGGTACAGAATTGCTATTCTCATAATTATCTTGCCAACTGCTAAATAATCACTTTTTAAAGAATTGTTATTTAAAGGCTGCTCCTAGGGGCTGTAAATACCTGAGGCATTTTTAGTTTTCCATATGTGCAGGGTGAGCAGAGTGGCCTTCCTAGGTTTCTGAAAAAGCCCCCAGACACAGAGAAGCAGACAATGGCATACAGATGTCAGCAGGGGAACACTGAAAGACCTGAATGATATGGGTGGGGTACCAAGAATGTGAGCTACGCACCTCTATTCATAACAGAATTTTGAGCCCCAATCAAGGCATGCAGATATACTTACTTATAAATTACATAAAGAGATCATTTTTTCCATGATTATGTATGTTATAGTACGTACATAAAAAATTCTTTTAGAGAATGATACAAAAGTAATTGAGAACAGAGTTTCTAATACTTTCCTCCTGCAAGACAGTAGTGTCCTGTACAGCCCCTGGAGCGTGGGCACCCCCAATATGGAAATCAGTGCCCTGGGAAAGCAAGAATTCCATTTCCAAGATCCAGGCATGTAAGAATTATGTGAAATTAAATATGTAGACTTGTGACTTTTGGTTCCTGGAAAAGCAGAAAGGTCCAGTGGGTTGGCTGCAGTTCCAGCTCCATTCCAGCTAGAAACGAATTGAGGCAGTTCAGATTCACAGGCACTTGCGGGGCAAGTTTTCAGTGTCACTGTGGCTTTACCATATAGGCAAATTTGAAAACAGACACACTAAATACTGACTACAAGAGAAGAAAAATGTGTATTTATTCATCCAACACACATTTATTTAGCATCTATAATGTGCTGTGCCCTGACCTATAGTGACCCAAACAGATTAGCAGATCTCACCCGATCTTGTAGTGCAGTGATTTGAATAGCAATGATCTTTGGATCCTAAGCAACTCAGTTTGGCCATTGCCTGCTGTCATTTTTTCCCCATTTACATTGTTATTTTTTGAGAACATGCAGATGATTTTTGACCCATTTGTTGTAAGAACCTAGCCTCATGATCAGTTGCATTTACAAAACAACAATATTGATAATTTCATAAATGTGTAAGATTTACAGCATACAAAGAACTGTACAGCATACTTTGTACAGCATACAAAGCACACACATCTTATGCATAACTCACAAAACCTCGTAATTATTTCCCAATAATACAGGAGAATCATGGACTCGAGGGTTAACCTCCAAGATGCTGTTGGTGGTAAATTGTTAGAGCCCTGAGATGTGACTTAAATTTAGGTTTTCTGACAGAGGTTTGTTGCTCGTCTCTACGCTAATCCATTACGCAGCCAGGCAGGAAGAACTGTCAGTAGATTCTGATCAATTTATCTTTCTATAATAAAATGATAAACTTAGTTAAGCTGGATTAGATAAGTGAAGGGTTGTTTCTAACACTTCAGCCTCCCCTTAGCTTCTTCTTTGGCTTTCATTAGGCTCCATCAAAGCCTACTCTCAAAACAAAATATAAAAATCATTGTTAACTACTAACATTGATTCCGTGATCTTCCTTTTAAACTCATCATCTATCTATCTGTCCATCCATCCATCCATTCATCCATCTATCCACCTAGCTAACCTTCTATTTTTTTGTAGTCAGTTGTCAGTTATTAAGATAATCAGAATTGCTTTCCGAATTAATAATTGGTATAAATTTCAGAAGAGTTTGAATTTAGGTGGCAAATTCATAATAAGTGAGAAGGTAAGCTATAGCATCCTCTGATAATGTGTGCAGTTTACTTTTTATCTGTCTCTCTCTAATTGAAAACTAACAAATATAGCTCCAATTAAATGCATCTAAAAATTGGAAGCAGGTGGGATAGGGTATTAAACACAATCCTCACCGGCTCTTATGAACTCATACCATAAGCAGCCACTTTCTTTCTCGAGCAAACTATAGTGAGAATGAATCATCTTAGATTGAGAAGGGATTAGGATGACCCTGAATGGAATGGGCAAATCATTAACAGCTAGGCCCTTAGAATTTGGTTGCAGTCCCAAACCCAGGTCAGTTTTTAAACATGGCTATTAGCCAAGTATCCTTTCTCCACCATACAATAATAGATAACAACCTTAATAAGATGTGTAGACATTAAACTTTGAAATTCCACAGTAAGATGTAAATATTTGCTCAATCAAGTACAATTTAATATGTTTGTTATACAGCAACTGTAGAGCACAGAAATTTGTACTCTTTGGACGTTAATGATAAGGTACATATTATTTGCAAGTTTTTGTTTGTTTCCGTGTTCAGTTTTTCTTTATCAAAGAAACAAAGTTTCTCAGCCTGGGATTAACCTGGAGTCTGGAAAGCATACATTTATGGCCAGCAACTTTAAACAGTAGGCCAGAAATGGGAAATGAATGAAAGAAATTCTGACAGAGAAGACAAAGAACAGAAACTCATTTGGGCTAGTGTAGGTGTAGGTTTTTTATTCTTCAACCAACGGTGGTGAAGAGGATCTCCCTTCACTTTATGGAGGCCTTGCTGGTTTGGAAAGTTCATTGTTCGACACCATGGATCTCCAGGTGGGTCAAGTTTAGAGATGCACCAACCTGGAGGACTCCATGCTGTTGAGCTGTTCACAAGCAGCGGACACTTCCAACTACATCTTCCCAAGAACAAAATGGGTGTCTTCTATAGTGTATGTGCAAATCTCCTTCAAAATGAAATGTTACTCTTCCTGCTTTCAAAAATGGGAACAAAATTCACACCTCTGCATCCAAATTTTTGTTATTTTTGTGGATATTGTTAGAGCCGGTGTCACAATGTAATCTATTAGGATGAAAATAAGTATTCAAAGACTTCTCTTTTAAAAAGCTGATTAGAAATGATAGAATTATAAGTAAAATATTTGTTTGTGAATTTTAATTATGTACAGAATGAATTTTAGTAATAGGTGAATCTAGCATATAAGACTGCATTTTTTTCTAAAATTTAAATTTATTAGATTTCTAAAGTTGGTATATCAGCATATTATTCTTAAATAATAAGCCTTTTGTTTTACAATATTTCTCATTTTTTATTTACATCTTTAATTGGCTAAATGTTTTATAATGTTAAATAATAATGCTGAAACGGTCATTCTTGTGATGTTTTAATAACTCTACTAGCATTTTAACAGTGACATGGCCTTGGGGTTTGGTTTAAAGTAGGTGTTGAACATGATATTAAGGAGTTGACCTTTATCAAAGTTTTATTTTTAATGTGTTGGAATTATCATATATATGCTTTCTTATTCAGACTGTGTGAAGCGCCATATTATTTGTTTTCCTGATACTAATACATTTCTAAATCCAATGGTTTTAATTGTCATGATATGTTACTCTTTTAATGTACTATTGAATTCCATTTGCTACCATTTTACTAAAGCATTTTGCAGCTATATTCGCAAGTGAAATTGAGTTAAAACTTTGTTTTTTTAATTTGTGAGTTATATTTGGCTGAAATTTGTTTCATAATCACTTGATTATATAAAACAAATTGGTAGCTTCCCCTTTATCCTTATCCTGTTGAAAATTTTACATAGAACAATGATCAAGTCTCTAAATGTTTGAATGACCCTTCCTGGAAAACTTCTGGCAAAAAGCTCAAATCATTTTTTACCAAAGTTTTAAAAATTATTTATAACATTTTTCTAAGTCATTTGCCTATTCACATTTTATACATCTCTACTGATTAATTTTATTAAATTATAGATGGCTATCATTATCTATTTAAGAAAAATGCTTGTAGTATTTATCAAATAATTGTGCATATGATTCTGTTAAAATAATTATTCTTCAAATTTATCTTTCTTTCCTTTTTCCCAATATTACATGTTTTTCTCACGCTTTTTTGCCAGAGTTTTGTGACTTTTAATTTTTTAACTCTATTTTTGATTTTTATAATTTATTACTTATCTTACTCTAGTAGTTACCTCTTTTTAATTCTGCAGAGATTTTTGTTTCCCTTTTGAAAATAATTTCTTGAGTTGAAAGCTTAGTTTCTTCTTCTACATTATAAAATGTTGATACTTCTTCTTTAATATTGGGAACATTTTATGGCTGTGAATTTGTTTCTGACAACTGCTTTAGTTTCATCTAAATGTTTAAAGTATAGCCTGGTTACACTAAGGGAGCACAGGCTTACTGCTTTTCAGTCTTTTGGCAAGACCAGGTGAAAAAGCATGGGTTTAGAATCAAGGAGCTTAGGTTTGAATTCTGACGGTGTCACACATGTTGTGAGAGGGACTTTAACTCACTACACTTCTGTATCTGTAATTTAGAGTGAGTATATTTACATTATAGTGCTTTGTAAGATTAAATGAGATAATGTTTGTAAGTGTATAGTACCATGATAGCAAAATCAAATGTTCAACATAAATAGTAATGTTGGTTGAAAATTATAGTTAGGCTTGTTCTTTTTTGTATAATAATTTTAATTTTTAAAATCTGAAGTGCTAGACATTTGCTGCTTTTGTTATTTCAAATTGTCTTACAAATTTCTAATTTTATTGTATTTTGCCCAAAGAGTATGGTCTCAGAATGTCTATATTTTTGGAATTTTCTCAGCTTTTCAGTTTTTGAGTTGTTTGGATAACTGAAGATCATTTTCTTTGTTGAAAAGGGGCAAGATATACACACACATGCACACAAAATGCACTCGTGTTTTATTTGTATTTATTTCCCATATTCATTATATTATTGATTTATTTTTGTTCTTATTTTTTAAAAGAAATCTACCTGATTTGTAGCTGTATTTGCATTTTTACACCTATTGTGTTTGAATCAAATTCTGTTGGTTTTTAAACATATTTTGAATTTTATACATAACTAAACTATTTTTCTCTGTTCTGTCCAATACACTTTGCTTGTAATTCTAGTTTATCTGAAACTAATATTGCTGCTTCCTATTTCCTCCATTTTAGTTTGCCTAAAAAACATTTGTCATCATTTTATTTTTAAGCTGTGCCATTTTATTCAGATCAATCCCCTTTAAGTATTTTGTAATTAGAATTTATTTTGATCTTCCAGTCTCTGCTTTTAAATTGGTAGTTTAATTCTCTCATATTTTCTCTTCTTTTTTTTCCTGATTTTACTACTTTTACTTCCCTTATGTTTCAATATTTTCTCCATCATATTTTTCAACTTTCTCAAAATATTGATTGGGAGAATATCTACCTACACATATTTTTAAATTTAATTGCTTCTTAGTTTTACTTTGGAAAACTATATTTTATCATTCTATATTTTTTCTGGAAATTATCAAAGCCAAGACCAAAATGTTATTTTTTTTTAAATTAGCATTTGTTTATTTCACACTCAGTTTCAGATCTTTGGTAATATTGTGTAGAGATTTAGTGTCAAATTACTACTATATAAAAATTTTTGTTATATATAAAGTTTTGTATATATGTAACAAAATTTACAATATGTATATATATGTGTATATATATACACAAGTTTTGTGTGTATATACGTGCGTATATACACAGATGTTTTGTGTGTATATACGTGCATATATACACACGTTTTGTGTATGTATATATGTGTGTGTATATATACACACACATATGGTTTGTGTGCATATATATACACACATATATATGGTTTGTATGTATGTACATATTATACATATATGTGTGTGATTAAATAATTAAAAATACTGGAATAAAAACAAATGTGTGTGTGTGCGCACACACATATATATGGTTTGTATATATATGTATATATTATACATATATACACACACACATACACATATACACACACACACATACACATATACACACACACATTTGGTTTTTATTCCAATATTTTAAATCATTTGCCTTATACTGTAGAACCATTTCTTTGCTACCATTTGTTTCAGTGGTTTATATGAGTCCTTATATAGCAGAATATATTTATAATTTTTTTTCTAATTCAGTTTCTTGAACAATTATTTAACACTTAGTTTCGTTTTAATAAACTGAATTTTTCTGAGCCAATGCATATCTATGTATATATTTCTATTGCTTTCACATATGAAGGTCAGTGGTCACTTTAAGGTCAGTGGTCCCCAACATTTTTGGCACCAGAGACCAGTTTCCCAGAAGACAATTTTTCCAGAAACCTGGGTTGGGGACAGAGGGTTTGGGGAAGATTCAAGGGCATTACATTTATTTTGCCCTTTTATTTTATATTACATTGTAATATATAATGAAATAATTATACAATTCACCATAATGTAGAATCAGTGGGAGTCCTGAGCTTGTTTTTCTGCAACTAGATGAACCCATCTGGGGGTGATGGGAGACAATGACAGATCATCAGGCATTAGATTCTCGTAAGGAGCACACAACCTAGATCTCTCACATGTGCAGCTCACAGTAGGGTTTGTGCTTCTATGATAATCTAATGCCATCGCTGATCTAACAGGAGGTGGAGCTCAGGCAGTAATGCAAGTGATGGGCAGTGGCTGTAAATACAGATGAAGCTTCGTTTGCTGTCACTCACCTACTGCTTTGTGGCCTGTTTCCTATCAGGCCATAAACTAGTATTGGTCTGTGGCCCAGGGTTGAAGACCCCTGCTTCAGATGACTATAAAAATCTTGAATTCAAAACTTTCTGTGCTTCAAGACTGTAAGTGAGTCTTGGCCAGTTCATTAAAGTGAAGGCAGGAACAACAGTTGCTTGACCTTCTCTCTGGCCATAAACTGGAATGGTTTGTCTTGATGGAACCTGAGAACTCATCACTCAACTGAATGGATGTTTGTGAGAAATAGTCTAAGCTCTTCACTTTGTTATTCAGATTATCAAGAAGCACCAAATCAGGAATGTTCTAGTTAGTTCAAGTGATGTTTTTTATTTCTAAATTTCACCTTGAATCTCCAAATTTTTCATATCTAGGAACCATGAAATTGAAAGTGCCCCATTATGCTTCTCTCTTGAGCCTAGGGGCAGCTTATGTAATATGCTTCTGTTTTGTACGCTGTCTCAGCCAAATGTACTTACAAAATAGGCATTACCAGGTCAAAGAATACAAAAGAAGTTTCAACAAAAAAAATCCTTATTCCTGTATTTTCTCAAGTTTTGCAAAACTTTCTTTGCAACCCGTAAGTTCTCTCTCCCCAGACTATGAAGCTGCCAACAGAGATTCAAGAAAGGGAGAGCAGAACTCACCACGTTCTCTGACCCAAAGCAGGGGATATTCCATCTCCTACCTCACTTTTCTTGTTTCTATGACCAGTACCATTCTGCCTTTCCAAAGTGATGCTTCTCCATTCCTCCCTAAGGAATAATGACTTGACTTCTTTTGAGATGTCATGAAAGATTGGCAAAGGAATAAATTGAGTTTATGCTTGAAGTATGACTATCAATTTATTGATGGGAAGTGGAGAAAAGGGCCTTCTACACATAGAGAATAATAAAAATCATACCCATTACATGTTTAAGGACTTAGTATGCCTGTAATTCTAAGCCCTTTCTAGTTGCTAGCTTATTTAAATCTCAAAAGAGCTATATGAGATTACAATTTAAGATCATCCTTCTATCTTGTACATCCTGCAGAACAGTTTTACGTCATCCTTCTTAAGCAAAATGAGTCTTAAGTAGTTTGCTCAAGGTTAAACACCTAAGAAATGAAAGGAATACTTACAAAGTTCTTATTCTTAATTACTGTGCGATACCACCTCAATACTTTAGCATTAGCATGTTTGGACTAAAGACTGAGTAAGGCAGGGCATAAATAATTGTGTTTATTCATAAACAAATTTATAGTTAGATTACATTATTGCAATACCTCTGTTAATTGAATTTTTAAATATAGACTGTGGTGAAGATTTTATAAGCCTGTAAAGTAGAAAACTGAAGCCACTGGATGATACAGGGGAGGCCACTTTTCTTTATACATTAGGTAGAATCAAGCATTCTCATACTCACTGAATAATTTTATCTCTTCTCTTCCCTCTGACCATATGTTCACAGCCAGTGACTAAGTTTTGAATGATCAGGTATTACTCCTCATTCAAAATGAACAAGCCCATTCAGATTTTCAAAGCCAAATTTCTGACAGAATTAATTTATCTGTAAATTTTAGTTATTCTGTTGATAAGCATCCTGCAAAAGCAAAAAAATCTATTTTCACAATCTGCAAGTTTCCCCTATGTTAGTGAAAGGAAGAGATGAAATAAATATTAGAGAACAGACTTGTAGACTCAAAGCTAAATCTACATCTCTAAAATACAGGTGATATTGCCTTACTATGCACAGAATTTGAAATGCCTAGTCAATCACTAATATTGGCATTGAACGACAGGGAGATTTTTACATTCCTTGGAATTATGAGTTTTTTGTTGTGTTTTCTCAATGTGTTGACGAGTCTTTGCTGTGATTTTATGCTTTCTTTTTTTGTGTGCTAATTATGTGATAATATGTTTCATATGCCGATCAGTCAGGGACATACATGAATCCCACTGGAATTTCATCTCATTGACGTGGGGATTATTCTGGGCTCAATAATTGCTTCCAACTCTTATTATTATTTTATTCTCATAATGGATATTTGTGATAAACAAAAAGGAGAAAATAATAAATGTACTCTGTACTCACAATCTTGTACTCACAGACAATAGTGTTCTCTGACACATACATGGCACATAGAGTTAAATTTATCAAAGCATGTGCCCTTGCATTTTTGGACAGATGGTAAAAGACGACAATATTTACTGATTACTATATGCCAGGTCTAAGCCTTTTAAAGGGTTACTTTATTTAACCTTCATTACAACTTCATGAGTTAGGTAATAATTTTATGTTCACTTTGTAGATGAGGACACTAAGGCAAAAAGAGTTCTGATAACTGTCTCAGGTTCTCACAGCATATGAATATTGGTCCTAGGATTTTAATGCAAAAATTCAGCTTCAGACATCAGGTTAATAATTATGCTAAACTATATCCCAAGAAGACATGCTGTATGTATATCTGTACATGCATACACATACACACATATATGCATACTCTCATGCGCTTCAAGTATGTTTATATAGAGTCTTATATGCAAACCTACCTAACCATATACCTTTAGGTGCACTTCCTTCTTCAATTTACATGCACATGTATACTTATTTCTTATATAACGAACACAAATTTATATAAATATTCATAAAAATACATTTGTAGCAGACCATTTCTTGTCAGAGAAGGACTGACTTTAAGATACTAAAATCATCTTGTACTAGGTCATTCGCAGAGTATCACCAACAATGGGTAAAAAAGTGGTATCGGTTGGATAAATTTTTCCTCCATGATAAAATTGTACATACACATACACCCACCCCACCCACCCCCACACACACCAAACGCTGTTCATATTTAGTAATTGAGTGAGTAGTAGCAAATGCGATTTTTAGCCAAAGTGAGGGGTTGGGCTGGAGCTAGGGCCAGGGAGGCAGGTAATTAGGGAAGAGAGTAAAGACAACATTGTACTCAGATAATTTAGGCAGTTCAAGCAGACAAAAAGATGACTGTTTAGTCACCTCATCTTTAATAGTTAATGCATTGCCAGGTTCCTGATATACAAAGTGTTATTACTTGATAAACTCTCAGCTGATGTTAATTACCTATTATTTGATTAGCATAGTAAACATACAGTACACATATTAATTCTTTTAGTAACATTCTATGTCTGCATGACCCTAGTGTTTCCTTATTTTCAGGGAGTTTGAATTGAAGCCAAGTCATTATTGTTGCAATAAGATGGGTCCTCTGACAGGATTTTGAATCATCTTTCAGAACTTTAAGGCCCTTATATGAAAGCACCAAATGTTTTATTGGCTCAGCTACTACACCTGTCACCTTTGTAAGACGTGAAGACTGCAGATCTCTTTTCATCACTGAGATTCACAGAATAAAGCCTTCCACATTTATTAAGGGAAGACATAAAAGGGAACATGATTGGAGGTGTGCACACACTTGTGCACAGCTAAACCTGCCATCATTCTTTCCCCTCCCACCTTTCAACAGCATGTTGTCTTTGAAAACAGAAATCTGGCTTTCTAAAATCACTGTAGATACTTTTCTGTTTTGTTAGTGATGAGAAGTTTCTAACTCCTGGCTGTATCATTCTTGGGGTTTGGTGTGGTTAATTAAAATTAAGTGTGTGTGTGTGTGTGTGTGAGAGAGAGAGAGAGACAGAGAGAGAGAGAGAGAGAGAGAGAGAGAGAGAGAGAGAGAAACTTGATGCCAAATGAAATCATTCAAATTATAGTCACTCAGTTGTCATTCCAAATGGTGTATTTTAAATTTCCTTGTTGCTTCATATTTTATATGTCCCAATATACAAATTCTTTTGCTAAGAAGTGGAGCTGACATTTCATGGTTTTTGTCACTTACAGAGCAAACTAGCTATTTCTGATCCCTTCCATTCAAATGGGCTTAGCTTAAGAGAAGAAACAGAATGAACAGCCTTACTGTATAATGATCCTAAGTTATTCATTTAGGGAGTAATTTTTTTTTATTCAGCAAACTAAGAGTTGGGTTTCAGCAATGATATGGATAAAAAATAATGTTTTATTACTTCATACAAATAATACCATAACTGAACATGTATTAATAATATCTAGTAATACATCCAGTAAAATATTATCTTAGATTGATAACATCTTAATCATAGCATCAAAAAGAACAAGAAAAATGCAAAGATAACATTTATATAGTGTTTTCTGTGTACTAAGTGCTTGAATAAGTATTTGACAAATCTAACCACTCTAAATTAAATGCCATTATGTTTTCCAATTTACATTTGAGGAAACTAAGGATCAGAATACATATTTAGTAATTTGCCCAATGTCATACAACTAGTTTCTGACAGGGCTGGGACTCAAAGCCATGCTTCTCACCAGCATGCTGTGCTGACTCTAATGTATTTGGAACCTTGGGCTGTATCTTCACGTACATACTGGGTTGGAAGAAGGAGCCACCAAGTGGCAATGACTGCACTTGGTGACAAGAGCACTTAGCAACTAGTCACAACCGAGGTCATTAAAATGTCCTTTAAATGTCTCCATTTAATCCATTTTTCCTTTTTCAAACCTGTTTACATATTGAATTTTCTTCTCTTTTATGTAGGATTTATAATTCAGGTAAATTTGAGTTTTTTATTTCTTTTCTCCTTCATACAGACTATGATATTTTTATAAATGTGGATTACAACAAGCCTTAAGGCAGCTTATTAGATATTGTGTGCAAAGGAGGATCTGCTTTTTCCATTGATTCCATTGAATTCTCAGGCTATCATCCATAAAATTCTTCCATTTTTTTTTTACATATTACAACCATATTTAAAAAGTTATTTCTATGGATAATGCTTTCAAAAAATAAATTAAGAATAATGGGCTAATGGTGATTTCTCATTTTCTTTATAACAATTTTTATTACAATTTTGTCTTTGCAATAAAAAGGTGATTAAAACACAGGTCTTAATTTTTATATCTTCACATGGTTGTCTTTTTATAGGAATTTTTTAATATGATAAAGATAATTAAAAGTTTCTAACCCCTTCTCTTTCAATAGCATTGCGGCTCTCTTTGAGCAAGACATACTTAAACATTTACTTCTAAATATTGCGTGCTGTCAAATAAAATATAATCATTAGAATTTGACTTTTTTCAGCCTTCTATAATTAGTCAATTTAACAAATACTCATTGAGTACCTATCATGAGTTATCTTAAATTATCTGCTGTGGTTCCAAGAGAATGCCCAAGAGAACGTCCTCTTGCTGACCCATGTATATCATAGCAAGAACAAAAATATTTCTCTGAGAGAGAGAAAGATAAATCCCACTTCCTGTCCTGAGAAAACTCAGACCCTGTGCCCTCTTCCTGTCCTTTCACTGCAGTCTCTTCATCACACTTAACAGTACTGTCACTCGATATGGTGGGAACAAATCGTCAGGACATGTAAAAGGCCTCCTCTTTCTTATCTTATCAATGGGTAGCAGAGCCACCGTTTGAACCCAGAACTTCCAGCTCTTGATATTGCTTCTTAGGTGGTAAAAACCTTACCACCTAAAGTACTATTATTTTTGATGAACAGTAAGACTAGGGCCTAAGACACCCTATAGATATCAATTATAAAAAGATAATTAAAATAGATAAATGTTTACCATTCCTAACATAAAGCTGCTATTTGATTTTAAATAAACAAATACCAACATACACAGCATTAATTTATCTAAGCCTTAGTTTCATCCTCTATGAAATGCGGTAATAATGATACACATCTCATAGGGTTGTTATACCAGCTAAGTGAGATAATCTGGTGAAGAGTTGACTGTGATACTTGACACATAAACCTCAGTAAGTGTTATTATGTTAGTATAATTATTGTTTAATTTAGCTCATCACTATTATGTAGAAAAGACAGAAAGAAAACCTAGAATACAAGTGGAAAACTGATTTTTACATGTTATTTCATAGTAAAGAAATTTATAACTACTGCATTTATAATACATTAAACTCCTGACAAACTAACAATTGAGTATTAAATACCTATCCAAATGCTTTCAAAATATAAAACAGATTATTCCATTAATTTACATAATAAATGCCTCTGAGCATCTTCTTTGTGGCTGGCATTATTCTGATTGAAAGATTTGGAATAAAAATAAAATAAATAATGGATTAGTCTATCTATTATTCAAGGTGGCAAAATACCAGCTTTCTATGTCCACAGGAAGGAGTTATTTAAAAGAATCCATTTTCAGAAACAAAAATTCCTTGGAAATCTAACAGAAGTACTCTGCCAGTTTCTAGAGGAGATCTCTATAGCACATTTCTCTAGGTTTGAGGACATATTTCTTCTCAGCTTACATCCACAGCAAATATGTCTGAACTGTTTCTACTCGCAAAGACTGTAGATGTGTAATAAGGTAACTTTGCCAATACCTTTGACCTAATAACCAATACCTAATAACCAAAATAACCAAAACCTAATAACCTTTTTTTGAGATGAAGTCTCGCTCTGTTGCCCTAATAACTTATGAACTACCATTTCTGAGTGCCTACTAACTGCTTATCACTTCAATGACATTTGCTTTCTGAAACAATGCTGTGAAGTGGGTATTATTTTTAAAAATTATAAAGCTGAAGCCCAGATAAATGATCAAAGGTACAGATGGACATATCTGGGATTCTGACTATAACCATCCTTCTTTTTCCATTAGAGTTTAGTACCCCCACTTCTGACTTATTTCTCAAAACTCATTTTCAAATGCAGCACTATATCTATTGGGATTGACAGTACATTGTGCCAAGGACAGTGCCTTACCCATTTGGTTATTTATTAAATGTCAGTTTAATGTATCAGATGAAAAATCTTGATCTTATTTTAAAAGATTCATAAACACTACATGTGAAACCCAACTGTAACTTCTTTTCTCTCCTGCCTAACTTAATCTCCTATCTTGCATCAGGATTCCAAAAATACACATGCAATTGCTTACCTCCGCTTCCTTTTATTTCATTTTATTATTGTTCCAATTGTTAGTCTCCTTTCCCAGTCTGTGCAATTTTTCTCAATTGATTATGCAATCACTGAAGTGGCAACCTCAAACTCACCTAGTCTCCAGCTGATTGCAAATGGTTCATAAAACAGCATCTAAAGAAAGGTTATCTTTGAAAGAAAAACAATTACAATTTTCATTCTTTATTGCATATGATAGTGGTTAGTAAAATAATAAGCACTGTCAGCCTGCCTATTTCAGAAAAGCAGAGCAGAGCTCTTTGGAAAGTACTATAAGGCATTCACATTTGGGTACCCACCTGGGAATGGCTTCACTTCTCTCATTTCTGAGTAGAATCATGCAGGAGCATCATGACCTGCACCTGGAGCAGCCCATGAATGGAGTTTGAACATGTCCCTTTAAAATAAGGCAGTATTGCATAGGAGAAAATAAGGCAGTATTATATAGGAGAAAAAAATATTTTCTGATTCAAGTGCCACCTTGATGATATGTTGGATAGTTCTAAAAAGCAATACAATTTTTGAGCCTCGGCTTTCTCATTTATGAAATAGGAATATTAATCAAACTTACCTTATCTCCCATATTGAACCATTCAAGGGGAACAGCTGAGATAATGCAAATGACAGTTTTGGGTAAATGGTAAATTACATACAAATGTTTGTTATTATAATGAAGTAGACTTTGCTGAGTGAATGGCAAATTAACTCCTGAATACTTTTAGTCTGATAAGAAGGGCACTGGTTCTTTTAGATTATTGCTGATTTCTAACAAAAAGAATTGTGATCCTACAGTGCTAGTGAAGTAGAGAGATGGGAAGATGCACTCACCAGAGTGTCAGCCGTATATGAAGAGTATGACGTGTAGACCTTTCAGGAGTTAGCATCATTAATGAATTAAAGCCTTCTACTGTAATGCGGACATCACTCTGGTTAAGAAATGTACTTCAGGATTAAAGGGATATATTTAGGAAGAGAAATGTGCAGCTATGATGAATCTCATTTTGACACTTAAGGAAAAGCCAACTATTAGGAGAAATGATTTAGTAAAGTTAAATAATTTTCTTAAAGTTACCAAGTACAGTCATATATTATCAATCTTGGGTTCAACTGAACTAATTAATTAAGGCTGTGCATGCACACCACCAAATTGTTACTGCACAATTTACTCACTGAGAAAAGTCCATTTAATTTTCAATTCCTGAGACTACAATGAATCATTGATGTGACTAATTTACCTTCCTTGAATTGACTGATAGTTTTTAAATTGAAGTGATCAGTAATGTGGGCATATTGATCCCATTTTATGTTTTATAAGTATTATTAAGAAACCAAGAATTTTGAAGTATTGCAACACATTCTAGTTTTTAGGGAGACTGAAAAATCTTACAACCTCTCAACTAGAATTTCTTCTCTAGACTTACATATATCAACTAGTTCCAATGCCTACTCACAATCACTAAATTGAAAGACAGGGTTATGTTGGTAGCAATATACAAAATTCCCAAGAACTGAGAAAGGAAGGCTGACAGAAAAATGTCTACTATTATTGTTTATGACAGAACTCTTGTCCACACTGCCAATGTGCCAACCTCAGTGAATTCAGTACATAATGACTCCAAACAATAAAAAATATGCCAAGCACAAGTTATGTTTTCCAAATCAGGAAGCATTTTGAAAAGAAACTTTTTTTTTTTTTTTTTGGCTACTCGAAATAGTGAAAATGTGAATTGGAGAATCTCACTATCTTACATAAATTAGGAGCTTATATTATCCTATCCATCTTTGTGTAAATTCTGTCAATTTCCAAGCCTGTCCCATTGTGGGTACTTATATATTGTTGTTGAATTCAGAGAGAAAATAATAATCTAACCCCATGGTGCAGGCCCCATTCACAGGAACCATTGCTACATAATTCCCAACATTTCAGCTGGACTATGCACTGCTTATAGGGAGAATATTATTCTAACTTTCCTATATACCATCATTACAATTGCCATTTTGGTTTTCATATGAGAACTCCTATTATTGGGAGTGATGTAAGTGTATCAATTAAATCTGGTCTGATTTCTTTTAGCATCTCAATTTGGGATACAGCAGCAGAAAACAGCAGCATAACTAAAATCAAATCTTGTCTTAGAAATAAGAAAAACTAAAGATAAGGATGAATACATTTAATCCTCATTTTAAAATACTATTCTCTACAGAAAAACATTTATTATAGAATAACAGGTCTGCTTGGACTTCACCGAAGAGGCTATTTTATTCTTCTTACATATTTAAAGAATTTCATTTTATCTATAAGATGCTCTCATAATAAGAATTATGAGGACCATATTACTTAATTTAATTGAAAATTATTTTATGCCTACTCTGTTTCTGTTCTCGCAAGATTTTTTCTGTATTCTAATTATTCCTCTATACCCACATTCCGCTTCAAAGTTTATCTTGTCCTCCTCACATGTTCCCTTTTATTTATCTCTTTTATCCTTGAGTTCATTTACTAACGTTTCCTCATTTTTAATATTACATATACTATATTAATATAAATATGTTAATATTAATATAATTAATATACCTGTGTTTTTATAAACAGCTACTGAAAATGCTATATACTATGTTATATTAGGTTCTTCATATAAAAATACAAAAGCTAAATTCTTATTACAATTTAGCATTGGAAACATTGGCAATTTATTGTATCATTCTGTCTTTCTCTGTCACTATGTGTGTGTGAATGAATATGTGTATACTTTCTTTAGTTATCAAGAAGCTCAGCCTCAGAGCTCAGTGCTATAATTCAGTTTCAGGAAAAATTTGTGTATATATTTTTTATTTATTACTTCTTCCCTATTTTTCATTGACTCCTGCTCTCCTGACCCTTATATTAATGATTCTAATATATGCCTTTAATTCATTTTAAAGCTTTACCAACTCCTTTTTGTAAATAAGCATGTTACAAATTTAAAATGAAAACATGATAGTTTTTACATACAACTCAGTGACATTCACTATTTTCAGCTTTCTCACTTTTCTTGTTTGCTTTCTTTTATTTTTAGGCTTGTCCACTTACTATTAATACCTGCTCGCCGTCCTCTTTCCTTACCTCCCCTTTCTCCTCTCTTCCTTCCTTAGATATTCAAATCTTTTCTCTATTCAGCATTAATTACCATATGGCTTAATTTTCTTATCCTTTCCTATCGTCTGATGTGGGGAAGTGATGTGTGGATCACAGGCTACCTGCTGCATCTCTTTGCCTCCTGTTGGTTCATAACAGTGTGAGAACATATTACTGCTTGATCCATTGAAAGGAGAGGATGGTTGCTGGCTTGTCCACAGGGCCAGAATCACAAAGGGATCCTAGGAAATCAGCGGGCTATGTCTCCCAGGGCTCCACTCTGCATTACTAAACCATTAGAACTATATTGCACACATTTACTACTTTTTGCAAGGACAGAGTGAGGTAAACAAGAATGGATGCCGGATTGCTGCCAGCTTTCACCAGAGCTAATGTACAATCTTAAGCATTTAAATCCAGCTGTAAATCAATATCACCATCTCCCCAGAAAATACAAGACCAGACTGGGAAAAGCTACGATACAGGATTTTAAAAAAATTTCCATCACATCGTCCCATTGAGAAAATTTCTCCCTTCATAACTGAGTTGGCCAATACGATGAGGCTTAATAGGGTAAATGAGTAGTTGGAATCTAGCCTAAAAAGGCAAGTACAGTCAGATAGGATATGAATATTTTGTTTTGTTTTCCTGAGGTCTTACTCATGTGCATAGTTTACCTAATGAACAAACCATCGTGGAGCAGACATGATCAACTCACTAAAAGTAGATACATGACACACAAGACCTTTGTTTTAGCGAATAACTTTGATTTCTCCTGGGAAAGAGAGAAAACTTTTAAGGAATGGGGAAAATGGACGAAGGAACAGAAAACAGAAAGAACCACTATGTCCGTGTAGAATAGAATGCCTTGTCTTCCCAACCAGATCATAAACCACTGAAACTCGGTGCTGTTCACTTTAAAGTTTCAGGTGCCTTGGAAGAGTTTCTCTAGCTAATGAGTTACATAATGAGTCCTTATATCTCATTATTTAAAAGAGATGGAAAGTTGAAATTCACTTCTTCAGTTCATACATAAGGTCCTCTATTTAACATATGGATATTTGATGAAATTTTGACTTAAAATTAGTAGTTAGTAACAACTAGTATTTTGTTTCATCTTTTCATAGTAAAGAGCAGTAAAAAGTTAGGTTATTGAATTTTACCTTAAGACTATGTTTATATTCTAAGATATATAGTATTTTATAATTCATACTCCTGTGTTCACCCATCTCACTGTTGTTACCCTCAGAATTTTATGCTCATAAAGTGGTTCATAACCATTTGCTGAAAATATTTCCCTGAAATAACAGTTAAATTTTTTTTTAATTTTTCTTATGTATTTTATTAGAGACAGTGTCCCTGTGTTTCTCAGGTTGATCTCAAATCCCTGGGCTCAAGTAATCCTCCCCCAATATCTTCCTGCATCGTGGGAGTACAGGCGCATGCCACCATGCCAGGCAGGAAGTGACAGATTTGATATTGTCAGTAAGACTGTTAATTCTCCAGGCTGGTGTTATAGAGAAATTTCCAGCAGCCACTAATATATTTTAGTAGAGACCAGGTTTCATCTGTTCTCTCCTTGGAGAGAAACACAAACTGAGGTCCTCTATGCCATTGCATAAGGAAGTATAAAGATGAGAAAATCTTGCTGAAAGGTTTCTTAACCAAGTGGAAATCTGAGTGTACTGGAGAAATAGCTATCAAAGTATCAATACTTTGTCCAGGCAATAATTATTTGTAACTTTCGTGTAGCTAACTATTTCTAAAGTGTAATGTGGCAGAAAAGATTTGGCCATTTTCTCTATATTATCTTGAATAGACAACCTTTTGAAGGCCCCAAGACATGTTATAATATTTTATCTTTCTTGTTCTTGGTTCAAGACACTGTATGAAGGCAATCATTTGTCTGGCATTACAGGGGAAGAAAAGACGTTGACAGTATATAAGTGAATTTCCAAAAAGTGGTGGTATGCTCTTTCAAATTTAACATTACTTAAATACGATCATACTAAGGTCAAGATGCTTTTATTAAACTTTTCAGTCAGAAGTATTTCTTTAGATGTTAGATATTCTCATACATTCTAAAGCTCTAGTGAATATGGCTTACCTTAATTTGATAATTAAAATAAATATTCACCTATTAATTAGTATTCAAATTACTTGAAATCTCACATTCATAGTTATAAGGAAGCTAATATGCTCTTTCTAACTTGCAAATCTAGTCAAGTTGTTCTCCTGTTTAGAATTCTTCAATAACCTCTATTACCTATAGGATAAGTCCATATTCTAGTAAGTCCTTCAAAATCATGTTTCTACTTACCACTCCAGTTTATTCTCTCTCTCCACCACCCTTAATTCTGTGACCCTATAAACCCATGTATAGTTCTCCCAATGTACTGTGGTGTTGTACAGGTCTATGCCTCGGTTGTTCTACTTTTCCAGAAAGCCCTTTCTCTCCATTTCTAGGGACAATTACCCACTCAACTTTCACGATTCTGTTTGTTTCACATCCTGCACTAAGCTTCTCCTGACTTGTTACCCACCTTAACTTTTATTATTTTGGCCCTTTCAGCTCTATTGTGTTCTTATGTATACTTCAGTCAAAGTGGCCATTGACCTTCAGATTGTTTATTTCCCTAGATATTTATCTCATGGTGACATGGTCTTTTTTTCTGTATTCTTCATTGTTTCTCAGCAACTAGAATTTCATACTGCTTCAAAAATGCTTATAGGACTAGAAAATGCAATGTAGTGAAGCTCCCAGGGGATACAGAAATATGGTGACATTTCAACCTTAATGAAATAACCCCTGCTATTCTGATGGCTGTGCATTTTTATGACTGATTTTTATGTTTTCTCATCTTTTCCTGTTTTTCAGGCTCCTGTCAGTTGTTGCTGTCAACATATGAACTCTGTGTGTCTTCTTAGTTATGATAGTGAAACATTTTGCACCTCATCCCCTTTATTTTATAGTTATTAGTAAAACAAATCAAGGGTGCATAATAAAGTGATTAAGTAGTTGACCACCCATGTTTGCAAGTGACTGAGATTTTGAACTTAAATGAGGTCTCACATCCATTCACATATTTTGAAAACATACTGTATTCATCATCAGTGATGAGCTGAGCTAATCAGCTCTGCATTGTGAATTCATACTGACCACATTTTTGGGGCTCTAGATAGCATTTTGAAACTGCAGCTTAGAACATGTCTGGGGAATCATGAAGGCACTGCCCCCGGGGGCTGTTGCACTTACAGACTGGGCCACACTTCTTTTGCTCTCTACACCCTAAGCATGTGTAAACCATATTTGCCTATTAATTATTTTGGGAAAAGCAATTATAGCCACCTTAAGTTCATCACACCTTAGATTCCTATCATTGTTTCTCAAAGCATAAGCTCAAAAAGCCTCTGGTGACTCAGTTTCCTCTGTGGTCTCAAACTCATGACACTCAGTGTTTCCTCTTCAAATTCTTCATCAACTCACTTCTGCCAAAACTTTCCACCATCGCCTTCACATTTCTCATTACTATCATGAAATATTCTCCTTCCCAAGGAGACGTGTGAGAGGGAGGATATTTAGCTGTTTTCCTAAATATCCCTACTAACTTCTGATCTCACTTTCCCTTAGGGGCACCACTTTCTCTGCAGCCATCTCAAATGGAAGATGCCCAAGAACCTCAGGAATGAGATGTGGATATTGGAGTCCTCCAAGCTTCCCAGAAAATGCTTCCAGACCCTTCTACACAGTGGTGGAAAACACCCTGCTCTCCTGTCGCTCAAACCTTCTCTTCTCACCCCTGTCATTTACTAACTTTCAGGTCATTCTGTCTCCTTCAACACCTGGCACAATCTCCTTAACTCTGTTTTGAGTCTTCCCATCATCCTGGGTGCCTGAAATGTCCACATCTATAGTAATTTAGTTTTTTCAATCCCTTCTCCTCATTGTCTCCAATGAGGTTTGCCTTTACTCCACTTCAATCACCCAAACCCAGAAGACCATCATCATCTGGAAGAGCTTACATGACCTCTTAAAATCCCCCCAAAAATCATTCCATTCTCTGAAGTTCAAGTTGACAACTTCTCATCCTTATAGCTCTCTTATTCCAATTGCACGTGTCCCTCATGCATGAGGACTTTCAGCATGTGGCCTCTTTAATTTACCCGTATTGCTAGTTCCCTTCTTTCTGCAATTCTCCCTCTCACTGGTTTAGATTCTAAGATACATCATGGCAATACTCTTGCATTACTTCACATTATTTCCCCACTGCCTTCTTGTCACCCCCACTCACAAAATCCCCTTTCCTGGATAAAAAGTCAGCCTTCTCTGATGCTACTTTTTGCCCCCAAATTGATGCTATAGAAATATACCATTCATGCAATTTTTTTTTGAGACAGATTCTCACTCTCACACCTGGGCTGAAGTGCAGTGGCATATCTGCTCACTGCAAACTTTGCCTCCCAGGTTCAAGTGCCTCAGTCTCCCGAGTAGCTGGGATTATAGGTGCGCATGCCTGGCTAATTTTTGTATTTCTAGTAGAGACAGGGTTTCGCCACATTGGCCAGACTCATCTCAAACTCCTGACCTCAAGTGATCTGCCTGCCTCATTTTCCCAAAGTACTGGGATTGCAGGCGTAAGCCACTGTGCCCACCCCATTCACGCAAATTAAAACAACTACAAAGTCATGCTCTCCAGCCTCAACTGACCCCTGGGAGATGCTCAGGAGTCAGCATTGATATCTATTCTCCCTCAAAGCTCATTTTCTCAAGCAGCAACTTTGGTGTCATCCTTGACTCTGCTTTCTTTCCTGCAACACATCTCATCTACCAAAAATCCTGTCAATTTTACTGTATGAGCATTTCCCAAATCCCTTTGCTTTTGCTCTGGCACTACCTTAGTTTGGTCCAACATCATATTTCCCCTAGATTCATGTAATAACTTTTTTTAGAGTAAGCTACCTCTCTGGCCCTGCTCTTTTCTACATAAGTAACTAGTGTTATTGCTTGGAAATGCAAATTTGTTCACTGGCTTAAAGCTTCTTGTACTTCTTAGTAAAAAAAAATCCAAAGCTCCTTTATATAACATTCAACATCCTCTGGGATCTTCTGCCATAGCTTACTATTCATTTATATCTTTCCATACTCTATGTCTACACACATTTATCTCTAGTTCCCTCATCTTCCTGCCCTTTCTGAGTTCTACCACACATCATATTCTGGCTTTCCTCTGCATCTTGGCGCCTATCTGTGACTCTCTGAAATTGGCCTAGATAATGGCAACTTATCTTTTAATTGATGAATTGGATGTTATTATTCTGGGAAGCATTGCTGGACTCTTTCCTGAGCAACTAGGAGCAATTAGGAAGTTTTACTGACACTCTGATCTTATTACCAAAGGCTCTGTATGTTGCATTGTTTTTTCTTCTTTCCTTGCATTTTTATGTTGACCTAGACTGAGAGAGATCACTTTGGGTTTTTTCAAAGGAAAGCACACTTTACAAAGGGATCGTAGAAGGTGATTCTCTCATATACTTGCTGAATCCTCTGAGTCTCAACGTACTTATCTATTGAATGGGGATTATAATAGGAATGGTGTAAAAGGGGTGCTGTTATGATTAAATAAACTATCACATGTTAAATGCTTAGCAAATTCAACCCTTAAATAAACCTTAATTACAATGCCATTTGGTAGATTTAATAGGGCAGAGCATTATTAGGTCATTATCATAAGTCTCATGCCAGATTTTACGGAAGATGTTTTCTTTAAGTCATTTAGCCACACATCTGGCAGCCGCAAGGAGAGTACTACTACATCTTATAAAAGCCAAGGTCATAAATGATTAAAAAAAAAATACAACTGATACTGAAACAAGTTAGCTTTTTTTTTTTTTTTTTTTTTTTTTTTTCCTTACTGTGGTCAGTAAAGATGTGAAATTCCCAAGCCACATTTTTGTGTACTGGTGACCACAATAGTCATGTCATGAACTGTGTACATGCCTCACACCCTCCCAGGAATGTGCTCCCTGTTCTGTCTGCACAAACTGATCAGAGGATTCAGGTATGAAATTTCCTGGTTAGCCAAGTGACTGATGAGCTATTTCAATCCAATCAATTTCTTTTTTTACCCTAATTCAACCAATGTTAAGCCCAGAGAGTTGAGTAGCTTCTTAGAAAGAATTGGTCACTTGACACAAAGAGACTTACACTGCATTAAGGAACCCCCAAGGCTACAGAATAGAATCCACACACTAAAATCTCAACTTGCATGTGCATATGCCATGTATTCTAATGATTATTTTCATTAGTGTTGCAAGTGGCTTTTTAATGTTTTTATTTTAAAAAGACTTTCATAATTTAAAAAACAAAGATGATGTTTCATGCTTGTAATCCAAGCAAATTGTGAGGCCTCGGTGGGAGGATTGTTTGAAGTCAGGAGTTCAAATCCAGCCTGGGCAACCAGGCAAGAGCCTTGTCTCTACAAATTTTTTTTTTTTTTTTTTTTAAATTAGCTAGATGTGGTGGTGTGTGCCTACAGTCCTATCTACTCAAGGAGGGTTAAGTGGCAGGATCATTTGAGATCAGGAGTTTGAGACTGCAATGACCTATGATCATGCCACTGTTTTCTAGCCTGGGTGACAGAGTGAAACTCTTTCTCTAAAAATAACAAAAAGTAAATAAAATAAAATTATTCTTAAATGAGATAAACTGCACTTTTAAATTCTCATCTCCTGCAAATAAGCATGTTAAAAATAACTTCCTGTCTGTTCACCCAAATACATATCTTTCCTAAGAAACAACATGTGTGTGCAAGTATGGTATGTACGCACATTATTTCTAATATTCCTATTAAATTCCACCCCGCTGATACTTTGCCCAAAGGTCGTAAGTTTATAGTCACTTTCACATGTTGGGATCAGTAAATGTAAAATCACAGATTTGTCAATGGAAGTGATTCAAACAATGACACAGGCAGACTCCCCATACAACATGGTGGTCCCTTCTGCTGCCAGTGGTCATTGACACACTGCTTAACACCTCCAGCGCAGTTTCACCCTTGCCGACACTCTGCTCCAGGCAGCCCCAATTGTTGCGAAGTTCCTTCTTATGGTGAGCCACATTTTGCTTTTCATAACTTCCATTCGTTTTTCATGGTGCTATCTTCTGGGTGTAACACAGACTATTTCATAAGGAGTATTAATATCTCACTTATTCTTCTTTGAACTCAGCTCTTATACTCACATCTACTCTGCCATAGTTTTATAATCATTTGTTGACTCATCCATTTAGAAAGCACTTATCAAATTTTTACTGAATACAAGGTATTGTGTGCTGCTATAGAAGATAAAATAATATAAGCTATGATCCCTCCCTTTAGGTAGCAAATATGCAGTAGTCTGTTAATGTCCCACTTAAAATGCAACATAATAAATAAATGCAACATAATAAAAACCCTCCAGATGTGCTCTGAGCAGTGCTGACTGTAAAATGACTGCTACTTCTCACAAACCAAACTCCCCATTTCTATTAATGAAGGCTATGTTTATGTTGGCCTTACCATAGCTGTACCAGATATCCAGTTGCTGACCAAGTAGAAACTTGTATCTTTCTTTATCTTATCTAATTAAACTAGGTACTGGTCAAATTTACGTCTAGACCTTTGGGTGTTATCAACCCCATATTTCTTAGAGAAATTTGGGGCTCAATAAAGTTGTATAACATATACTCAATACTACAGAACAATTAAGTGGTAAGTAAAAGGAGGTCTAATTTCTCAAAGGGTATGTTAATTGATTATTCTTTCATTTTGTCCAAAAACAAAGAACAATGTAAAACTATAAACAGCTTTAATTTTTTTTCTGAATGGGAAGTCCACAGTAGAAAACAGGAGTGTTCTGAGACAGCCATTCACGACCCTCCAACATCACGTAAGAAAGACAGGATCCCACCCCATTGACTGGGTAGTGGGAAACTAATCCTTGGCACCTCCTATCTCTGCAGAAATATTCAGGGCTTTTTAGCTAAAACAGCTCTTGACTCACTTTCAAGTCTCCTTATCTTTGGCTTACTGCATCTCCTTTTCCTCTGCTGATTTCATGCCTGACACTCAATATTTCCTGGCATTGACTTCAAGCTTTTACTAAGTGCTTGCCAGATGTGAATACACCTTCTATTTGCCTCCTGGGAGCAAAGTGCCTACAATTATTAGATTCCGGTTTCAGACTTTAATCTAGTGTCCCTAACCTCTACTTATAGTCTAGCTAGCCAGTCATAGTGGCTCATGCCTGTAATCCCAGCACTTTGGGAGGCTGAGGTGGGCAGATTGCTTGAGTCCAGGAGTTTGAGACCAGCCTGGCCAATATGGTGAAATGCCATATCTACTAAAAATACAAAAAATTATCCAGGGACGGTGGTGGACGCCTATAGTCCCAGCTATTTGCGGGCTGAGGCAAGAGATTGCTTGAACCTGGGAGGTCCATCATGTGAGCCCTGATTATACACTCCAGACTGAAAGTAAGAATAAGACCCTGTCTCAAAAATAAAATAAATAAAATTAAAAATAAAAATAAATAAAAATTTAAAATTAAAACATAAGATAAATCTAAGTCAGATTAATTTAGTTCACACGTATTTTTGAGCACCTATAATGTGTCAGACAGGAATAGACTGCTGCCCATAGACAGGTAGAATCATAAACATTTTGGCATCACTGTCTGGGTTGAAGAACTGACCAATCTCTGTCCCAGTGTGGAAATCCATGCATTCTATTCCATCATGTAAATCTGTGTGTATAACTCTCAGATCTAGGACTTTGCACATTTGACTATTTCTAACTAGGTACTCAGGTAAATAAGTTAAATAAGGAGCCCTGTTATTCCATGTCTTATGACTGAGGCAGTGGAGTTCAAATTGCTCATGAAAATGGTAGCATGAAACATTGCAAAGGAGGTGACAGGAATGAATTATATGGAAGAAATTAGCTACTTGTGGAAGAGAATTGAGACCCAGGAGTTTGTTGTATCTGCCTCAGTTCCTCTGCATACTATATACTCTGCTGTGAGCATCCAGAAAAACAGGCAGTCATTGTGCTTGCAATGCCTCCTGATGGTGCTCCTGCTGCAGCTGTCAGATGTATGGAGACATAATTGATGAAATTCTATTTATACCCAAAGATAAACTTAGAAAACCAAGCCATGCTGCCTAAACTAGCATATTCAGTGGATCCCCTTGTTGCAGTCTCTACCATCCAAGTGACAACATCTACAATACACATTTTCTATTTGTCTTAAAGTCACCAATTGCTTCCTACCTTAGAATATGCTAATAGTGTAACAGTTAGGACGTCAGCTCCTGATATCAGATAGCCTGGGTTTACATTTTTACTCTTTTCAGGAATATGATCTTGAGTAAATGTATCAAGTACTTCGTAAGCTATAATATGCAAAGCTCTTAGAAAAGCACCTATATACACAGTAAGCACTCAATATGTACTAGTTGTTACTTTTTGCTCATTATTATTAGTTTATCTGCAGTTTAGACAGAGGAATGGGTGGTCCACCAGAAGGCTCTTGGGCCCAGAAGCCTAAACTTCTGGATTACAGTCTCTGGTGCGCTAGGAGCAAACCAAATGACTACGTGATCTTAGATAAACTATTGAGCTTCTCTGAACCTCATTCCTTGCGTGTAAGTAAAATGGTGGTGGTGGTGGTGGTGGTGGTGGTGGTGGTGGTGGTGGTGTGTGTGTGTGTGAGACAAGGTTTTAAATGCTAACATTTGTTTTGACACCAAAAGTAATCATCATCGCTATTAGTTTGGCACCAAAAGTAATCATCATCCAATACTAGTTGACCGGGCCCTAGATAATGCAACTGAAAAAACAAAGGAAGAGAAATGTTATTAAGTAAATATATTCTTAAAGATCTCTCAAGGAAGCATTAAGGCCCACGGGACATATTCATGCCAGAATACACAAATTAGAAAATGAATAACCTTATAACATGCTACCAGTGGGCAACATTTCCAAAATAATGGTTTTACTCCAATGACAAGTTGTGTGAGGTCAGTTTGGAAACGGGATCAATAGAGTTCTATTTCCTAGAAAAATCAGGTATACCTTCATTGTTTTCATCACCAGGAAAAAAAAATTTAAATAGAGGTAATGAAGGGAATTTTAAAATTCTGTGCAGAAAATTTTACCATTTCATAAGGATATTTAAGTTAGTTACTCCTAGGAAGCAGACTCATGATAGGGACACTGAAAAGAGAATTATGAAATTTGGGGAATTTTTTGATATGCTATAGTGTGTGCAATAAACAAATTCTATTAATCTGAATCAAGATTTGTCTTTACTTTTCATATATCAGCTCTTTTCCCAGAAACAGAACTGTTTCTTGCTCTATGGCATTACTGGAGAGATTGCACAGAGTGGATTGGGAAAGGGAAATTAAATGTGTAAGAACATTAAAATATGGGCAAGAAAAAGCAGCAGCAGAAGGAGGGAGGGGCGTTGGTGGAGAATCACGAGTGAGAACAAGAAGAAAGAGAAAGCTGCTGTAAGTTACTCTAACGGTTAAACCTGGTATCAAATCCAAAAATTCTGGCTGTGTGACCTTGCACAATTTACTTAACTTCTCTGGGCCGAATGATTCCCCTAAGTGGGTTGAGATAATAATAATTTCTTTATTGGTTTCAAAGTAAATGCAATATGTAAACTATCTAGCATAGACACTGGAAAGTAGTAGATGTTCAATAATTTGTAGTGATTATTTTCTGAATGTCAAGGGTGGAGGCTTGCATGTTGTATACTATGTTGATCCTGGAACATGGTCACATGCTTCATGATTCTTCAAAACATCAGAGAAAACAATGTTTTTAATACCCATCCACTTTACTTGTATTCATTGTAAATAATGAAACTGATTGAGTTAGCAATGTGACTATTCCAGCTGCTATATCTTTCTAAATGAGATTATTTAGTAAATATTCTTCAGAGAATAAGTCACTCATGATTTCAAGACTGTAGTGCAAAAGAGCTACAGCTATACCATTCCTGGCAGTGCTGCATACTGGAAAGAGCCCATGATTTGGAATCAGATACCTCATTTGAATACCAATGGAACCACTTATTGACTTCCCTTTCAGGGGTACAGTGTTAGGTTGGTGCAAAAGCAATTGTGGTTTTGGCCACTATTTAACCTCTGAGAATAAGATTATGTAACTTGAGATGGAAATGGAAACAAAAATAGCAGCTATCTCACAGGGTTGCTGTGAGGATGAAATAAGAGGCTGTATATGATGCATTTGATGAGGGTGTAAAGCGCTGAAAACGATGTTGGCTATTGCTGTTCATTCAGGATCACAGGATAAAAGGCTTCCATTCCCCTCCTCTTAGGTTCTATTGTGTGCAGACAATATGGGGTCACATGAAGGATTTTCCAGGATCAATAGATAGATTTCTAGAACTTTTGGTCATTTTATTTTTTATCCTATTGACTTATCTTCTTGAAGCAGTTTCAAATTTACTAAATGAATTAGGCAAACATCTTAACTTCGGATCAAAGTCAAACTCTTGAAATCTTCTCCTTGCCTCTAAAAGCACAGTATTTTTTTTTATGAACAAAGCAAAGAAAGTGTGTGTCTTGCTCCCTTGATTTTTGTGGACCCAGCTATTTATCTGAGAAGTTTATATGTTCTTGACTCTTTGCCCACCCAAATTTTCACTGCCAATTCAGGGGAGCTGAAGGAGATAAAAATACGTACAGTTGCTGCCTCTTACCTCTACCAGGTTCCAGGGATACCTCCTTAGAGAGGTTTAGGGCCCAGGAAGCATAAGAGAGTCCTCCTTTTTACCTCTTTTTCTTTTGCTAGTCCTTTTATTTTCTCTCTCCTTCTTGCCACTCTGAGACTTATCTCTCCCATATAAAAGCTGTCAATCAGATGTCACCATAAAGTGGAAGGAGCTAGTGGATGGGTGACAATAACCTGTTGGTTAAATAAGCAAAAAAACCCTGAATCATACAGAAAAGAAAATAAAAAGAATGTGAACAACTGTGGAACTGAGGAGCACAGGAAAATAGTGGAGGAGTGGAGTATTTGGCATTTTGCTTTCAAATAGTAAAGAAAAATGTGTCTATTTATCCAAGAGGAATAAAGGTTACTAGTTAGAGAGAGGTAATGAAACTCCAAGTTAGCAAAGAGAAAAATATAAAATTAAATAATTCAATAAGTAAAAATAGGAAACAGTTAAAGAAGAAACCACATAGGAAAATAAATAATAACCAAATGAAATGAAATGATTAATATCAAGTCTGTTAGTCATCACACTAAGTATGAATGGATTGAATGTTTCATTAATTGGCAGAGATTGCCAGATTGCACTTAATGCAATCTCTGCCAATTAATGAAACATAAAGAAGAAAGAAGCAGCTCAATAAATGTATGTATGAGAAGCAATTAAAACAAAGAAAGAGGCCAGGTGTGGTGGCTCACACCTGTAATCCCAGCACTTTGGGAGGCCGAGGTGGGCAGATCACCTAAGGTGAGGAGTTCGAGACCAGCCTGGCCTACCAGGCAAAACCCCAACTCTACTTAAATACAAAACAAATTAGCCAGGCATCATGGCACACTTCTGTAATCCCAGCTACTCGGGAGACTGAGGCAGGAGAATCACTTGAACACAGGAGGCGGAGGTTGCAGTGACCCAAGATTGTGCCACTGCACTCCAGCCTGGGCTACAGAGCAAGACTCCATCTCAAATAAAACAAACAAACAACAACAACAAACTAAAAAAACAAAGAAAGCAAGCTTTGTAATGAAGAATGGGCACCCATAACAGTGATAATCCAGGTGAATTTAAACTTCTTAAAAATTAATTCTGTTCATATAACATAGATTGAAAGGATAACAACCATAGGCTATCTGGTCTATAGATTTCCTAAACTATATGTTTTCTATTTGTATTGATTCATTTATCATTTTATTGAACAAATATATAGTGACTCCCACCATCCAGTGGTAAAACTGCATATTGGCAGAGATACTTGTGAGTGACTTTGACTCTCAAATCACTGTGCCTTTCCTCTTTGTCTATTACACTTGCTGACAGATGGAGTCACAATCTATTAACTTGAGCTGATGTAATTTTTATACGGCATTCCTATTGTATGTTCTCTTTTTTAGTAGCCATGCATCAAAATCTTACGTTAAGTATATATTAGGAACCTGAAATACATTTTGAATAGGAAGGGGCATCATTAATTCAGTAAAATAAAATTCCATATTATTTGCTAGTTGTTTTCTTTTAATTATCTGTACCATTAGGGTTATAATTTCCTTTAGATATTTGAAAAGAAAAAAAAATGCTATTGTGTTTTGCTGAATTGCCATATGGGTGTGCCAACAATAAGGGTTTCAAAAAGGATCTTACATGTCTTAACTTCATCTGGGATCTAGGAGGAAATGCAGATGCTCAGGTCCAAGACCTTCTGAATCACAATCTTCAGTGCAATAATATCCTCAGCTGATTTGTTTGCACAATAATTAAATCAAAATTTAAGTTTAAAATTACATTAAAATTTAAGAATCCTTTCTCTGGGAGATATTTATTTTTGCTGAAACCATCACTGCTTACATGATGGGAAAAAAATGGATAGAAAGATCCTTACCTCATATTACCTCTTTGCTTTATCTGTAATAGTTTTGGGGTTTAAGAGGGTTTCAGTCACAGGAACAGGAATTATTCTATCCTAAGTTTTCTGGTACAGTTATCTCCTTATTACTAGGATTATTTTGATTCATTCTAGTTTTCAGTGGCTTAGATATGTGCACACTTATTGTTTATAAACATCTTCAGAATCTTTTTGGAAGTGAGTGTAAATAAGAAATAGAAACATGTTCAAAAATATGCCTTTTTTGATAAGATAATTTAGGTATGTTGGGGAAATAACATATCTCTAGTGTACTATTTGGTTAAACTACTTTGGGCACAAAGACAGATAGAGATTTTTGTTCCAGCAAATGCATAGCAGGAACAGCTGAAACCCAGGGAGAGATAATGCCCTAAGTATAGCAGTTAAGTGATAAAGATTTTGATTCCTAAAGTGGTGAGCCCCAAGCCTCAAAGTGGCAGAAGCAGCTTAAGGTAGCACATAGAAATAAGAAGAACCTCCTGGAGCTATGAAGATACCTTTGGGTACTGAGGAAGTCAAGTAATGCACATTCCAAAGGACAGATACTTACGATTGGTGACAGTTGACTGTAGATCACACAAAGCACAATAATGTACTGAAACAGTTACCAGCACCTCCCCCATCATGAAATCCAAAGATCCTTTCAAAATTGTTAGCATTATCTCTATGACGTTGTCTACTCCTGGACACTCCTGTATATTACTCTCCTTTGGCTTTGCTGACCTGCTATACACTGTCTAGACTTGCCTCCCTGATCTGTTCCTTTGAAGACTGCATTTCTCTTCTTAACTCCTTAATTTATTGCTTCAATTTTTACTTCCAGAGAGGTGACTTAAAAATACACCTTGAATCCAGATATCCAGTTTCCCAAACAAGAATATCCAGAATACACCTAAAATTCAGTAGATTGATCAGAGATAAACAAATGTATAATGCTTTGTGCAACACAAGGAACTTTCAGTTATGTTCTGTGTAGTCGTGGGTTTTAATTAAGGTTGCCTTAGAAACCAGCACAGAGGACAAGGGGGCCAAACCTCTGAGATTTTTGGAAAACTCTTTCTGTACCTATTTTATTTACTAGTGATCCGTGTAGGTTGTATTTGGTAGGATAATGATAAAATAATAAAAACAAAAATAATAATCTGACTCAAAATTTACATTATGAATATTACAGAAATAAAAAGGACTATAAGGGAATACAGTGCACAACTGTTTGTCAACCAGTTAGGTTACATAAGTAAAATGGACAAAATCTTAGAAACACACAAGCTAATGAACTCGACGAAGGAGGAAACAAAATGGAAATAGACATAGTAAAGAGAGTGAATTAGTAATTTAAAAACTTCCCTCAAAAAGCTTAAATGAGGACCAAAATGGTTTCACTGGTGAATTCTACTAAATGCTTAAAAGAAGACTTTATATCAATCCTATATCATATCTTTGAAAAAACAGAAGTGGAAAGTACCCTACCCAACATTTTTAGGCAGACAGAATAAAACCTTACATTTACGGTTAAGTGATTTTGACAAAGACATCATCATAATTCACTGGGGAAAGAATAATCTCAACAAATGTGCCACAAGAGTTGGATATTCACATGCAAAATAATAAATTCATACAACTACCTTACATTATACATTAAAACAAACTAAAATGGATCAGATCATAGATAAAAATATGAGAGTTAAAATTATATTAAAGAAGAGGAAAACAGGGTAGTACATTTTCTGGACCTTGAGTTAGTCTATGATTTATTGGATATGACATTTAAAAAGATTTTTAGGCTGGGCATAGTGACTCACACCCGTAATCCCAGCACTTTGGGAGGCAAAGATAGGTAGATCACTTGAGGTCAGGAGTTCGAGACCAGCCTGGTCAACATGGTGGAACCTGGATTATACTAAAAATACCAAAATTAGCTGGACATGGTGGTGTGTACCTGTAGTCCCAGCTACTCAGGAGGCTGAGGCAGGAGAATCACTTAAACCTGGGAGGCAGAGGTTGCAGTGAGCCCAGATTGTGCCACTGCACTCCAGCCTGGGTGACGGCAAGATTCTGTCTCAAAAACAAATAAATGGATAGATTTTTTTAAATAGATAAATTGGTCTCCTACAAAATTAAAAACAATTTTTACTGCAAAATAAGTTGAACAGTCACTGAATGAACAGAAATATTTGCAAATCATATATCTTTCAAGGAAGCTGTATCTTACAACTTCTAAAGAAACACATACAACTTACTAAAGAAAAGTAATCCAATTAAAAGATGGGCAAATGATCTGAACAGACATTTCTCCAAAGGAGATAAAGAAATGGTTATTAAGCATATTTGAGTAATTATAAGCAACAATGATTATCAGCATCATTTGCCATTAGGAAAATACAAATGAAAATCACATTGAGATATTATTTCATACACACCAGGAGAGCTATAATAAAAAAGATAATATCAAGTGTTGTCAAGGATGTGGAGAAAATTGAACCATTATATATTGTTGATAAGAGTGAATAAAGTTGCAGCCACTTTGGAAAACATTTTTATATTTCTTCAAAAATTTAAATATAGAGTCACCAACATGACTCAACAATTCCCCTTCTAGTAAAATGAAAATATACATCTATAAAATGTTTGTAAATGAATGTTCATAGCAATATTCTTTATAATAGTCAAAAAGTGGAAATAACCCAGATTTTTATTGACTGATGAATAAACAAAATGTGATACTTCCATAATATGGAATATTATTTACCAATAAAAAAGACTATAGCACTGATATATGAGATAATTCTTGACAACAGTATTCTAGGTGAAAGAAGTCCATCACAAAGGAAAACACACCATATAATTCTATTTATACTGAATTCCAGAATAGGCAAATCTACAACGATGGAAAGTAGAGTGGTGGTTGAGTAGGGTTTGTGAGTTTGGGAAAATTGCAAGTAACTGCTAATGAGTATGAGATTTTTGTTCCGTTTTTATTTGGTTTTGTTTTTTCAGAAGATGGTAAAAAATGTTCTGACATCGATCATGGAGACAATTTTATGGTTCTGTGACTAAACTACGAAATCAATGAGCTGTAGATATTTAAGCAAGTGACTAGGATGGTTTTTGATGGTTTGTGAATAGGATGGTCTTAATTTAAAAAAAATTGCAAATAAGTCAGGAAACCAAAGCCCCAGGCAATTTCTCCTATGGATTTTTATATTTCTCTGTCAATACCATTATTTTTCTAGTCACCAAACCTTAACTTTGAATCCTTTTAGATTCTTCCCTCTCTTGTTCTTCCTTCTCTTGAACACTGTGGTAAGTCAGTCTCTTCCTGGATAGTACCTAACATCTGTTTTCTATTTTTTATTCTCATGTCCACAGAGATACTTCATGTCATGCCACTATCACTTATTGCCTTGATGACTAAAATTATTTTCTAGCCAGCCTCTGGTCTTTCTCTCTTTAATTAGCCTTATACTCCAAATAACTCTTCCAGCATATAATCATCTTTCAAAATTCTTTAGTACTTCCTAATTGGAATAAAGTCCAAATTCACTTATTTGCCTTTTAGAACTCCCTCTTGGACGTTTTGCTAGCTATTTTAAACAATATTCCTTTCTGGCCAAATAAGTCCAAATATTTCCTATTCAAAAAAATCTAAATCTACCATTTTCCCAAAGCCCCCAAAAAACATACTGGAAGGATAGGATTTGGAAAAGAGTAAGTTAAACTGTCATTATTTATAAATAATGTAATTTTGTATAATGGAAAACCAAATACAATCTCCAGAAAAAAATTAAAAATAATAGAAGAGTTTTTGCAAGCTGGCTAAGCAAAAGATTAATATATGAACAGAAAATTGCCATTCTATGCCCTACAAATAATCAAAAAAAATTACAAAGAGGACATTATTTGTTATCTTATAAAAGATTATCAATAAACTATAAATAGTAAATATGCAAGACATTAATAGGAAAAATTATAAAAGTGTAAGACGCATTAATGAAGACCTAAATAAATGGAAATTAGGATGCATTCAAGGTTAAGGAAATGGTATTTTAAAGCTATGAATTGTCTTTTAGTTGTACTTTAGATTCAATGCAATTCTGATTGAAATAAAACAGTCTAAAATTTAAATATAAGAATAAAGGACCAGAGAAATTGCAGATTTTTGCTCTACCATATATTAAGACTCATCATGAAGTTATATTAATTAATGCACTGTACTCCTGTGAAGGGGTAAACACATTGGTGAAAAGAATAAAATAGAGGCCTCAGAAACACACCTGTACATATATGGAAAATTATTTTCTTATATAAAGCATGCAGCATCATTTATGAAAGAAGTCAGGTAAGGCAGGGGTCAGATAAGGTACCAGAATTTGGGTGAGTACATAGTACCTCAAGCAAAACAGCAGATTAGACAATCATTTGAAATCTAGCTGGATTTCATTAAAATGGTAGGTACGACTAGAAAACTGAAAATCTAATGATGAAGTTTAAACAAGAGTAAAGAGGAAACGTTCAACAGCAGGAACTGAGATTTACAAATTGTCTTCAACTTGAATTTGTCCTCTCTGGGAGCAGCTGTTTCCACTGGGAGCTGTTTTGGAACATACTGTTTGATTAAGTGGCCCCACTCTGCAATTCTCTTATTTTTATTGAGTTAAATTACATTGGAGGCAGGGAGACTTCTTTAAACTCATAACATCTATTGTTATTTTTATTTAAAAGGATCACTACTCCATTAGGATTGGTACAGGTATTCATAGAAGTGTTCCTATCCTCTGAGAATATGAGAGACTTGTCTAGATTAGAATAGGGAACAACTCATTTCCTTTTCACCTAAACCTTACTCCTCTAGAAACCTTTTCTTTCCTGAGAAAACAGAACAAACTTACACTAAAGTCAGAGCCTCTACCATTAACTCTCAGTGATACTTACATTAAAAATACACTACAGTTCCTCCCATTGTCACTGCCTTACCAATGATACAACCCTCCCTGTACCTTTGGGAAAGTGGTGTTTAATTTAAATGTATATTGCAGCTTCACACTGATTACCTCATTTGGAACTCTTGTCAAAATTTATTTTTAAGATTCAAGTTTATGTTTGGGTGGGGGCGGTATTTTTCATCATCACTCTAGCACAAGATGAAAAATAATTGTCTGAAACACCAACATACATGAAATAATGTAGTTTTCCAATGCCATGTTCTCTTCTAACATCAAGCAAGTGGTTAACTGCTAACGTTAGTGGTTTGGATAAAGCCTTTGCCTCTGATATACTTTAGATTAAAATATATAAATACTCAAATCAAGACACATGGAGCAAAAGGAATATTTTAAATTCCCCTTGATCTCTGAATTTCTCATATTCAGGAACAAAGGGTAAAAATTATAAATGTCACAACACATTGTACTGTAGCTAGATAGAATAGATGACTAATAGATACCTAATTGGTCCGTTAAATGACTACTGTAAAAATTATCTTAAAATGAATGACATAATTCAAACTATAAATCCATCACAGCAGATTACAGATCAGTCATAGATAAATTATTTAAGACCCAACTGCATGTTTGAGTCTGTGTGCATGTACATGTCTGTGTCTGAGTTTTATATATGCTTAGAAATAAAGAGCTAAAGTAATACAGACCTCAAGTGCAAGTATCATTTTCTTTGTTTTGCTTCTCCCAATTTTCTAAATTTTCTACAATTACCTTGTGCTACTTTGTAATCAAAAACAAAATCAATTATAATTTTCAAATATTTTCAACATTTTAATAGGTTCTAATAATATATTTAGAATTTTCTTCCCTACTACCCTTCTATGTTTCTCCTTGCTTTCTTCACAAGTTGAAAAGACTCTAAATTAAGGTGTCTCGATATAGCTGGAGACTTTGTGTTACTGTTTTCCTATAATCTGCTCCATTTCAGACAGACCAAGGTCATCGATGCCTTCAAATCTTAAGATCAAACCATTTTTATCAAACTAGTCGACATGAATAGAGTTTCTTATAAGCAAAGTGATTTAAACTAGGAGTACATTGTACTTCATTACATTCTGAATACTAATATATCTGAGTGTCTCTAGCCCCAAAGACAGAGACTTTGACTGGAACAAAAATAGGTAGTTTTCAATAATTTTTCTGATTTACTCAGGGATCTACAGAAAGAATGACACAGCTTTCAATAGCCACATAAATGAAATTATCCTCCCTGGTGACTTAAACACACAGGTTCAGGACAGTTAGAATAACATCCAAAGTTAGAATTTGGGCTCTGACAAAAATTCCTTTTTTCTCACTCTAATTCTTATATTTAAACAAGAAGTAAAACTAAACATAATAATTAATTTCAGAATTTAATGATCCTAATATAGAAATTATTTTTTCTTCAATTTTTTGAATATTAATTATTTTTCTCAGATCTATATTGCATGTAGATTCAGTATATTATAGCATATTCAATGCTTGATCGCCCTTTTTTAATAAACTAAAAATAAGATATGAAGCAATGACTGTGATCACATTAGAATCCAGCTCCCAGTGTAGAGTCAGAGCAGTTTGAATTGATATTTGTGTCACTGTAAAAAACCAACTACTTGTCACATCTAGTGGTGTTAAACACAACATCTGGTTTAGTATAATTAGGTTTTCAAGTATGTTGATGAGAAAATAAGCCTTGTGCACTTATCCAACTGGAGAAATATAAAGAATTTTCTTGTGATTGACATAAATATATGAGATAGATTTGAAAAAATAGAGAATCAAATCTTGAGATTTCCACACTTCTGACACCGGACGTGACCATTACATATCACTTAGAAAGGGGAAATAGAACTCAAATTTTCTTTCACTACCAAACACACAGTCCATGATGACATTTTTTTGCATGAGTTAGTGGAAGAGGGTCTCCTGTGGTTGGTCCTAATTGAGGGTTTGTATCAGAAAAAAAAGAGCAATGAAACCTGATGGCTTGCTGATAGCAAGCGCAAGCACACTGGCACAGACAGGACTCTGAAAGTAACTGAATTACTGAACTTAATGGTGTATGAGAGAGGGCAGACATTTCTGGAATTGGGAATTGGTCAGCTAGGGGAGATGAAGTTACATGACCTGGCACTTGTCTCCTCTTCTTGTCAGGATCTGAACACTATCTCTGCCCGCTATTCTAGAAGAGTCTGTCACATAGCAGGTTACTTCTCATTCAGGGTACCTGTGTTACTGAATCTTTAGCTAATGACTTTTAAAAGAAGAGTTATTGTGCAACCATTGAACACTTATATAATTCCAATTCTAAGAGGCAGGATAACTAGAGATTCCTTTAGTGTAGGAAACCTTTGCTAGTCTCCTTTCACAACTTCATTCAGAAGTTATCTGCTAATTTCTGTTCCACTGGGCCATGCAGACATCAACCTACTTGTCCCCATGAGGAAGCAGTAGCAAAAGGGAAACTGCCACAGATGCTTCTTCCAAGATAATATCAATCACCTCTTTTCCCTCTAAGAGAAGTAGTTTCGTTTTGTTTGAGAAATAATTACTATTGTATGTCTCTTTTCCTAGGCTTACATAGGTGTGGAGCTATTTAACTTGAAATTTCATTCAAGGCTTTACTGGTTTTAACAACAGTAATATGTACTTGAGATAAATAGACTTGAGCTCAAGTTCTAGTGCCCCTTTCACGATTTGGGAAATTGACCTCTTAAGCGCCAGTGTTTCTTTTTTTGCAAAGTAAGGATAATATTATTTACTCTGCCCAACTAATGGGTTGTTGCAAAGAGTAAATAATTTTTAAAAGATACACAAAAGGACTTTTTATATGTTAGCATTCTATGCAAATGTTACTACATTTTCCTCTTTAAAATAAGATTCTGGGTTGGGATGTCAAGTTAATAATTTTAGATGTTCTTTAATTTGGCTTTAACAAAAAATAAAGTAAGTATAGCAGGACTTACTCTGTTTTTCAAGTAAAGAGACAGAGCTTTATGAAAATTAAACAAATTAAGGAAAAGTCACATAACTAATAGAGTGGAAAGAATAAAGCACATACATCAGTATATAAAAATGGACATTTGATGAAGCTTCACAGGAGAAACTATGCTTGTAGTGAAAATTAAATATTGTGGAATGCAAGAGGATTTATCTATATAAATTCACTGCCAGTTAAACAATTATATCCAGTGAATATTGATTGTATAACAATTTTAGTTTAGGAACAGCTTACTAGTTATGATTTTATTCTGCACTGGGTTCTTTAGCTTTGTAATACATTTCCTAATGATTCTGATGAAATCCTAATAAAAAGTAATATATTTGTGGATGAGAAGACCTGAACAGGATAGTTTAAAAATTTAGAATCATAAATGTAAGCAACATCAGTAGGTTTAAATAATGAGCCAAAACTAAGTGGTATTTAAGTTAATAAGTACATTACCTACTAAGTTTCAAACAACAAATTAAACAAGAAAAGGATATAGCAGCTTGTGTGAAAGAATCACTTCAGGCAACAGTAAAATTGATATATCAGTGATGTGATTCAGATGCTATAAAGCCATGGATACAATCTTTGACAGCTGCCTGTATTCGAAGCAGTACAGTATACTCGCATTGATAGATCAGAGAGGAAGCCTTCTGTAGTGGTTAAAGACATAGACTCTGGAATTTGCTTGCCTGTTAAATACGGGCTTTGTGATTGTCTTACAGTTGTATGACTTTGGAAAGTTACTCAATCATCTCGTACCTTATGTCTTTGACTATAGAATGGAGTTAATAGTAGTACATAACTTACTGAGTTATTGAGACTTAAGAGCATAGCCAAATGCTCAAAATGAGACCTGGCTCAAAGTCAGTTGCCAGTACAATTGTCACTATTAATTCTGAATCACAAACTAAGAAAGAGCACTTTCAATCTGAAATAGTAACAGACAAGGTAAGTAGGATGCATAAAAATAATAACATATTGCTATTTATTGAACATTGATTAAGCTCCAAATCATGAACTAAAGCATTTGTATTTAATCCTTTCAAAACTTCCTGGTGTTAGGTACTATTATTTTCCTTTTGCATATGAAGAAACTGTAAATTAGATAGGTTATATAACACAAGCAATTAAGCATAGGTGTTTTCTTGGCTTTGAAATACCTTTACCCATTAAGTAATACTTATTTGAGGATCAGTTGTTAACAACTGGGACGTTTATCTTGGAAGAGCAGTGACCAAGTAAAAGCATACTGTCTCCTAACATTTGAAGGACTGTCAAGTACAACAGGGGTTTGACCTTGCCCAGCTAATAATATAGTCCTACATAAAGATTCTAGAACAGGGTCCTAGTTCATCCCCTTATCTGCTGAGGCCTGGGTTTACTGCATTAACCTCTTATCTGAACTTCATACCACTAAGCTTTTCTTAGTACAATTCATCCTGCATCCTGTTATGAGATTAATTTTCCAAAAATACTACCGCTGTTGTATCAGCCTCTAGCTTAAAACTCTTCAGTGCTTCTTCCATGGTATGCAGGATAAAGCCCAGATACCTTAACTTGGCATGCAAAATCTTTCATGATCTGGTTGCAACCAAAATCCAGAGTCATTACTTTTAGAACGAAAAGGTGCGTCGGACATAGTACAGTCCCATCCCATCAATACCAAATGAGAAAATAAAGTTCCAAAACGTCACATGATTTATCAAGAACCTACAGCCAGTTAAGAGAAGAACATGGGTGAATAGCTAGATCTCTCCATCATTATTATAAACAAGACATTCAAATCAACAGTAACTGAAGTGAAGCAAAGTGTGTTGTCCTGCACGGTTCGGTGTTCTCCCCACATGGGTTTCTTTCATGCAGCCGAGAGAGAGGCTTGTCTTTTCCCGAACTGTTATTAGTGTGTTGCTGATTTTTTCTTTGAACCTGTAAATATGTCTGGACTGATCTGCTGAAACATACATATGTAACTACAGGCAAAGTCTAGTAAAGTGCCCCTGAGAATATCACTGTCACTGAGCTTGTTTTGTTTTTTCCTTTCTTTTATTATTTGTCATTGTTAACTTTGATACCGTTGTAAGGGAGAAGAGGTATCCTTGTGGTAGTGGATGCTTCTGCTGAATTGTCAGGATATGGTTCATAGGTTAGAGGGACAATTGTAGGGTCTAGAGTTAGACAGTTCAGTTTCAACACCTTGGCTCTGTCCAATTCTAGTTATATGACCTGGGGCTAGTAAGTACACCTCTCTGAGTTTCTGTTTCCTAGGCCTCAACAGGAACTTTCTATCTTTTAGATGCTTCCGAGGTTTTATGAAAATAATGAACTGAAAACACCTGCTCAGCCGTTAGAGTTACAGTCACACCTCAAGAGGAAGTGGGGTACAAGGAGTCCTGCTCTTCTTTGTAGCAGTCTTACTGTCGAACATCCAGTGTAGGCCTTTGCACATTAACAGAATAGAATAAATACATGAAAAATGCAATATTTGAGGTCTGTTGTTTTTCTTTCACTGGGAACCACTGTCATTTCTCTGAAGGTCCCCAACCTTTGCAGCAGCTGTGAAGCTCCAAGAAAAGACCCCCAGTCAAGCAAACCACAGCAAGTGTTTTCTTAACTTCTTTATGTACTGGAGAAAGCAAGATTTTGTGTCCTGGCAGCTTCCAGAAGCTCACCTTCCTCCTTCCCTTAGGAAGTGCTTCTGGCCACCTGTTCCCAAGGACCAGTGTTCATTCTATTACTAAAACCCAATCACAAGCAGGGCACCCCTGTGGGACTCAATTTTTAGAGTGCCTATTTTGAAAGATAAAACACATTTTTGTTAGGAGGCCCAGAGTGCCGTTCTCTCATTCTTTTGAGTGCTCGCATCCTTTCTCTGTGATGTCTGGCATTTTTAGTTTTCCTCTTGTCCCTTTACCCTTTCATTTGACACATCACTCCTTGACAGAGGCTAACCTTCACTGTCAGGGAAGAATAACCCCAGGGCAGGCCGCTTTCTCATCATCTTCTGTGGCGAAGAGGAATGCAGAGAAATAATTTAGTTTTCCCAAATCTCTTTATCCTCTTTGCTTTTTCTCATGCTTTGCTGGTTTCTAGACACTCACTGGGGCGGCCACAGACAATGCACAAGAGAATTTTTTTTTTATTTAGTTCTTTTCTTCTCTCTTTTCTTTTCCCTTCAAAATTTTTCTTTATCCTTCATATTATTTTCTAACCATTTACTGTCAGCGTCTTCACTCTGCTAGGAATTGCGTATGGACTTACATTTCCATTTTAATCATAGCTTCCGAGGGTTGGAAGGGAACTTAGAGGTCAACTAGCCCAGCTCACACTGGGGCTCTGTCTTCAGCTCAAATAACAGTCAGCCATTTAGCCTTTCTTTGGATACCTCCAGTGTCAGGAAGCTCCCTGTTTTGCAGTACAGCCCATCTCATTATGGGAGCACAACCATCATCAGAATTCTTGCTCATTTTTAGCTGTCATCTGCCTCCTGGTGACATCCAATCATTAGAGAGGTTGTCTCAGTAATGTCTCTGGAGCTGAACTGAATAAATCTATCACCTCCTAGACATGTTATCTCTTCTCATGTGCTCTTTTTATTCTGTGCCTTCAACTATTTCTGATATTGTATGGCTTCCCGCTTTGCCTTTAAGCTCCGGTGGATACAACCTAGCTTACAACTGTTGTTTTCCCCAAAAACTTTGGAAACAAACAGGATAATAGGAACATAACTTTCTGCCACAGGAATAGCATTTTTGTTTCTTTTACTAATGCAGTCTAAGACCCTTTGCATTATAATATGAGTTACACAATTATGTTAAATTATGCATCTATGATACATGGTGTTCCTATTATGCTTGTAACAGTCGCCAAGCTAATATTTCATTGATCAAAAGTCTGTTCCAGAATCAGTGATTCTTTAATTTCGTATTATATTCTGAGAACAGTTTAGGAAAAGAGTAAAAGAACTTCTTCCAAAGACCAGAAAATGGGAACAGGAACTCACAAGTCTTTCAAGGCCGGATCATGTTTCAAATTGATATAGTATCAGTGATTATCTCAGAAATTCAACAGGAGAATGTTCTAATGGTCCATAGCTCACCTATGCAGAACACAAAGTATCTCAAAATCAACACCTCAAAAGAAGGGAATGTGCATATTTATAAATACAAGCAAAACACTGGCCAATCGACTTCTTTCAGAGAGTTTAATACATATAGATACCTCCTGCCCATGTATACAACAAGGCATATCTGGACCCATTAAGACACTAATGCAGACACAAATTGAAAGATTGTTCACAACTCTGTGGCAGATAGGACTCTCTGATATGTGAATGTGTACTTATTGACCACAGTTGCACTGATAGGACCAAAATGACCTTCGGAGTTGGCTTTCATTTTTTTATTTCAATAGGTTTTGGGAGAACAGGTCATTTGGGGAACATGTTTGGTTACATGAATAATTTCTTTAGTGGTGATTTCTGAGATTTTGGTGCACCCAACACCCAAGCAGTATACACTGTACCCAATGAGTAGTCTTTTATTCCTCACCCTCTCCCATCCTGTCCCCCAAATGCCCAAAATCCATTGTATTACTCTTATGCCTTTGCATCCTTATAGCTTAGCTCCCACTTATGAGTGAGAACATACAATGTTTGTTTTTTCATTCTTGAGTTATTTCACTTAGAATAATGGTCTCCAATTCTATCCAGGTTGCTGCAAATACCATTATTTTGTTCCAATTGATGGCTGAGTCATATTCCGTGTGTGTGTGTGTATGTGTGTGTATATATATATATATATATATATATATATATATATATATAATCACAGTTTCTTTATCCACTGGTTGATGAGCATTTGGGCTGGTTCCATATTTTTGCGATTGCAAATTGTGCTGCTATAAACATTTCGTGTGCAAGCATCTTTTTGATAAAATGATTTTTTTCCCTCTGGGTTGATACCCAGGTGTGGGATTACTGGATCAAATGGTAGTTCTACTTTTAGTTCTTTAAGGAATCTCCACATTGTTTTCCATAGTGGTTGTACTATTAGGTTGGTGCAAAAGCAACTGAAGTTTTTGCTATCACTTTTAATGGCAAAAACCACAATTGCTTTTGCATCAACCTAATAGTTTACATTCCCACCAGCAGTGTAAAAGTTTTATTTTCACCACATCCATACCAACATCTATTTTTTAAATTTTTTGATTATGGCCATTCTTGCAGGAGTAAGGTGGTATTGCATTATCATTTTGATTTGCATTTCCCTGATAATTAGTGATGTTGAGCATTTTCCCATATGTTTGTTGGTCATTTGTGTATCTTTTCCTTAGCCCACTTTTTGACGGGATTGTTTGTTTGTTTGTTAGTTTTCTTGTTGATTTGAGTTCTTTATGGATTCTGGATATTAGTCCTTTTTCAGATGCATAGATTGCAAAGATTTTCTCCCCCTCTGTGGGTTGTCTGTTTACTCAGCTGATTGTTTCTTTTGCTGTGCAAAAGCTTTTTAGTTTAATTAAGTCCCATCTATTTTTCTTTGTTTCTGTGGCATTTGCTTTTGGGTTCTTGGTCATGAAGTCTTTGCCTAAGCCAATGTCTAGAAGGGCTTTTCCAATGTTATCTTCTATAATTTTTATGATTTCAGATCTTAGATTTAAGTCTTTGATCCATCTTGAGTTGCTTTTAGTATAAGGTGAGAGATGAGGATCCAGTTTCATTCTTCCATGTATGGCTTGCCAGTTATCCCAGCACCATTTATTGAATAGGGTGTCCTTTCCCCACTTTATGTTTTTGTTTGCTTTCTTGAAGATCAGTTGACCGTAAGTATTTGGCTTTATTTCTGGGTTCTCTATTCTGTTCCATTAGCCTGTTTTTATACTAGTACCATGCTGTTTTAGTAACTATAGCCTTGTAGTATAATTTGAAGTTGGGTAATATAATGTGTCTAGATTTGTTCTTTTTGCTAACTCTTACTTTGGCTATGCGGGCTCTTCTTTGGTTCAGTCATATATAGCATGAAAAATCTTCCAGGAGGCATTCTCACCTCAATTTTTAAGACATGTTTCTTTATTTGTGCTAATATTAACATATTACATTTCAACAATCATTTACGGGGCACTTACTGTGTGCCTGGATAAACACTAAGCACTTCCTGTCTTACTTAATCTCAGTTAATCTGCACTACTCGATAAGGCAGACACTCTTATCCTTTGTGAGAGAAGAGGCAAATTCTATATAATATTTTTATGATATGTAGGTTGAAAAATAGCAGTATGTTGAAATGGAAAGAGAACCAGACTAGGAACTGCCAGGCAGAGACTCTTGTCCCAGCTTTGCTCCAAGCTAAATTCACATCATGCAAATCATTCAATTCTTCTTAGATTCAATTGCTGCAGCTGGCAAAAGGGAATAACAATCTATCTCAGGATTATCCTGTAAATTAAGTTATATAATGTATGTAAAAATGCTCTGAAAATTTAAAGTATTGCATGACCCTAAAGTATTTGAATATATTATCCGAAATTCTAACTTCAAGGTGTTTGATGTTGGAAACAGTATCCAAATAGGTTATATGAGCTGATAAAATTATATTAAATTATTTGTGTATCAATTTGCAAGGCATTTATTGAATGCCTACCAATTAGGCACTCTGCCGAGTAGCAGGAGATACAATGATACATAAAACATGCCAGAGCTTTTCCCTCAACATTTTTACAATCTAAAAAGACTTCACTGGTGCTATTGCTATATTTCAGAAAAGAGTAATTTTATTTCCATCATATTCATTTGTATCTCAATATACTGTACCCATTTTCATAGATTTCTTGTGACTGAAAGTCCAGTGGGAAAAATTCATATTTTTGTTTTTGTGGGGGTTTTTTGGTTCTATTTTTAATACACTCCCAATACAGAATATATACTTTAGCTTAATACCTGTATTTTCTGTGCTTCTTTCTATTTAAACTTCCTACAAGTAGAATAATGCTACTCATTTGTAAATACATTTGTAAATCACTTGAATCTACAGAGGCATCATAATTTAAAAATATTCACATAACGATCTGTCTCCAAATTAAAGGCAGGGAGGTATGGAAATACTTATGATGGAGGAATTTTTCTCCAAGAAGGAAGAAAAGGATCTCAAAGGCCACTTTCTGACTCTGTAGGGCCCTTTTGGGTCACTGTCAGCTTCTAGGTCTTCAGTTACAGACCTGGGGAATGGCAATCAGAAGAATTATTGCAGTTACTTTCCCAGGTAGATGGTATGCCCACGGGAGCAAAAGGTTTAGTCACTGGATTCATTCTATTGAAATATTTGTCCAAATAAAATCCTCCATTTTATGTTAGCCAAATAGTTTTCACTTCGCATCTTCAGTGATAACATCAACTAAACCTTCACCATCTCAACAGATTAAGGAAAGATTTGGCAGATGCTATGTCCAAAGCCAGCAAATAGTTTGGAACATTGTGAAAACTGTCATAGTTTGTTTGTTTGTTTTTCTTTTCTTTTTTTTTTTCATTTTATTTTACGTGGGAAAGTAGCAGAGAAAGGAAAAACGTTAAAAGACAGATATTTGATCTAGAAAAATATATATATGCTTTTTTTCATTAAGTTTTCTCATTTTCTTAATATCTAGGGATGGGGAATATTAGAAGGATAGAAAGAATGTTACAAATAAAATGTTAAATTGAAGGAAAACAATACAGTAATTGATAATTGAGGTATTTAGGTTTTTCGACTTTGATGACAAAGGTTAATGGAGACATGTAGTCAAGTAATTATTATGGATTTTTATCAATCTGACTAACAGTACAATCTTTCCTTGGAAAGCTTATTAGAGCTCTTTCAACATTGCTGGTTTGGCCATCTGCCCAGGAGGCTTCTTTATGTTGTGCATCCATTAACCTGCTAGAAATTCTTCCTGTCTTGGATATCTGCAAGAAGCCTGCTTCTTTAAAGACAGTGATTACTCCTAATATTATTATTAATGTTTATAATTTACAGATCAAAAAATAGAGATTAAAGACCTTGGGAAGGCTAGCATTGCTGGAACCTGGTAGTGACATTCAGTGAAGGTAAGTGAGGCTGACTTCCACAGAGTCAGGAGAAAATCTTGGGTACAACTGGAGATAAGTCAATAGTTGGCAAGGATGGGTAACTAGGCCTTTCTCTCTTAATAACCTCAATTCCTAATAATATATAAGACAAGAGACAATTGCGAGAATTGGAGAAATTTGAGAATGGCAGTGAAAGTTTGAAATGGCTATTGAGGAAATTTGGAGGGAGAGATTACTTCTGGTGGGGCTAGGATCTTCTCTTCATTGTGGTTCCAGTCCTCACGGTTGGCGGATTTTATGCAGCAGTAGGCAATAGTTAACTCTGCTGCTGGAGTATCTAGAATGGTTCTATCCACAGGACAGATTCTATACAACAGCAAAGAGCCAGTGGTCCAAATCCACCAATGCGTAAAGTAATGGACTATGGAGTAACTATCATCTAGATAGACATGAAAATGAGAAAATGCAGTTAAGAGAAACATTATTAACTGGAAGATAAATAGGGGGCCTATTATGGGGTCTTTCTACAGTGGTTGATATATTGGAAGAAAGAAAGTTGGTGAGCTGGAAAACTAAACTGAAGTCATAAAGTACAATATTAAAGTTTAAGATTTCAAGGATAGAATAATTCTGATTTATAATAAGTAGACCAAACTTGTGCCAATGGGAGCGGATCACTGAAAATGACTGGAAGCGAGGGCAAATAAAGTTGAAGAGGTTACGAAAATCTTAGTTTAGGGCATTTCATGGGTCAACTGTGTGGACATTTAAGTCAACCAAGCTCTTAGTGGAATCAGAAGTGTGGAAGAGTATCATGAGTCCAGAGCCAAAATGTTGTGAAAGTGATTGGGTGACCACGGATTTGGCTATGTGGCAGAGGAGGCAGGATTAAATAGTCATGAATGTCAAGTTGGTTTTATTTGGTTAAGAGGAAATAGCTTAAATAATAAAAAAGAAATGAGTCCTTTCTTCCACCATAGCTCCCCTGGTGAACAGGGAGTGAGGCAGTGAGCAGTATCCTGTTGATCATCTGAGAGAGAAGGATACTTGGGAATGGGAAGTAGCATCAAGTCAGTTCACAGGGGATCCACAGACATTTCAGAACAAGAAGGGAAGGGAGTGCAGCTATGGAAGGCAATCAAGGTGGAATGAAGGGGGCATGGTAGAAGGACATCAAGAACAAACAGCAAGATGTTATTACCTATCTAGAACAGCAGACCAAAGATGTATCTGTGCTAGTCACACAAAGACACTAGGCGGTGTCCTTGGATAGATGGCCTTTTTTTCTTAGTGGCTCATTGCAAAGAGGCCTGTAATATAGAAGGAAAAGGAATCAGAAACAAATATTTAATACACTACAGATAAATTACTTAATCTTCATTAATAACTCCAAAATATAGAGATAAGTAGCTTCATTTTTTAAAAGATGAAGCACAGAAACTCAGAGAGGTAAAATATTTATTCCGTAATTATTAATGCCAGCAAGTGCTTAATATAAAACTCCACCTGGGCACCATGGTTCACACCTTAATCCCAGTACTTTGGGAAGCTGGGGTGGGAGGATCACTTGAGGTCAGGAGTTCAAGACCAGATTGCACAACATAACAAGACCCTGTCTCTGCAAAACTAAAAAAAAAAAAAAGAAAATCAGCCAGGCATAGTAGTGTGCACTTGTAGTCCTAGCTACTTTGGAGGCTGAGGTGGGAGGATTGCTGGAACCTAGGAGTTCGAGGATGAAATAAGTTATGATTGTGCCACTGCATTCCAGCCTGGGTGACAGAATAAGATATTGTATTGAAAAAAAAAAATCCAAACCCAGGTCTGTCTGAATATCCCTTCTTTATACCAATTGAAAAGAATTCACATCTAGCTCTGGATGTATACTTGCTCTATATGAGTCAAATAATTTCTATTTCTTTATCTTGAAAAAGTAGCAATAACATCAACTTTTTAAAACACTATTTGACTTTTAATATGGTCAAGTGAGATGTTTTTAAACATATTCTGAAATGAAAATATGAAATCCCACATGAATACATTAACCCCGTCATTCATTGAGAGTATTGTTTTTGTACTGCTAAATCCATAAAAATACAGGTAAATACACTTATTAGATTCAAACATAATGTTTTTTCTATAGCATAAGCCTGTGCTCTAAGGAATTAGTGGTTACAAAATTAGAACTATTCACCTTCATGAGATAAGACCAAACTCTTTTCCACAGGGGAAAATTTCTCCAGCAATGTAGACAGGATCACATTTATTCACATTCTTTTCATCACCTGGTATTATAATATTTTGTCGTTATTGCCTCTCTAGTGGGAGTAAAATGATACCTCATGGTGGTCTTCACTTGCATTTTTCTGATTAATAATCTGATTACTAATTAGACTAAACATCTCTTTTTTATTTGTCATAAATGTTTTCTCTCCTGTTTGTGGGGATTTTTGCTCATTTTTCTATTGGGGTGATTGTTCTTTTTATTAAGATCATCTCCTTAAATGTAGAGTTTGCATCAAGAAGATGAAGTGCCCTAATTCCTCATCAGGACAAGTGTGGATTCTGGGAGGCAAAAGGTCCCTGTAGGACAATAGAGATGCAAATCATAATGCAGGTGGAGCCCCCTCCAGGATGCTCCTGTCCCTGCGGGGTGGGGAACAGGGTAGTTGAGGCAACGACAGGCTTCCATGGAAGCTTCCACAATACCCGTCTTCAGTTCAGAGGAGTGGGGGTTATTTGCCAGGAAATGGATGGTGCCTGAGGCTTTCCCACATCTGTGAAGGAATTTAGCATTCTGTGGAAAGTCCTCAATCTCAAAAACATCCACTGTAGGAAATGAAATTGCAATAAAAATTCCAGTGAATAATGTAAATGAATAAATAAAGTTGAATTTCAGTCCTCAAGCTAAAAACAACAACAAAAAAAGAAAAAGAAAATAAAAACAGATGAAGAAGTTGCAAAAAGTAACATAGTAAATTGGTGGAAGATTCTGAATCAGGGCTGAAAAAGTCCAGTGCTTTTACAAGAATAGCATGACCCCCGAACCTTTTTTTCTTTTTTGACAGAGAATCTTGCTCTGTACCTCAGGCTGCAATGTAGTGGCAAAAACATGGCTCACTGCAGCCTGGCCTCAAGTGATCCTCCTGCCTCAGCCTCTGAAGTACCTAGGACTACAGGCACATGCCACCATGTCCGGCTAAATTTTTTTATTTTTTGCATATTGCCTAAGTTGCCCAGGCTGATCTTATACTCCTGGACTCAAGCGATCCTCCTGCCTCTGCCTCAGCCTCCAAAAGCACTGGGAATACATATGTGAGCCAGCCCGACATGGCCTCCATTCCCTGAGACTCCTCATTCTCAAACAGAGGAGGCCCCCTGGGTAAAGCTATTTGAGTAAGACCATGTAGAATATCCAGCTAGAATGGTTCTTGTTACTTCAGCTTTCATTCTTCTAATAGAAATGAGGCAAAAGGTGCCAGGTACATGGATGACAAAAGAAAACCTGTCAATCTTGAAGATACATAGAATTTGTTGTAAAGCAACCACCAGCACAGCACCTCCCAGTCTGGAGAAAGGTGGGGGTGAATGTAGATTTGATGTGAAACCTTGTGTAAGATATATAATAGGCACTAGAGAAATGACACTTGGAGAAGAAAATAATAAAATATGACTTGCTAGACAGACTGGCTTTGCTGACCAGCTGCAGGTTCTATAACTGCAGCTTACTTCCCCTTTGTTTTGCAGTATTTATAACGCACTTGGCAGATCTGCATTCTTCCCTCTCTGATTGCAAATAAGAAAAGAGGGAGTGAGGGGTTGGCATATAAGAAGAGGACGAAAAGGGATGATTTGCTGTCCTATCCTAATGATATCCGGAAAGAATAACTTGGGCTCTGGGATAGAAGAAACTTATACAAATACAATATTTCAGTGAATTTATTCATTCTTTCATTGACTCCTTCCCACCCTCCACATTCATCATTGTAAGCATTGGATCACTTTCCTTGTATGGTATGGTTAATTGACTAGTGAGAAAAGACCTATTTTTCTACTGAAATGGCAACCTTTCATCTATATGCATTCTTTGCCTTTCCTCCTGCTATAGGTTTTCCAGGTCCTGGCACCCATCTTTTCTTCCTGCTCTTTTCTTTCTCTTCTTTCTTCAGTTGTTTTCAGATTGAGGAGAAAATAGTATCTTTGGAGCATCTCTTATTTACAAGCAGGTTTAGATTACTTCCCTGTTAAATGTACAGGATTTGTCGCCATAGACTCTCAAATGCTAAACTGAAATTCCAGATCTTTAAGGTGGGTGGGAGCAGAACAGAGCTTATTGGTCCCACTTGGACAAGGGCAGAAGTAGATTCGAGGGCGTGTGAGGATGTGGAGAGAGAAGAGAGTTGTCTTAACTCATGAGTGAAACTTTGAAGATATCCACAATACCTTTCCAACATTTGGAACAGGACAAATAATTATGCGTTTCTAATATGATGACATAAAATATATTTATAACTATGCCATGTTCTCTCACTACAGAGTGCAAAACTTTCTGTTAAAAGCAGTACTTTAATTTTCCTCTTATTTCCTCATTTTTTCTTCTTTCTTCTTCTGCTATTATTCTTCTAATTGCTTTACTGATTTATAGACTTAATTAAAGCATATCAACGATCTTATTATCTAGTCCTGTCATTTCACAAAAGAAAAATTGAGAATCAGTGGCATTGTTCAAATTGTTTATGTTCTTCAATAGTGAAGTTCTGGTCATCTGACTTCTACACTGCTGTTCTCTACCCATGATGACTGAGTTTCTACTTTAGGAAACTGCTTCTCAGACATCTTTTTTAAAACTTTTTTTTAAGTTCAGGGGTACATGTGCAGGTTTTTTGCACAGATAAACTTGTGTCACAGGGGTTCGTTGTACAGATTGTTTCATCACTCAGGTATTAAGCCTAATACCCATTAGCTATTTCCTGATCTTCTTCTTCCTCTGACCTCTATAGAACCCTCCAATAAGCCCCAGTATATGTTGCTCCCTCTATGTGTTACCATCATTTAGTTCCCACTTATAAGTGATAACATAAGGTATTTGGTTTTCTGTTTCTGTGTTAGTTTGCTAAGGATAATGACCTCCAGTTTCATGTTGGATTCATGTTCCTGCAAAGGACATGATCTCATTCTTTTTTATGGCTGCATAGTATTCTATGGCTTATATATACCACATTTTCTTTATTCATCTATCATTATGGGCATTTAGGTTGATTTCATGTCTTTATTATAGTGAAGAGTGCTGTAATGAGCATACATGTGCATGTATCTTTATAATAGAACTATTTGTATTCCTTTGGGTATATACCCAGCAATGGTATTGTTGGGTTGAATTGTATTTCTGTCTTTAGGTCTTTGAGGAGTCGCTACACTGTCAGACATCTTTTGACAGACTTGTAGACTGGTTCTGTTTTTTGTTTTGCTTTGTATTGTTTGACATCAGTAAAATTAAGATACAGTCTGACTGTTTAGAGACTGAGCATCTAAGTGCCCCACTACCCCTATGTTGCTTGTGAATATTAATACCACTGAATTTCTGGTAGTGACAAATGGACCCTTCAGAGATCTCAGTAGAGTCCTGATCCTTTATAAATTACCAAAACGCTATTAAGTGTATAGATAGATTTTTCTGGTCTGTGTTTTCTGTGACTTTCCAAAATCAAAAATATCTTAAGTTATATGAGTGCTTTCATTTGTTTTGTCTATCCTTAGAAGCCCATAGTTAGTAAAATTTCACAGCCATGGGACATTAAGTTATGCCACATGCCCAATTACTCATTCAGCAAACATTCACTGAATGCCTGTCACGTGCATTCTACTGACAGGCAGTGAAAATGAAAAGGATGGATATGACTTTTTCCTCAGAAAGCTCATAGACAGTGGCTGAAACAGACATGCAAACCAAAAATTGCTTATGCAGAGCAGGCATCCTATGCCTTAAAATTTAATGAAAATATATATATCTATATATATATTTCAGACAGACAAAGCAAAACCGGAGAAGGCAATACAGCATCAGAAAGGCATTATCTGTTGGCTCCTAGTTGTACCCCACTTATCCTCAGAGAAGGTCCATCAACACTGACCGTGAAGACAAGAAGACTAATCCAAGCAGCACAGCACTGCCCCTGACTGGCACATGCATTGGGACATTTTCCCATCCATCCTCTCACCATGGTGAGAGGAAAGCTTGGGCCAGAGCTGGACTTGGTGGACTATGAATCTAGGTAGAGAAATGGCCTGTTTATTATGAGAAGAGCTGACACCTTGACAAGCTACCAAAAGGGAAGAGTAAATAATCCAAGGCCATCTAGATTCTCCTCTCCTCATTCTTTATACACATACATATGCATCATATACATATGCATATACCTATACATATACATTTATATATGTACATATTTTTCCCCTCCACAATGCCATTATTTTAAAAAGCTGGTGGTGTGTTGTCTGAGCAAATAAACTAGGTACACACATGTGTTTAGCTTTGTGTGAAATCTCAAACTTACACCATTCTCTCTTTTACGTGTTATCCTCATCTCATTTTTAGGGTCAAAATAATGTAAGTTATTTTACGATTCTGTCGATTTCTTCCTCCATATTACCTGTCTTTCTCTAAGATCTTACTAAATTGTAGATTATCTTCTAAACTTAATAACACAGTTTATTTTATTTTTGTTGACAAACCTTGCATGTCTCTTCTTCATATTCAACAGATTCTCTACCTGAACTCCCTTTCTGTTTATTTCTCTCCCATGAACAGTGAGTTCATGGAACTACAAACAACATAGAAATATCAGAATACAGAAAAAATATGAAAGACTTTTGAAAAGGTAGGTGCACTGGATGTATTTTATTCTCCACTCTTTCACCGTGATTGGTGCCCAGGAAGCTGACTGATCTTGACTACATCCATGGATTCTTCCATCCTTTAGCTGCTAGTTGGATTCAACAAATGGGAAGCATCAAGAGACAAGAGGTTAGTTGGATTAAGATATTCATGACTTCACTGCCCCTTCTGGGAGATACTATAGATTGTTGCCTCCTTCTGCTAAAGACTACAGATCTTGGTAGACATCCCTCAACACAGACATATATTCCCAGTTCCAGGAATCCTCCCCTCTTCCCACTTCAGGCCTAATGGTATTAATACCCCTACTAGTACTATACCTTAAGTACTGAACTTTCATTTCTTGGTTTCTTAAGGGCATTCTCATAGAGTTGTGTTGTAGATGGTAGTATATATGAGCCTGAAGCTTAGAACAGAAGTTCTAGAATAGAAGTATAGATTTGGTAGTTGAAGTGTTCAGAACAAAAAAAAGAATATGACTGAAGAGAGAAGCCTAGGGAGTACTAATAGGATACTCCAAGGAATCTTTCTCTTGCTTTCTTTGCCATAATATCCTCTTCTCTTCCTTTAACTATGAGTATATCCTTCATTCAAGAATACATAATGATTAAATGATGTCCATGAAAAAAGAGATTAATAGACACAAAATAAACAAATTTCTTTTTGTAAGGTTTTGTATATAACAGAAAGTTATGGCATATTTGAATTTGTATAATAGCAGGATTTATTATAAATTCTTTAAATTGTGCTATGAATGTGCTCTGTAGAAAGGAATGAAGACAGAAACACTTCAGCTAGACTCCCTTTTCACTAATAACATTTTTCAATGGTGGCTTCAATTGTTTTTCTCCCCTTGATGCGTCATTAATTTAAATGGGGCTGATCTTGATCTCTATAATAATTTTCATTCAGTTGGAAGTTAATTATTTTCATAGATAGAGGAACTCCAGGATAAACCATTTTTCACAGTCTCCCTTATTGCTCTGGAAGGTCCAATTTCCATTTAGCCATAAAAGTGTATTAAAAGTTTGTGTTTTCTTTCACATACGGCAACTCCTTTTGAGTAAAACATTCACCTGTCCTCCTTATTTCTTATGACTCTGAAATGCATCCTGACTGCTTCCTTTACTAGCCAAAATATTTTATAGTCCATTCATTTTAGTGCATTAAGTAACTCAATTCTTATGAAGTACACTGCTGATCTGAATAATAATGTTATGAGTGAAAATGGCACCTTTAGTACTATTACTTTGGGGTTTCAACTTAGTATTTGTTTACTTCCTTGGAATACTCTTGTCCTTGGGTTTTCACATTTTACCTGGCCCTTAATTATTTCCCAATGGTGAAGTATCGATTCTAATAGTAGAATAAGATGGGATACATTCAACCTTATGCACTGTCACCATATGATTTGTCAAATTCCAACCATAAGTGGGATGAGCTCTGTATCCATGACCGTGACAGAACATGGTTTAGCTTGGCCTTTCATTTCAAAAGGAATGTCCTGGCCTTTGTCTCTCTGTGCTTAAGGAGGCACTCTTTGCCCTTCCAAGCAGTTGGAGTATGCTAGGAAGTATGGTCACCAGTCTGGGCAGTTGGTTTTGCAGAATTTTGGAATAACTATCTTCACACATTAAAATATGGAGAATTCTCTATGCCCTATTAATTTTTGAAAAATATTATTATAAAATGAAGTTGATAAAAAGTAATAAAGGTCTGTTCTCTTGATTGATACCTGAATTTCAACTTGGCACCTTAAACATACATTATTTATGCCAAGTGTTATAAATCACCATATGCTCATTAACTACTTGTTGTCTGCACATATAATAGTGTTTTTTAATTTCTTTTTTATATATTTTATTCTACTTGAATAAACGGAAGTAATGCTTCTACTGATATTTACTGAGTAACTGCCCTCATCCTTACACTACTCCCAGAGTTAGAAGTAACTCAGAAGGAAAAATATTAGATTCCAGTTCACCCTCATGTATATTTTTAATGGGGGAAAAGAGGGATACTATAATTGTATCACGTTACAACATAGAGAATAGAATTTAAAAATAATTTTGAACAAGACAAAGAAGGTGATCTCATGGAAGGATGTAGTTATTTCAAGACTCTGGAATGGCATGGAATATAAAATATGGACCTTATGAGACAGCAAGAAAGAACTGTTAGTCAGCGGTCTTTTTGTTTTGATTCCTGCTTGGTTTTTATACATTCTTTTTAAAGTACTGTTTATTTTCTGTTTGAACTGTTTTCTAGATGAACCTTAATATAAATGTACTGTTTAAGGGGAAATGTCAACTCTTAGTCATCTAGAAAAAATGCTTCACTCTGACCTAAGATTAATGGGTATAGATAGCAACAGGAAGCCTGGATTGAAAATAGACCTGGTTTTTGAATCCTCCATTACTGAACACCAATATGTAAAACAGATATAAATGGGGCATCAGTTGCAAAAGAAGACGGGAAGCCTCTACCCACATTTCCACTCTTCCTCTACCCACAGGATTCATAAATTACTGCTATACTTTTTTATTGTTAGAGCATTCAAATGTTAACCTTCATTATTAAGTGAATAAATGGTGACGGCTGACACATTAGCCTCAACTCAAATCCCTTTGTCTGTAGCTGTATAGTCAGTTGCCAAGAAGATATTTTAGTGACAACTAAAGCAACAAATCAATGCAGACAGGGAACAGGGAGGGGGAATGGGATTATATAAAGGTTTTTTTTCCTCTCTCTCTTATTATTACACCCATTTTACCAGAGGAAGTGTAAAGCAATAGGGTGAGGACCTCTCCTTCTGCTGACTCCTTAGCAAACACACTCGAAGGCTACATGTGAGGTAATGTGAGGTTAGCCGTGGGACTCGCTGTTCAAGAAAGCTGGCGAGACTCCCCTTACTCCAAGGCCTCTCAGAGATGCCTAATGGAAGAAGTAGGTGTTTTGGCCTGGATTGACAATCCTCTTGGATGACTCTACAGACCAAGTGCCAAAACTCCACTTCACTTTGTGCTGGAGAGGCAGCACAATAAGTCAGGAACTCACCTGGGGCAGGAGGCCAAGGATTTAAATGGCAATTTCTGTGCTTTGTTCAGGACATCTTCTGGGGGCAGCCCACTCCTATCAACACAACAGGTGTCACAGTGGTATATGTGTGTGTGTTTGTGCGTGCACGTGTATGTGTGTGTTTTCTAGAATAGCTCCATTAATGAAGGAACTAGGAACCAACTAAGGGACTATTTAACTATTGGCAAAATATTCAGTGCATTCTGATTTTCAAGTTGTTGACTTACTGGTTTGAAGCTTGTGCAAATAAACTGGAAATGTTAAATAAGCTGACAAACAGACAAACCCACAAAAGATAATGACAGTCTATTTATTTGCTCTGCAATGACATCCATACAATTATAAAAATATCGGCTTATTCTTTTTGACTATTACTCAGTGATATCCGAGAGATGAGTTGGGATCTCTGTCAAATAGAGTATTCATGGGATGACGTGTATCTGAAAAAGCCACAAGGTACATACCAGCACTGTGCGTCTCTATATTGTATAAATATATCTAATGTCTATTCACACCTCAGTAAGTTTAAAAGTTGTTATTTTCCTGAACATGTTAAATGTTTTGTAGAGTTCTGTAAACAAATTTTAAATATTATGACATCTCAGTAACTACTGCATAGAAAATCTTCATGTCTAGAATAAAAGATAAAAATTTTTTTGGAGCTACATCTCTAATTAGTCAAAACATTTTATCAACTGAAAAGTTTTTAAATCAATTCACTAAGAATATCAAACTGAAATGTGATACTTTATAAATTAAGCTAGAAGTTTAAAAACTAAATATTTACCATTTGATCATCTGATTTTGAAAAATAACAATGACTCATAGTGGCTGCTTGATATTATGTAATCTATTCCATTTGGAAACATAGTTTGAAACTGATTATACTGGTGCCATTTTTCAAACTTTTATTTTTCTAATGAGAATTTGGCGAATTATTACCAGCACATTTGTATGCTAATGGAAACAAGCCAGTTGAGAGCGAAGAGAACAGCTGGTAGAAGAGATAAGAAGGCAACATCTTAGAGTTGGTAAGAGAAGAAGGAATCCAGTGAACAAGAAGAGACATTGTCTTTATCTTAGACACAGTGACTTCAGCCATGTTAGCAGCAGGGAGGGCAGAGTGTTTGGGCTCTGGTGCTTGCAGCTCTTTGAATGCCACAATGGGAGCCTGTGGACTTTTTATTTTATTCACTTCTATTTTCTATTGTACTTCTTATATCTATTGTAAAATGAAGAAGCAGTGTCATCATTTTTTTTTTCTGAGATAGGATTTTATTCTGTTGCCCAGGCTGGAGTGCAGTGGGACAATTATGGCTCACTGCCACCTTTACCTCCTAGGGCTAAAGCTATCCTCTCACCTCAGACCCCCAAGAAACCAGGACTAGAGGAGTGTGCTACCATGCCCAGCTAATTTTTGTATTTTTTGTAGAGATGGAGTTTCACCATGTTGCCCAGGCTAGTCTCAAATTCCTGAGCTAAAGCCATCCACCTGCCTCAGCCTCCCACAGTGCTGGGATTACAGGTGTGAGCCGCCATGTCTGGCCAGCATCATCTGTTGAGAGTAAAAATGGGTAAGAAGTGCTGGAGATTGAATGAGACTTCAAATTATACAAAATAGTTTTTAAATGGAGGTAGGAATTAAATGGGTCACCAGCTCTGTCCACAACACAGTGGATTATCTCTTCAGTTGACAGTAATATTACTATTCCAAGTTTCAAAAATTTGAGCATATGCCCCTCAGCATGGTCACTCCAAGGCCCATCAGTTGGTCTCTTCTTTAGCTTTTAGAGATGTCTGAAAAGATGGCTGAGAGGCTATTTTTATGTTTCTGCCCTGGAGACTCTGAACCTCTTCTGGGATAGGCGCTAATATCATGTGAACAATGGTGAGCCAAGTCATCTTCACCTTTCTCTTATCTCCTTCCTCTCCTTAGCTTCTACCCTCTAATAGTGCCCTCTAGATACATCCTTTAGTTAAAAATAGTTCGAGAATTTACCCACCAATAAATCTATATACTTACAAATGAATGTATACCTTCTACGATAGTAATTTTTACATTAAAATGTAACTCAGAGTATGAATTTTAAAGGAGGTTATGCCCTTCTGACCAACATAAGCAAAGTGATTTGAGTGGAGGACTAACAAGAAATGTGTTTGTTGAGATAGGAGTGCCTGAGACACGTGGATACCAACACCTGGTTCTGGTATTGTAGATCCATTAGGCCTATGCTAGGCTCCATTAGAGTATAAATGTAGAGGTTGGTAAAAGAATTATTAGTAGAGTTTAAAAGTAGCCACAGAATGTGTAGGATGCGCTTGAATGTGAAGACAGAAACCAAACACTACATTTTTCCCTTCTGGTGATTTCTGAAGTGGGTGTCAGAAGACCAAAGCATACATTAAGAAGGAAGTGAAGGGGCTGGGCGCAGTGGCTCACGCCTGTAATCCCAACATTTTGGGAGGCCGAGGCGGCAGATCACCTGAGGTCGGGAATTTGAGACCAGCCTGACTAACATAGAGAAGCACCGTCTCTACGAAAAATACAAAATTAGCTGGGCCTGGTGGCACATGCCTGTAATCTCAGCTACTCGGGAGGCTGAGGCAGGAGAATCGCGTGAACCTGGGAGGCAGAGGTTGCAGTGAGCCAAGATCGCGCCATTGCACTCCAGCCTGGGCAACAAGAGTGAAACTCCATCAAAAAAAAAAAAAAAAAAAGAAGAAGAAGAAGAAGAAGAAGGAGGAAAAGTGAAGGGTAGGGGGTTACTCTATCCCTGATTCTAAATAGTACCGCCTCAAATAGTGCAAGTACTATCCCTGTGGTTCCTGGGGCTCTGGGTGAGGGAGAACGTAGAGCGAGGAAGGGAGTAGCTGTGTGGCTCTCCTAGAACTGGGCACCAAGCAAGCTGTGCCCCAACCTAAGAGGGGGCTAAAGGAATTAACTCTTACCAGTGGCCAGTGGTAGACAAATGTATTTCTCTGTACCTGGGTCTTAGGAGATAGGAAATTCTGGAATGCAGCTGCATGCTGCCCTAGAAAACCATCCACATCATCTACACAAAGACCTCCATGTTAACAGAGGCTGCTAGCAGCCAGTGGAATGGGCTTGGACCTAGCACTACCTTCACATAGTATAGACGTGAAAAACTGCAAGAGGATGTTTGGTTTCCCTCTTTCTTCTTCCCATTTCTAACACCAGAGGAGCTAGACAGTGGGGAAAGAGAGAAACAAATGTTGCTAAGCCAGAACATCCTATTCAATCATTCCCAGATTCTCCCGCCAATGGACAAAGAAGGAGTCAAATAGATCACCATCCCTCCCAACTCAGAGACCAGAGGTAAACTGGAGCAGACCAAGTTAACTTAACTATAAGTTTTAGAGTAACTGCTTAACTGTAAGTTGTAGAGTAACTGCTAAAGTGAACAACTTAACTATAAGTTGTAGAGTAACTACTAAAGTGAGATTTGACAAAACATGCTTGAAGGCAATGGTTGATAAAATATTCACACTTTTTTGTCTATTCTACAGTTCATTTTGTTGAGACTCAATAAACCAATCTCATAAATATAGAAATAAACTCTTTCACTTGCAATGGTTCAACTCAATGATGTGTGTGTGTGTGTGTGTGTGATGGATATGAAAGCCACATGCATTCAGCCAGGTGCAGTAGCTCACACCTGTAATCCTAGCACTTTGGGAGGCTGAGGTGGGCAGACTACTTGAGGTCAGGAGTTCTAAACCAGTCTGGCCAACAGGGTAAAAAACCCTGTCTTTACTAAAAATACAAAAAAGTTAGCTGGTGGTGGCAGGTGCCTGTAATCCCAGCTACTTGGTGGCTGAGGCAGAAGAACTGCATGAACCCAGAAGGCAAAGACTGCTGTGAGCCAAGATGGCACCACTGCACTCCAGCCTGGGCGACAGAGTTAGACTTCATAAAAAAATAATAATAATTAATTTTTTTATAAAAAAGCCATATGCATTCAGTAGAAACCATACTTCAAGGACCTATACAACCATTCTGTTTTTCACTATCAGTACAGTATTTAGTAAATTACAGGAGGTATTCAGCACTTTCTTATCAAATATTTATTGTTTTAGATGATTTTGCCACTGGAAGCTAATAATGTAAGTGTTCTGAGCAAGTTTAAGGTAGGCTAGGCTAAGCTATGATGTTCGGTATGTTGACTAAATGCATTCTTGACTTACAATATTTTCAACTTACAATAGGTTTATCTGGAAGTAACATAATCATAAGTTGAGGAGCCTCTGTACTATATTGCAAAATGAAATACTTTTTAAATGATGCATATTCAACTAATTTTCTCCCACTGAAAATGTTTAATTATTTTTAGTGAAAGCAAAAAGTTTCTGTTCAGTTAATAAATAAAATATTTCTATTTTTTTCATTCTTTAAAATGTAGACTTTGGGGTACATTTTAATCTAAAAATTAGGACAATTGTCGGTGTATACATTTATTTATATATGAGTTATATAGGTTTACTGGTAAGTAAATTCTCAAAACATTTTTTAAACTGGAAGATATATCTAGATACACTTTATTAGAGAAAAGAGGTAGGAAAAGGGGTCCAAAAAAGGAAGGTGAGAGATAGGCAAAAGGAAAAGAAAGAGAAGGAAGAAGACAAAAACTCAGAGGAGAAGAGCTGGTCATGGATATGTGGAGAAGAAAGTAGAGGAGAAGGAGACTTGGGGCAGAGAGGGGCGTGGATCCTAGGGAAGAGAGGATGGCTTGGATTGCTTGGTTCACATGACATCAGTGCAGGTTCCAGAAGAGTTCAGTGTTTTGAGGGCACAAACATAAAAATAGCTTCTCGGCAACCTTTCCTAGAATCTGTAAAGGGAAAGGGAATGACTGGAAGGCCTCAGGCAGACTATACTGAGGGGCATATGCCCACATTTTCATAACTCTGCAGTAATAACATTGCTGTCAACTGAATAGGTAACTGGTAATTTTTTTTTTTTTTTTTTGACAGAGTCTCGCTCTTTTGTCTAAATGAGTGCAGTGATGCGATCTTGGCTCATTGCAACCTCTGCCTCCCAGGTTCAAATGAGTCTCATGCCTCAGCCTCCCAAGTAGCTGGGATTACAGGCATGTGCCACCACACTGGGCTAATTTTTTGTATTTTTAGTAGAGACAGGGTTTCATCATGTTGGCCAGGCTGATCTGCCTGCCTCAGCCTCCCAGTGTGCTGGGATTACAGGTGTAAGCCACCATGCCTGGCCACAACTCGTGGTTTTTGAGGTCAGAGAGGATAGTAGACGGTGAGTGGTAGTGGTCGCAGGGGAGAATTAAGTAGACTCTAAATAAGAACATGTGGTCATGCCCTGTTCTCTGAGGGCATTTGTTAAGCTTTCCATATTGAAATATGAAACTGTCCACTTAATTGAAAGTTAGTGGAGAAATGTAATTTTTTGAAGGAGTAAGTTTCATTTACTTGGCATCAGTTTAAAAAACAAAAGCCCAGTACAAACTTGCAAGATAAGTTTCATCTGCCAGAGAATGACATTGTATTGGGAATAAACAACAGCATCCTTGTTAAAAGAGTCAGAAAAGGTCTAATATGCAAAGTACCCTCTGTACTACTGAAAAACCGCCTCAGTGTGACTCAGAGTTCACTCACAGAAAAATAATTAAGGCCCTGAAAGTCAACAAGTATTTATTAAGAGCTTAAAATATGTTCTACACTGTAGTAGGAATTATGGTGGATCCAGTCTTGCTTTCAAGGAACTTACCCACTTGTAGGTAAATTAATAATTGAAATTGCAATAAAGGGTTGATACAGTTAGGATTAAGTACCTACATGAGTTTTTACAAAGAAAGAATACAAATCAAATTTAATGAACTGGATTTGCGATGTTACATGGAAGAGTGAGAAGACAACTGAGAGAGAAAAAAAGAGAGAGAAAATTTGAAACAAAACATTGCCCCAGGGTTCAAGAGAAACAAAACAAAAAGGAAACAGAAGGTAAGACAGCAGGAAGCAGACACTAGAAAAGAAAAATAAATAAAAGATAAGACCAGGGTGCCTGCATACTTGTCCATTCCTTTTCTATTTTCCGTTAATTAATACATTTGTTTGAAAAAGCATTTATCTCATAAGCACGAGACATGGTGCTGAGCAATGGAGAAACAGAGTTAAAGAAGACATGATCTCTGCCCTTGAGGAACTTACAATTCAAGAAAATCAAAGCAGTAAAGCACTGATTGCACTGCAGTGGATCAAGGATGCTTTGCCAGAAAAGATGTTCATAGCAGTTCAGGAAGAAGGTAATTTACTGACAAGATCTAAGGGCTCTAGGGTTTCAGATGATTTGTTTTCAAGGATGAAAACTGAAGGAAGAATATGCTGAAATTAATGTTGGAAATTAATTCTTCTCTATTCAAGGCGTACTTCCCCACAATTTAGTCCAGTACGTTTCAGTTCATCTGCTCCCATCTAGAGACATGGGTTAGCCAGCCAGGGGTCTCTGCCCTGGGTTCACATTAGAATCACTTTTTAAAAAATGATGCCCAGGTCCCACTGTGGAGCAATTAAATTGAAATCACTTAAGTGAAACCTGGGCAATTGCATTAATTAAAAAAATTTCTCTAGGCAATTCTAATGTGCTTCCAGTGTTGAGATCCACTGAATACTGCTCTAGCAAAGCTTTCCGGGTTGGTTACAGATGTTATAACAGAGACACCTTTTCTTTTGGTGACAGTGATGTCCTCTCTTTATACTTCGCATTTGATACTACACTGTTCGGTTGAGTTCTTGTGATATTTAGTGACTGATGAAATCAATTGTATTTATTTGCAGAACATTCCTGTTTTGAAAGTTTGTCTATTTGCTGCTGGTCCATGTAAATTCACCAAAAAGGTTCCAGCCAAACAATTCTTTCCCAGGTGTATCTAGTGAGAGAAAAGTAAATTCTGACAATAGAAAATTTTCATTAGAATACAATTTTCAAAAAAAAAAAGTGGTATTAGTTATTTGCCCTGATAAATGGTTAAATATATCTATATGTTTTTAAAAGAAAATTAGTAACTTTTATATACAACACATCCATATATTATTGCTATTTAGGGGAATACTATTTCAACTTGTTGTCATGCAGATAACTTTTACCCTCCTACATATTTTGTAGGCAATAAAAAATACAGCTCAAATTTTAAAATTCTATGACTTCTGGAAGCCTTTTGAGTGCTGCCTGGAATTTTGTCTTTGGTCCTCAGTTGGCCTTGGCAGTATAAGGGCTGGGAGAAAAACATTTTTCAACTGCCTGCCTGCAAAATATCAAAAAATATTATGAGACCAGTCAGCGTTGCCAAATTCTTTCTTCTTCCTTTGTCCAGTCTCCCAAAGGAAATATTGGATTCCTTCCTTCTTTTTCCTTTGCAGACAGAAAAACTGAAGCTGCAAAGTTTAAGACAAAATTTCCCTGCCTATGTAGCCTGCCTATGTAGTCTGTTCATCAGAGTATTCAATCCATGAAAGTCTGTAAGAGAGGAAGCAAAGTACCCACTGTCTCTTCTGTGTGACATCTGTTCAGTTTTCTTGCATATTCTTTGTGACCAGTCCAACAATTACATCTAATAAAATAATTGCTAGCAGTTTATTTAAAGTGTTCAAAACTAACAACTCTCTACTTGCTTTAAAAGTTAAGCTTCCTTCCCTTCCTTTCTGAACCTTTTTAGTATAATTTGGACAAAGGACCTTCTAGGTATTATAAAGTCTTACAAATATTAGAAATCTTGTTGAGAACTCATGATTGACATAAAGGCATGGACATTATACTTCATTTAAATAAAACAGGTATAAATAGTGAAATTTCTACGTCAAGAATTATATAAAAGTATAGATATCTATGAATTAATGCAGACATGTATATTGTGGTGAGCTTTAAAATTATAATAAAATAACAGAGATTGTGGTGTTTCTGGTAACTTTTACAGCCTTCTTGTCAAAAGACTTTCATAATTCAGGTATACAAGCTGATGCAGAAACAACATATATTAATGGTGAGGGGATTAAAACATCTGCATATTGGTTAGGAGTCCATTTTTTTTCCTAAATAGAGACAATCTAAAATCTGAAAGAAATGTCTTGTTTTACTGTGGCTTCCATAGTTCAGTAGTTGAGGAAGTAGTGAATGGAATTGTTATGGATTTATTTCTCATTGACAAGAGCAAATTAATTGGTGAAATTAAAGCCAATAGAAATGATCAGAGAGAATGAGCAGCCTGTTTTATTTTGCATATTAATTATTACATTTTGCCAAAGGAATTTTGAAACAGAAAAGTCACGCATAAAATTTCAGGTCCAGATACTCTAAAACAGAAAATAACTCAGAATAAATGGAATGGTCTAGAAATAAATGACACTGTAATTAAAAACGATCTTGATGAAGAAAAAGAAGCTCCTACAGACACAAAAATTAATTTGAAAAGAGCTTCATCTGAGCTGATACCACAGTGTAGTCCTCTAAAATCAGCCTCCCAGTGGTTGGCTGCAAAAGCCATTATTATGATGCGTTCATGTATTAAAGAGATACACATAAAAATCAAGATGGGAAGAACACAGACAAAAATAATACAAAGGAATGGAATGTTGGAATAATTAGAATAATATTTGGAAGGGAATACATCTAAACGAGCCATGATGTGTTGACAGAAAATAAAACAAAGCCCCAAGAGTGTGGCAGAAATTACCTGAAGCCTTTATTTGAAGAACGAGTACAAGGAAAACCTAGGGCCCTTCCCTTTAGAATATGCGATAATATTAACCAAGTACCACAGGCAGACAGAACTCAGATAATATTGTTTTTCTTCTACATTTTTCTATGAAGAAGAATACTGTAAACTAGAAAAGGCAGAGTAATAATTGATGCCCAAAAAGAGAAAGTTAGCATAAAAGAATCTTGGTGATTTCAATCACTGGCTCCAAAATGTTTGCCTTCTGCAAAATTTTTTTTTTAATTAGTGCATTTACTTTATGAAACTCTTTTTAATTTAAAAGAATGCCTTTTGTTCTGATATTGTTTTATTCATTTGTTTGTATAGGTTTCACATATTCTTTGTCTTGTTCACTTCATTTTTAATAAAACTGTGGTGATGGCAGATGTAAATTAATTGTAACGTCTTTATATGGTGAACTTAAAAGTCAATGATGTCATGTTAGTTCCCATTTTTAAGTTTTATTGGTTCACAAAATCCAAATCCTGAGGGTCACTAAGGTTTTCTTTTTCAATTTTTAAGATTTCTTTGAATAAGGAGTAGGTGAACATGATACTAAATAGAAAAGTTACATGAAGTCACACAGTATTTTGCCTGTCCTTGTCTTCTAGCCTCTTCTCCTCTCAGTTTCTCTCCAGAAAGGCAACCATTGTAAATAATTCTGTGCAATATTCTACACAAATTCTGAAATTTACTTAAAAATATCTGTGTTTTTAATACAAATGGTAATACATAATTAGTCTATAACTTGCCTTTTTTTTTTTTACATAGTACTACATATATCCCAGGACATGGGGACCATTATTTTAACTTTCTTTGGAGTTGAAATTAAATATAGATATTAAAATAATGTATTGACATGCCTATGGAATCAGTGTCAAAAATTCTTGAGAAACTCTGTAGGATAAAAATGGTGTCATAACACAGGAAAGGTAAAAATGTTGACACTATGTTTATAAGGCAGGAAAAGAATGCTTTAAAACTTACATACTGGTAAGTTTGGTATCATTCCAAGCAAATTCTGTTTACAAGGCAGGAAAAGAATGCTTTAAAACTTACATACTGGTAAGTTTGGTATCATTCCAAGCAAACTCTGTTTACATTGATCCTTTAGGGACATATTGAAAAATAGGATGTGATGATCTAGAAATAATCATGATTCATAAGAAAAAAATCAATGCAAACCTCATCAAGCTCTCTGAACTAAAATAATAGAAGAACGTCATAGATCTTGTACACTTTGATTGTAACTAGCCACCTGATAATGTGCTTCAGGATCCCTGCATGGACAACGCTGTGGAAAGCAGGGAGGATAAAGGGCAGCTCAAACCTGATTGAGCAATTTTATCCAGAGAAGATTAGTTACTTCTCAGAGGAACTTCAAAGGTTGCCATATTCAATTAGAGTGCTGCAACAGCTTATCAATTAGCATTTTATCAATACATTGATGATAAAGTGGGTGTGATTTTCAAATGTGTGAATAATCTAAATAGGGGAGAGAAAATGAATGTTACTGTATTTGAGTCAGAATTCAAAAAGATCTTAATGTTATGGAAAAATAAACAAATTAAAGCAAAATTTAACTTTAAAGAAGTCCAAAATATTGACTAACCAAGTAGAGGAAAATAGATCTGACTTAATAATTCTTAATTCTTCTTATTAATAATTATTAATAATTAAAGAAAAGTTGAGTATTTTGTAAGTTGATTGCAAATACACTCTTCTTAACACATATTAGGCCCTTCCAACTTGAGGACTGTAACTTTATTTGGATCTAGAAATGCTTTCTTTTTTTTCTTTTATTATTTCCTTCCTTATATTATATTTGTTCTCTCTTTCTGTAATTATTGTTAGACTTTTTGCTCTAGCCCTCTACCTTTCTGTCACTTTGCACCTTTTCATTCCTGTGTCCATGATATGAGTTCACAGCGCCACTGAAACTACAATTAGGGTCTGAGTAAACTTCTGTGATATTCTTTATCTTATAATATGATTCCATATATTTCTATCTTTTTAGAATTTCTGTAAAATTATGGAAGTACTGTTAGCTTCTAGTTCTGGTGTTGATTTATTTTAGTCATTCACACTTCATACACAAAACCACACAATTAGGTCAAATCATGGGAATTTGAGAATAAGAAAGTGGACATTGTGTTCACTGCTTTATCTTTTAACATTTACATTTTAATTGAAAACAATGATTATATATATTTATGGCATATACAATGTGTTGTTTTGATGTATGCACACATGGTGAAATGCTTAGCATATTCACCACCTCACATACTTATTTTTTTCTGCAATAGATCTCCAAAACTAATTCCTCCTAACTGGAAATTTGTACCCTTGACCAACATCTCTCTGTTCCCCATCCCACTGTCACAGCCTCTCAAATGGCTAATAAGTATATGAAAAAATGCTCAACATTGTTAGTCAGCAGGGAAATGCAAATTAAAACCCCAATGAGATATCACCTGATACCTGCTGGAATGCCTGTTATAAAATAAAAAAGATAACAAGTATTGATGAGGGTGTAGAACAAAGGGAGCCCTTGTATGCTGTTGGTGGGAATGTAAATAAGTACAGTCACTCAACAAACTGGATGGAGGTTCCTCAAAAAACTAAAAATGCAATTACCATATGATCCAGCAATCCCACTTCTGGGTATATATTCAAAGGAACTAATATCAGTATGTTGAAGAGATATCTGCACTCCAATGTTCATTTTAGTATTATTCACAATAGCCAATATATGGTAACAACCCAAATGTCTATTGGCAAATGAATGGATAAATAAAATGTGATACATATTGTATATATCATATGTATATATTTTATTATATACATATATTTTATTATCATAAATATATATACACACACAATAAATCACTTGTCTTAAAAAAGAAATACATTTTGTCATGTGCTACAATATGGATGAACCTGGAGGACATTATGCGGAGTGAAATAAGTCAGGCACGAAAACACAAACACTGCACTGTCTTGTCCCAATATCCATTAACATAAATCAATTAGCACCAAATGTGTAATGTGATCATATGAGCATTAAAAGAAATAGTGTGCTCAGGGAACGAGCCCAGAGTCATCAGAGTCTTGTGTGAATACTATATTCAGTTCTATGCCTAATAATATAGAAACTAAATCACATGAGGAATCCTTTAAGGAAGTAGAGATATTTTGCTTGGAAAGAGGCAAGGATAGTCATCTTCAATTACTTGAGGGGCATTATAGAGAAGTTAAACATATCTTAAATAGCTGCAGGACACACACCTAGGATTAATGTTTTTAAAAAGACAACATGGTGAAATTCATATTGGAATAAAAAAACTTGTTAATAATTAGGCATATACAAAGATAGAATGCTAATGGTACCAATAAATTTCCAACCCCAAGTTTTCTGTTTCTTTGGGTTCCATATATTCTATCTGGCATTAAAGTTTGCTCTTTTTAAAATTTGAATTCACCCAATTCCTGGTTATCTTCCTGATTTGACCCACTACTTTGCCTTGATCTCTGATTTTTGTGTCTTCAAATTCTTGACTTCTTATTCAAGCTTCACCTGCACCTTGCTTACCTCTGGATCCTGAAAGCATCCCAGGATTTTCCACATTATTCCCAAACTTCACCTCCAAATCTCCTTCCAAGTTCTGTGTTGTTTTGGCTGGGCCTTGCACACATTCTTGTCTTCTGATCAATGTTAGGTTCCAACAAGTGTTTCACTATCACACTCCCTATTCTAAGGGCCTTCTAACTGGGTTCTGCCACCTTTCCAACGTCCTTCTGTTTTAGGCCTCATTTTTCATAGGTTAACATATACCCTCTCAGCATACTAGTCTGCCAAAAATGCTGCTTTCATTATTGCTTATCATTTTAACATCATTGTTTCAAAACCAATATTTCCCACTAGCTATGGGATGAAGTGCAGACTAGTCAGCTGGGACTGCCATAACAAAATACTATAGACTGGGTGGTTTCAATAACATATATTTACTTTCTCACAGTCTGGTAGCTGGGAAGTCCAAGCTCATGGTTTAGGTCAGTTCAGTTGCTGGTGAGGGCTCTTCCTGGCTTGTAGAAGACAGGCTTCTCACTGTATCCTTGCATGGAATAGTTCTTTGGTGTCTCTACTTATAAGGGCACTAATCCCATCATGAAGCTTCCCTCTCCGGATCTCATCTAACCCTAATTACCTTCCAAATGCACCATCTCAAATATCATCTCTTAGGTGTTAGGGCTTCAACATAAAAATTTGGGAGGTGGATGTAAACATTCTGTCCATAAGAAAATGTGCCTGGATGTCGGTCTAGTTCCACCTGTATTTCTAGCTTTATCTCTTGGTCTTTATCTTTTTATCTCTTTTTGTCTTTGTCTCTTTATCTTTTATCTCCCTTACATAATAATTCTTCTTCAACAAAATCTGTTTATTCATACTTTATTCATGATAGTCTTTTTGCTTTCATGACTCCCTTCCAAGATATACCCGTCCAATTTATTCAAATACTACCCATCTTTAGCTTACTACATTTCTTCTATTATTCTTTGAAACTGTTGTAATCCCATATTTCACTTGTTTTCACAAGAGTGCATGAAGCGGTGGTGGCTGTGTTATTTCTTTTACTATTTCATTGTAATTTTTCTTAATGTAGAGACCAACATCTTGGACTTCTTTATATTGAGCACGTAGGTCTATAAAAGATAATTGCGGCCGGGCGCGGTGGCTCAAGCCTGTAATCCCAGCACTTTGGGAGGCCGAGACGGGCGGATCACGAGGTCAGGAGATCGAGACCATCCTGGCTAACACGGTGAAACCCCGTCTCTATTAAGAAATACAAAAAACTAGCCGGGCGAGGTGGCGGGCGCCTGTAGTCCCAGCTACTCGGGAGGCTGAGGCCGGAGAATGGCGTAAACCCGGGAGGCGGAGCTTGCAGTGAGCTGAGATCCGGCCACTGCACTCCAGCCTGGGTGACAGAGCGAGACTCCGTCTCAAAAAAAAAAAAAAAAAAAAAAAAAAAAAAGATAATTGCTTGCTTGAGTCACCTTCAGTTCATTCATGCCACAACATTTAATGAGCAATTACATTGTGCTAGCAGGTTACATATAATACTTGCATAAAAAATTCCATAAATATACTTCGGTTTTTCAAAATTATTTACTCTTCCTAAAACTTCCATGTCAATACCTTAGAGAAAAAAAGGCCATTTCTCTTTTCACCTTTCTTTTTGTAACTTTACACAGTTAAACTCTGTCTCACTCACCTGGCTCACTACTGACTCAGATTTTGCTTGGGCCCCAAATCTAAGATCACCATTTTTCCCTCAGTTCCATTGAGAAACAGTGAGATGGGGCGAATCAATGTCCTTTTTAACTTTTCCAAATTTCAAAACATCTGAAGAAAATAACTGACATGATTGAACAAAATAAATTAATTACTCCTCTTCTCCATCCTCTTAGTCCACTGTCTGGCAATAATAAACACTAAATAAGTAGCTTGAATATTGAATGAAATAATTCTCAAGCCAATTGCTGAAATCTGGCAGCACAGAAACTTGGAAACATTAGAATTAGAACCAGAATTCAGATTTCAGAGATCATCTAGATCAATTTTTTCAATTTCTAGATAATGGAATGAAAGCATATAGAAGCTAAAATAGTTGTCCCCAGGTAACGCAGAAAGCAGTCAGCCTGGACTAGAACTCAGCTTCACTGTACCCCATTTCTGCAGTCTTTTAACTCCATCCTACAATTTAGACCACACTAGTTCAGTGAGTTTAAAGACTTGCTGGCCTGTAATCCCAGGACTTTGGAGGCTGAGGCAGGTGGATCACCTGAGGTCAGGAGTTCGAGACCAGCCTGACCAACATAGTGAAACCCTGTCTCTACTAAAAATACAAAAAAATTATCCAGGTGTGGTGGCTGGCACCTGTGATCGCACCTGTAATCCAAGCTACTTGGGAGACTGAGGCGGGAGAACAGCTTGAACCCGGGAGGCAGAGGTTGCAGTGAGCCGAGATCGCGCCACTGTACTCCAGCCTGGGTGAGAGACTAAGACTCTTGTCTCACAAAAAAAAAAAAAAAAAAAAAGAGAGAGAGAGAGAGAGACTTGCTGGAGGAGTTTAGTGAAGATGTAACAGAAAAATATAGTTATAATAAAAACAGGTGGGGAGAAAAATGTATTAAGGAAAAGATGATAGATTTACTTAAAAAATAATAAAAGCACATGGTGATTCTAATCTTTCTTTCAAGAGTTTGGTAAAAATCTGCATGAGAACTAAAAGACAAATTAAAAAGCATCTTGTGTTCCTTCCAGGTTACAGAATCTTTTGATTTTTATTCTTTCACCTTCAGTACTCTCATCTGTATTTTTGGTGCTAATCTCTAAAGGGAGTAGGCAACAGTAAAATCTCTGAGCTCTCTGTGGTTGAACTGAAATAACTATTTGAAAACTACTGCTTTGTTTACCTGATTCCAAAATGGGCAAAATGGTTTCACTGTCTGACTGTCTTGTTACTGATTGATCTGATTTTTGGACATTACATATACTGAGCCTTGGAGGAATAGAAAAGCAGCTGTTTTGGGGGATGTCAGCATGCCTTTTTTTTTTTCCCCCCTTGATTTTCTCCTAAAGCTCAGTAAAGTCCATCTTTCAGAATAACATAAATCTACCAACAGACAAAATGCTAAAGGATTTATTTTCTTTATGTGAGAGTAAAATCCTTATTTATTTCTTAAAAGTCTCTTTGACCTCCTACCTTGGGGGAAATTTTTGGTATCTCTGTTCATTTTAAGGCTGTTTCATCTGTCCTTCCTTGAATCTCTGTCTTGCTTTGTCCAACCTAGAGGATAGCAGCATATATTACTTTATATATCTTGTTTCCAGAAACAATCGCCTGTGGTGTTTCCATTATTTATTCTCTCCTTCTTTCAGTGACACTTGGTCTGCTGCTTGCCAAGAACTCTACTTTTCAGGCCAGTGATTCCATTCCCACTAGCGTTTTCTCAGATTTAATTTCTTATGAAAGAAAAAAATATGTTTAATAGTTCTGTCAAATGAGAACTCAGGTTCGAATGAATTAAGCTGGATTTTGGAATATGCTTGTGACCAATGTCTGCATTGTTGATGAAGGTGGTAGTGGTGGTCATGGCAGTGGTAAGTAATGATGGTGATGGTGGTAAGGATGGTGGCAGGTAATGTTGGTGATGGTGTTAGGGATGGTGGTAGGTAATGATGGTGATGGTGTTACGGATGGTGGCAGGTAATGATGGTGATGGTGTTACGGATGGTGGTAGGTAATGATGGTGATGGTGTTACGGATGGTGGCAGGTAATGATGGTGATGGTGTCAGGGATGGTGGCAGGTAATGATGGTGATGGTGTCAGGGATGGCGGCAGGTAATGATGGTGATGGTGTCAGGGATGGCGGTAGGTAATGATGGTGATGGTGTCAGGGATGGTGGGGGGTAATGATGGTGATGGTGTCAGGGATGGTGGCGGGTAATGATGGTGATGGTGTCAGGGATGGCGGTAGGTAATGATGGTGATGGTGTCAGGGATGGTGGGAGGTAATGATGGTGATGGTGTCAGGGATGGTGGCAGGTAATGATGGTGATGGTGTCAGGGATGGTGGTAGGTGATGATGATGATGGCAGGGATGATGGTAGCAATTGCTGTCGGTAATGATGGTGATGGTGGTGAAGACGATAACGGAGTTGATGGTGGTGGGGATGGTAGGGGTCCCTATTTGTTGGTCAGAATGCATTTTCTTTTAAAGAGCCAAATGGTTCTTATGGGATGATTTTATCCCACTGCAGAATAATAAAGAAAAATGTAATGATTATTTAATAGTCTAAAATAACAGCAAGTAATTTACAGCCAGAATTATACTATTTGATGTTTTTTAATATACTTTAAATTTTAGAGTACATGTGCACAACGTGCAGGTTTGTTACATATGTATACATGTGCCATGTTGGTGTGCTGCACCCATTAACTTGCCATTTACATTAGGTATATCTCCTAATATTATCCCTCCCCGCTCCCCGCTCCCCACAATAGACCCCAGTGTGTGATGTTCCCCTTCCCAAGTCCAAGTGATCTCATTGTTCAGTTCCCACCTATGAGTGAGAACATGCAGTATTTGGTTTTCTGTTCTTGCGATAGTTTGCTGAGAATGATGGTTTCCAGCTGCATCCACGTCCCTACAAAGGACACGAACTCATCCTTTTTTATGGCTGCATAGTATTCCATGGTGTATATGTGCCACATTTTCTTAATCCAGTCTATCATTGATGGACATTTGGGTTGACTCCAAGCCTTTGCTATTGTGAATAGTTCTGCAATAAACATACGTGTGCATGTGTCTTTAGAGCACCATGATTTATAACCCTTTGGGTATATACCCAGTAATGGGATGGCTGAGTCAAATGGTATTTCTAGTTCTAGATCCTTGAGGAATCGCCACACTGTTTCCCACAATGGTTGACCTAGTTTACAGTCCCACCAACAGTGTAAAAGTGTTCCTATTTCTCCACATCTTCTCCAGCACCTGTTGTTTCCTGACTTTTTAATGATCGCCATTCTAACTGGTGTGAGATGGTATCTCGTTGTGGTTTTGATGTGCATTTCTCTGATGGTGAGTGATGATGAGCATTTTTTCATGTGTCTGTTGGCTGTATAAATGTCTTCTTTTGAGAAGTGTCTGTTCATATCCTTTGCCCACTTTTTGATGGGGTTGTTTGTTTTTTTCTTGTAAATTTGATTGAGTTCTTTACAGGTTCTGGATATTAGCCCTTTGTCAGATGAGGAGACTGCAAAAATTTTCTCCCATTCTGTAGGTTGCCTGTTCACTCTGATGATAGTTTCCTTTGCTGTGCAGAAGCTCTTTAGTTTAATTAGATCCCATTTGTCAATTTTGGCTTTTGTTGCCGTTGCTTTTTGTGTTTTAGACATGAAGTCCTTGCCCATGCCTATGACCTGAATAGTACAATGGATAATAGTGAAATTGCCTTTCTTGAGAATAAAACACTTTGTAATATTGTCACTTATACTTTTTGCCTTGGCTGTGGTCTCATATTTTTTGTGTATTTCTTGTATGTGAGAAGCAATCATAAATAAAAGAAATAAAATTAGAGAGTGTCTTATGATTTATGTCACTTGAATTAATTTATTTATCAGAAAGTACTTATGAAGCTTCTCCCAAGTATTCAATACTGATTTGGGCACAGAGAGGGATACCATGGCCATTGTTTCCAGGTTGATACAATTTAAGTGAGAAGATCTGATATTCATTTATCCTATAAATATTTACTGAATGCCTTCTATGTGCTAGATGCTGTGCTAAGCAGAGGAGACACAGTGCTTGTCCCAAATGCTAATTGAGAACACACAACTGAAAACTCAATTGCACAGAAGAAATTTGTTACAATGGAAATACAAAAATGTATGAAAATTGGACGAAATAGCATCTAAGTTTCAGGGTGATCAGGGGACACTTTACTTGGGAAGAGGGCATTTTAGCAAAGACTTGGAGGGAAAATTTAAGTAGTGAGGCTTTCCAAGTAGAAGAAACAGAATACATAAAAACACAGAGGCTCAAGTGCATATACCTTATTACAATAGCTGCAGCTAATTCAGTGCTGCTGTATTATGTTATTAAAGGAATAGCGTAGTGTGGGAGAATACAGTACTGATCTGAGACAAGGCTTGGCAGCTGGGCAGATCCCATTGCATGAAAGTCCTTGTAGACCATTCTACATTGGGATTTTATTCTCTGTTGAGTAATTTTCAAGAGAAGAATTATATATTTAAATCTGTAAATTACAAACATCACTGAGAGGTCAGAGTACAAGACAAATGTGAGCAAATATGACTAAAGCCAGGAGACCTGTTGGGTGGCCTTTGAAGGTGAGAACTGATGAGACTCATAACTCATATAGTGATGGTAGTAATGCAATGGTGGTGACTAATATAGAGAATATAAAAGAAATAGTATGTTATGGGATAAAAAAGTTTAAAAATTTATAAGAAGATTTAAGAAGGATTTCCAGGCTACTGACTTACCACATGGAATTGAACAGTGCAAGACAGTATGTAATTAGTTGCTAAGTAATAAAATTTCAATAATAAGCAATTTAAAGCTCACAGGAGTGGGCAATAATTGAAGATAACTCTTTGCAGAAAGTATCAGGACGCAAGCTGGGATATCAGAGAAGCAGTATACATCGGTCTACAAGAGAAAGCAATTTTCCTAAGTGTCTTAGAATTCACTTTCTTGTTTCCTATTTGTGTTCTGGAGTCAATTGACACACAGGGAAGACATTTTCCTCCCCCTCATCAACTCTAAAAAAATGGGGTAAATGGGTTTAAACATGGTCCATAGCCTTTCCCAAATAAAGTTATATTTCTAGTTAGAAAAAATACATAAATTTTCTATCACAGGCCCCAGTAGAGAAGGAGAGGGGAAGGGAAAAATAAGAAAAAAAAGGAATTAATTGGTAATTATTTTCACAGAAAATGGGGAAGAATTCATAGAATAAGATGTTACTTTTTAGGTTGGAAATACTAATCTGCAATTTCCCCAATAAAACAAAACAAACCCCAATGATAAAATCATCACATTGCCACTCTTAAATATTCAAACATCATTTTTTTACTGCTTCCAAACAAGGTTTATAATATCAAGGGACAGATATTTGCCACTTTATTAAAGAGTGCTATAATATTTCCATTTATTTTATCTCTTCCTATTGCCTTCACTTTTGCAAGTGGGTGCAGTATTTGGAACAAAGCCAATAAGATTGTGCCCATTATAAAACAGCCAACTGACGTAAACCAAACAAGAAAATAGAGTAGGGCAATTTATCACCTTCTCCACCCATACTGTGGCTACCTCAGGATAATTTCAATACTCTCAAGGATAGTGGTGTTCTTGTTCATATTTTCAAGGAGAATGTATTCAGATATGTCTATGTGAAATATACATCAATGTCAGTGGGTGACACAATGCTACGCTCAGATAAGGGATCATGATTACAGAGACAGGAGAGGGATACTTCCAAAAAAGTTAAATTATAACTAGATCTTGAAGAATGGATAGAAATTGACTAGTTAGGAATAAGAAATGGTATATTATAAAAAATGAGCCATGTGTACAAAGCCTCAAGGTTGGGCTAAGGGCTAAGCATGGGGTATATTTAGGGGATCTCCAGGATGGATTTCAAATTGAATATTAAAGAATTGTGGCATATGAAGTATGGTATGAGCTAGAAGACTTCCAAATTAGAAATTTAGACATGAAAAGATCTTAGGAAATTTTGAGTAGGAGATGGAGTTAGTGCCATTACTGATTTATGGTGATAAAATATTAACATTGTTAATACTAATGAAATTAATATTAGCTAAAAGTTGGTACTTATTGTAAGTGCTGGACACTTCATAACTAATTCAGTCCTGACAATACTCTATGATGCATGTAATATTATTATTATCCCAGTTTTCCAGATTTGCAAACCGAGAAATAAAGTGGCTAAGGTACTTGTACAAGTAACAGAAGTAGAAGATGAAAGAGCAGGTTTCTGAACCAGGCACAGCCTAGGTTCTTAAGTTCTGCATTGAGTTTGTTATTTGTAGGACAAAATAAAGGGAAAAACTGCTGAGAAAACCACATAGGAGCCTATTCTCATGCATCAGGTCTGAGCTTTTGAGGGACTAGACATTAGTGACAACAGAAAAGGTCTATAGGTGACCCTTTGGTTTTACTTTTACTCAGAGCAAGATGTCTATTTGGGTCAAATTTAAACATTTAAAGAGAGAAACTCTTATTCCCTGCTGCAGGGATTAATCTCACCACTAGCCCTTAGTCAACTTGGTCCATGGAACCATGTCACCAGTGTTCTAACTAATTCACTGGTGATATTTGCTTTTCCTGAGGGACAGTCATTTTCTTAATTCTACTCACTGTGTTTTGTTTCTGGAAATGTTGCAGTCTATTGACTATGTAAACATTGTAGTTGCTTTTACATGAAAACATATAACATTCCTTTTGTACTGTGTGTACTACTATTGGCTTTTAGAAGAAAGAAAATATAAGTGGCTTGGCACCACTGTGAAAGAAAGAACATCTGTTTGCTTTGGAATCCAAGACAAGCTATCCACATGGCTTCCCTCTAAAGCAGATTAGTAAGCAACTTGTGGATATATGATCCCGAGTTTCCTTACCCACATGATTAAGATTTTAATGTCCTCTACAATTGATTCCGTCATTTTAAGGGTTTCATGATATCTATTCTCTGTGGGACAGATTTCCAATGGTACAGGAAGCTATGGTTTTCTCTGATTTCCCCTAACTTCTCTTCTTAGGATTTTATGTCCTTTGCTGATCAGCAAAACTTATCTTAGGATATACTTCCCTGAATCTTTTTTTTTCTTTTTTCTTTTCCCACTCATCCATTTACAAGGTCTTATAATAAACAATGGGTTTACAATAGGAACTGTAATTTCTTCAAGTAAAAAGAAATGAATAAGTTGCAAGTGCTGATAGAAAGCTAGTACGCAGTTTTAGAAAAGATCAGAGGAGGGACACTCAATGCAGTCTTGAGGTATCAGAAAAGGTTTCTCACAATGATTACTTTTAAACTGGAACTTGAATGGTCTTATTCAACATAAGGATAAGGCAAGGCCAAGGGTGGGTTGCTAACAGTAGGCTATCATTTCAGGGAGAAGAAATGGCATGCACAAATGCAAGGAGGTAAAATAATCATTGGTTTAATTTGTTCCACTTGGTCAATCTTTTTTCTTGTTGCAATTGCTTTTGGGGACGTAGCCATAAATTCTTTACCAAGGCCAATGTCCAGAATGGTATTTCCTAGGTTTTCTTCCAGAATTTGTATAGCTTGAGGTCTTACATTTAAATATTTAATCCATCTCGAGTTAATTTTCATATATGGTGAAAAGTAGGGGTCCGGTTTCATTCTTCTGCATATGGCTAATCAGTATGGTATTCCAGTACCATTTACTGCCTAGGGAGCCCTTTACCCATTACTTATTTTTGTTGAAACTTAATATAAGATAAACAGACACTGGGGACTACTAGAGAGAGGGCGGAGGAGGGGGAACATGGGCTGAAAAACTACCCATTGGGTACTATAGGGTCACTGCTTGGGTGATGGGATAATCTGTATCCCAAACCATAGAGCCATACAATATACCCACGTAATAAATCTCCCCTTGTAACCCCTGAATCTAAAATCAAACTTACAATTATTTTTAAAAATAATTATTGGAATGTTTAAGAAACTTTATTTCCATTCACATGCCTAATCAATTACTTGACTCATTTAGCATGGCATTCACAAACTGTGTTCCATAGTGTATTTTTTCTACAAGATTTTAATACATACACTTTGAGAGGAAATGTTCTCTGCTCAAATAATTTTGAGAAACATTGAAAAGGCTGAATTTTAAATAGGAGCTTTATTAGAGCATCTTTTTTTTTAAAAAAATTATACTTTAAGTTCTGGGATACACGGGCAGAACATGCAGGTTTGTTACATAGGTATACACGTGCCATGGTGGTTTGTTGCATCCATCAACCCATCATCTCCATGAAGTATTTCTCCTAATGCTATCCCTTCCCTTGACCCATACCCCCTGACCCACACCCCCTGACAGGCCCCAGTATGTGGTAGTCCCCTCCCTGTGTCCATGTGTTCTCATTGTTCAAATCCCACTTATGAGTGAGAACATGCGGTGTTTGGTTTTCTGTTTCTGTATTAGTTTGCTGAGAATGATGGTTACCAGCTTCATCCACATCCCTGCAAAGGACATGAACTTATTATCTTTTATGGCTGCATAGTATTCCATGGTGTGTATGTGTCACATTTTCTTTATCCAGTCTAGCATTGATGGGCATTTGGGTTGGTTTCAAGTCTTTGCTATTGTGAACAGTGCTGCAATAAACATACGTGTTCATGTGTCTTTATAGTAGAATAATGTATAATCCTTTGGGTATATGCCCAATAATGTGATTGCTGGGTCAAATGGTATTTCCAGTTCTAGATACTTGAGGAATTGCCACACTGTCCTCCACAATGGTTGAACTAATTTATACTCCCACAAATTTATACTCCCACAAACAGTGTAAAAGTGTTCCTATTTCTCCACATCCTCTCCAGCATCTGTTGTTTCCTGACTTTTTAATGATCACCATTCTAACTGGCGTGAGAGGATATCTCATTGTGGCTTTGATTTGCATTTCTCTAACGACTTGTGATGATGAGCTTTTTTTTTCATGTTTATTGGCTGCATAAATGTCTTCTTTTGAAAACTGTTCATATCCTTTGCCAACTTTCTGATAGAATTGTTTTTTTTCTTGTAAATTTGTTCAAGTTCCTTGTAGATTCTGGATATTAGTGCTTTGTCAGATGGATAGATTGCAAAATTTTTCTCCCATTCTGTAGGTTGCCTGCTCACTCTGATGATAGTTTCTTTTGCTGTGCAGAAGCTCTTTAGTTTAATTAGATCCCATTTGTCAATTTTGGCTTTTGTTGCCATTGCTTTCAGTGTTTCAGTTATGAAGCCTTTGCCCATGCCTATGTCCGTAATGGTATTGCCTAGGTTTTCTTCTAGGGTTTTCATGGTTTTCTGTCTTACATTTAAATCTTTAATCCATCTTGAGTTAATTTCTGTGTAAGGTGTAAAGAAGGGGTCCAGTTTCAGTTTTCTGCATATGGCTAGCTTATTCTCCCAACACCTTTTTGGTTCCATATAAAATTAAAGTAGTTTTGTTCTAATTCTGTGAAGAAAGTCAATGGTAGCTTGATGGGAATAGCATTGAATCTATAAATTTCTTTGGGCAGTATGGCCATTTTCACGATATTGATTCTTCCTATCCATGAGCACAAAATGCTTTTCCATTTGTTTGTGTCCTCTCTTACCTCCTTGAGCAGTGGTTTGTAGTTCTCCTTGAAGAGGTCCTTCACATCCCTTGGAAGTTGTATTCCTAGGTATTTTATTCTCTTTGTAGCAATTGTGAATGGGAGTTCACTCATGATTTGGCTCTCTGTTTGTCTATTATTTGTGTATAGGAATCCTTGTGATTTTTGCACATTGATTTTGTATCCTGAGACTTTGCTGAAGTTGCTTATCAGCTTAAGGAGATTTGGGTTGAGATGATGGGGTTTTCTAAATATACAATCACATCATCTGCAAAAAAATATAATTTGACTTCCTCTCTTCCTATTTGAATATCCTTTATTTCTCTTTCCTGATTGCCCTAGTCAGAACTTCCAATACTTTGTTAAATAGGAGTGATGACAGAGGGCATCCTTGTCCTGTGCCAGTTTTCAAAGGGAATGCTTCCAGCATTTTACCATTCAGTATGACATTAGCTGTGTGTTTGTCATAAATAGCTCTTATTATTATGAGATACGTTTCATCAATACCTAGTTTATTGAGTGTTTCTAGCAAGAAGGAGTGTTGAATTTTATGGAATGCCTTTTCTGCTTCTATTGAGATAATGATGTGGTTTTGTCTTTGGTTCTGTTTATGTGATGGATTAAGTTTATTGATTTGTGTATATTGAACCAGCCTTGCATCCCAGGGATGAGGCTGACTTGATCATAGTGGATAAGCTTTTTAATGTGCTGCTGGATTCAATTTGCCAGTATTTTATTGAGGATTTTTGCATTGATGTTCATCAGCGATGTTGGCTTGAAATTTTCTTTCTTTTGTTGTGTCTCTGCCAGGTTGTGGTATCAGGATGATGCTGGCCTCATAAAATGAGTTAGGGAGGAGTCCCTCTTTTTCTATTGTTTGGAATAGTTTCAGGAGGAATGGTATCAGGTCCTGTTTGTACCTCTGGTAGAATTCAGGTGTGAATCCCTCTGTTCCTAGGCTTTCTTTGGTTGGTAGGCTACTAATTACTGCCTCAATTTCAGGACTTGTTACTGGTCTATTCAGGAATTCAACTTCTTCCTGGTTTAGTCTTGGGAGGCTGTATGTGTCCAGGAATTTATCCATTTCTTCTAGATTTTCTAATTTATTTGTGCAGAGGTGTTTATAGTATTCTCTGACGGTAGTTTGTATTGCTGTCGGATCAGTGGTAATATACCATTCATCATTTTTCATTGTGTCTATTTGATTCTTCTTTCTTTTCTTCTTTATTAGTCTGGCTAGTGGTTTATCTATTTTGCTAATCTTTTCATAAAACCAGCTCCTGGATTCAATGAATTTTGAGGGACTTTTCATGTCTGTATCTCCTTCACTGAAGGAGACCTGCTCTGATCTTAGTTATTTCTTGTTTTCTGCTAGCTTTTGAATTTGTTTGCTCTTGTTTCTCTACTTCTTTTAATTGTGATATTAGGGTGTCAATTTCAGATCTTTCCTACTTTCTCCGGTGGGCATTTAGTGCTATAAATTTCCCTCTAAACATTGCTTTGGTGTGTCCCAGAGAGTCTGATAGATATGTTGTGTCTTTGTTCTCATTGGTTTCAACTTATTTATTTCTTCCTTAATTTCGCTATTTACCCAGTAGTTTTTCAGGAGCAGGTTGTTCAGTTTCCATGTAGTAGTGTGGTTTTGAGTGAGTTTCTTAATCCTGAGTTCTAATTTGATTGCACTGTGGTCTGAGAGAGTGTTGGTTATGATTTCCATTCTTTTGCATTTGCTGAGGAGTGTTTTACTTCCAGTTATGTGGTCAATTTTAGAATAGGTGTGATATGGTGCAGAGAAGAATGTATATTCTGTTGATTTGGGGTGGAGAGTTCTGTAGATGTCTACTAGGTCGATTTGGTCCAGAGCTGAGTTCAAGTCTTGAATATCCTTGTTAATTTTCTGTCTCATTGATCTGTCTAATATTGACAGTGGGGTGTTAAAGTCTCCCACTTTTATTGTTTGGGAGTCTGTCTCTGTAGGTCTCTAAGAAGTTGCTTTTTGAATCCCGGTGCTCCTGTATTGGGTGTATATGTATTTAGGATAGTTAGCTCTTCTTGTTGCATTGATCCCTTTACCATTATGTAATACACTTCTTTGTCTTTTTTGATCTTTGTTGGCTTAAAGCCTGTTTTATCAGAGACTAGATTGCAACCCCTGCTTATTTCGGTTTTCATTTGCTTGGTAAATCTTCCTCCATCCTTTTATTTTGAGCCTATGTGTGTCTTTGCCCGTGAGATGGGTCTCCTGAATATGGCACATCAATTGGTCTTGACTCTTTATCCAATTTGCCAGTCTGTGCCTTGTAAATGGGGTTTTTATCCCATTTACATTTAAGGTTGATATTGTTATGTGTAAATCTGATCCTGTCATTATGATGCTAGCTGATTATTTTGCCCATTAGTTGGTGCTGTTTCTTCATAGTGTCAATGGTCTTCACATTTTGGGTTGTTTTTGCAGTGGCTGGTACCGGTTTTTCCTTTCCATATTTAATGCTTCCTTCAAGAGCTCTTGTAAGGCAGGCTTGATGGTGACAAAATCCCTTTGCATTTGCTTGTATGTAAAGGATTTTATTTCTCCTTCACTTATGAAGCTTAATTTGGCTGGATATGAAATTCTGGGTTGAAAACTATTTTCTTTAAGGATGTTGAATATTGACCCCCACTCTCTTCTGGCAGAGGGTTTCTGCAGAAAGATCTGTTATTAGTCTGATGGGCTTCCCTTTGTGGGTAATGTGACCTTTCTCTCTGCTGCCCTTAACATTTTTTCCTTTATTTCAACCTTGGTGAATCTGACGATTATGTGTCTTGGGATTGCTCTTCTCAAGGAGTAACTTTGTGGTATTCTCAGTATTTTCTGAATTTGAATGTTGGCCTGTCTTGCTAGGTTGGGGAAGTTCTCTTGGTTAATATCCTGAAGAGTGTTTTCCAACTCTCCCCATCACTTTTAGATACACTAATCAAATGTAGGTTTGGTCTTCTCACATAGTCTCATATTTCTTAGATGATTTATTCATTCCTTTTCATTCTTTATACTCTAATCTTCTCTTCATGCTTTATTTTATTAAGTTGATCTTCAATCTCTGATATTCTTTCTTCCACTTGATCGATTCAGCTATTGATACTTGTGTATGCTTCACGAAATTCTCGTGCTGTGTTTTTCAGCTCCATCAGGTCATTTATGTTCTTCTCTAAACTGGTTATTCCAGTTAGCAATTTTATCAAGTTTCTTAGCTTCCTTGCATTGGGTTAGAACATGCTCCTTTAGCTCAGAGGACTTTGTTATTACCCACCTTCTGAAGCCTACTTCTGTCTATTCATCAAACTCATTCTCTGTCCAGTTTTGTTCCCTTGCTGGTGAGGAGTTGGGATCTTTTGGAGAAGAAGAAGTGCCCTGGTTTTTGGAATTTTCAGCCTTTTTGCACTGATTTTTCCTCATCTTCATGGATTTATCTACCTTTGGTTTTTGCTGTTGGTGACCTTCAGATGGAGGTTTTTGAGTGGACATACTTTTTGTTTATGTTGATGCTATTGCTTTCTGTTTGTTAGTTTTCCTTCTAACAGTCAGATCCCTTTTCTGCAGGTCTGCTGGAGTTTGCTGGGGGTCCACTCCAGACCCTGTTTGCCTGGGTATCACCAGCAGAGGCTGCAGAACAGCAAAGATTGCTGCCTGCTCCTTCCTCTGGAAGCTTCGTCCCAGAGGGGCACCTGCCAGATTCCAGCCAGAGCTCTCCTTTATGAGGCGTCTGTCAACCCCTGCTGGGAGGTGTCTCCCCATCAGGAGGCCTAGGGGTCAGGGACCCACTTGAGGAGGCAGTCTGTCCCTTGGCAGAGCTTGGGCACTGTGCTGGGAGATCCACTGCTCTCTTCAGAGCTGGCAGGCAGAAATGTTTAAGTTTGCTGAAACTGCACCCACAGCTGCCCCTTCCCCCAGGTGCTCTGTCCCAGGGAGATGGGAATTTTATCTATAAGCCCCTGACTGGGGCTGCTGCCTTTCAGGGATGCCCTTCCCAGAGAGGAGGAATCTAGAGAGGCAGTCTGGCTACAGTGGCTTTGCAGCACTGAGGTGGGGCTCTGCCCAGTCCAATCTTCCTGGTGGCTTTGTTTACACTGTGAGGGGAAAACTGCCTACTTAAGCCTCAGTAATGGTGGATGCCCCTCCCTGCACCAAGCTGGAGCATCATAGGTGGACTTCAGACTGCTGTGCTGGCAGTGACAATTTCAAGCCAGTGGATCTTAGCTTGCTGGGCTCCATGGGGGTGGGATTTGCTGAGCAACACCACTTGGCTCCCTGGCTTCAGTCCCCATTCCAGAGAAGTGAACAGTGCTGTCTCACTGGCATTCCAGGCACCACCAGGGTAAGAAAAAAAAAATTTCTGCAACTAGCCCAGTGTCTGCCCAAAGGGCTGCCCGGTTTTGTGCTTGAAACCCAGGGCCCTTGTGGCGTAGACACCCGAGGGAATCTCCCTGGTCTATGGGTTGTGAAGACCATATGAACCTGGTACCTCAGTTGGAAAGGCAGAAATCACCTGCCTTCTTGTGTTGGTCTCGCTGGGAGCTGCAGACCAGAGCCGTTCCTATTTGGCCATCTTGCTCGGGAATCCTAGAGCATCTTTAATACATCAGTGTGCATTATGGCACAACAAATGAAGAATTGAGGGTAAGCGTTCTCCCACACTTACTTGACAGTAGAATGGTTTATTCTACATAAAGATTGTTTAACAATTTGTGGAACTAGTTAAGAGTTCTATAGAATAAACTTTGTCACCGCTGTTCTAGTATCATGGTAAGGTTTTGGAAACCCTAATGCCAATGCTGCAACACAAAGCACTGAGGTAAAAGCTACAGATGTGAGCATATATGCATTCCAGCCATACTATTTTGGACCAGCTACTAGGATTTTAAAGATTGCTCAAGTTAATTTTAAAAACCATCTTGGCTCACGCCTGTAATCCCAGCACTTTGTGAGGCCGAGGCGGGTAGATCATGAGGCCAAGAGTTCGAGACCAGCCTGACCAATATGGTGAAACCCCATCTCTACTTAAAAAAAAAAAAAAAAAAATAGCTGGGTGTGGTGGCATGTGCCTGTAATCTTAGCTACTCAGGAGGCTGCGGTAGGAGAATCGCTTGAATCTGGCAGGCAAAGGTTGCAGTGAGCTGAGATCATGCCACTGCACTCCAGCCTGGGTGACAGAGTGAGACTCAAAAAAAAAAAAAAAACCCTCTAATATATGAAATATCCTGAGTCATGGCATTGAAGAAAGCAACGGAGTTTGTATCAATCTAAGACAGGATTACATTTCAATCCTCCAAGATTGTTGATAGGAAAGGACCTAGATTAGCATCTTACAATCAATTCCAGCATAGCCTAAATCTGTTTGTCTTTTACTTAGAACATAATGTTACGTGAGCATTTCCTTAAGTTCCCTAGGTAGTATTCCACTGCAGAGGACCAGTATTAAGGTATATGTTCTGGGTTATATGGAGTTCACTCACTGGCAAGACCTCTGAATAAACAGAATTTATAATAACATTGGTATTTTCCATATTCATTTGGCAAAGATCAGCTTCCACATTGAGATGATTTTTCAACCCGTGGATGAGGCAAACAAAATCTTCTAATAGCTTTCCATTACTTAAAAGGTTAAAAACAGAGGAGAGGGGGGATCTTACAGATAATGACAACTCTTCCTTGTTCTTTTTTATATAAATGAATGGATTCTCAATAATTACACCAAGTGACCCATCCTATCATCATCCCTCTATCATCCTAGAAATAGATGAGAACCCAATCAGCTGATTTATGACTCATTTGGACAGTGATGGAAATGGAGAGGATCATTCTTTTCAACAGGCCCCAAATCCACCCCATAACTATCTTTAAAGTTGAACCCATGACTGAGGAAGCACCAAAGCATTTCCTTATTTTGGCAGTTTATTTTTTTTTAAATAAGTATTAATCATCTTACTTCCTTTCCTTCTTTAGATACAGAATTTTTCCCTCAAAGAAAAAATTATCTATATTAGTACTTTCCTATACCCTAATTATTTAAAAAATCCAAGAATATGCTTATAGGCCCAGTCTCATTAACAATATATTCTAAGGTACAAGCTCTCATTTCAATATAAGAGCAAAGGAAAGCAGGGTGTATAAACTGAATCTGCAAGGTCCTGATCACAGGTAGTTAAATTTATTGTAGACCACTCAATAGCTTTCCAAACACTGGCCTTCTTATTTCTCATGTCTTGAGTTCATCCATTAAGATATATTTGGGCAATTAGCATCAACCATTTTTGTTCTTCCATAATTTGCCTGATCATAATTTTGACAATATTTATCTTGTTAAAAATTTGGTCTAAACGTCTCTTACAACGAGCTAAGAAACGTCAAATAATGGTTTGTTCAACCCTGGGGCAAGCCCCATTCCTAAGCAGATTCAATCAGGAGCACCTGCATGATATATAAGTTACCCAGGCTTCCTTGTCTATAGGGACCCTTTCTAGTTCCAGATAGAACAGAAGTTTCATGTTTGCTCAAATTCATTCTGATTGTGTATGAAATACACCCGTCTTATAATGGACTCAATTTAGTTATTAGTACATGCATTCATTCATTCACTTATTAACTTATTTTTCTACCTGCATCTGATGCAACACATCTCACCTTTTTGTACCAGGTAAAACAGAAACAAACAGGCAAAACCTGAACAAACCAAATAAAAATTGATTTTGTCTTCCACTTGAGAAAATGCAACTCTAATGTCCTTAACAGTTTCTTACTGCCTCCAGGTATCCTTTCTTTTTTATTTCTCTTTCTTTTTCTCTTCCTCCTTTCTCTATTTTTCCTTTCCTTGAAGTTCAGGTTCAGAGGTCCCCTTCCTCTGTGGCCCTGCTCCAGCACGTAGCAGAGGGACTGTGTTGAAACAGCAGAAGCCCACAGTCAAAACTTTTTTTTTTTTTTTTTTTGGCTGCAGACAGCCATTTAGAGACACCCTCTGTTGCTTCAGATATATCCCAGCCCTATGTCATTGGGCTTCCTTCTCCACATGTGGGGACTGCCCTTGGGGCTCATCCACTGTTTCCTACATTTGCACATTCTGAAACCATGAACATCCTCTCACCATTCAAATCAGAGGTCAAAAGACAGATCTAGAGAAAATTACTGTCAAAGCTATGCCCAGTCTCCCTACTAGTCACTTGATTAACTTAATATCACTTATTGTACACCCAATGTTTACTTAACATGGTCCTCACAGTTGCAGATACAAACCCTCAAAGCCGCTCAAGTGAGTTCATCTGCCACTGTGCTTCACACTGGCCACAGCTGTGCCAATGGATCAGGGTAGGGCAAATGACAAATGGGTAAACTATACAGAGGTAAGGATGCATCAGTCGGAGCTACCAGGGACTATTTCCAAAAGATTAGCCTTTTAAATGTGCATCCCTCCTTATTCAGTCATATTGCCCTCTCTGGGGCCACTTACATATTCTCTTAAATACATTCAGACTTCAATTAAGTCCTTCTCTCTTCAGGGATTGGGTATAATGCTCTTTATTGATCCCAACAGTTCCAAATTTTCTTATTTTATTAAATATGTTTATAAGCAAACAGATAGGGTGCAGATTAGTATAATATTAGTATTTTCCTTTTCTAAAATGAGAAGGAACATTGTTCATGTAAATCATACTTACAAAAATAAATTCACAGGTATCTCATACCTAAAAACAGTAGAATTTTATATAGTATATATCTATATATAAAATATATAAATATATTAAAATGTATATATGTATATTCAGATATATATAAAACAATGTATCATTTTCCAGGAAAGGTTCTTTAATAGACACATATATCCAGAATAATTCAAATACAGATCATAATTAGTCCCAGTGGTTCCTCATTAAAAAGGAAAGGAAAAGAAAGGGAAGACAAGGAAAGAGAAAGGAGGTCAGGGAAGAGAAGAGGAAAAAAGGAGTGAGCAGAGGAGGTGAGGGAAGGAGAGGGAAGGGAAAACATTGCAAGACAGAAAATACAATGTCATCTGTAGAAAATCAAATTTGAGTGAGTAATTACTAATTTGTGTACTAACAGATAACATTATTGAGTGCTCATTATCTGCTGGCCTATGTATTATGTGCTCTACATGCATTATCTCATTTAATACTTACAACAATTTTATAGTTTTTTTTTTTTTCATTGTAGAGAGAAGGTGACTCAGGCTTAGAAAGGTTAAGTAACTTGTCCAAGGTTATGCAGCTCTGCACTGGGATCCAATAGTACTGTCAGCTTCAATCTGTACTCTTTATATCTTCTCTCATGACTGTTAACAAATAGAGTGCACAAATAATAATCTACTGGATAATAAGTTCAACTGTGTCCTGCAGCCAGTGCTTGCCTAAGAAAATCAGCAAAAGTGAGACAATAAAGTCAACCAGTGCATCTAGATGGTGACTTGATTATCTTGTTTTTGTCCTGATTATAGGCTGTTGCCATTTTTGTGAGTCAAAATGGTTGAATATTGGCAATTTTATATAATTAAGTCTAATAAGTATGCCTATATGTATACATATATTTATCTATGCATACACACAAATTTATGAATTCATAATGATATTCAATGTTTATTTAGTATATACTGAATTTGAGAAACTATTTTAAATACTTTTATAATTTTACTGTCTTCCCATCAAACTTATGAGGTTGGTGCCATTATTTTCCTCGTTTTATAAAAGAGGAAATTAAAGCTTGAAAAGTTTTATAACTTGCTAAAAGTCACATCAAAAGTGACAGAACCAGGGTCTGTTCCTTATTAGTCTGATTTTAGTACTAATTCTCTTGATCACAATGATATATCAATCCATATTTAATATATGTATTTCTATACGTTTGGGAAAAATCCATGCTAAGGTAAAGATTTTTGGTTTTTTTGGTTTTAACTTTTTGCATGCTTCCTTCATATATCTCCTTTCATTTAATAGATCTTCCATATTTTTATTTGATATTTAAAGGGATGAAAGTTAAAACAGTTAAGTAACTCAAAGTCACACAGTGATTAATGACTGGAGTAGAACTCAAATTTATCTTAGTATGATGCATGATAAACCCAAACTTATGGAAATTCTGATGCTTAATTGAGAAGTAGTTTACATAAAGAGAATAAAACCTATCTTGTCTTGCAAGCTAATTGCTAAAGATGTGCATCAGTGATACCCACTGTAGACTCATTAATCTTTTGTAGGAAGTTCAAGTCCCTCTGCTTTTCAGAGTTCCCACTAGTGATAGGAATATGTATGTCATTATTGACCTCTTCTTCTCCCTCATTCCCCAAATTCAATTATACATTTTAAAACTTAGCATGTCTTCTCCATCCCTTTCCTTTCTTTCTACCCTAGGTCCTTTCTTTCCCATGGATCATTGCTGTTACTTAGGTACTAATTTTCTGCTCCTGGTTTTGTCCCTTAAAATCCGTCCCCTTCACAACTATTTCAGAAATTTACTTAAAATACAAATTTATTCATAGTACTTCCTTTTTGAGAACCCTCATCAGATCCCCATCCACTATACCATGAAGTCTGAGTTTCCTAAGTAGAGCACATACGTTTTCGACAGTTCAACTTCTTTCTGACTCTCAGCCACCTCCTGTCGCCTCTCCCAGACTCAATTTAGCATTTCCAGCACCACTGAACTTACACGCACTGCAGTTTCTGGCCGTGTTACATTTACTCAGATTATTCTCTACCGCATCATCATAATTATATTTATTTTTAAGACTTTATTTTTTAAGGCAGTTTTAGGTTCATAGCAAAATTACAGAGATTTTTCATATACCTCCTACCCTCACACATGCACAGCCTCTGCCATTTTCAACATCCCCCATCAGTGTTACATTTGTTACAATGAATATACACTGAACACATCATTATCACCCAAAGTCCACAGTTTATATTGGGGTTCACTCTTGGTGTTGTACTTTCTATGAGCTTAGACAAATGTATAATGACATGTACCCATCATTATATTATATGGTGTTTTTTTCACTGCCATAAAAGTCCTCACGGCTCCACCTATTCAGAACTCCATCCCTGGCAATTTCTGCCAACCATTGATCTTTTTACTGTCTTCACAGTTTTTACCTTTTCCAGGGTGTCATATAGTTGGATTTATACAGTATGCAGTCTTTTCATATTGCTGTCTTTGACTTAACAATATGCATTTAATGTTCCTTTATATCTTTTCGTGGCTTGATAACTTACTTGTTTTTAGCACTATGTAATACTCCATTGTCTGGATGTACCACAGTTTATCTATTCATTCACCTGCCAAAGGATATCTTTTTTGCTTCCACATTATGGCAATTATAAATAAAGCTGCTATACATGTCTATGTGCAGGTTTTTGTGTGGACATGTTTTTAACTTATTTGGGTAAATATCAAGAAGTATATAATTATTTGCTGGATCTCATGGTAAAAGTATGTTGAGTTTTGTAAGAAACCACTGAATTATCTTCCAAAGTGACTGTGCCATTTTTCAATTCCACCAGCAGCAGGTGAATGCTCCTCTTGCCCCACATCCTCTGCAGGATTTGGTGTTGTCAGTGATCCAGATTATGGCCATTCTAATAAATGTGTAGTAGTAATCTCATTGCCTTGATTTGCATTTCCCTGATGGCATATGACATAAAGTATCTTTCCATATGCTAATTTACCATCTGTATGTTTTTCGTGAGTTATCCATTAAGATCTTTGGCCCATTTTTGAGTTTACTTATTGTTGATTTTAGGAGTTCTTTGTACATTCTGGATAACTGTCTTTTTTCAGATGTGTCTTTCAGTCTGTGGGTTTGTCTTTTCAATTCTCCCAGTCTGTGGCTTCTTTTCTCATTGTCTTAACATTGTCTTTCAAAGAGAAGTTTACAATATTAATGAAGTTCAGTTTATCAATTATACATTTCATGGATTGCCTTTAGTGTTGTATTTTAAAAGTCATCACCATACCCAAAGTCATGCAGGTTTTTCTCATATGTTACCTTCTAGGATTTTTATAGCTTTCCATTTTACAATTAGGTCTTTGATCCACTTTGAGTTAATTTTTGTGAAGGGACTAAGGTCTGTGCCTAGATTCATTGTTTTTTTGCATGTAGATGTCCAAGTATTTCAGCATAATTTGTTGAAAAGACTATCTTTGCTGCATTGTATTGCTTATGCTCCTTTGTCAAAAATGAGTTGACTATATTCATGTGGGTCTATTTCTGAGCTCTCTATTATGTTCCCTTAATATATTTGTCTATTATTTTGCCATTACCACACTGTTTTGATTACTACAGCTTTACACATATTTATTTTTTACAATACATTGTTGAGATAGGTACCATATTGTTCCACTTGAGAACACTGTCAGGCTTGGGTTAACTTAGCTACTGTTTGGAGGTGAGGAGGGAAATGCACTTTTTCATAGACATTTACAAAGATGTACAATCTTCCCTTGATTTTACTTTCCTTTGATTAAAATCCTTCCTCTGCCATGTCTGTCTCATAAAATTATGTGCATAATCAATTTTCAATGATTCTGTATGACCAAACTTAGCAAACATACTGTTTGTCATGGAGGCAAACCATGGTAGCTGATTACCATTTTTTAATGAGAGTCAGGGTTACAATACTTACCATTATCACACTTATTTTAAGCTGCAGGCCTTTACTCAGACCATGTTTCTCAGAGTCACTTCTCTTTTAGTATATGTGATTCTATTCTCAGTCCTAAGTGAGATGCCAGTCTTCCGTGTTCCTGGAGGAGTAAACCTTTGTCCTGACAGGTGCATGTAGTTCAGATGTTTGTGTCTAACTTGAGTCACAACAGATTTTTCTCTCAAGAATTCCAGTATAGGAGCTGTCCTTATAAAGACTAATACACTCCATTTTTCTGTTTGTTGTAATTATTTTTACTGTTTCCCATAGATGTTTTGTTTCTCTTTTCTACCAGGTTGTTAGCAACATGAGTACAGGGTCTGGATCTTACCCATTCAAGAGTGTATTCCCAGCACCCAATGCCTGGCATATAGTAAGTGCTCAATAAATTTTTAATGAATAAATTAATACATTTATAGACAAAACATTAAGTTGTTGTGAAGTCACAATAATCCTTTGGAAAGGTAATTACGTCAAGTAAAATTAAATATCAGTTACTCTTATGAGATAATATTAGTCTGGGTTGTTGCGTTAGGATATTTCTATTAACTTCCACTTAAACAGAACAACCCACAGACCAGGGACAAACTATTCACTAAGAACTACTTGTTACTCCAAATCAAGTTGATTCAACTTATCAGGAAAAAGGTCCACACCCTACCAAAAGCACATGGCTTAATACGTCAAAATTTGTTGAGTTTTTTTTTTAATTTTCAAAATCTTCTGACCTTAACGATGAATTTCCTCTAGAAGCAATATTTTCAGTGAACACTAAATTTTGCAAATACTTCTTTTAAGGAATTGAATCATGAAACTATGAGAACTGGCAATTCTGAAATCGTTAAGGCAGGCCAGCAGGCTAGAAACTCACACAGGAGTTAGTGCTGCAATCTTGAGGTAGAATTTTTTCTCCAAGAAACCTTAGTTTTTACTCCCAAGGTTTCAACTGATGGATGAGGCCCTGCATTATTAAGAAAAATCTCATTTACTTAAATTCAACTGATTGTACATGTTAACTATATATACAAAATATTTTCATAGCAGCACCTAGATTTTTGTTTGATTAAAGAACTAGGGGGGGGCGGAGCAAGATGGCCGAATAGGAACAGCTCCAGTCTCCAACTCCCAGCGCCAGCGACACAGAAGACCAGTGATTTCTGCATTTTCAAATGAGGTACTGGGTTCATCTCACTGGGGAGTGCCGGACGATCGCTGCTGGTCAGCTGCTGCAGCCCGACCAGCGAGAGCTGAAGCAGGGCGAGGCATTGCCTCACCTGGGAAGCGCAAGGGGGAAGGGAATCCTTTTCCTAGCCAGGGGAACTGAGACACACAACACCTGGAAAATCAGGTAACTCCCACCCCAATACTGCGCTTTAAGCAAACAGGCACACCAGGAGATCATATCCCACACCTGGCCGGGAGGGTCCCACACCCACGGAGCCTCCCTCATTGCTAGCACAGCAGTCTGTGATCTACTGGCAAGGCAGCAGTGAGGCTGGGGGAGGGGCGCCCGCCATTGCTGAGGCTTAAGTAGGTAAACAAAGCTGCTGGGAAGCTCGAGCTGGGTGGAGCTCACAGCAGCTCAAGGAAACCTGCCTGTCTCTGTAGACTCCACCTCTGGGGACAGGGCAATAACAAACACAGCCAAAACCTCTGCAGACGCAAACGACTCTGTCTGACAGCTTTGAAGAGAGCAGTGGATCTCCCAACACGGAGGCTGAGATCTGAGAAGGGACAGACTCCCTGCTCAAGTGGGTCCCTGACCCCTGAGTAGCCTAACTGGGAGACATCCCCCACTAGGGGCAGTCTGACACCCCACACCTCACAGGGTGGAGTACACCCCTGAGAGGAAGCTTCCAAAGCAAGAATCAGACAGGTACACTCGCTGTTCAGAAATATTCTATCTTCTGCAGCCTCTGCTGCTGATACCCAGGCAAACAGGATCTGGAGTGGACCTCAAGCAATCTCCAACAGACCTACAGCTGAGGGTCCTGACTGTTAGAAGGAAAACTATCAAACAGGAAGGACACCTACACCAAAACCCCATCAGTACATCACCATCATCAAAGACCAGAGGCAGATAAAACCACAAAGATGGGGAAAAAGCAGGGCAGAAAAGCTGGAAATTCAAAAAATAAGAGCGCATCTCCCCCGGCAAAGGAGCGCAGCTCATCGCCAGCAACGGATCAAAGCTGGACGGAGAATGACTTTGACGAGATGAGAGAAGAAGGCTTCAGTCCATCAAATTTCTCAGAGCTAAAGGAGGAATTACGTACCCAGCGCAAAGAAACTAAAAATCTTGAAAAAAAAGTGGAAGAATTGATGGCTAGAGTAATTAATGCAGAGAAGGTCATAAACGAAATGAAAGAGATGAAAACCATGACACGAGAAATATGTGACAAATGCACAAGCTTCAGTAATCGACTCGATCAACTGGAAGAAAGAGTATCTGCAATTGAGGATCAAATGAATGAAATGAAGCGAGAAGAGAAACCAAAAGAAAAAAGAAGAAAAAGAAATGAACAAAGCCTGCAAGAAGTATGGGATTATGTAAAAAGACCAAATCTACGTCTGATTGGGGTCCCTGAAAGTGAGGGGGAAAATGGAACCAAGTTGGAAAACACTCTTCAGGATATCATCCAGGAGAACTTCCCCAACCTAGTAGGGCAGGCCAACATTCAAATCCAGGAAATACAGAGAACGCCACAAAGATACTCCTCGAGAAGAGCAACTCCAAGACACATAATTGCCAGATTCACCAAAGTTGAAATGAAGGAAAAAATCTTAAGGGCAGCCAGAGAGAAAGGTCGGGTTACCCACGAAGGGAAGCCCATCAGACTAACAGCAGATCTCTCGGCAGAAACTCTCCAAGCCAGAAGAGAGTGGGGGCCAATATTCAACATTCTTAAAGAAAAGAATTTTAAACCCAGAATTTCATATCCAGCCAAACTAAGTTTCATAAGTGAAGGAGAAATAAAATCGTTTACAGATAACCAAATGCTTAGAGATTTTGTCACCACTAGACCTGCCTTACAAGAGACCCTGAAGGAAGCACTAAACATGGAAAGGAACAACCGGTACCAGCCATTGCAAAAACATGCCAAAATGTAAAGACCATCGAGGATAGGAAGGAACTGTATCAACTAACGAGCAAAATAACCAGTTAATATCATAATGGCAGGATCAAGTTCACACATAACAATCTTAACCTTAAATGTAAATGGACTAAATGCTCCAATTAAAAGACACAGACTGTCAAACTGGATAAAGAGTCAAGACCCATCAGTCTGCTGTATTCAGGAGACCCATCTCACACACAGAGGCATACATAGGCTCAAAATAAAGGGATGGAGGAAGATTTACCAAGCAAATGGAGAACAAAAAAAAGCAGGGGTTGCAATACTAGTCTCTGATAAAACAGACTTTAAACCATCAAAGATCAAAAGAGACAAAGAAGGCCATTACATAATGGTTAAGGGATCAATTCAACAGGAAGAGCTAACTATCCTAAATATATATGCACCCAATACAGGAGCACCCAGATTCATAAAGCAAGTCCTTAGAGACTTACAAAGAGACTTAGACTCCCATACAATAATAATGGGAGACCTCAACACTCCACTGTCACCATTAGACAGATCAACGAGACAGAAAGTTAACAAGGATATCCAGGAATTGAACTCATCTCTGCAGCAAGCAGACCTAATAGACATCTATAGAACTCTCCACCCCAAATCAAGAGAATATACATTCTTCTCAGCACCACATCGTACTTACTCCAAAATCGACCACGTAATTGGAAGTAAAGCACTCCTCAGCAAATGTACAAGAACAGAAATTATAACAAACTGTCTCTCAGACCACAGTGCAATCAAACTAGAACTCAGGACTAAGAAACTCAATCAAAACCACTCAACTACATGGAAACTGAACAACCTGCTCCTGAATGACTACTGGGTACATAACGAAATGAAGGCAGAAATAAAGATGTTCTTTGAAACCAATGAGAACAAAGATACAACATACCAGAATCTCTGGGACACATTTAAAGCAGTGTGTAGAGGGAAATTTATAGCACTAAATGCCCACAAGAGAAAGCAGGAAAGATCTAAAATTGACACTCTAACATCACAATTAAAAGAACTAGAGAAGCAAGAGCAAACACATTCAAAAGCTAGCAGAAGGCTAGAAATAACTAAGATCAGAGCAGAACTGAAGGAGATAGAGACACAAAAAACTCTCCAAAAAATCAATGAATCCAGGAGTTGGTTTTTTGAAAAGATCAACAAAATTGACAGACCCCTAGCAAGACTAATAAAGAAGAAAAGAGAGAAGAATCAAATCGATGCAATTAAAAATGATAAAGGGGATATCACCACCGACCCCACAGAAATACAAACTACCATCAGAGAATACTATAAACACCTCTACGCAAATAAACTGGAAAATCTAGAAGAAATGGATAATTTCCTGGACACTTACACTCTTCCAAGACTAAACCAGGAAGAAGTTGAATCCCTGAATAGACCAATAGCAGGCTCTGAAATTGAGGCAATAATTAATAGCCTACCAACCAAAAAAAGTCCAGGGCCAGATGGATTCACAGCTGAATTCTACCAGAGGTACAAGGAGGAGTTGGTACCATTCCTTCTGAAACTATTCCAATCAATAGAAAAAGAGGGAATCCTCCCTAACTCATTTGATGAGGCCAACATCATTCTGATACCAAAGCCTGGCAGAGACACAACAAAAAAAGAGAATTTTAGACCAATATCCCTGATGAACATCGATGAAAAAATCCTCAATAAAATACTGGCAAACCGGATACAGCAACACATCAAAAAGCTTATCCACCATGATCAAGTGGGCTTCATCCCTGGGATGCAAGGCTGGTTCAACATTCGCAAATCAATAAACATAATCCAGCATATAAACAGAACCAAAGACAACAACCACATGATTATCTCAATAGATGCAGAAAAGGCTTTTGACAAAATTCAACAGCCCTTCATGCTAAAAACGCTCAATAAATTCGGTATTGATGGAACGTACCTCAAAATAATAAGAGCTATTTATGACAAACCCACAGCCAATATCATACTGAATGGGCAAAAACTGGAAAAATTCCCTTTGAAAACTGGCACAAGACAGGGATGCCCTCTCTCACCACTCCTATTCAACATAGTGTTGGAAGTTCTGGCTAGGGCAATTAGGCAAGAGAAAGAAATCAAGGGTATTCAGTTAGGAAAAGAAGAAGTCAAATTGTCCCTCTTTGCAGATGACATGATTGTATATTTAGAAAACCCCATTGTCTCAGCCCAAAATCTCCTTAAGCTGATAAGCAACTTCAGCAAAGTCTCAGGATACAAAATTAATGTGCAAAAATCACAAGCATTCTTATACACCAGTAACAGACAAACAGACAGCCAAATCAGGAATGAACTTCCATTCACAATTGCTTCAAAGAGAATAAAATACCTAGGAATCCAACTTACAAGGGATGTAAGGGAACTCTTCAAGGAGAACTACAAACCACTGTTCAGTGAAATAAAAGAGGACACAAACAAATGGAAGAACATACCATGCTCATGGATAGGAAGAATCAATATCGTGAAAATGGCCATACTGCCCAAGGTAATTTATAGATTCAATGCCATCCCCATCAAGCTACCAATGACTTTCTTCACAGAATTGGAAAAAGCTGCTTTAAAGTTCATATGGAACCAAAAAAGAGCCCGCATCTCCAAGACAATCCTAAGTCAAAAGAACAAAGCTGGAGGCATCACACTACCTGACTTCAAACTATACTACAAGGCTACAGTAACCAAAACAGCATGGTACTGGTACCAAAACAGAGATATAGACCAATGGAACAGAACAGAGTCCTCAGAAATAATACCACACATCTACAGCCATCTGATCTTTGACAAACCTGAGAGAAACAAGAAATGGGGAAAGGATTCCCTATTTAATAAATGGTGCTGGGAAAATTGGCTAGCCATAAGTAGAAAGCTGAAACTGGATCCTTTCCTTACTCCTTATACGAAAATTAATTCAAGATGGATTAGAGACTTAAATGTTAGACCTAATACCATAAAAATCCTAGAGGAAAACCTAGGTAGTACCATTCAGGACATAGGCATGGGCAAAGACTTCATGTCTAAAACACCAAAAGCAACGGCAGCAAAAGCCAAAATTGACAAATGGGATCTCATTAAACTAAAGAGCTTCTGCACAGCAAAAGAAACTACCACCAGAGTGAACAGGCAACCTACAGAATGGGAGAAAATTTTTGCAATCTACTCATCTGACAAAGGGCTAATATCCAGAACCTACAAAGAACTCAAACAAATTTACAAGAAAAAAAAACCAACCCCATCAAAAAGTGGGCAAAGGATATGAACAGACAGTTCTCAAAAGAAGACATTCATACAGCCAACAGACACATGAAAAAATGCTCCTCATCACTGGCCATCAGAGAAATGCAAATCAAAACCACAATGAGATACCATCTCACACCAGTTAGAATGGCGATCATTAAAAAGTCAGGAAACAACAGGTGCTGGAGAGGATGTGGAGAAATAGGAACACTTTTACACTGTTGGTGGGATTGTAAACTAGTTCAACCATTATGGAAAACAGTATGGCGATTCCTCAAGGATCTAGAACTAGATGTACCATATGACCCAGCCATCCCATTACTGGGTATATACCCAAAGGATTATAAATTATGCTGCTATAAAGACACATGCACACATATGTTTATTGCAGCACTATTCACAATAGCAAAGACTTGGAATCAACCCAAATGTCCATCAGTGACAGATTGGATTAAGAAAATGTGGCACATATACACCATGCTATGCAGCCATCAAAAAGGATGAGTTTGTGTTCTTTGTAGGGACATGGATGCAGCTGGAAACCATCATTCTTAGCAAACTATCACAAGAACAGAAAACCAAACACCGCATGTTCTCACTCATAGGTGGGAACCGAACAATGAGATCACTTGGACTCAGGAAGGGGAACATCACACACAGGGGCCTATCATGGGGAGGCGGGAGGGGGGAGGGATTGCATTGGGAGTTATACCTGATGTAAATGACGAGTTGATGGGTGCAGCACAGCAACATGGCACAAGTATACATATGTAACAAACCTGCACGTTATGCACGTGTACCCTACAACTTAAAGTATAATAATAATAAATAAATTTAAAAAATATATATTTAAAAAAAAAAAGAACTAGGAACTGTGTCACAATCAAATTGACACACAAAATTAACTATCACAGTCATACAGTCATGATAGATATTGATGAGCTTATAGTAAGCCTGATTCATCGAGTGGTATTTTTGTTCATAGAAGTGAGTTATGGCAGTATCTTTACACAGACCCATACAGCAAGAGAGACAGAGAGAGAGAAAAAGAGGAAGAGAGCACAGATATAACATGCTCTTGCTTCAGAAAGTGAGACATTTGCATGATCAGGAGCAAAAGCTTAGCTATGAGACTCCTTTGATTTCAAGTCTGAGCACCATCTCTTACTAGCTGGCACTACATAACTTACCCATTTAATGTGGCTTAGTTTTCTTATCTATAAGAGTCAGGATAAAAATAGTACCACCTTTGACATTGGGCCAATCGTTTTTAGATAATCAAAAATTGTTCGTTTTTCTCAGTATTAGCTCCCTGAAGTCAGGGGAGAGAGATGTAATGCAGCGCATGTTCACACATTCCCTTGAAAATGAAGCCACAGCCCCTTGACAGGCACACGGAGAAGTGCCAGAGATGGCCATAGATGGTAAAGCAAACAGCTTTAGCCTAGTGGCTTTCTGCCTGTCACTAAAATAAGCTCAAGCTAGGAATAATATGATAATGGGGATTGGGGCATAGTTTTGACCCTATCTCCTTAGTAAAGAAAAGCTTTTACATACATTAGCCTCAGAAGCCATTTCAAAGTCCTATGATCAAAGAAATCCAACCCCAATGTGAAAAAGTAAAATGAGGAAAAATACAGATCCTAAATGCTTTCCATACCTGATAATTTTTGTTTCAAAAGAAAAAAAGCACTCACAAATTCACCCTGTATAGAGGTCATAGTCATCAACTTAAAAGTCTTAAAAAATCCAGCCAATTACCTCATACATACAATGATAAATAAATAAGAAAATAAATAAACTGATGTGACTATGTTTCCACTGTTTTGTTTAAAGGTTGTTTGCTTGAGCATGATGGTTGCAATGCCACGTAAATGCAGAATACTAATTGTGAAAGGTGAAATCAAGACCTTGCCGCTCCAAATACTCTCTCTAGCTCTCTGATTGTACCTGCTCTCATGCTCCAACCCCTTTCCTGACCTCCACATCACAAACTGACAGACCTTAGGGAAAATAAGGGGACATTTTAAAGCAAAAATAAATCTGTCATTTTTATAGTCAAAAGTGTCACAGCTCAAACATCAATGGTGTTTCGGAAGAGTCAGTAATGTATTCTGTATCCATGCTTACTGAAGATGTCATCAGTAGTAGTTATTCCATATGAAAGTTATTTTTGAGTTGCTCTTGCATTGTAATATAATCATCAATATTATGTCTTTGCCTTAAAAAATAAACTCGCATTTTATTTGCTGGGCCACACTACATAAGCCACATCAATTTCTTATTTGATAGAGAGGTACTTATTTGGTCGGCTCACCACAACCTCTACCTCCTAGGTCCAAGCAATTCTCTCTTTTTCAATAAAGAAAGATGTTTAGCACTATTGTCTTTATTCAAATAATTGTCATAACCATGAGGTTATTTTTCAAGTTACAATAAAATCAAATATATTAAATTTTTTAGATATTTTCTAATTTAAAAGTATCTTAAATTATTTGATAAATACTAAATTATGAGTGAGACTAGATCCTATATGATCTCAGCTTAGTTTAATAGGGAAGAAGGGATAAGCAGATTTATATACTGTATTCACTGTTTTGGAAAACTCTCTGTTCTTATCTATAACTTCACTGCTATAGCCACCAGGTTATTACAACAATCCTTATTCAGAGGTGAGAAGGCTGTGGAATACAATTAACTTTAATAAATACATAAGCATAATTTTGTATAAGCATAATTTCTCATTAACATATCAACTATTTATACAGAGAAAGTGGCCAAAAGTAAAATAATAGCTTTTATTTATTAATATATCCTATGCATGTTGTGTAGTAAAGTACAAAATTAATAATTTTATCTTATTAACATATTCCCTATAGTCTATGTGAATTGTCTACATACACATACATCACAATTAGAAATACAATGGCAAAAAGATTCCATTCACTGTGCAACTAAAAATAAGCAAGGTCGATCTTAGCAGGATATACACAAATATACATACAGAAACACAGGTCTATAAAAATTTTATGTTCAATATTTGTTTACTGAAAAATTACAACACATCAGAAAGGGACAAGAGAAAAAACTTGAATAAGTAAACAATATTTCTTGATATGAATACTCAACACTATAAAAATGTTAATTATTTATAACAGACCGATAACAATTCCACAAAGGGCTGGGTGTGGTCACTCATGCCCATAATTCCAGCACTTCAGGAGGCCAAGGTGGGGAAATCATTTGAGCCCAGGAGTTCAGGACCAGCCTGGACACTACAGGGAGACCCTGTCTCTATAAAAATTAAAAACCATTACCCAGGTATGGTGGTGCACACCTGTGGTCCCAGTTACTCTGGAGGCTGAAGGGGGAGGATTGCATGGTCCTGGAAGGCGGAGGTTGCAATAAGCCAAGATTGCACTGCTGTACACTCCAGCCTTTGCAACAGAGCAAGACCCTGTCTCAAAATAAATACATAAAATTTAAACAAATAATTTCATAAGGATAAAGGGATTCACAGATTTTTCTTAAGTCATATAAAATAGCATGAAAGTATAATAAAGATAATTAAAAATAAAACACTAATAAGTTGTACTTATAATTAGAGCATTTGAATATATTATAAAATTTACAATAAAAAATATTCCTGCGGGTGTAAGAATAGACAGATCCAGCAATGGAATAGAACGGAAAGCCCAGAAATAGAACTCAGTGTATGGAATCATTTAATAAATGGTAGAACCAGCTTTCAAATTTGTGGAGAAAGTGTAAACTGCCTGATAAATGTTTCTGGATTTATTTTTAAACTATTTTTTAAAGTTGATATTAGATCTTTTTATACCTTATTCTAAATATAGTTTATATAAATTACAGTTTAAACTATAAAATATATAAATTAGCTAAAGGAATTATCATTAAATATTAACTTCTTTGGGATGGAGAAAGTCTTTTTAATTGATACCATGAGTATCAATAGATAAAACACAAGTAAAAAATATCTTCTATAAAAGGACAAAGGGTAAATGTAACTGCCAATTGTCAAACACATGAACAGTATAAAACTTCAAAAATCAATAAAATAGCTAAAACTTCAAATAGAATATTTTATTTATCTGATTCACAAAGCTTTTTAGTAATTATTCTTATTTTTGTTACTAGCTATAGGAAAATATCATTATCATGAATCATGATTGGGATTGTGCTATCCAAAATAGCAAATGTATATAACTTTGGCCAATGATCTCATTTATAGATATTTATCCTAAGAAAGCAATCAGAGATCTATTTTAAAAAATAATGTACAAGGAAGTTTGCTACACTATTATTTGCTAGAGTAAAAAATTAGAAATAACTTAAGTGTCACCAATTGAGAATTATTTAATGAAATTGTAGTATGCCACAAAACTAAGTATCATGTACCCATAAAAAATGATGCATTAGAATATTTTCAAATGTCATCTAAAAATGTCTGTGATTATCTTTATTTGAAAATGTTACTGCTCAGTACTAACAGCAAAAGTCATAGAGTGTGAGCCTACAGGCCAAAGCTCTCCACAAACATGTTTTGCTGGCTTCTCAGTATTTTACGACTGTGAGCCAAGATTTAAAAATTGAAAGAGTAAGTATAAAAATCCAGATTTTCAGTGTTTCTTTATAATTCTGAATATGTGACAACTCTGTGTCCACATTCTCACCCAGCTGTATCTCGACAGTGGAGTAGTTGACAGCTTTTCTGATTTTCCCCACTCCAAGGCCTACCAGCTGCACAGTGTGTACATGTTAACTTATGCCAGCTTCCTTCCTTTGCTCTTCAATCCTTTGCCTGGCCCCAGTGAAATAATGCATTGATATACACAATGTAATCTAAAACTTTTAAATAGTACATGTGTATGTGTATGAGTGTATTGCATGCTCATGTACGTGTGTAGGAAGATAAACAAGATTTCAAAAGCAGTAAAAATTCACAGGTGCTTTCAACCATTCTATACAGTCTTTGACAATGGAAGACATATTGATACTGTTCACTGTTTTATCCACTGAAGTCATCTAGAGAAACTCATCTCTTGAATAATCAAGTAAAGTGGATGGCCCTTGTGAGTCAAATATAAATGATCCAGAATATTTTTTCTTTGTTTTACTTCTTGAAATGCTCTAATTTGAAAATCGGAAAAAGAAATAATTTTTACTTTTTAATGTCCAAATGCAGATGAAGGTTTCAAAGCAGAGAAAATATATATGAGAGATCAATCTCATGTGATTTTTAAATTAAAAAGAAAGATATAATATCTTTGAGACTTAATGCACCCGTCATTGGCAATGAATTCTGCTCTGCGATATAAAACATAATGCTCTACAGGAAACAATTTATTCTTGTCTGATCTTTGGAATTTTGTTTAGATTTCAGGCTGCCAATGGAAATTCTCAGAATACTCTTCCTTACCCTTGGCAAATAGTTGCAGCATGTCTTAAAACACGCCCTCTCCAGAAGCCTTTCCTTAATTTCCCTCCCTTCTTGCAGGACTACATAGGCAGCAATTACAGTGATGCTGTAAAATAAGCATGTAAGTCATTGGATCACTATTTAGTTTGTCCACTAAATAAGTCCAGGATGAAATCACTGGCACAGAGGTGTCAGTTAATTGAGGAATCAGACAGCCAGAGGGATACACTGGGTGAGAAAACACCCTTATTTCAAGGACAAACCTCTGCTATGACATTGAAGAGAATACACAAATGAACTTGCCAAGGAAATTGCTTTCCTTCTCTAATATATGATCTCTTGCTCCAGTGCTACAGCTAGCTTTTAGTGAGTTAGTAGGTATATATGGAGCTAGATTGAGAGAATTAGTTCATGCTCGTACGTTTCAATATTGAGAGTGAAATGAAGATACAGATAGCAATTTGAGTCTAATTTTCAAGCCTGCATGGATGAAGGGTCACAGAAGGAAGCTGAGATGTACCAGGATATTGAAGGTGGGAGGATTGAAGATAGTGACAAAGAAAACCACAGCTGACACAAAGCTGAGACCTCTTCCATAAGGCCAACAAAGCCAAACTAGCAAAAATTCAAGAGAGATTGAGCTGTTTTCTTTTTGTAGATACACAGGGTACAGTGTTTAGGAAAATGCAGATCTAAGGGAGAAGTGAGTGACATCATCTCTGACCTCTCAGTCAGCATCATATGGATCCTAAGAGAACTCAAGTAAAATTAGAATCCTAAGACTCTTTTAGAGCTGAAAGAGATGTTAGAGTCAAATGTCCTCATTGCCACAGGGACAAAAATCAAACTCAGAGAAATGAAATAGCATCTCTGGAATGACAATGCACATATTTCAATATCACAGACCCCTTCCCTTTTCATGAGTTTAGATCAACATTGCTATTTAAAAACAAACAGATCAACGTGAGAAATGGAGAGGTGGTTTGGGTGGACAATGTGTCTACTGTCAATCTGCCTGAGTTCCTGAAAAAAGCATCATCTTGCATAATTAAATATTTTATTTTTGAGATGAAATGTATTCTAAAGAAGAACCCCTCTCAGATTACACCCCAAAGTCCTAAATTAAAAAAAAAAAAAAAAAAAACATGTGCACATAGTGACTCAGGAGGAGAAAACAATAGAAGTAGCTACCAGTTAGTTAATCACGCCAAATAGGTAGTTTGCAAGAAAGTAAAGGCAGTATCAAGTTTTAAAATTATAGAAAAAACCCTCACTTAGATACATTGATAATTTGGGATTGGTGCTTATTTCACATAGTAGGTTTATTTAATTTAGTCATGAAATTTGCCCATGAACGCTATTGCTAAATCATGTACTTCTTTCCCCACCCTGTTTATTTGCTGTTCACTATATCACCTAACCATGGAAATCAGTTGAGTCATCATTAACAATGCTTATTATTGTTCATTATCCTTCAAAAGTGTACCATCCGGGAGGGGGAGGGAGAGCATCGGGATAAATAGCTAATGCACATAGGGCTTAATACCTAGGTGATGGGTTGATAGGTGCAGCAAACCACCATGGCACACGTTTACTTATGTAACAGACTTGCACGTCCTCCACATGTGTCCTGGAACTTAAAATAAAATATTTTAAAACTACGAATAGTTAAACAGAAGTCACACATGACACATTCTTGCTCTGGATATCCATAATCTGCTGGGGTTTGTTCTACATACAGGATAAGTAAACAGAACAGATAGTTCTGTTCCCAATTGCTTCCCGATACTACATAAACGCTGCCACGATCTGCACCCAAGGTTCAATTTCTGGAAGTGTTGGTGAACAGGAAACAACTATTAGCAAATTTATGTATTACAAACTTACAGAGTCCAGAAATAAATGGCGACGAATATAAGAGGATGCGACTTCATGAAAATTGTTATTATATGGAATAAGTAGAGCAAAGCTACACAATTCACCTGAGCTTAAGACATTCATGAATATGTTTTCTAAACAACAGAAAGTACTAAAACAAATCTTAGACAGACCTATTGCACAGATGACAATTTTACAAACTGTAAAGGTAAGTATCTTTCTACTACTTCCAACCGAGCCAGAGCCAACTATTGCTCTTAGACCTTTAGACCCTCACTCATCAGTATTTTCTTTTGTTCAGTTGTCTTTCATAATTCTTTTTTTCTTTTTTTTCTTTTTTTTTCTGTTTTTTAGACAGAGTCTCGTTCTGTCACCCAGGCTGGAGTGCAGTGGTGCAATCTCGACTCACTGCAACCTCCGCTTCCTGGGTTCAAGCGATTCTCCTGCCTCAGTCGCCAGAGTAGCTGGGATTATAGGCACCCACCACCACGCTCAGCTAACTTTTGTATTTTTAGTAGAGACGGGGTTTTGCCATGTTGGCCAGGCTGGTCTCAAACTCCTGACCTCAGGTGATCCGCCTGCCTCGGCTTCCCAAAGTGCTGGGATTACAGGTGTGAGCCACCACGCTCGGTCTCATAATTCATTATTATAAATAAATAAATAAATAAATAAATAAACAAACAAACAAACAAAAGCAACGAAACCAAATATTTTAAAAGGCTTTCTCCTTAACCTACCTTTCCTTTAAATCACTTCTTTTTTCTATTTTGCTTTATATTCAGATTACAAAATACGGCTCTGTCTGTCCACCTTTTTGTTTTTTATCCATCCCAACCCAAGCACTACAATGCATGTAACCAAAACTACCTGTCACGATTTCTTACCCTTTGACTTTTATATCCTTGTGTACTTTATTGAAAATGATTCACAATTTTCCAATTCGTTTAATCCCAGCATATGAAAATATTGTTTGAGTTCTATAGCCACATTGAGCCTTTAAAGTAACCACTTAAGGGTTTGTTTTGTTTGAGAAGGAACGTGTGGTTCATACTTAGAATAAAGAAGCCAGCTATAGGGTGTTAAAAACTTGGTTATAAAACTTGGGATCATATCTAAACAGAAATTAAGCTTTATTTAAGAGGCTTCCAATCTTTATTTTAAAGCACAGCTTGGAAATCTGAGGATGTACTGGGCATTGTGCCAAACACAATGAAAACTCTCCCCACCTCACATCTTCATCCCTGTCCCCTGCAATGCTTGCTTTTGGTCTTTCTGTAGTCTAGCTACTTCCTCCTCCCTGCTCAGACAGAGCTGTTCCCTCTGTGACTTACTAGTTTAGCACTTGTTTATGTTATGTCGGCTTTATGCACAGTCATTTGTTATTTTAATAACAATACAAAAAAGAAAAAAAAACAACATTGAGCAAAATGGTCAAGCTGTCACCTTTGAGCTTTACAGTGGGCTTTGAAAGCAACCAAACAAGGAAGAGCCAGAGGCAGAGTGTTCGTAAGTTACATTCCTAAATGCAGACACAGAGCTGAGAATGCTTTTTCATTAAGAACAGGGACTAAGAGGCGGCCTATGAATGAGGATGATTCTGTCCTTGGAACACTTGAGCTAAGTATTTCCTTCCTTGTATACAGCCAAGTATGAACCAGAGAGAACTCTGGTTGGGGGATGCACAGACCTTTCACCTAGGGCTAGGATGAGATTTGGCCATGGCACACTGGAGAGGGCCTTCTCAGCAGGTTGTGGTGGGCCATCTCATCCCCAAAGGACTAGCAATACAATAGGTCTGTATCGCTTCTCTTGCTATGGGAGGTCAGCTCTAGTCTGGTTATGGCCCCTGAATTCTAGGATGACAAGGCTGTGTCTCATCTGTGGAATAATTTTTCCAGATAAACGTTTTGTAGTAGTCACCATATCATAAACAAAGTTAAGTCTTTTATCCTAGCCAGTCCCAGCAGAAGAGTAACATGACATGAGAGCATGGGAAACTGTCCTGTGGGGTTCTTCAGACAACCTACACCATCTCCTACATCCTACACTCGCTGAACATAGAAAAGATGAAGGAAAGAATGGACACATATGTAGAAGAGAAGAATTTCGCTAAAAGGAATGAAGTTGTCAAGATAAATAATTAAGAATAAGAAAGAAAAAATATGAGAAAAGCCCATCAAGAAGACTGGCATTTAGAAGAAAGAATGCTTTTTTTTTTTTTTTTAAATCACAAGGTGTTTTATTTCTATTAGCAAAAGAGTTTAAATGACATTTTTAAAAAATAGTTGTTTATTTGAAAATAGCATTTAGAGTGATATGTTAAATCAAGTTACAAATTAACTTTATGCATATTCATAGATCAAGCTCTTAGCACTCACAATCTGACATAATGAAATTTTGTTATTTTTATATTTTTCAATGATACATCTCTCTCTTAGTTCCATGATTTGTTCAAATTTTGTGGAGGACCAGAAATTTTTCTTTAGTCCCTCAAAAAGATCATCTTTTTCTCCAAAATAAACTGCTTTCAGCAAAAATATAAGTTTAGAATTACTAAATAATCTTTCATAGATCTACAGCAAGAATTTTAAATACAGGTTCACTTGTCTGTGACCTTTTGACCGTTGGGTTAGGAAGAGGATTAGTTGCTAAGTTTTAAATTGACATTTCTTAAAGTTTAGATCAAAGACACCATTTCTGCATAAGAATCAGGATGCCACAGAACAATAGTGAGATTTCTGGAATCCTTAAAATAAGTGAAAGTAAATAATAAAAGTGACATAGAATAGACTCCTATAATATAAAAATTATTTCAGATTATCTACTTTCTTGAGAGAAATAGAGAGTACACGCTTTGTTTCTTATTTTGCTCCTTTTTAAATGCTCTACTTGTTGATTAGAATCAACTGGTAAATTATAATGAACTTAGTAATAGTGACTACTTAACAGTCACTATTATCATGGTGTATTATGTTAAGAGGCTGTTATATTATGTGCCTTTTTAAAAATATTGTGAATGGTAGATTTTATTTTCCACATCTTCTAGATCTTCTAGATGTGGAAAGGGGGTCAACAAATTTAAGCTCACACAATGAGAAAATAACAGAGATAGGCTTCCGTTTCAGCTTTAACTCCAAAGTCTTGTCTACTGTGTTCACAGATGCATCACAGTTATCTGGGTAGAAAGTTACGGAAGGAACAGTTGCATCCCCCATAAAACATGAAGCCAGCATTTCTGCCAGCACATCTCCTAGAAAGATATGCAGCCTGGGGGGGGGCTTGCTGCTCTCTCCCTCAAAAGGAGGAATCTGAGAATCAAATGCCATTCTTCAAGCTTCCATAATTGCTTACAGGAGTCTTGCTTTGTGAATTGCAAGTTCTCCTTGTAGAGCATGTTGTCACATTCCACTGATGCTTTATGAGAAATTTTCCTTAACCTTTAGAAGAACAGAGACATACTTTCTTTTTTTTCTTCTTATGTTATTACCCTTTCCTCTTCAACTAACATACTTTGTGTATGCATATGCATGCATGCATGCATGCACAGTCACACACGTGCATATACACATACACACACACACACACACACACACACACACACACACACACACACACACACACACTAGTTAGGTGAAGGAATCCAGTCCCAGGCCCAAACCTCTCAGCTTCCTATTTCCTTCCATCTTGTGGTATTCTGGGGTTAGTAAATACTCACAGAATCCTACTCTAACATGTTGTCTTAGAAGTTCAGGCGTGTATACTCCTATCCCAGCAGACAACGCATGCTAAACCTACTTTGCTGATGGTAGTATAATTGTTGATATGGTTTGGCTGTGAACCCACCCAAATCTCATTTTGAACTGTAGTTCCCATAATCCCCACATGTCGTGGGAGGGACCCAATGGGAGGTAACTGAATCATGGGGTGGTTACCCTCATGCTGTTCTTGTGATAGCCAGTGAGTTCTCATGAGATCTGATGATTTGATCAGGGGTTTTTCCCCTTTTGCTCGGCATTTCTCTCCCCCGCCGCCTTTGCTTCCCCTTCTGCCATGCTTGTAAGTTTCCTGAGGCCTTTCCAACCCTGTGGAACTGTGGGTCAATTAAACCTCATTCCTTTATAAATTACCTGTTCTTGGGTATTTCTCCACAGCAGTGTAAGAATGCACTAATTGTGCTTCAAGGAAAAACCACCCTGCCGAGAAGATTTATGAAGCAAGTCCCAATCCATTTGCTGTCTACTGGAAGATCTTCCATTCTCAGGCATTATTTAGGAACGGAAATTGTATTTAAATACTTCTGTATGTGAACTACTCACAATTTAGCTACTTTTTATCAGATGACACGGTAGAGATGGGGGCAGAAAAAATGTACTGGGGACATTTCCAAGTCAAGATGGTTTATTTCAAGAAGGGAAATGCCACTATTTTAACATAGCTTTCACACTAGGCATAGTCCACATGGAACCTACTCCCTGATAGAGGTAAAGACTACAGTTTGGTAATTATATCTCAGTCTAAATGGGAGACAGGTATTTGGAGAGTCTGAAGATAAAGAGGAGTCAGGGCATTTAAATATTTATATAGTCTCAAACTAAGGGTGTTAGAAGAGGGAAGAGGGTGAGGTCTTTGGAAGAGAGGGTGGGTGCAGCATGTGATGACTTATCTTACATATATTCAGTTATGTTGTGATTCCCCTGAGGTCATAAACCAAAAGGTAGTTTCATTTCTAGCAGTCTGGAGAGTTGACTTCCCTGATTTACCACATAAACCTCTTCATTCTCTCTGACCAACTGGCTTTATTTTAATTCTAAATTAGGGCTTTAGATACAAGAATCTTTGCTGAGTTGATGCAGCTTTTTATGTTTCTTCATCTCAATTGCCATTAGATCATTTAGTAAAGACTTTAATCTTCTCCCTGCTCTCATTTTTTCAAGTTTTCATGGGATAACACTGCGGTCATTTGGCTCAGTTCTAGAAATAGTCTGCAATCAAACTCTGGGGAAACAATCATTTTGTCTTTCGAATGGAAACAATAAAAATAGTTGCTTCCCATTACTCTCTACACTTCATTACTATTTTATTTTTGCAGCTTCATTGAATCTGGTATGAATCTTAATTATATGAGGCCTGTGTCATTTCTGTCATTGAAAAGTTAGAAGAACCAAGATTTAGCTATATGGGGGCGAATTAGTTTCTCTGTACCCTATACCTACATTCTAGGATGGCTACTAGAAGAGTGATGGTGTCTATTAAGCTTATAATTAACAGTGCATGTGTTTTAAGAGGCAATGACCAATAACAGCATGTCTATAAAACACAACCCATTTGCTTTACTTTTCATATAAATAGGCATTTTAATGACAAAAGCAACTTTCTGTTTCTCTCCATAAGCAATGCAGCCTTAAGCAGAGACATGCTTAAAATAAAAATATATTCCTATGTATAACTAAGTGTCCTTGTCTCTACTTAACTGTTATACGATATGCTATCTGAATATTTGTTTTCTATATACTCAGAAAAATGTTTCACTTCTATGTGTACCTCCTAATATTTTCACAACTTCTAATCTCATTTATCCTTATCTCAACTATCCTGGTTTGTTCTTCAGAGGAAAAGTACTAACTTCCTCTTTATCTTCTCTCTTCTCCTAAACTGACTTTCGTTCCTCTCTTTAAAGTTGTCCTTGACCTACTATCCAACACATTGCTATGTGCTCTGTCTCAGCTTCCAATGGGCACATGAACCATTGAAAAGGATCCCTAAAAGGATGTTTTGTTTGGAGCTGCTCAGCTTCTCTAAAACAACTGCTTTTATTCTAGAATTTTCTATCATAGTCCTAAAAAGCCTCAATTCTCTGCAAATTTGATTCACATTTTTAATTCAAAGCAATGAATTAACTAATTTAGAGTTATTAAACCAGCAGCCTGCCGACTTTAGGAAAAAACAAAACAAAATTCTAAAAGCCGACTATACAAATTTCCAGTTTCTCAAGACGGTAAGAGAGACGGATTGATTCAAATACAGCTGCCTAATCATAGACAGTCTGTAGCTCTCCAAGAATTGCTTCCATTTTCCTTTCACTCTTCTTCCTTGTGGGAACAAAACAACCTTTAGACAGTGGACTTTCTCCACTTTTGCTGCTGTTTGCTTTAGAGCACATTGTTTAGTCAGCACTATTTACTAGATTACGTTCATCATCAATATTTGAGTTCTGTCAAATCCTTGGTACAGAAAAAGGTGGATGCTGAAGTGCTCTCTTAGATGGAATTTCATTTTTAAAAGTCTAAGGGTTGGGTATTTTCAGGTTTCATTCTGTTTACAATTGTCCAGACCTCTTCCTTTTTGGCAGGAGGTGTATATTGTGTGAACAAATTAATGAAAACGTGCCACGGATGTAGTGACTAGGACAAGGGTCCCAGTTAAGTCACTTTTACAGCCGTTTCCCCCTCAGTCATGACATTTTTTTTCGGGTAAGTGGTGTTTAGGGTGTGTTTTGAAGAGGAGAAAAGATAGCTTGGCTGACATGGAGTGGAAGTTTGTCCCAGCGTCACTAAGAATAGTATTATGTTTGACAGGCAGCCAAAACGGCAAGCATGTTTACACTGTCATAAGGCCTTGCATAATCCTGATCTTTTTTACTTTGGGAAAAGTCATGAATTCTCTTCTATTTGTAATGATGTGAGGATCAGTTTGCTTTATCAGCTACTTTCATTCTGTTCCATAATTTTCTTTTACATTTTTTTTTCTTTTTTATAAAAGTGCAACTCATATCTACCACTGCACACAAACCTTAAGGGTACAGCTTGATAAAATTAAGTATGTGTTTGGTGTGGCTTTTTTTCCCCAAACATTGTACATAATGCATATCTGGTAAAATCTGCCATCCTATGCTGTAATTTTCTAAAGAAGGACAACTAGAATATTTTCAACACATCTTTTCCGATAAAATATAAAAACTCAGTATTGGTGAGGGCATGGCTGTCTCATTCTGTGTTTTTTTTTTTTTTTTAGTTTTTTTTTTTATTATACTTTAAGTTCTAGGGTACATGTGCACAACATGCAGGTTTGTTACATATGTATACATGTGCCATGTTGGTGTGCTGCACCCATTAACTAGTGTTATTGAAGCTACAGGTTGTCAGCCTCAATGTACTGAAGCAGAAACTCACCATCAGTGTTTTGTACTTTCTTTACAAGAAGCTATAATGCAGAACCTTAAGAATAGTAAAAAATCAATCAAACAAACAAAAACCAAAAATGTCAGATACAAGCCAGTGGTACGGGAAAGGAGAAAAAGAGAAAGGGAAAGAGAGATACAGATTGAGGAAAGGTTTCCAGGGAGCTATCTGTATTTATTTCACCACATCTGACCAGTCTTGCTCCATGACTTCTCAGCCTTGTTGCTTAGCATGATATTGGCCCATTGTTGTTTTAGAAAATTGGAAATTTCACCAGCAATTTGTATCTCCCCTAGACTGCAAATTCCTTGTTGACAAGAATGTGTTCTGTTTTGTTGGTCACCCATTCCTACTTCACTTCTATCCCCCACAGCCCTTGAGGGCATGTGTGGATCTCCTCAGAAGAGTAATTCAGTAAGATATTTTGAAATAAAGAAAGCAAGCGAGCCATGATTTCTTAGCAGGGCCCCCACTACTCCTTGCGGCCACCACCCCCACCACAACTGCTGTTGTAGTGAGATTCAGGAGCTCATAAAAAAGCTCTAAATATGTACAATGACTCATAATGTGTTGCATGGCTCAAAGGAAAACCAGATTAAAAGAAAAAACAAAAAGTGGAAATTTACTTCATTTTTGTGTGATGTTGTCAAAGCACTCAGACTGTGGAATGTCAATATTGCTAGCTAGCAGGCCTGGACTGTCTCTTAAGCCCCAGGCCAGGATTCTCTTCCATCTGTAAGCAAAATTTAAGGACATTCAAGATTGGTAAGAGTCATTACAATGTAAGCAAACTATGTTATCATCACCTGCATCAATATCAAAACCATGTACCATCAAACCTTTCTTTAGAGAAAGCGGACTTTGCTCCCCAAGACATCCTTAAATAAGTCTCTCCCCAATTTTCTCTCTTTTTCTTTTTCTTGTCTTTCTCTCTGGCATCATTAATGGATCCCTAAAAGGATGATTGATTATTGATAACATAATCTCAAGGTGTATTTAACACATTCGCCAATGCAGTTTATAAATTAGTGGGATTAATTGAATGTTAAAAGACCTACAATAGGATATGGATTATATACCTGAATGGTCATCTCTCCTACGTCAAATAGAAATCATAGCTGGAATGTCATTCATTGAATTATTATACAACATGTTTATTTGCAAATATATAAAATTAAAAATGAATAAGCTTCATTTGCTTTCTCATCAATGATAACCACATCTCATTCTTAAAGTGGGGAAGAGATAATACTTAAGTATCCTTTGCTACCATCCACTGGCTCCTCAGTAGGTGAACCCTTGCTTCCAATGATACTCTGATATTTTCCAGAATTGCTGCCATATTACATGATCATTATATTTTTTATGTTTTCTATAACAATAATTTGTACTGAAAGCTATGTATCTAAACATAATATTATTGAAGTAAACTTGTAATTCTCTTAAAGACATACTATGGTGTTTAGCCCTCATATACAAAATTTGAAGGCTAACATGGGCCTTATCACTACTCTATCAGTTTTGATCATTTGAGCCAACACTGATAAGGCTCATTATCTTATCACTGTTACTTGCTAAGTGAATATGCTACTTTTAAGATTTTCATGGTTGAAAGATGGGCAAGAAATGCCCAAAGAACTCTGCTATTTTTTGATAATGTGTTCAAATAGCAGCAGAATTAAAAAATCTACAAGAAGCATGTATACTCAGATTACATTTTTAAAACAAAAGTTAAAGAAATAGAAACAATTATAAATTAAACGTTACTTGAATTCCTCTTAATTTCCAAACTTCCTTCTTTTTCTGCAATTTTTTTATAAAATTACATGTCTTTTCTGTCACTGGATTTCAGCTGTTATCAACCATGGATTCATTTTTTTTTTTTCCTTGAGTTTTCTATTTCTTCTAGAAAATGTATTTAATGGGGCAGGTTTTATGCCACTGTGTAATGTAGTGGAAATAACATGGTCCCAGGAGTCAGATATACCTAAATTTGAATCACAGCCACTTGCTGAGTCTGTTATAATTATCATCCGTACAACTGGAAAAGATAATAGTCATTTTTTTCAGGGCTATTGTGAGAATTAAATAAAATAACACGTAAAAATCCCAGCACTCAGATTACTTATGTATTGATAATTCATTATTAGCTTAATACATTAAAAATTCACCTACAAAAGCATTCATCATACATCAGGCATCCTGCCTGACCTCAGCAGTGTGTGAAGAAAATTTCATTTGTTTTTTATTTAATTCTCCACTTGTATCTAAATGTATATCAGAGTTTATTTTTTAATTATATTAATTCTCTCTGTAACAATTCAGAAAAATCTGTCATTGTCAATATTTAGAACTTTTTTTTTTGTCCATTGATGTGGATACTTACATGAGAATCTATTCATTAATTCACATGGTGATATGTTTTATGATGATTAATTTTAAGACAATTTTTTGAATCTTAAATGTCACATATTTTCATGTGCAGAACCCTACTTATTAACTCCCTAGCCTATTGTGAACATCTCCTACCCAAAGCCCCAGTATTGTCCTGGACACAATGATTCTCACTCTGTTGTCTAAACCAAGGTCCCAACTTGATGTCGAGGTGTAGGACTTAGTCATGTCAGGTCAGAATGAGAAATGTGTAAGTGAGCAGTAGCAGCCACATGAGACTGTTCCTCTGCCAAAGACTAAGTATTCATAGTAGAGTCTGGAGTTAGGTGCCCTTGGTTTGAATCTCAAGTAGCTTAATTATTTGATATTCAGTTCAACATTTATAAAAGGACTATAATAAACATCCTAATCACTTCAGGAGTTGTTTTGGAGAGTAATTATGCTCAAGACATGCGGATTATCATTACCAGTGGTAGTACTGATAATTTAATGTTTTCGACAATTTAATATCATTGATAATGACAATTTAGTGCTACCTCTAACCCTGCGCCCCACACCTTCCCACTCTTAAGACAGCTGATACACACACATACACATACACATAATTTTCTGTTCACTCTTAAGAAAGGTGATAATTCTATACTCACTTGTCAAATTTTAACATTAACAGCGTTTGTTTAATACTTACTACTAATAGATCATAGTTTAGAGACATTATCTCACTTTCATCCTTACTACAACTCTGAAAGAAAAAGAAGGTTATTATTATTCCTGTTCGAGAAAAAAGAAAATTGAGGTTCATGAAATTTAAACGACATGCTCAGAGTCACACAGCTAATAATTAAGAGCAAAGATTAGCACCCACACCTTTTCAAGGAAGATGTTAAACTGTGGTTCTGTCTTCCCTGACATGTATAGGAAGTCAAGTAGTGAAGAAACTGAGGGCAGAAACATTGTCTTATAAGTTTCCATAGTATTCCAGGCCTTCGTCATAAACAAGACAGTAAAATATCAAATGGGTTATTGCTATACACTTGCCGTCTTAAGATGCTGAGTTCTTGAAGGTCATCTTCATTGTGTAGTCTCATGTGATTATGTTATTTCATCAACTTTTATTGCTTTAACACCACCCTATGATGCCACACCAGAACTAAAAACTTTTACGGAAATTTAAAGAGTAGAATCAATGTGCAGTTTGCAGGAGGAAACTGCTTTCTTTAGAGGAAGAGGAGCAATTCTACACGGCCTGTGCATTATGCTGACAGAAAGAAATGACAGCCTTCCACTGCTTGCGATTGCTTCTAAGAAAAATGCTTTCCACTTTTACATACCGTATTAGTATAATCAAGCAAATATTATAACTCTAAAATTTCAGAGACTGTAATAGCAACTAAGTTTGTTAACATTACATAAATTTATTGTGTTTCACCTAAGAATTCCAGTTTACTGGAAACCAAATGTCCTAAACTAGCAACCTCCGAGTGTAGTTCATCACTGTCCTGCTGCCTAACAATTCTACGCATTACTGGAGAGAGTATAATTCTTCAAAGGGGAAGGGAAACAGAGCAAGTGTGTATAACTGCAAGCTAAGGATGTTGGTTTTAGTCGTAGATTATTTACTCATTAGCTTTGTGATTGTGATCAAGAATAAGTTGCTTTAACCATTTGTGCAACATCAGTTTTCTTTATCACATAAAGGGGATGATAGAACCTGTTCCATACATTTTATATAATTCTTAATGTTAAGTGAGATATATATATTTAAAGCATGATATTCAACTTCTCCAATACCAAATCTGTATTAGTTAGAATATCCAGAGAGACAGAACCAATAGGATATGTGCATGTGTGTGTATATATATAGACACATGCAAATATATATACACATACATATGTGTACATATATGTATATCCATATATGTGTATATATAATATATATATATTTATATATATATTATATATACACATATATACACAATATATACACATATATATATTATATATACACATATATACACATACACATTATGTATATATACATAATACATTATATATACACAATATATATACACATATATACACATACACATTATGTATATATGTGTATATATTGTGTTTATATGTGTATATAAATATATATACATATATAAAAACGTGTATTGTGTATATATGTACACATATATATGTGTGTATATGTACACAATATATACATATATTTATATGTATACATATATTTATATATATATAGAGAGAGACACACACACACACACACACACATATATATATATGAGGGGATTTATTAGGAGAACTGACTCACGTGTTTATGGTGGCTGAGAAGTCCCATGACAAGCCATCCACAAGCCTGAGACCCCAGGATGCATGGTTCAGGCTAAGTTCAAACGCCTCAGAACCAGGGAAGAGGATGGTGTAAGTCCTAGACTGAGGCCGAAAGCCTCAACACCCTAGGGTTGCTGGTGTAAGTCCTGGAGTTCGAAGCCTGGTCTGCCTGGAATTCTGATGTCCAAGACCACAGAAGAAAAGTCTACCACAGTTTCAGAGAGAGATCAAGTCAACTTCTGAAATTGTTCTCACTGGGCTCTGGCCAATTGGATGGTGCACTCCAACACTGAGGGCAACATTCCCCATCTAGTCTACTCACACTCAAATACGAATTGCCTCTGGAAACATCCTCACAGACACATCTGAATTAATATTTCATCAGCTTTCTAGGTATTCCTTAATTCTGCCAAATTGACACCTAAAATTAAGTTCACAAGTCCACCACTTGTCAGCCTAGTGATCATGTACATCTCCTCAAACTATATGTTATTTCCAAATAAAAACAGTAACAAAGTTCCACGTAACACGATGCAAGCAACGTGATGTGACTATCCTGCACACAAGCGAAATGCCAATCCCTCTTCCAGAATTCAGCTTTCAGGATTTCAACATTCAGGATTTTAATCTTTCAGGATTGTAATTTTGGGAATTTTGGACTTTAGCAATTTAGATCCTCATCAAACTAGTTGATTTCAAATCCCTACTTTTCAACGTAAGTGTTATTCATTATTCTCCAGAGGAAATTATCAAAAATCTTTTAAAAACTAGAATATAAGTCCTATGCTTTATTAAAATTATGAATATATAATTAAAATGCAGAGCCAATACATACATTTTCGGTATTTTTCAAACTAAGTGGATTAATATTAACATTTCATGAAACAGATACACATATAGCTCAACTCCAAACTGTCCATGAATTTATCTAACAAACAGAGAAAAAGGTGCTTGTAAGCAAGTCACAATTCTGATCTTATAGTTGACTGAGCTATTAAGAAGTTGTTGCAATAAGAACTGGGATAATAAAATGTTTTTGTTCAAATACATTACCATGAATACACAATTGTATGATTAATTGCAAAAAAGGATTGTCAAAGAGAAACCTGATTAAAATAATTCAACTGATCTAAGTTGCATTCCATTAGCATCATTTCCCTGACTAAGCTCTTCAATATTTCCCAATGAGCTGCAGGCATATAATACATACATATGTAGTATTATATAAAATCACCTTTTTGCTTAAATAAAATTATATTCTATAATAATCTATGTCTCACTATGATTATGTCATCTTCTAACTATATAACTTTCCACAGCAATGCCAGGACACAAATATCTGCCTGTTTTAATAGCTGCATAATATTCCATTGTAAGAGTATTCCACAACATATTTAACCAATCCCTTGTCAATGAATAGTTTTAATATTTCTAGGGATTTTTTGCTATAAAAACATTTCTGAGTGGATATACTTGAGTAGACCTCTTTGTACATTTTTATGACTATATCTGAAAGACACATTCCTAGATGTGGCATTCCTGAGACAAGTGTTTCTTAATAAATTTTTATATAGATTTAAAGTTCTATAGATATAGATAAATTGTCCTTCATGGTGATTATCCCACTAGTCCCACCGAAAGTATTCAATACTACCATTAATACTACGGATGGAAAAATGTTTTTCACAGTTTGGATTTGCATCTTTAAACTGTGGGGTTGAGTATCATTTCATATGTTTAAAAGTCATTAATGTTTAATTTTTCTTTGATTGAACTACTACATCAATGTTTTAGATTACTCATCTTTCATCTTTCTGTTTTTGCCAAAACTGTATTATATTAAAGACAATGGATAATTTTCTATTGTGCAATTTAGAAATATTGTTTCTCAATTGTTATTTTGACTTTTTTGCTCTATGCAAAAAAAGGAATATGCAATAGTTACATATATTTTCCTTTCTGTGTTCTGAATTTTGGGTCTTCTTTTATTAAGGCCTAATCTCATTATTTGGGTTTTGTCAAATAAAGTACTGGAAAACAATTGACTTTCCAAAGTAGAATAAATTATTTGTTTAAATGTTATTTGTGTTATGAAGTTGCTTACCAAATTATTTTCTACATGGATTTCAAGGGCAAACCACTGCCCATTACCTTGTAATTAATAGCATCCAAACTAATCAATATTCTGAAATTGTAATTTCTCAACAATGGTTATTTTCTGACAGCTCACAACAATTTTTTCAAAAAGAGGTGAAACTTGGGCTAGTTTCTCCTTCAGATGCTGTTTCTCCAGAAATGTGTCATATCTCTTTGATGAAGTCTTAACTTTCTTTTCTAAATCCCCAATATTCATTTTCCCTTATGAAAGATCACTCAATTGTCATCAGACTTCAATAATATTATCTCAAAAATGATGATTATGTATTTACCTACACACAACAGGATAGGGAAACAAGAAGTGCACTCAGGTTTAATAATTGCTTCTTTATCAACCCATGTCTGCCACCAGGCAGAGACCTTGTTTTAATCGTCATTGAATGTCCAGAACACCTAATTAAGAGAAGCTGCTCAACAGATATGTGAGCTCAAAGTGAAAGAATGAATGATTGAACAAACAGGGATTTCACCTTTCTGAGCCTTAGTTCCTTCTACAAAATAAAAGTTTGCCAGAAAGAATAGTAAGATAATAGATTTGATAGTAGTTTGAAAAATAAAACATTCAGAAAAGTGGTACTTTCTCCCAAAATTTTGTCTTCTTATTGATGTATTAATTTGTATGTCTATTCCAGAAATTTCTTTATGCTTTGGAAAGTTTTATGCATAATTTTGGCTTATTCAGTTCAATATGCATTTAATAAGCAAATATTCTTTTGTAAGATATGGAATATCGGAAATGCTGACTATGTAATACTGATTACAAGTATAAAATAAAATAGAGGCCAGAGAAAAATAATTCTCATCTAGGGAGAGTATATTGGCTAATAAATTATTATTACATTATCTTTATTTTCACCATCCTCAGTATTATTGTGAAAAAGGCTTAGAGTTTCCATGAGGAAAGGCACTGTTAACTATAAAAGTCACACATTCAATATTATACATTCTATGCTTTCTTCTATAATTGTGTCCTCTCACTAGTTTACTAATTTTTATGTCTATTCCAGGAATCTCTTGATGTTTTAGAAAGTGTTGCTTGTAATTTTGGTTTATTTAATTCAATTTATCAGTATTATGCTAAGTTTCATTGATTGATGAGATATATAGTAGACCGCTAGATAGATAGATACTCATATGTGGATAAGGACATATTCAAAACATTATTGGACTTCAAGTTCATTGCCAGCCTGAAAGGTCCTTTTGAATCCTCCATTTAAAGGTCTTGCTTTTTATATGGGGAACTGAGGCAGGTAGACACAACAATCATGCAGGAGAAAGGGAATTGGGAGAAAATAATGTGGTTTAAAGGGAAACAACATTATGTATTTTAAAGCAATGTTTATATTATGTTTGTTAATTTTATTCTATTTCCTTGCAGGTTTAAATGTTTACTTGCTACTTGGCTACTGATTAGAGAACACAAAATGAATAACTCAACAAACTCCTCTAACAATAGCCTGGCTCTTAACAGTCCTTATAAGACATTTGAAGTGGTGTTTATTGTCCTGGTGGCTGGATCCCTCAGTTTGGTGACCATTATCGGGAACATTCTAGTCATGGTTTCCATTAAAGTCAACCGCCACCTCCAGACCGTCAACAATTACTTTTTGTTCAGCTTGGCCTGTGCTGACCTTATCATAGGTGTTTTCTCCATGAACTTGTACACCCTCTACACTGTGATAGGTTACTGGCCTTTGGGACCTGTGGTGTGTGACCTTTGGCTAGCCCTGGACTATGTGGTCAGCAATGCCTCAGTTATGAATCTGCTCATCATCAGCTTTGACAGGTACTTCTGTGTCACAAAACCTCTGACCTACCCAGTCAAGCGGACCACAAAAATGGCAGGTATGATGATTGCAGCTGCCTGGGTCCTCTCTTTCATCCTCTGGGCTCCAGCCATTCTATTCTGGCAGTTCATTGTAGGGGTGAGAACTGTGAAGGATGGGGAGTGCTACATTCAGTTTTTTTCCAATGCTGCTGTCACCTTTGGTACGGCCATTGCAGCATTCTATTTGCCAGTGATCATCATGACTGTGCTATACTGGCACATATCCCGAGCCAGCAAGAGCAGGATAAAGAAGGAAAAGAAGGAGCCTGTGGCCAACCAAGACCCCGTTTCTCCAAGTCTGGTACAAGGAAGGATAGTGAAGCCAAACAATAACAACATGCCCAGCAGTGACGATGGCCTGGAGCACAACAAAATCCAGAATGGCAAAGCCCCCAGAGATCCTGTGACTGAAAACTGTGTTCAGGGAGAGGAGAAAGAGAGCTCCAATGACTCCACCTCAGTCAGTGCTGTTGCCTCTAATATGAGAGATGACGAAATAACTCAGGATGAAAACACAGTTTCCACTTCCCTGGGCCATTCCAAAGATGAGAACTCTAAGCAAACATGCATCAAAATTGGCACCAAGACTCCCAAAAGTGACTCATGTACCCCAACTAATACCACCGTGGAGGTAGTGGGGTCTTCAGGTCAGAATGGAGATGAAAAGCAGAACATTGTAGCCCGCAAGATTGTGAAGATGACTAAGCAGCCTGCAAAAAAGAAGCCTCCTCCTTCCCGAGAAAAGAAAGTCACCAGGACAATCTTGGCTATTCTGTTGGCTTTCATCATCACTTGGGCCCCATACAATGTCATGGTGCTCATTAACACCTTTTGTGCAACTTGCATCCCCAACACTGTGTGGACAATCGGTTACTGGCTTTGTTACATCAACAGCACTATCAACCCTGCCTGCTATGCACTTTGTAATGCCACCTTCAAGAAGACCTTTAAACACCTTCTCATGTGTCATTATAAGAACATAGGCGCTACAAGGTAAAACATCTTGAACAAAGATAGAAGGTGGGCAAGGGGAGCTTGAGAAGAATAAAAGGGATAACAGAGCTCCTAGTTTTAAAATCTCTGCCACTGCACTTTATAGTCTGATTACAAAACGTGCAATTCAGGAGCCCAGCAGTGACACACTTATCAGGCCTAGGCTCCAGTTTGCAAAAATTGCACCTTATAAACTGCCAGTATTAGGAGCAATGAGACAATGAAAGAAACATGTTGGGATTCTGGATTTACGAAACTATATACTCTTTCTCATACTCTCTTGAAGAAGGGCTTCTGAATCTACAATTTTATCAGTCTCTGCACAAGAGGAATAACCTTGTTCCTTTTTTGTTTCTTTTGTTGTTGTTGTTCTCATGTGTCCTTAAGAGAAGGAAAAGCCACAGTCACAAGGTAAACATGGAGACTTAAACATAAAGAAATAGGCACTATACAATGGGGACATAAAGAAAGAAAATCAAAGAAGGATGCAGAAATTGTCTCCAGAGTGTTAAGCATATTTTATTATTTTACAGTCCTATTTAGACGATTGCAATGTAATAAATGCTTATTTTTTGCCTTTCTTTTTCCCACCATGAAAAGAAAGCAAGCAAACAAAAACTCCAACTAGGTCACACCATTTTTCTTCTTGTTATGCCATTATTTTATACATCCCTGTTCTATATGGTTTACAGGCAAAACCTACAGGACTTTCACTAAATCTAGCCAGAGACAGCCATGAAAATGGACATTTCACCCCTCCTCAGTGTGTCCTTTGCATTCGTTGGGGGATATCAAGGCCTATAAGGATTTAGTGCACTTATGAGCCTATATGCGAAATGTTAAAACCAATCTGATTTTCTCCTAAATAGCCTTTTATTTCAACAGAATATCCTACCTAAAACATAAACCTGTTTAAGAAACCAACGTCATTTTGAAGTTGAGGTTTCATCAAATTAAATAATGGACGATTTAGTTGCAGCAAGTTTATTAAAGTCAGGTGAATTTATTAAAAAATAGAAGTTTAGGACATTCTATTTCAACCCCTGTATGAAATGTTAACTTATAGTAAATGAACTCCTGACTTTGTCAGCAGAAAGGAATGCTGTTTTATTTATTTGGAATCCTAAAGAGGATTAACATACTCACGCAGCACCAATGATTTCTCGGTCAGTCCCTAGAGAATAGGACCTTCTATCCAACGCCTGCTAAAGGATGATATTCAAATTATAATCAAGTGAGGTTGTCAGCAATTATCCTATGACCCCGTGAAAGGGGAAAAAAAGATATTTTAAAAACTATTACTGAAATAATTACATATTCCATATTCCTCAAATTGTCAATTCTCCCTAACATTATTTAACTTCAAAATTCCCTTATCAGTAGAATTATAGTAATCTTTGTGACAGAAATGTAGTGGCTAACTAAATAGAGGCCAAATGAGCTCACAGAATCTGACAGAAGGATGTAGGTGGCTGTTGCCATACCACCTCTCACCATCTAATTCCAGACCATAATAAATTCCAGACCATAATAATCATGTCAGGAACTATTATCTAAGTGGTGGCATTATATAGAATCTTGCCACGTAGAGATTTTTTATTTGGTCATCTAAATAAATATAGAATTAGGATTATACGGATTCACATGTAACTAGTTATTTTTATCCTTTATATTTTTCTTACACTATTTGCTGTAGTTTTCCAATTAGATTTTCTAAAAATGGCTCAATCTATAGAAATCAAATGATAAATGCATCTTCAAATTTCATATTTTGGATTTTAGATTTATGGTATCTTCTCCAGTAATAATAATGTTAATTATATGATAAATTTGTCAATATTAGATCCCAGCATTTAAAAGAGTTATTTTGTATAATTAGCCTCATTGATGCCACCTCAACAATTTGGAGAGTTAAGAAGGAAAAAAAGCATGAGGAAAAAAACCAAAAAAGTTGTAAGTTAGTAAGAAGCAAATTGCCAGCAGTATTTATATTTGACTTACCCTTCATAAAAACAATTTCCTGTCTAATTAACTTCAGTCATTACCCCCCAAATAATCTTCCATATTCAAAGCATTCATTTATATAGATTCCCTTACCTACAGTTACTTCAACATGCACTTTTACATTTTAAATTCGTATTTATTTTCATATTGTTTCTTCAAATAAATGAATCAAATGAATGGAAATACCATCAAGCCAGTGGGCTCCTTGACTTTCTGAAACCCAGAGAATTGACTAGCCAAATATTTCCCTTTTTAATTTATTGTATCATTATGATGGAGATTCGGCTTTAGCTGGGAAGAACCCTTTGGCATCAAGGATTTAGGATTCAGGGTCTGTTTTTGTTTGCTCTGACAATCCAAATCACCATGAGTCAAGCTGTCTTTTAGTCTCTGCTGCCATTGTATCCTTCCTTTTCTTCCCTCTGTTATTGATCCTTGCCACAGCCACTGCAACCTCATTGAAAGAGAAACTGTCACGTTAAAGACAGAAATTGAAGATAGACTGCCACCACGGAAACTTTGTCAAACAGATCAGAAAATGGAAGGGATACTGAAAATGATAGATGATTGGAGAGATATGGAGATTATATTCAAGGATTTTTATTAACCACTGCTGGATTTGTCTATTTCAGTGGCGCTCAAACAGAGACAATTCCCCTCTCCCCGACAGGGGACACGTAGCAATGTGAAAAGACATTTTTGGTTGCCACCCTGGAAGGAATGCCATCGGTATCGAGTGCGTAGAGGCCAGGAATTCTGCTAAATAGCCTATAATGCACAGGATATCTTCCCCCACCCCCTTTAAACAAATATTATTTGGCTCAAAATGTCAACGGTGCCAAGGTTAAGAAACTCTTGTCTACTTTAAGGGATTTCTAAAGCTTGCCTCTTATTAGTGGGAAAATAATCCTGCATTATTTTTAGAATATCAATGCGGGTTGCTCACCAGTTAGAAAAAGGTAATACTCACCAATCATGTATCAGAAACACTTTTCTTTTGAGTCTGGTGTATGTGTCAGTCACAGATTGGGAACTCAGGCCACATCTACGTATCAAAAATCACCAGACTATGCATACAGCACATCTTTTTTCCAGCATCATATTGCTCAATTATGATTGCCACAGATCTAGTCAATTGAGGTAGAAGTAGTTGGCCATCAAAATATTTGCAGTTGATATGGTCAGTTTCTACTGAAGCTGCAATTTTTCCTTTCAAAAAATATTAAGAGCCTCTTTCAGAAACAATATCATTTATCTTCTTTGCATTTACTGGAAAGGTGAATATCTGTAAGGTCTTTGTTTTTTCTCTCTTCATAGCAATAATGTAGCTAGCCCAGAGTGATCTTATAAGAAGAGGAGATTAAGAATATGGAAAAAATCTGTTCATTTCTTGGAAACAAGAAATGAATTTCCCTTTTACCAGTTCATCATTAATTTAATGCCAGCTCCCAAGTATTAGGGCACAGTAATCAATATGAGAAGCCACAAGGGGTACGCCTTCTGGTTTGAAATGTACAAGCTGGATGTCCAACATGCTCCTGCTCTTTGTTCATCCACTGCTTTTTTGATCCTGAAGATCTGACACTGGGAGAGATGGGAATTCAAAATGATGGCAACAATTACTCAGCAATGCAGTCTGTTTTTATTTTCTCCTACTTAGTTCATTGATAGTTTCCTCCCTCTCCCCAATTTGATAATATCCCTTTCAACAACCATAGTACTGGTGTTGCAAATAGTTTAGGAAAGCACCCAAAGCTGGATGAAATTGTGCAAAGTGTATTCTCAGCATGTATATTCAATACCATGCCTCTTAAAAATGCTTCTCTTAAAGGGTGCACGCTGTAGCATGAAATGTGCGCATATTTAATGTATCTTCCTGGAATATGCTATGTGCTAAAAATATATATATATTCTATAAATAAAATAATAAAATGTACAATAGAAATACATATTTCTGTATGCAAATAAATATATTATACACAAACTCTTAATATGCAATATGGTATATGTTGCTTCTGAGTAACAAAAGTTGATTTTATATGCTCAATTTTCAAAGAAAATAGTATTTGCATTTGAAGGAAGAGATTTAAGAACAGCCAAAATCCCATATTAAGATTAAACTGTTTTATGATCTTTAAGAGCAGGGCAGATTTTAAATATCCCTTACAGGAAAAAATTAATAACTTTCTGGCATCACTCCATGTGACAACAATGCTTTATTCGCCTGTGCCCCTGACTTGCTGCTTCTGACTAGAATCTTCCCAGCTGGTACTGTTCCAACAGCTGTGTTGATCTAGTGTCTGATTACTTGATGAGGTTGCAACCAACCCTTTCTCATACAGTTTCACTCTCTTCCAAATTAACTGATTTTAGTGGAATAAAAAATAATCATACTGGGAGAAAAGGATGACCTTCAGAATGTTTTTCATTCTGACAAGGTAAAATTTCTGTAAGCATCATATTTTAATAAACCACTCTTTCCAATTTGGGTCCAATACAATATCCCATACATTAAATTCCAGAAATGTTTAATAAAGTATAGTATAATATTAGAAGTTTCCCCATGAAATTTTAAGTGGGTAGTTTTTTGTTTTTTTTTTCCTAAGTGGCCTATATTTTCTCAATAGCAATCCTCTTCCTTTCCTTGTTTTCCTCTCGACTACCCACATTTCTGAGAACATTTGCATTGATCCATTAGCACAAATCTGTAGTTACCTAATACAGTTATGATATTAGTTGACACTGGACATGCAATTCCAGGAGATGTTTACATTTTAATATAAAAAGTATACATACTGAACATTTAAAGGATTACTATTACAGTTTTTAGATACCAAGTCATGCAGTGGTAGTCATTTTTAAATTAATTTGAGTTCTCTTCCAATTTTAAGGCACAATTCTATGTCTATTTACTTTCTAAATTTTACCTATAACAATTCACCTTGTGAATTGGTGTCTTTGTCTATACCAAAGTCATTTCTAGAAAAATAAAAATATTTGAGTTTTCTATCAACTCCTGTTAGTTTTATATTGTTCCAGTGAAGTGTTCTCATTTCGTTTTTGAGAACTTGAATTGAATTCTATATCGATGAAATGCCAAATGCTATTCCTGACTAGATGATTGCAAATATTGAAACATCAAAAACATCTTGCCATCATTAAGGAAGAATTTTCTACCTCATAACATGTTTCCAATATTTTCTCTCTTGGGAAGCTTTTAGTGCCATGCTTTTAACACCAGGGATTAAAACTAACCATAATGATAAATTTACTTGAAGTACCATTAGAATAATGTCTTACTTTGTTTTCTGTTGATATAACAGAATACTTGAGACTGGGCAATTTGTAAGGAAAAGAAGTTTATTTGGCTTATGGTTCTGGAGGCTGGAAAGTTCAACATAGGGCTGCTGCACCTGGTTAGGGCCTCGTGCTACATTCTAACATGGTGGATGCAATTACATGGTGGAAGCCTGTGCAAAAGAGGCAAAATACAAGGGACAATCTCACTTTATAATGACCTACTTTTGTGGTAATTAACCTAGACCTGCAAGAATGCACTCTCTCTAGCAAAAGGGCATTAATCCCTTCAGAAAGGGGGACCCCTGATGACACAAATATCTCTTACAGGTCCCACCACCTCTCAACACTGCTACACTTGGGACCAAGTCTCAATATGAGTTTTGGTGGGGACAAACCATACTCAAGCCATAGCACATATCAAAGTTTAAAGACAAATACAATAGATGCTTGACTTCTGTCTGTGATATCTCCACTACAGTATATATTTTAAGCATATATTTTTCTATGATGATCTACATCATGTATTTTTCCAGAGACTGCATTTAAACACATTCTTTTTCTTTTCATAGGAGTATTAAGAAAGAATCATTCTGCTACAATGTTGTTTAGAATTACTGGCAAGTAAAAATTATTTGCATTTAAGAAGTAGTCCATCAACCTCTCTCTCCTTAACATACACATACACACACAAGGAAACATACACAACCATACATACTCAGGTACAGAAACACACATATGCCCATACAAATACACACATATACATGCATACAAACACACACAGGTCTCATCCTGTCTATCTTGACAGTTCCCAGAGGCATAACCTTTCTACTACTTCCAAAAGCATTTGGAATATTACTAGAGTAGGCCATGGAACTCTAGAGTTCAGCTGAGTGGTGTTGAAGAAAAAATTCTCTTTGCTCCTCTTTGCTCTATGGTCAATTCACTGCACAGTTTTCTAACTCTGTTAGAATCATATGAGTGAGTTTTAGCTCTCTGTCTGCCACCAACAGCCTTCCAGTTGTCTGCAGGGCATCTCTTCATCGCATACCAGTGATTACATGGGGTAATGGTGAGAAAACATGTTTAAATCAGAGAAATACGTCAGAACACATACCAAACATATCCACAAATTCATATCTTCACAATGGGTGTCCTCAAGCACTGCGCTACTATAAAAGATGGTGCTTTAAATGTCAGCATAATTATCTAGAGTGCTGAGTAAAGGAAAGAGTGATACTTTCTCCGCACATTTCTTTCAAAAATCCCTCTCAGACTTTTTTTAGGCATATAGCTCTTTGTACTTATGGAATTGATAGAAATTTAGAAATGAAGCTTACCATGAATATGCAACACATGATCAAATGGTCAAAATGTCTTGTGTCCTGAGTTAATAAACAAGAAAGTCATGTATGCATCTTCCATCATGCAGGAAAAGTAAGATTAACAATCTGATTATTATTATTTTCTTGGTATCTCACTTTTAAAAATTATTAATAAAGAAGTAAATGAAAGTAATTTAAACATCAGATATTAAGTGGTTGAACAATATAATTTCCTTTTTTTCTCAGTCCTACTGGGTAACTTAACCTGCATGGAAAATATAACCTGAACAAGTTTGTATTTAAGCAGAAAAAAATCCATAAGGAATAAAATTTAGAATGAAACAGGAATGATAAAATATGAAGTCCCAGTGAGAAAAGAAAATAAATTATCCCTCAACTCTCTCAAATGATTAATAAAAGTTTAACAGAATTTCTTTTATTGAACTGCTATTATTATTTATGTTTTCCTATGTCCATTTATTATGATTTTTTCTTATGTCTACTTCATCTCTTTTTAGTATTTTTTTTATCTTTTAAAACGTTTTAAAGGTAATTTTTATAAATCTTTTGAGAGGTAAACACAAAAATTGCTATTTTTCTAAGGATTGCTTTTAATTTGTGTTGTAGTTGACACTGCTACTTCAGAAAGCAAAACCAATTTTTTAAAAAAATACAGTCATGCATATTTTAACAACAGGGATGCATTCTGAGAAATGTTTCTTTAGGCAATTTTGTTGTTGTGTGATCATCCTAGGGTATAAATACACAAATCTATATGATATAGCCTACGTATTAGTCAGTGTTCTCTTAGAGGGACAGAACTAGATAGATAGATACATACATACATACATATATAAAGATATGTATAGGTATTTAAATATATATATATATAAAGGGAGTTTATTATGTCTTAAATTACATGATTATAAGGTCTCACAGTAAGCTGTCTGCAAGCTGAGGAGCAAGGAGAGCCAGTCTAAGTCCCAAAACTGAAGAACTCGGAGTCCGATATTTGAGGGCAGGAAGCATCCAGCAGGGGAAAAGGATGCAGGCTGGGAGGCTAGGCCCATCTCATTTTTCACATTTTTCACATTCACTGGCAACTGATTAGATTGTACTCACCTGATTAAGGGTGGATCTGCCTTCCCCAGTCCACTGACTCAAATGTTAATCTATCCTGGCAACACCCTCACAGACATGCCCAGAATTAATACTTTGATTTCTTCAATCCAGTCAAGTTGACACGCAGGATTAACCATCACAGCCTACTACACACCTAGGCTGTATGGTATAGCCTATTGTATATCGTAGCCTAGACTACAAACCTGTACAGCAAGCAACTGTAATGAATACTGTAGGTAGTTGCAAAACACTGGTATTTCTGTATCTAAATACACAAAAACATACAAAAGTACAGTAAAATTACAGTATTATAATCTTATGGAATGGAATACTCATATGTGGACACCATCTTAGATGCAGTTTGTCCTTGACCAAACATTGTTAAGTGGTACATGGCTCTACAAGAAAACTGCTGATAACGACACATATGCTAAATATCAAAAAAAAAAAAAACAGAAAAATATGGGCAAAGTGCAAAAATATACAATGAAAAAGCAATTCTATGTACTTAATGATTGCCATTTGTAACTATTTGTGAACAATATGCAGCAATTGCCTCTGTGGTCTCATGGGGGCTCTGAAAGTTTGTTCACATAGTGGTGGACACTGTCCCATGGCCACCCTCTGAAGTAACCTAGACTGTGCTGCTTTAATGCAGATCTTGGCATGCACAATCAGCAGCTGGGAACGAGTCATCATTAGTTATTTGTCCTAAATCAAGAAATGAAAGTCTATCGAGCCCTCTGTTGGGTACAGAGTGTATGAGGAACTCTATCCTATCACAAACTTGGGAGAAATGAATGAAAATAAAATTATTAAAAGTTTCAGACATGATGAAAATGGCATCTAAATTTATGTTTCATGTATGCATACCTATTTGGAAGCAAATTCTAACAAACAGTATTTCTTGGCCATGTACAGGTGAAATACTTCATGTAAATGACAAATTAGGATTATACTGTTACATTAGCTATAATGATTTCTAAAAATTTGAATGACAAAGGAACCTGTTATCTTTCTTATTTGTTTCCACTGCTTTACTTTTTTATGAGTAAGGTATATAGCATTCACTTGAGAGAAATACACACATAGTATAGAATCCTACTCTTTAAAACATTCTGGGCCGGGCGCAGTGGCTCACGCCTGTAATCCCAGCACTTTGGGAGGCAGAGGAGGGTGGATCACAAGGTCAGGAGATTGAGACCATCCTGGCTAACATGGGGAAACCCCATCTCTACTAAAAATACAAAAAATTAGGCAGGCGAGGTGGTGGGCGCCTGTAGTCCCAGCCACTTGGGAGGCTGAGGCAGAAGAATGGCGTGAACCCGGGAGGCAGAGCGAAGATCGCGCCACTGCACTCCAACCTGGGTGACAGAGCGAGACTCCATCTCAACAACAACAACAACAAAAAACATTCTGTAATAAAATACAGCTATTTAAATGTATGTGAATTCCAAATCACATAGGTTATTTAAGATTGAAAATTTACATACTAGAAAAATTGAAAAATGTCAGTATTCTTTTAAAAAGATATTTTATATTCTACAAATGGTATAAGGATAATTTTTGACAGGCTCTTTAAAGATAATCCAAATTTATATATAAAAATTGGATTGGAAATTATATGTAACTATACACATATAGTTAGTTTTACTATCAAGTTCATGTATTTATACAAGTGTGTATAATTATATACACATTATATGTTTTATTTATAAAAGAGAAAGAACATGTTTAAAGAAACAGTACTAGGAATTTAATGGAAAATGACTTGCAAATACAGGGAATGAGGTGAGGTATGTACCAATGGAAAATACTCAACATACCAAAGGAGTATTGGCTCAAGTGTTGATGATGCGTATATACAAAGATATTTCAACTTCCAAATTCAGTGCTGAGGAAACAGTGGTGCCAAGTCTCAGAAAGAGTTGAAGAATAATATTTACATGCCGTGTCCTTGGATGTGTTTTTGCCAAACTATATCCCTAAATGAATCCTTGCGCCAGTCAGAAAATACAACAAATACAACAATAAAATATTTTGCTTTTTAAAAAGGACAATGATTCATCATGACCAGGCATCATGGCTCATGCCTGTAATCCCACTACTTAGGGAGGCAGAGGTGAGAAGATAGCTTGAACCCAAGAGATGGAGACCTGCCTGGGCAACATGGTGAGAGCCTGTTCTCCACAAAAAGGAAAAAAAAAAATACAAACAAAAACCACTGTATCTCCCCTTATCAAATGATTTGTCGTGTTTAGAATATCTCTGTGAGTATCTTGGAAATCAGACTCTGCGTACTCCTGACTACTCTTTAAGAAAGAATGTCAATTAGTGCAAGTTCCTCACTTGATTAAGTACTAATTTCAATTCAAATTAGCGGGAGCTCTGCCTCTGCCCTTAAAGACTTTTCATTTTGCTTTCTCTATCTACCAGATGAAAATTGCTCAGGAGTACTCTTTCTACCAACTGTTCTACATTTCTGGCATTCCTGAAGTGTCGGATAGATGGACGCCAGGTTTGCCTGGTTTCTAGATCAGTACTTAGTGAACTGGATGTGCCGGGAAGCATTCCTCTTTTTGTATACTTCCGGCAAAGAATTGATTTTAAGACATCTATCCAATATGGTTTTTCTCTCTCCAAACAAGAAGCAAGTCAACACCCACAAAAACTCATATCAAATGCTCGCAAGTGTACAGAGGTCAAGAAGTACCATGGTGACTTGGCTTGGCACTGACTGTGTTCTTGTCAATGAGGTAGTAGCAATTCCAGCCCTAGGAAGAATTCATTCAGAAGTATTTGTGCACTCAAGTTTATGATAAATTTAGATTCTTTGAGTCTTGAGGTTGGTTACAACTTTATTTATCACTTATTCCCACTTTCAAGAGCAGATGCTCTCTATAGACTCTGTGATGGTCACAAAGACTTTGATTCAGCCTCCCTGGAAATCAGCAGTTCAGCCTCCTTGATGCTTCACGCTGGCCTCTGTCTCATTTCGTTATTCTCTCCTGATGTGATCTTATCTATAGCCTCAGCTTTTATTATCATCTTAAATATGAGAGAACATAAATCTTGCCTCCATCCCTGGCTTCTCCATTGAACACCAGCACTGTATAGACTATTGTCTACCCACCTGAGCACCCCTCATGGATTTCTCACACCTTTCTCAACCTCAACATGTTCAAGGCTATCTTCCTGATTTCACCCACAAAATTGGCCCCATTCTGCTATTTCCCAACCCACCTCCTATTCAGTTGCACAAAATGGAAACCAAAGCACTACCTTTGATTTTCACCTCTAATTATACCTCCAGTTCTCCCAATTTTACCTCATAAATATCAAATCTGTCAAATCTATGAACTTCTCCCATTTCCATTAATACCTCTACACAGCACGGGTAGCTTAACTGATTTTACCACATCAGCTCTGACCCCATCCCATATGTCTTCTATACTGAAACCAGAGCAGTGTTTTCAGAAGGCAAATCTGCTTCAAATCTGCGGGTGATTCCCTCCTTTGCCACAGTCCAGAATCCTTTATCTGGCCTAGGAGCACTTCATGGCATAGCCCCTCCTTCCTCTCCATCCTCACCTCTCACCACATTCCCATGTGATTGCATAGCGCTTGACACATTGGCACAAGCCACACCTGTCCTCATCATGCACCCCCTACCAAAGGACCTTTGCACATGCACTTAATCATACTTTGCCTGGAAAGCTCCTCACCCCTCATTACCTGGATAACTCCTAAGTACCCTTTGCATCTCAGATCCAGGATGAGACTTTCTTGGACATCTTCCTGAGTATTCTAACTGCATCAAATCTCCCACTATAGCTCCCATAGCCATTTTCATAGCTGAAATTTTATTTATGCATGACAGATTATTTGACTAAATTTTTGTCTCCACCTATGGAATATATGCTTTGAAAGTACAAAGACCACATCTACATTTGTTCACCAAAGACAGTGCTTTATACATGATCACTCTTCTCTCACTAACATTTTTTCTTTATTTATACATTATATATATATAAATTATATATATACATATATATTTTATATAAGCACTAATTTGAGGATTGAAAAGCTCCTAGCAGAGTGCCTGACAAAGAGGAGTACTCAAGGTTTTATATGTATAACACTTACTGTCATGGAAAACTGTAATAGAGACTAAAGATTCCAGAGCTTTTAGCCTTCACTTTGCAGAGTCCTAAGTGTCCTGTAAACCGGTGCTTTTCTGAACTAAGTGAGACTTCTGGAAACTTGAGACCATTTCCTCAGTAAAGAGAATTAACTATGAAACACTCCAGATAGAATATAATTATTCTTTTCTTTTGAGACATTGCTCAAATCATTTTAGTGTTTTGCTTGAATAGTCACGTAAATTACAGTAATAAGGTTATTGATATCTGACACTGTTCTAGCTCATTTTACATTCCAGGTATTTTTTTAGACCTGGTGTTAATCATATGAGAAGTTTTTTATTCATTTTATAGATGAGGAACTCGAAGCTCTCTGAGATCAAGTGATTGCCCAAGGTCACAGACGCTTGTGGAACAGCCAAGACTCAAATCTAAAAGTGGTTAATTATACAGGAAGCCCCTGAGAAGCAGCTTGACCTGGTTTCCTCGGTCTAAACCTCTGGGGAATGTGTATATACCTATATATGTATAATATATATGTATATGTAATATATATTTACATATAATATATAATATACTTATATAATGCAATATATATGTACAGTATATATTCCTATATTAACACCTCACTAATACATTTCTTTTCATTGTTATTTCTATTTATGGTTTTATTGTTAATAAAACCATGGTACATTTATGATAAGTGACAATATTATTGTACAGTTGAAGTATCACACAATATTACAGCATTATTTTATTGCTAATATCTTTGTACATCCAGCTCAAGCAGCTACTTGAAATATTTTCCAGGATTGCAACCCCCCCAGGGGCTTTTCAGGGTGACCCGAGTGATGCCTCCTGAAATGCCTGGGACTTTGGCAAACAAATAGTTTCTATGGTGCATCCAGACAGCTGAAGAAGCTGCACCCAGACAGGCTGTGCTTGATGCTCCTCCAGTGTCTGGTCCATAAATATGACAGGTGTCTGAGAAAGCTCGGGGCCTGAAGAATTCCAGGGCAAGGCCGGGATGGGTCACAGAAAAAAGGGTCTCTTCTCCCAGCCCTTCTTTTCCACCAATGCCCTGTCCTTTATCCCCAAGACCTGCAGTCCCCAGTGAGAAGTGTTTGTCCAGTTCTCAATCCTACATTAAAGGAAACTTCCACTTTGGAGACTTGACCAGGGAGCTCTGCTTCTTGGGCACACAGAGGCAACTTAAGTCTGGGCCTGAGTTTCCCCCCTTTTTAAACCCTCCTGAGCCTCTTACAGTTATAGAGCTTTTTGAAATTTCTATTAGATGGTAAGATACTGTGACATTAGTCTTTAAACAGAACTATTCTTACTAATCTCAAGCAAAACCATAGAAACCATTGTTAGTAGAACAAAATTCCCCTTCATAAAGTGCCTACCAATTTATACAGTGAACGTCACACATTTCACCCAAGCTAATCCTTACACCTACCCTATAAGGTGGATGCTATTATCACCTTTTTCAGATAAGGGATATTCGATTTAGAAGTTAAATGACTTGGCCTGTATCATTTTGATTTCCTGCACATAAGGAACAAATTGTTCTCTCATATTTTTTTAATTTTAATTTTAGAGACATTGTCTCACTATGTTGCCCAGACTGGTCTCAAACTCTTGGGCTCAAGTGATCTTCCTGCCTCAGCCTCCCAAATAGCTGTGACTATAGGCACATGGCACTATGCCTGGCTTGTTCTCTCATATTTAAAAGCGCACAATCAGGCAGTAGAAAATTAAGGGACCAAAAATAGAGTTCATATGTGCTTATAGTAGAGGTTGCTGTATCTTCCAATCCTAATGAGGTGGAGTTTATAAGGCAAGTCTTTCAGAAGTTACTCTCAGTTAATTTCAGAATATTGTCCCAAGGTAAACAAATGCTACTTGGGGTCACGTCAGTTCAGACTAGTTGGCTACATTTTTCCCATGGGGTTGGTTGGGGCCAGCCATGAGATACAGTGGTTTTAGTTTTTTTATTTACTTCAAAATAGCATGCCCATTCAAATGGCTACTATACCCACTTTTCAAAATAATTTATGAATCATCAAGATCTGATATGTTAGATAGAATCCAACTTGCTAAAATTAAATTCTTTCCTTCTATTTTGTGTATGTGGTGGAGGGAGGAGGGTGAGCAATCAAAGTCATCTTCAGAAATATTTTAGGATAAATTCTGATGAAGCTGCTTGAGGTTTTCAAATTAAATTACTGAATATGAAAGCTGATGTTTCCTATAGAAAAGCAGTGTTTTCAATTTTCCTTATTCACTCCCAAGAGCTCTAATCATATTTCTTACATGAACTGTCTCAAGAGTCAGTAACAATTTTTTTGATTCAAAGGAAAATCAGACCTGCAAGAAAAAGTCAGATTGAAGAGATAGGCTAGAGCTAAGGACTGTAGCAAATTACAGAGTTCTCATTAATGAATTACATAGAACTAGAACATACAGTTGAAGGGAGCAATAGAGAGATATCTGTTCAGGTAAGTGGTTGGCTTAGTATGGGAAGCACAATAAACTACTTTATCATCAGTCATTAGGCAGAGTCCTTACATATGGACTCCCACATTGTGTAGCAAGGCATGCTGAGTGTCTTTCTCCAGCCCCTCCTGATCCACTACATTCTCCATTCTGCTCCATGGATTCTGGGAGGCTGATCTGTACGCATTGCATTAATATGCTCCTTAGCCATAACTAAAACATATCTTCTAGTTTTTAGTTGGGGTCGCCCACCACAACTTGTCTTTGTCCTCCTACAAGAGGCTAACCACGTGCCCTGCAATCTGAGTCCAGTAACTTCCCCTCCCTTGGCCTTTCAGGCTGAAGGGTGGTAATGGCACTTCTCTGTTATTAGCCCCAGCATCTTGCACTGTTCTCTTCTATATGGATTTCCTAAACACCATCCTCACCTCTGTACATAGTGTCTTTATTAAACTTTCCTCAAAGCATCGATTCTGAATGGATTGTACCTACTTTGTCCCTAGGTAATAAACAAATATTGTTTATGAAAGTAGAAAGCATAAGATCCTTTAATTTCCATGAAATGTTTAAAAGGCAATTTAGGACTCCCGATTCTGAAGTGATGGATTCAAAAGTCAGAATATCAGGGTGAGCACAAGGACTAAGAACTCAGGGGACAACAGAAAATTAGACATCTATTTTAGAGCTATGACTTAATCTGATGGTTTGACCAAACCAACTAGGAGCCAATTACTACAAATTCTTCCATTTGTTCAGAAAATATTTATGGAGTGAAAGTGATTTATCTGACTCTATTCTGGGGTTTTGAGATCCAGTGCTGCACACTGAAGATCCAAAAGTTCTTTCCAACACATAGCCTGTGTAGCTGAAGCCGCGTGGATATACATAAAGATGATTTTAAACAAAGTGTCACAGTGATTATTTAGAATATGGTTTTGAAATATTTTACTCGTTATTATAATCTGAATTCAAGACTAACGTATCTTCCCAAAACAGAAGACAAAGAGCACATTTGCTCTACATAAATAATAAGTAGCAATGAACAAAATGAAAGAAAACATGAATCAACACTCCAATTTTCTAAAATATTTACCACTGTTCTAAAATTGAGCTCTTTTGATTGGAAAGTTAAACATAACTATGAAAATCATTAGAATCACTAAGAAATTCAGATTTTGAGAATTTGAAGTTATTGCATTATATAAGCAACAGAACTAGTTCTTGTACTAGGCAGGGACATATTTATTCTCTTTATCTGAAGGCAAGTAAGATCATCTCACTCTTTTGGAATATTTGGAAATATTTCATAAGTTTGGGGAAGACTCTTACATTATTTAGATGCAAGTTATCTGTGAGACAAACTTAAATATTCTGATATTTTGATTATCCCTACCTCCTGCTTCTTCTGTTCTGGCCTCCTTATCAACAAAAGTGTGAATTATAAGTTTCTTTCTGAATCAAATATAATAATGTGTTTTACTTTGTATTTTATTTCATTTGGTCAGAAATACTCAAAGTTTAGAGGCTTAAAAACACATTAAAATGTCCACTTAAATCAAGAAGAGATAAAGTTCTTTACAGACACTGCCAGTTACAGAATATCTCATCAATTGAGTGACTATTATTTTCTATCTCCCTTTGTAATATCATACATCTGAGAAAATCACTTTAGAAACTTAAGCCTTTTAAATGTAAAATCTAAATGTATAGAAACTCTGGAAGATAATTTTGGAAATACCATTCTGGGCATAGACCATGGCAAAGATTTCATGAAGCCGACCCCAAAAGCCATTGCAACAAAAATTCACAAATGGGACCTAATTAAACTAAAGAGTTTCTGAACAGCAAAATAAACTATCAACAGAGGAAACAGACAACCACCAGAAAGGGAGAAAATATTTGCAAACCATGTATTTGACAGAGGTCTAATACCCAGAATCTATAAGGAACTTAAAAACATTAACAAGCAAAAAACAACTTAATAAAAAGGTGGGCAAAGGACATGAATAGATAGTTTTTAAAGAAGACATGTGTGCAACCAGCAAGCATATGAAAAATGCTCAACATCACTAATCACTAGAGACATGCAAATCAAAACCACAATGAAATACCATCTCACACCAGTCAGAATGGCTAATTAAAAAGTCAAATAAAACAGATGCTCGTGGGGTTGCAGAGAATAAGGAATGTTTATACACTGCTCGTGGGAATGTAAATTAGTTCAGCTACTGTGGAAAACAGTGTGGAGATTTCTCAAAGAATTAGCGGGGCATGTTGGCATGTACCTGTAGTCCCAGCTCCTGGAGGATGAGGTGGGAGGATTGCTTGAGCCCAGGAGGTGGAGGTTGCGGGGAGTCAGGATCTTGCCACTGTACTCCAGTCTGGGCAACTGAGTGACACCGACACCTTGTCAAAAAAAAAAAAAAAAAAAGAACTTAAAATAGAACTACCATTCAACCTAGCAATCCCATTATTGGGTAAGCACACAAAGGAAAGCAAATTGTTCTGCCAAAAATACACATGCACTTGCACATTCACTGAAGCACTATTCACAATAGCACAGACATGGAATCAACTTAGATGCCCATCAATGGTGGAATGGATAAAGAAAATGAGGTACAACGTATACACCATGCAACACTATGTGGTCATAAAAAAGAATGAAATCATATCTTTTGCAGCAACATTAATGCAGCTGGAGGCCATTATCCTAGGCAAACTCATGCAGGAACAGAAAATCAAATACTGAATGTTCTCACTTATAAGTGGGAGACATACATTGAGGAAACATGGACAGAAAGAAGGGAAAAATAGACACTAGGGCCTACCTGAGGGCGGAGGGTGGGTGGAAGGTGAGGATCAGAAAACTACCTGTCAGGTACTATGCTTATTACCTGGGTGAATGAAATATCTGTACACCAAACCCCCGTGACACACAATTTACCTATATAGCAAACCTGCACATGTACCCCTGAACCTAAAATAAAAGTTTAAAAAAAAAAAAGAAAGTTACTCCTTGGGAAAGGGTAAGACACAAATGATAGATCACATAAAAGGGGAATTGCTTTTTAAAGAGATGAAGCTATTTAAAAAAAAAAAAAAGGCCACACGCAGTGGCTCACACCTGTAATTCCAGAGGCAGAGGCAGGAGGATCACAAGGTCAAGAGATCAAGATCATCCTGGCCAACATGGCGAAACCCCGTCTCTACTAAAAATACAAAAATTAGCCAGGTGTGGTGGTGCATGCCTGTGGTCCCAGCTACTTGGGAAGCTGAGGCAGGAGAATCACTTGAACCTGGGAGGCAGAGGCTGCAGTGAGCCAAGATGGTGCCACTGCATCCAGCCTGGGTGACAGAGCAAGACTCTGTCCAAAAAAAAAAAAAAAAAAACAAAAAAGGGAAAAAGAAAAGAAAGGCCTTGATATCCAAAGCAGACATCATAAAGAATAAAGAGATTTTTAAGTTTGTTTTTGAAAACTTTTCAAAAAAGTTTATTACAAAACTTCTTTTAATAATGATAAAGCCAAACTAGAAATTATTTGCAATGTACACAATGAAAAATATTAGTGGCCTTAAGATATAAACAGCTTTTGCAGATCAATAGTGAAGGGATACGCCTCATAAAAAATTGGCAGAATATATGAAAAGGTGGCCCTCCAAAAACAGAAATATAAATTAAAGACCATTTGATATAGAAAGTTTATATTCTTGTAATTTTTTTTTTTTTTTTTTTTTTTTTTTTTTGAGACGGAGTCTCGCTCTGTCACCCAGACTGGAGTGCAGTGGCGGAGATCACCTCATTGCAAGCTCCCCCTCCCGGGTTCACGCCATTCTCCTGCCTCAGCCTCCCAAGTAGCTGGGACTACAGACACCCGTCACCTCGCCCAGCTAGTTTTTTGTAGTTTTTAGTAGAGACGGGGTTTCACCGGGTTATATTCTTATTATTAATAAAATGCAATTTAAGGCAATAAAGATATTCCATATTATAGGGACAATTATTGCATTTTTAAAAGGACAATTTCTAATTTCACTACAAGTATGAGTTATTTCCAGACTGCTGTTGAACTTGTTCGTACTTTTGTTTTCATGAGGAATTTGAAAATTTGCAATAAAACTGTAAAAGTGAAAATTACTCTGAAAAAAAAAAAATGAAACAAAGAGTATGAAAACACCAATAAAATTGTCAAACCTTCAGAAAGATGAACAAAGGACAATAAAGAGTGAAGATACTAATTACTAATCTCAGAAATTAAACAGCGTATATCACTATACATCCTGCAAATAACCCAAAGGATGATTAAAGAATGCTACAAAAATTATACATGTATAAAACGGACAACTTTTATAAAATGGGTCACCTCCTTGAAAACCCAAATAAGTACAACTCATCCAACGTGAAGTAAATAATCTGAATAGCTCCATAACAATTAAGAAAATTGAATTTATAATTTAAAACTAATAGCCCCCCAAAAAGTCTCCAGGCCAGATGGTTTCACTGGAAAATTCTACCAAACATTTAAAAAATAAGGAAAACAGCCTTTTCACTAAATGGTGCTAGAGCAATTAGACATCTACAACAAAATTGTGAACTTCAACCTAAGCCTCATAGCTTATACAAAATATAATTCAAATGTATTATAAAGTTAAAAGTAAGTACAAATTTACAAAACTTGAACACAGGAAAAAATACTTGGTTTCTAACACTAGAAAAAGTGTCTTTCGATTTGACATCGAAAGCATGAGCCATAATAGGAAAAGCTGATAAATGGGATTTCATAAAAATTAAAAACCATTGCTCTCTGCAAGACTGTGGACAAGATAAAAAGACAAGATATGGACAGTGAGAAAACATTTGCAAAAATAGTATACTGAATATCTGAAGAACTTTCAAACCTCCACAATAAAAAAAAGCAAGCAATCTAATTAGAAAATGAGCATAAGACATGAACAGACATTTCACAAGAGAAGATACACTGATGTCAAATTAGTATTAGCCATCAGGGAAATACAAATGAAAACCACAGTGAAATATCACAACACACTAATGAAAATGGCTAATATATACATAAACAATACCAAATGATGGTCGAGATGTGGAGAAATTAGATCACTCATACATTATTAACAAGAATGCAAAATAGTACGGTCACTCTGGAAAACAGATTGGCAGTGTCTTAAAAACCAACCACATATTTACTATCCAACCCAGCAATTTGTACTCCTGAGTTTATCCCAGGGAAATGAAGACTTATATTCACACAAAATCTCATCCATGAATGTTTATACCAGTTTGTTTGTACTAGCCCCAAACTGGAAACAAATCAGATGTTCTTCAACAAGTGAATGCTTGAACAAACTCTGGTATGTCATATTATGGTGTACTACTTAGCAGTAAAAATAATAAACTACTGAAACATACAGCAGCTTAGATGATTCCCTGGGGAATATAGTGAATGAAAAAAATTCAATCCCAAAAGGTTATATTATACATAACATTGTTAAAACTATAGAAATGGAGACAAGATTAGTGATGTCAGGGATTAAGAAGATGAACGAGGGAAAGAAATGACTGCAGCTAAAGGGGGACAACATGAGGGATACTTGTGAACCTGTAAATGTTTCACCATCACTGTATCAATGTCAATAGTGTGGTTGTTACATTGTGCTATAATTTTATATCATCATTGAGGGAAACTAGGTAAAAGATACATGAAGTCTCTGTATTAACTCCTAAAACAGAATAATAATCTAAAATCATTTCAAAATTACAAGGTTAATTTAATCCATATGATATTATACACACAGAGATATACACATACATACAAATATATCTATAATTCCACAAATGTAAGCAGATAAAACTCCAGTTTTCGCTCAGTAACAGGGGAGTCGATAGTAGGTATTTAGACGTTTCCTCCACAGTCCATCATTCTGACCATTGTATTACCAAATATCCATTTTACTTTCCTTTTCTTCCTTAAAATCTGCCAACTTCCAGGACAACCATCCCTTCAATGCAACCAGCTCATTGTCAAAGATCTCAATGTGACAGATAGTCCTTCCTTCTTTGTCTGGAAACCTTTGAAATAAAAAGTAAATTACCTGCATCTACACTAATTTACTTGCCCTGTCTGCCAAATGCACCACATGTGCAATGGAGGAACAGGGACAGGATAACCATAATAAACCTTCCCAGGAAAAATGGAGGAGAATGAAATGCTCACAGTCACTGGTCCAGAGCAATGCTGCAGTCCTCTTGGGCAGCATAAAGTCTTCCTGTTCTGGAGACAGGAAAGTTCCTAGATTCTGCTCTAAGGGAAAATTCCTACATTCCATTCACCCAAAGAAGTTACATGGCCTTGATCTCACTCCGTGAAAACTTGAAAATTTAGTTTTCAGTGTTTCTAGGAACAGGATTCAGATTGATGAGTAGCTGGCCATTCCCTTTCACACCTGCTCTAGCTAATATCAAGGTTTATTATAAAATCAGGGTGGTTATTAAAAGTAAAATCATGTTTACCTTGCATATCAGGACAAACATTTGTATATGCACATGGAGAGGAACATACAATACATGTCATTACTGTGTTGTTTGTAACTGTAAAACCTGTTAAAAACCTACATATCTAATAAGAGGAAACGCCTAATTCACTATGTAAGTAAACAATACTGTGAAAGTATTTTAAAGAAATGAACTTAATAAATATAGGAGGGAAAAGCAAGTTGTAGAATAATATGCACATAAAAAGCATGTTTATAAATAAGTTTGCAGTCACACAGACAAATGACATTTTACAGTTTCATTCATGTATATGTAAATGCATGATAAACATTTTAGAAAGTTATAGAACAAATTAAAAACAGTCTTTTTCCAATGACTGGAAAATTAGAAGTGGGATTGGCTGTCACAGGAGGCTAATATTTTCAGTAATGTTTTAATTTTTAGGCAAAGAAAAATATATTACCTGTGGGGATTTAAACAAATGAAGCAAATATTAACAACAATAACAACTGGAGTGGAAATGCATTACCATATTAATAATGGACACTGGGTGGTTGAATTGTAGCTGCATTTTATTTTATTTGCTCCAAATGGTATTTCTCTTGTGTTTCTCAGCAACCCATTGATATGGTTTGGCTTTGTGTCCTACCCAAATTTCATCTTGCATTTTAATCCCCATGTGTCGAGGGAGGGACCTGGTGGGAGGTGACTAGATCATGGGGGTGGTTTCCCCATGCTGTTCTTGTGATACTGAGGGAGTTCTCATGAGATCTGATGGTTCAAAAGCGACAGTTTCCCCTGATCTCTCTCTTTTTCCTGCCGCTTTGTGAAGAAGGTACTTGCTTTTCCTTCACCTTCGACCAAAATTGTAAGTTTCCTGATGCCTCCCCAGCCATGCAGAACTGTGAGTACATTAAAACTCTTTTCTTTATAAATTACCCAGTCTCAAGCAGTTCTTTATAGCACTGCAGAAATGGATTCCTATATACATTTTCATATTTAAAACTACAAAACTTTTTAATTAAAACAACTCATGGTGCTGCATAAAAAAGGATACTATCCCGTCAAAGTCTATATGGTTTTCTTTGACATGGAAAGATGTTTACATATTATCTTAGTTATAAAGTATTATTTATCTTAGTTATAGAGTATTATAGGTTGCAGAATAGAACATTATCTTAGTTATAGGGTATTATTTATTTTCAAGCACCCCCTCAAGCTAGCTTACGTGACAGAGAATTTATTACAAGAACTCAAATGTTATAGACATAGTCAAGAAGCCAATGTAAGCCTTGTGGGAGACAGAGAAGAGCATCATGAAGCTTAGGAGGGATCAAAGCAGCCATTGTCTTTCTGTCTCTCTTTATTTCATTCACATAAAAAGGATAGAAAAAAGAAATAACACAGAAAGAAATAGGAGAAAAGAAAGAAAGGTAAATGTTTTCCAATTATTCCTTGATTAGTAATTTACATATTATTTATATAGTCATTTATGCAAAAAAATGAACTAGAGAAAGAAAAAGTAAAGGAAAGAAGCAAAGACGGAAGGAACACAGGTTAAATATCATGGTTAATTATTCGTTATTTCTCTTTACAAAATTTAAAAAAATTCCTAAGTTATTACAAGGCCATAAGATCCTGGAATAAAAATATGATGTTGTCATTTTCCCTGCTTCCTTCAGAAAACATGAGCATTGTTCTGTATTAATTGCATTCCTTGGAGGAAGCAAGGGGTTTTATGAGATAGCCTAAGGGTTTGTATCTATTTCTCATGTACTATGGTTTCCCTCAAAGTTATTCACTACATAAGCTACTCCACCGAAATGACACCCTAGAATTTAAGCTCTGAGTTGAGGGATGTACCTAGTTTCCTTATTCTTGGACTTCTTCCTTTTATGACTGTTAAGTCGGGGTTGGTCAAATGTACCAGATCAAAGACATTTAGGAAACACAAAGGGGATGCAAGGTCTACCTGGGGAGTCGCTCAATGGCATTTTCAAGTGCTATCTTTTCCTGTATTTCACTACTTCATGACTTTCAAGGCATGTTGCCTCATAAGTTAATTTTATAACTTCAGCTAGTAAGAACCCACCATTTTCAGTGATACTGCAGCGTTTGAGATGCATCATTCATGCAAAAATCCTCTCTGCCACTTTGGTAAGGAATGCAGAATATAATTTTATTCAAATAATCTCAAACACTCAGTCTTTACCAATAACTCGTAAGCATAATCCTCTGGAAAAAGAATCAAATAATTTAACATGAAAATTTCAATTATATTTGGGTTTAACGATAAATATCCCTCAACAACTTTATTGAGTAGCAAGACACTGTGACTTTAATCAGAAGAAGTTTACTTCAAATAGAAAAGTGAAAGTACAGCCGGGCGCGGTGGCTCAAGCCTGTAATCCCAGCACTTTGGGAGGCCGAGACGGGCGGATCACTAGGTCAGGAGATCGAGACCATCCTGGCTAACACGGTGAAACCCCGTCTCTACTAAAAAATACAAAAAACTAGCCGGGCGAGGTGGCGGGCGCCTGTAGTCCCAGCTACTCAGGAGGCTGAGACAGGAGAATGGCCCGAACCCGGGAGGCGGAGCTTGCAGTGAGCTGAGATCCGGCCACTGCACTCCAGCCTGGACGACAGAGCGAGGCTCCGTCTCAAAAAAAAAAAAAAAAAAAAAAAAAAAAAAAAAAGAAAAGTGAAAGTACAGTTAAATGCCCCTCTCAGAATTTTACCATGAGATGTAGTAATAACCTAAAACATATTAAATTTTCCATGTCCTCCACATTCTAAAAACATAGACAAAATGTAGATCTGAATTTGTACATCTATGAAAGAAAGCTCCTTTCCCTATAGATTTCAGTGTTCTCTGGATGAAAGCTCAGCTCAGGGTTTTCAAATAAATGCCCTCAGAAATAATACGAAAACTCTGCATTTTAAGCATTTTATTTAGAGTATGATGAAACTTCTCAGCTATAGCTAAAAGTTAATTATAAAATTTATAAATGACTTTACTCTTTAAGAAACAAAACCGGATAATAACAATATAATTTAAAATTTGGTTAAATGTCTGCTTCCCTCCACCTCATCACCAAGGGCCAAATACATTGTTTTGTATTTTTAAATTCTGGAAAAAGACAGTCTTCAAATGGTAGCTTCTTATACCACACGACTTTTCATATTTTCTTTCTGAAAGTATATATGAGAATTGTTCATTTCAATGCAGATGACAGAATTTTTAAAATAAAATCTCAGAGAAAAAATAACCACAATATTAAATAAATCAAAATTAAAATTAAAGTTTATTAGACTCATAAGACTATAAATAATTTGTTTTTAAAATTTCCCCTACGGCAATCGAATGATGTTTGCCATTCACAGGACTTGGAACAATTCCCTGGAGGAGAACTTGGAGATACTTCTGCAGAAACATATATATATACATACACACACACACACACACACACACATATATACACACACACATATATATGTGTATATTGGAATTGGCAAGGGGTAATAAAGATAGCCATGGAGAATGTGGCTCAAAAAAAACACAAAAAATATTAGCTAAGACAAAAAGCCCCAACTGCTGATAGAGAGGACTAAGATCCTGCCTTAATACTTACTAATGCTGTATATAGCAAATGTTCAAACTCTTTCTATTTATTTAGCATCTAGTAATATACAGGGGATTGTGCCAGGCACTGGGATGGGAAGAAAAATATAGCACACTCCACACTCTCACAAAACTCTCATTCCTCTGGTAGATGCTCCATAAATATCTGATGAACACAAGTTATACATGAAGGAATGAATGAATAAGTGAATGAGTAAGTTGATGACTAGAAAACGTTTCTTGAAAGTGATGACTGAAACCATCATCTTCAAGAAAAAAATTAGGCATACTTTGAAATTATTGATAACCATTATATGAGTAGACTGTCTCCGTGTCACTTGATTTGGGTTATAAATGTAAATAGCTAGTGGTTATCAGAATCACTGATAATGTCAGAGGTGTGCAAACCAGAGTAACTCCATCTTAAACAGGAGCTGAGTAAAATGAAGCTGAAACCTACTGGACTGCCTGCCCAGATGGTTAAGGCATTCTAAGTCACAGTATGATTTAGGATATCAGCACAAAATGCCATCATAAAGACCTTGCTGATAAAACAGGTTGCAGTAAAGAAGTCAGCCGAAACCCACCAAAACCAAAAATGACAAGAGTGACCTCTGGTCGTCCTCACTGCTACATTCCCACCAGTGCCTTGACAGCTTACAAATGGCATGGCAACGTCAGGAAGTTATCCTATACGGTCTAAAAAGGGGAGGCACAAATAATCTAGCCCTTGTTTAGCATATCATCAAGAAATAAGCATAAAAATGGGCAACCAGCAGCCCTCGGGGCTGCTCTGTCTATGGAGTAGCCATTTTGTTTATTCCTTTACTTTCTTAGTAAACTTGCTTTCACTTTGTACTGTGGACTCGCCCTGAACTCTTTCTTGCACAAGATCCAAGAACCCTCTCTTGGGGTCTGGACCGGGACCCCTTTCCTGTGACAATAACAATTTGTCTATGCAGCACATAGTGGGACTCCTTAAACTCAGAATAAAACTTGCCACATAGCAAATGTTCAATAAATGTGTTTTGATAGTGTCTTAGCCTGTTTGGGCTGATAAAACAAACTACCACAGACTGGAGAGCTTATATACAACAGAAGTGTATTTCTCACAGTTCCAGAGGCTGGGAAATCCCAGACCAAAGGACCAGTAGATTCTGTGTCTGTTGAGGGTCTGCTTCCTGCTTCATAGACTGCCATTTTCTTGCTGCTTCTTCATGTGGCAGAAGGGGTGGAGAGGGAGCTCTCTGGGGTCTTTTCTTATAAGACCACTAATTCCACTTACGAGGAGTCCATTCTCATGATCTAAACATCTACCAAAAGCTCTCCACCTAATGCCATTACATTGGGGATTGGAATTTCAACATAGGAATTTTGCAGGGCACAAACAGTCAATCTATAGCAGATAGTTGTAGAATACATGTGAAAAATTAAACCAAAGTATGTTTTTAAAAAATACCCTAACATCAAGCTCTAAGGTCAAGTCATCAAATCAGTAGTATAAGCCAAGTTACTTTTATTTTTACAAAAATATATAGATTTGTGGGGTACATGTACAGTTTTGTTACATGCATATATTGCACAACGAAGTCTGGACTTTCAGGGTAACCTTCACTTGAATACGTAAACTATACCCAATAGGTAATTTCTCATCCCTCACCCTTTTCCCACCTTCCATCTTTTGAAGTCTCCAATGTCTATTATTCCACTCCATATGTCCATGTGTAGACATTATTAAGCTCCCTTTTATAAAGGAGAACATGTGGTATTTGACTTTCTTTTTCTGAGTTATTTCACTTAAGTAATGGCTTCCAGTTCCAATCATGTTGCTGCAAAAAACATGATTTCATTCTTTTTTCAGGGTACTTTTTGAGCTGTGAGGATTCCTAATCCCTGTTGAAAAAAAAAATGAGTAAATTCTGAACTGTAAAATACAGGGACAGCAAAGCCGTCCTTGTTATTTAAAAAGCCCATTAAGGCTGATTTAGATGTGTGTAGGATTAGGGGTTGTTGGAGATAAGAATTCAGCTCTGCCCCCACCTCCAACCCCCAATTCTCTCTTCCCTCTTCCATCTTCTCTCTCTCATTCCCAATTGCTCTAACTTGTTTTCGCTCTCTCTTTCTCTCTTTTCAGTTCTTGACATTCAGAGGCATCATGAAGTCAGTTGCAAATCAAGTACAAATTTATTCTCACATTAGTACTCTTCCATCATTCTGAATTAGTATGCATAGTAGCTAATATGTCATGAAAGTCATTTACCAATAACAATGCAATCTATGAATACTAAACTGAAGGGATACCAGCCATAAAGAAAAGACTGCCACTCTGATTGGGTAAGGCTAATAAGACAGCCTTGGGCAAAATAAGTGACAGATCCTCATTTTCATGCATTTCTCCCACGCTGCTTTGACTCTCTCTTTCTTTACATTCCATTCAATGTAGAAAAATCAACATTTATTTATGAAGACAATTCTATATTCAATTCTGGTATTCATGACACTTCCCATATCGGTCCTATAATTGTAATATATGAATAATTAGCCTATCACTAGAACAATCATATTTGGCTTTTTCCCCCTTGAAAATTAACTAATGGCTCTATTAGGGATTTATGATAATGTTTAGTTCCTGCCTCTTTTTATTTTTTCATCCTCTTTTTGGAATCTCAGTTCCTATGTGTCTCAACAGATTTAATACAGTAGGTATCAAGCCTAGCTACATAATAGAATCAACTGGGACAATCTTAACATAATACTTGTGTCTTGGCTTTACCTAAGATCAATGAAACCTGAGCCTCGGATGTGGCCCTAGCCTCTGTATTTTATTAAGCACCCTACATGCTTGATGCACAGTGAGAACTGAGAACCACTGGCTCTGGTTACAGGTTCAGTTCTTGTAGACCCATGTATTTTAGTGACCTTTATAAGGATCATAAACATCAATCTTGTCCTTGGAATATGTGTCTTGTAGCACATGGGGAGAGTAGGAATAAAAGTTACTGGATGAAGTAAATGTTTTTCCACTATATAGGGAAAGCACTTACTCTAATGCAGGGATCAAAAGTATAAATTTTGTGTAAAGATCCTATCTTAAGTTTTTAACTTTTTACTTTGAAATAATTTTAGATTAAAAGAAAGATAATGCAGAGAGTTCCCATATGCCCTTCAACCAGCTTTCCCTAATGTTAGCATTTTATTGAACTATAATACATTTGTCAAAACTAAAATCTTAACTTTGTTAACAATACTATTAACTAAACTACAGACTTAATTTAGACTTCTCCAGTTTTTCTACTAGTGTTCTTTTTCTGTTCCAGGATCAAATCCAAGATTACACACCACATTTAGTCATCATGTCTCCTTCATCTCTTTTAGTCTGTGACAATTTCTGTCTTGTTTTTCATGACTTTGACACTTTTGAATATTACTCATAAAGAAGGTTTTTTGTAGAACAGTCCTCAATTTGGGTTCGCTTGATGTTTTCTTGTGATTAGACAAGTGTCTTGGGCTGACATGGCAAAATATCATAAGCTGAGTGCTTTCAAGCCCTATAAGTTTATTTCCTGCAGTGCTACAGGCTGAAAAGTCCAATATTAAGGCACCATCAGATCTGTTGTCTGGTGAGGGCCCCTTAGCTGGTTTCCAGATGGCATCTTTTGCAGAGTCCTTGCATGGTGGAAGAGCTTAAGCAGATCTCTGGGGGACTCTTTTATAAAAGAGCTAATCCCATCCATGAAGGCTCTACTCCCAAAGACCACCTCCTAAAACCATCACCTTAGGGGCTAAGGTTTGAACATATGGATTTGAGGGGGGCACACACATTCAGATTATAGTAACTAGGGTTCTGAGTTTTGGAGAATGATACCACAGAGCTGAGGTCTCCTTTCATTGCATCAAATCAGAGGGTGTATGATATCAACATGACTGATCACTGATGATGTTAACCTTGATCACTTGGTTAAAGTTGTATCTAGCAGGTTTCTCTGCTACAGAGTTACTGTTTTTCCCCCTTTTCATATTCAGTTCCTTATACATGAATCACTAAGTCTAGTCCATACTTAAGGGGAGGAAAATTAACAAGCATTTGGAATTCTTCTCTAACAATGATTTGCTCTTTCTCCACTATTTATTTATTTACTCAATTATTTATTCACATCCATCAGCACTGATGGATATTTGTTTTATTCATTGTGATATAATCCAATACTATCATTATTTTACTGTAAAAATTGTTTTAGCTTTGACAATTGGAAGTTCTTTGAAGTTGGCTCCTGTGTCAATTTGACTTGTCCCATCCTTTGTTTTGTTTGTTTTGTTTTGTTTGAGCATGTTTTTGAGACTACAAGTAGTTCCAGGTTCATCTTGTACTTACACCATCCCAGCCCTAGAATCAGCCATTTCTCCGGAGATCCCTGAGTCGTTTATTGAAGAATGGTAAAGAGAAGCCAAGATCTGGACACTGAGTGTGTTCATCACTATTATGGTGTCACGGAGGTAAGCATTCAAAAATTATTTTCTTTTATACTCAGCATTCATATCCAAATCATGCTTCTTAAAGTAATATAGAAATCATCAGAATCTAAATATTAAGGTAAAAATAAGATCCATTATAATTGGGTGACATAAATTTTGTTTCTTGAGGTGGTATTAGGTCCTTGGGCATTTTGATTGTTTCAGTTACTCAGAGAAAACCAAATTACTACAATATGATGTGAAATGATCTATTAAAATCACTTACACAGATCTTCAAAACTGGGAGTCTGCCTGGAAAACTCACAAAAGACTGTAAGCAACAAACCTGAATTTTAAAGAGCGAAGGAACAATTCAAAGAAAACAAAACAAATTGGAGAGAATGTAAGTGCTTACTTAATTCCCAAAGGGAAATAACTTTATTCTTGGGTATAAACTCTGAAAGTGATAAAACATTTTATTTTCAGAAGGTTTTATTTAATTCGTTTTGTTTTGTTTTGTTTTGTTGTTTTTCCATTGGGAGGCTGAGGCAGGCAGATTACTTGAGGCCAGGTGTTCCAGATTAGCCTGGCCAACATGGTAAAACTCTGTCTCTACCAAAAATACAAAAATTATCAGGGCTGGTGGTGGGTGCCTGTAATCCCATCTACTTGGGAGGCTGAGGCAAGAGAATCACTTGAACCTGGAGGCAGAAGTTGCAGGGACCTGAGATCACGCCACAGCACTGACTCCAGCCTGGGTGACACAGCAAGACTCTGTCTCCAACAACAACAACAACAACAACAGAAAGCTGTTTTATTGTTTTGTTTTTGCTTTCAATTTCAATTCAACTTGGGTCTGGCAGGTCGCCTGGATATACCTGTTCCCTGAATGGTAAACATGAGCACTTTATCATTCTCTAATGGGATTGCTTACAGGGTTTTGTCTATGGTTTAAAGTCTTTACTATGACATGACAACCAGGAACAGTTTGAAAACACACACACACACACACACACACACACACACACACACACATATACATTCCCTGTTATGAAAGCGATTCATCTTCTCATGCTGAGGTGATAATGAGTAACACGAACAATCTTTTAGCCTAGATAAGAATGACCTCATTAAACACAGAAGAAGGAGGAGGGGGGAGGAGGAAGAGAAGAAGAGGAAGAAAAAGGAAGAGAAAGAAAAGAAGAGGAAGAAGAAGACACCTGTAACCTCATTACGCTATTATCAGAGAGAACATTTTCTACTACTTTTCTTTTTCTGTTTATCTCCTTCACATTGCCATGAAAAGAGGAGCTTAGTCTTACAAAAACCTGATAAGTAAAAACACAAAACAATCAAGATAAAACAAAGGAGGCTGTTACTTTTCCCAAGGATTCTCTAGGAGCCTCCTCTATTGAGTTGAATTTCCTGGTGCTCTTGGAATAGAATTTGACGTTCAAATTTAATCAACAGTAACCTTTTCAAGATCATTTCAATTTAAAATATCATTTTCTTGGATCTTAAGCCATTTTAGTCCTTTGGGTCCTATTATGTGATCCTCTTTCTTTTTATGCAATCACTTATGATAGTGAATTAATTACAATGACTCCATGAGTTAGTCAGCATTGCTGTTATTTTTCTATTCTGTGCTATGAAAGACATAGAAGAAATGGAGAGTCATGTTCCATATTCAAGATTACCCCAGATCAATGGGAATACCAAGCCTTTCATACACATTAACACTAAAAACAATGGAGCTCATAAGTTGTAACAGGAAAAATAAAGAGGAAAGATTAAACTTTATTCTGGCAGAGAGACTCACAAAAGACTTCTTTAAGGTGAAGGCTATAATCCAGTAGTGCTGAGTACAGTCATTATCCACTATTTTTTTTTTTTTAGTGAATTGCAAATGAAATCCAAAATGACACCATGAAGTCACAGAACCTCCCAGAAGATACTGCAAGGAAAATTACAGTGAAATCCACAACTATGCAAGTTAGAAGAAAGCACTAGAAGCCACACCTTAGAATCGTACTATTTAAGAAGGTAGGTTTCCAAACACTGAAATGTTTGAACAGAAGGGGACTTCTGAAATGTGATCATGTTACACCAAATCAGTGTTTTCCCTGAGACCCACAGAGCTGTCTCCCAGGAGGTAGAGGTATAGGAATCTCTTTTTCATAAGGTCCTTTAGATGCTGCTGCTGAATCATTACTTTGGGTAAAGCAGATGCTGTCAGGCGATGAGGGAACCTGGTGGCCACTTGATTCTAATCAGTTCAACACAATTTTGATTGGTTTTTAATATTATAATTTGGAGTAAGATTTCTTTTTAAAACAATGGTGCTGCTGCTTAAAAGTAAGTGTGACCATCAGTGGACATGATGATTTTAATTCCATTCCATTGTAGATGCTATCTTCATATTCTAAAACTAGAATTGCTACAATCAATTTTGATAAGAAGTTCTTCAAACTGTCTTTTGAATGTCATTTACTTTACTAGCACACTTAGCATTTTATGCTTTTATCATTTTTAGTCATGTTTTATCCAGATACATGTTTTAACAAAAAGTGTCTATAACCTAAAAAACAACAGAATTTTTAAAAAATTTTTGAGAACAAAACATTTATCTCCTAAATGAAGGTTCATCTGCTCATATTTTTCTCTAAGAAATTGTTTTCTTTTGACAATTCTCAAATATTCCTTAAAAAGTTCCTATCATCATCAGTGATGCATGTAGTAACCTCAGTCATTTAGTGCCTGGGTGCAAAAATCTTTGGCTCAAGCATTTGATAATTGTTTCCCACATGATTTAACTAAAACAGCACAAACTTTGCAAATTTCTCTTTGGCAAAAATGTACTACAATAACTATGCTTTTCATTATCTTTCCATACAATTTTAGTTTCCTAGGACAGAGTATGAGCTTAGATCTGCATTTTCTAAAGTATGCTCTGTTTAGCCTCGAATTCCTAAGATATATTCATGGGTTTTAATGTGAAAATGATGATTAGGGCAAACTATTTGGGAAAAAGTGATACAAGTTTGTTTACTGATGGCTTCGTAGAATGTGTTAGCATGCAGTGTGAGTCCCAAAAGGAAAACTAAGTAAATTGCTTAGGGATTGTAAGGGTTATCTTCTGGGATTACTATTCTACAAAGACTTTAGAGAATCACTTGCCTAGATATTTACTCCATTTTAAAAGTGTTACTATATTAAATGCACATGAATACCCCACAGGAAGTGTTGATGGGATACATTCAGAAAATTTTATTCATTGATTTACTGAAAAATAGAATTATTGTTCAATATTAATAAGCTCTAAATTGTCTAAATACCTCATATTGTTTTAGTTTGGCCATTTAAAAAGGAAACTCTTTTATAGGCAATATCTATTTATCCCCATAGTTCTTCAATTGAGTATCTTTCAAAAGACAATAGATTTTTATCTTCCTAAAACTGTAAAACTATGAATCTGCCTGGAAGTTTTAGGATGATTACAAAATTGTCTCTGATGATCTATTTTAGGCTTCAGAGTCCACGGCCTTTAACACTGCAATCTCTCTGTTATCTGAGTCTAAGAAAAATAATTACCAGCTCTGCTCACCATTTGAGTATAAACTGACTGTTATAATCCTCAGCCTAAAGCCCAGGAAGACCCTTATTGACTTATGTGTCAATAAAGATAGATTAGAGGAATGACGGGGTAGAGTGGAAAGAAGAACATCTTCATTCAAGAGCCCATGCTCAGTGTTTCACTGACTCATTTTTTAACATGAATTGACGATCACGGTAAGTCCGATGCTGGAGTAAAGCCAGAAACATGGAATAGAAAGATTGAGCAACGCAAGTAAAAAACCTCACAAAATTACTCAGAGGAATCAGAGATAATTAGGGAACAAACGAGAACTCAAAAATGCACAATTAATTACTTCCTTCCAAGTAATTAAAAAAGATATTGCTTCCTATGTTAGGAGAAATAATGTCTTTGAATCTGATTTTTCCTTCCAAATGGTGAAAATGACATGCTTGGCCCTGGCCTTGTCTCATTCTGTGAGTGAAAGGAGAAGCGCCTTGCTCAGCTCACCTTAACCCTTCTCTGCAAAAACTAGCTACCTGCAAGTATTATCTGCTATTTCTCCAGGGGAGATTTTCTCACCATCTCTCCATTTGAAGAGCTTTTCTTTCATTGTTTTAAAAAAATATATGTACTTATTTATTTTTAATTGACAAATACTAATTATGTATATTCAGAAGGTACAATGCAATGTGTTTTGACCTATGTCTACATTGTAAAAAATTGAAAGGAATTAAAATGTACATCACCTCACCAATTTATCTTTTTTTTATGGTGAGAATGTTAAAAATTAATTCTTTTAGCAATTTTGAAAAATATAATACCATATGATCCAGCAATCCCACTTATATGTGTATAGCCAAAGGAATCAGTATGTCAAAGAGATGTCGGCACTCCCATGTTTATTTCAGCATTATTCACAATAACCAAAATATGGAAGCAACCTAGGTATACATCAGCAGATGAATGGATTAAGGAATTGTGGTATATAGTACATATGCAGTAAAATACTGTACAGAATTAAAAATAAGGAGATTCCATCATTAGCAACAACATGGATAGAACTGGAAGACATTGTGCTAAGTGAAATAAGCAGGCACAAAGAGACAAACACTATGATCTTAGATATGTGGAATCTAAAAAAGTCAATATCATAAAACAGAGTAGAAAGGTGACTATTAGAGGCTAGGGAGGAAGGAAGAGATGGGGAAAGGGAAGATGTTAATGAAAAAGTATGAAGTCTCAGTTAGATGGGAGGAGCAAGTTTTAGTAATCTATGGCACTGCATGGTGACCACAGTTAATAATAATGTATTGTATATTCCACTGGGCATTTTATTCTGGTGCCTTATGGTCTCAGATTGGTGGGTAAGTCAACCTCTGGTCTCCTGTGTTAGAAAGTGCACTTCCTCACACATACACCATGTCCCCAACTTCACTCCATCATTAGTATACATGATATGTGGACCATCATTTACTTCTGTTTTGTTGTTTTAATTTCCTTTTTCACAGAACCCAGGTAAGAAGAACACTGCTGCTTAATATTTTCCTTAGAATAAATTCCTAAGCCCATAAGAGAAAACAAATGTTATTAAGAAGGAAAAAAGAACAATTGTATGTGGAGGAGAGGGAAGAAGTCTGAAAACCCAAAATATATTTACACTCTTCCAATGAATAAGTACATAGATAAATAACTGGAAGCTAAAAATCAGAAAATGTATTAGGAATTATAACAAAATGGCTGATATTTCACATAAAATATAGATGATTGTATATGTGAGGTTTTATATTTCTAAGAGAAACAAACTCTGCTTGAAGCAGTCAATTAATTTATTATAGAGATACAAGATGGCTCACAGAATTTCTGGGAGGTCTAGACTACAAGAGTTAGGGCTATTGGGCCAGCCAATGTTACCAAGAACCTTCCTAGACCTGATTGGGTGAGAATGATACAAATGACTCCAAACATTCAGAAAAATACTTGACAAAACTCAACACTTGTCACAGTAATAGCTCTCAGCAAACCTGGACAAGAAGGAAACTTCCCCAAAGTGATGAAGGATAGGTAGAAAATCTCTTGGCAAACATCACAGTTAAGATGAAAGAGTAAGTGCTTTTCCTCCTAAGATGTTCAAGGCAAGTATGTCTCCTGTCATCACCTCAATTAACGTTGTGTTGGGGATGCCAGTCAGTGCATTAAAGAACGGGAGAAAGAAAAGGTAAACACTGAAAAGGAAGAAGTAAAACTGTCTTTCTTTACAGATAACACGGTGTTTACATAGAAAATCCTAAATCAGTTATAAAATAGTCACAAGACACAAAATCATTATTCGAAAATTAATTGTATATCTATATACCACAGCAAACTGAAAATGGGCATTTTTTAAAAAAGAAATATCATATGTACAGATATTTAATGAGATATTTTTAATCTGTTAATATGATAAATTACATAGATTGACATTGAAATATTAAGCTAACCTAGTATTCCTTGAATATACTCCAGTTGAACATGATGTGCTATAGTTTTTTCATGTTAATTAACTGCATTTACTGAATTTAAACAAAATTGTTGCATCTATTATGGTCATAAAGGGTATTCCTCTATAGTTTTTTTTTTTTGTGGTATCTTTGTTTGGCTTGTGATATGGTTTGGCTATGTCCCTACCCAAATCTCATCTTGAATTATAGCTCCCATAATCCCCATGTGTTGTGGGAGGGACCTGGTGGGACATAATTGAATCATGGGGTTGGGATTTTTCCATATTGTTCTTGTGACAGTGAATAAGTCTCACAAGATCTGACGGTTTTTTTTTGTTTGTTTGTTTGTTTTTTGAGACGGAGTCTCGCTCTGTCGCCCAGCCCAGGCTGGAGTGCAGTGGCACGATCTCGGCTCACTGCAAGCTCCACCTCCCGGGTTCACGCCATTCTCCTGCCTCAGCCTCCCGAGTAGCTGGGACTACAGGCGCCCACAACCGCGCCCGGCTAATTTTTTGTAATTTTTAGTAGAGACGGGGTTTCACCATGGTCTCGATCTCCTGACCTTGTGATCCGCCCGCCTCGGCCTCCCAAAGTGCTGGGATTACAGGCGTGAGCCACCGCGCCTGGCCTAAGAAAAGGTAAACATTGAAAAGGAAGAAGTAAAACTGTCTTTCTTTACAGATAACACGGTGTTTACGTAGAAAATCCTAAATCAGTTATAAAATAGTCACAAGACACAAAATCATTATTCGAAAATTAATTGTATATCTATATACCACAGCAAACTGAAAAATGGGCATTTTTTAAAAAAGAAATATCATATGTACAGATATTTAATGAGATATTTTTAATCTGTTAATATGATAAATTACATAGATTGACATTGAAATATTAAGCTAACCTAGTATTCCTTGAATATACTCCAGTTGAACATGATGTGCTATAGATCTGACGGTTTTATAAAAGTGCAGTTCCCTTGCACAGGCTCTCTTGCCTGCCACCATGTAAGATGTGACTTTGCTCCTCATTCGCCTTCAGCCATGATTGCAAGGCCTCCCCAGTCACGTGGGATTGTGAGTCAATTAAATGTCTTTCCTTTATAAATTATCCAGTCTTGGATATGTCTTTATGAGCAGTATGAGAACAGACAAATACAGTTTGGATATCAGAGTAAGTGCCTCATAGAATTATTTGGGAACACAGGTTGACTATCTCTTATTCAAAGGCTTGGGACCAGAAGTATTTCAATTTTCAGGTTTGTTCAGATTTTGGACTATTTTCATATACATAGTGATATATCTCAAAGTTGGGACCCAAGCTTAACCACAAAATTCATGATTGTTTTATGAATACCTCATACACAAAGACCAAAGGTAATTTTAGACAGTATTTTAAATAATTAAATAATTATTATTTTAAATATTAAAGGTATTTAAATAATTTTGTCCATAAAACAAAGTTTTGACGGTGATCTGTCATATGTGTTTTCACTTGTGTCATGTTGACACTCAAAAGTTTTGAATTTTGCAGCCTTTTGGATTTCAGATTTTTGGATTAGGGATACTCAACCTGTACTAAATACTGTTGAATTGTCAATTCCTTCCTAATTAATATTATAGATTTAATGCAAGCCAAATCAAAATCCCAATAGGCATTCTTTTTTAGAAATTGTCAAACTGATTCTAAATTTAATATATACAGGCAAATGACCTAGAGTAGCAAAGCAATGTTAAATACAACTAAAACAAAATTGGAGTAAGATAGACATCTGAATTTATGGGAAAGAATAGAGAATCCAGAAATTGGCACCCATGTCTGACCAATAGATTCTGAACAACTTTGATGTGTCATATTTTACATATCATATTTTAAGTGTACAACTCCATGATTTTACTTTATTAAAGATGTAACCACCACCACAAATCAGTTTTAGAACATTTTCATTTCCCATTCCACCAGAGAGACAGAAAAAAAGATAGTTCATTTTCATTTACAGTTAATTTTTGTTCCCACTCCCAGTGCACAGTAAGCCATGAATTTACTTTCTGTCTTTGGTTTTTCGGTTTTTTGTTTTTTGGGGGATGGAGTCTCATTCTGTTACCCAGGCTAGAGTGCAGTGGCAGGATCTCAGCTCACCACAACCTTCACTTCCTGGGTTCAAACAATTCTCCTGCCTCTCCTCCTGAGTAGCTGGAATTACAGGCATGCACCATGATGCCTGGCTTTTTTTTTTTTTTTTTTTTTGTAGTGGAAATGGGGTTTCACCATGTTAGCCAGGCTCGTCTCAAACTCCTGACCTCAAGTGATCTGTCTGCCTTGGCCTCCCAAAGTTCTGGGATTATAGGCATGAGCCACCATGCCTGGCCTACTTTCTCTCTTTATAAATTTAACTTTTCTGGACATTCCCTATAAATGTACTAATATAATATTCAGTCTCTTGTGTCTGACTTCTTTCACTTGACAAATTTTTTTCGTGGTTCATCTATGATAGAGAAGGTATCAATAGTTATTTTCACTTTAACTGCTGGATAATATTTTACTGCATGGAATACCCCATGTTGTCTATCCATTCACAAGTTGATGAACATTTACTTCTAAATTCTAACTATTATAAATATTATTACTATATGCATGTAATAGTCACAATGTGTAGCCTTATATGCAAAGCTTTGTGTATACATAGGGGTTTATTCATCTTAGGTAAGTATCTAGAATTGAATAGTCAGGACTTACAGTAGTTTTATGTTTAATTTTTTAAGAAACTACCAAACTGTCTTCCAAAGTACTGCAGCATTTTATATCACCATCATTAATGTATGAGGGTTTCTATTTTGTCTACATCCTCACCAACATTTATTGTTCTCTTACATTAATTTTAAGTATTCTATTTTGTATAAAATAATGTCTTATTACATACATATGTTTTATAAATACTTTATCCCAGTCTGTGGTTTGTCTTTTCATTCTCTTAATGGTTTCTTTAAAAATACAAAAGTTTTGAATGTTTATGAGATAAAATGTAACAATTTTCTCTTTCATGAACCATCCTTTGATGTCATATATAAGAAATCTTTGCCTAATTCTAGGTCTCAAAGTTTTTTCTTGTTTTCTTCTAAAAGTTTTATTGTTTTCATTCTTATATTTAAGTCTATGATCCATTTTGAGTTCATGTCTGTGTATGGTACAAGTTGAAGTGCATACATTGGCTTTTGGATATACTGTGGTTCCAGAACAATTTATTTAACAAAATATCTAGTGAATTGCCTTGGGACATTTGTCAAAAGTCAATTTGCTACAAATACAAGGATTTATTTCTGAACTTTCAATATTGTTACGTTGATTCATATGAGTATCCTTAGGCCAGTAGCATTCTGTCTTAGTAACTGTAGCTTTAAATAAATTTTGACATAAAGAAGTGAAAGTCTCGAAACTTTGTTATTCTTTTTCACATTTTTTCTAGCTGTTTTATGTGTTGCCTTCTCATATACATTTTAGGACTTCTTTGTCAATTTCTGCAACAACGACAATAAAAATCTGCTAAAATTTAGATAGGGATTGCATTGAATATAGAGGCCCATTTTGCAAAAATTGCCATGTAAAAGTATTGAGTGTTTTAATCTATGTGGATGAAATGTTTCCATTTTTTCAGATCTTCTTTATTTATGTACAATAATTCAAGAGGCTTAAATAAAGTCTTAGCATATAGAATTTAATTGGGTGTCAGAAGAGTAATGCAGTATGATCCAGTAAGGTTTATTCAAGCATTGTAAAAATAATTCATCATCAGGAAGCATTCACCATAATCTTTTATATCAATACACTTAAGTAGAAAAATAAATATGATTACATTAATCAATGCTTTAAAAGCATTTAATAAATGTCAATATTAGTTCTGAATAAACACTCTAAAGAATTAATGACAGAAAATTACTTAAATATTATAAAGTTTATCTATCTGACACCTAAAGTAAATAATACTGTAATACTTTTAAAAATGCTTATTTGAAGCACATTTCAAATAAGATTAGTGACTACACAGGGATCCTTACTGGCATCATTATCACTTTATATTATTTTGCCTGCTTTTGCAAATAAAAGTGCATTAAAGTAAGAAAATTTATAAGTAAGAATAAATGTCAAAAAATACTTCTGAGTGATAAAATTCCTTTTGATTGATGAGATTCAAATTCCAGCCAATTCAAAGGCTCTGATACAACATCTGTTAAAATTAAATGATCTGCTAAGGAGTCCAGTAGCAACACAAATGTAGAAAATTAACATCTTTGTATTACAAAACAGTAAGCACTTAAAATGGACAGGACAACACCAACTTTATTTTCACAAAAAAAATCTGTATATTATGTAGGAATAAAGTGACTATGCATGATGAAGAACCAAATTAAGAAAAGAATAAGCCAAACATGAATACAGAACATAAACTAAAATTTGAATTAATGCCAATGCATAATTTGTTATTAGAAATATTAAAATCTTAAAATGTTAATTTTATTTAAATGTATTGAATGTAATATCAATTAGAATACTAATCAGTTAGTATGTACCTATGGCTTTTATTTAACTAAAAGGGCTGAAAATATCCAATGAAACAATAAAAAGCAGCAAGGACATTTGTTTCACTTCTTACTAGAAAAATAAATAAACAAAATATTAGTGGAACAGGATAGTAGATCTATAATTACATTTTGATGTGTATGAAAAGTTACTACATGTTAAATGTAGTTCAGTAGGGAAAGCACTGATGTTACATAAATTGAGCTAATAAAACAGCTAACCACTTAAAAAAATTAAATAGACCACTATCTTATGCCTATTTAAAGAAAAAAATGCACTAACAAATTTAATTTAAAAATTAAAAATTAATATTTTAGGGAAAATATCAAAAACTAACAGTACTATCAATATGTTAGGAGAATTTTTTAAACATAAACAAGACTAGAAAGACAGACCATAAAAGAAACACAGCATATTGACATAGGTAAAAATTAATGATTTTTAATTTTCCCTTTAGCAAAATAATGCAGAAGCAAAGTTCATAGACAAATGATAAATCTAAACACAAATTTGTAATGGAGATGGCAAATTGTTAATTTCTAAAGTATCTTAAAAGTTTTTAAATATTTTCAAGAAAAAAGCAAGTAGCTCAATAGAAAAAATTATAAGATTATGAAATGATAATTTACAGAACAGCCAGAGGAAGTGACCATAATTATGTAGAGCCATTTAAATCCATAGTAGTGAGGAAAATATAAATGTAAGTGAAGACTTCTAGTAGCTTGACAAAGTTGTATAATTCCTTTCTGCAAATAAAAACCGTGAACCAAACAAAATCATTAAAAACAACTATTAAAGGATACTGGAAATCATTAACTATAGAAAACTCTAGGAGACATGTTTACTCATTTTTAAAAATTAATGAACTTCTGTGTATCTCGTAAAAATGTGATTTTGTGACTTCTTTGCATAGGGATACTCCTTTCACTCTTCCTTGAGCTGAAGTTGTCAGTTTATGGCAGATGTCACTGAAGTTAATAATTCAAGGGAGAGATTTGGAAGCTGGGATAACAGACACTACACGTTTCTGGCTGACTGATAAACTACAGGTACATGCAGTAGATACCATGGAGCCAGAAAAAGAAACTGAGAGTCTAGGGAATCTTACAAACTCTTCATGTATTTGAATATATTCCTTATTCAGACAGGAGGAGATGGAAATTTTACAGGCTTTAGCTGTCTAAGTTACAAAGTCACAGGGAACAAGGGAAAAAGAAAGATTTCAGTTGCATACTGAGCAGTAGACAAATTTCACAGATTGAGTTGTTAGTTAATTGCTCATTATCACAACACAAAAAGTAACCCTCAGAAAACAAAACTATACCTAGAGCCAGTACAATGTATTTTATATATTAACTTGTTTTCAACCAAAGTTTACTAGACATCCAAAGAAACAGAGAATTTGACTCATATGGAAGAAAAGAAAACAGTCAAATAATTTAGGAAAAAAAATACTAATAATGAGAGAATGCTCAGGGATATCTTCACAAATAAATTAACATTATAAAATAGAAACAAATACAAATTCTTTCTAGACCTTAAAAGTATAATAACCAAAATGAACACTGTGCTAAAAGGACTCAACAGCAGATTCAAGACGTTGGAAGAAGGAATAAGTGAATTTAAGGACAAATCAATACAGATGATTCAGTCCTAATAGGAGAGGGAAAATAGTTTGAGGAAAAAAGAACAGAACCTCAGAGATTTGTGGTTCAATATTAGGTGTTTCAATATATGTAGCTGGTATCCCAAAGGGAAACAAGAAAGAATAGAAAAACCTTTTAGAAGTAATAGCTCAAAACTTTCCAAATATGGTGAAAAACATTAATTTACAGAATAAAAATGCACCCCAAACCACAAGTGAGATAAACACAAAGAAAAAAATTCTGTAAATACAACATGAAAATTGCTTCACAAAGAATAAAGAGAAAAATTTGGAAGCAACAAGAGGGAGCAGTAACCAATCACCTCAAATGAAAGAATGATACATTTAATAGATTTAATGGAGACCAGAAAGCACTGAAAGCACAAAGTTCTGAAAGAAAAAAAATACCTGTTAACTTAGAATTATATATCTAGTAAGAGTACCCTTCAAAAATAAAGGCAAAATAAAGACATTTCTACACAAGCAAACAGTATGAGATGCAACTGCTAACAAACCTGCGTTCTATGACTTGTGTGCTGTAAAAAATGTTAAAGGAAGACTGAGGGGAAATGACATTAAATGGTAACTCAGATCCAAAAGAAGAAATGAAGAGCATAGGAGCTGGTGACTATGAGTAAGTATAAAAAAGATTATATAAATTTTATCTTATTGTATTAATTTATTTTAAAGATGTGCCTTGCAAAAACTTAAACAATGTATTTAAAAGACATGCCTTTTTAAAGCAAAAGCATTAACCATGTATTGTTGGGTTAATAATGCCTTTAGATATTAATATATAACAAAACAGGGAAATGGAGCTCTGTTGGTATGAATTTTCTATACTTTAACAGAAGTAAACGACAATAAAATGAAGTAAATTTTTAAAAGTTAAATAATTATATTATAATCACAAAAGCAACCCTTAAAATCACACGAAGATATGTAGCTAAAACATAACAAAGAATTTAAATATATGTATTTGTTTAACACAAAGCAAGGCAAGGAAGGAGCAATAAGAAATATGTTAAATCAAACACAAATAGTAAAATGGCAGGCCGAAATACCAATAGAGCCATCAAACTTCAACTAATATTAATTTAAAGGGTCTAAACAGTCTAATGAAAAGAGAGATTATTCAATTGAATAAAAAAGGCAAAATCAGGAGAAAGCACTTTTAAAGAACAGAGTGGGGGCACGCCCAAGATGGCCAAATAGGAACAGCTCCAGCCTCCAGCTCCCAGTGTGAGCGACACAGAAGATGGGTGATTTCTGCATTTTCAACTGAGGTACTAGGTTCATCTCACTGGGGCGTGTCGGACAGTTGACGCTGGTTGGCGGGTGCAGCCCAACCAGCGAGAGCTAAAGCAGGGTGAGGCATCGCCTCACCTGGGAAGCATAAGGGGGAAGGGAATTCCTTTTCCTAGCCAAAGGAAAGTGAGATACACAATACCTGGAAAATCGGGTAACTCCCACCCTAATACTGTGCTTTACCATGGGTCTTAGCAAACAGCACACCAGGAGATTATATCCCACACCTGGCCCAGAGGGTCCCACGCCCACAGAGCCTCCCTCATTGCTAGCATGGCAATCTGAGATCTAACTGCAAGGCAGCAGTGAGGCTGGGGGAGGGGCGCCTGCCATTGCTGAGGCTTAAGTAGGTAAACAAAGCCCTCGGGAAGCTCGAATTGGGTGGAGCCCACCACAGCTCAAGGAGGCCTGCCTGCCTCTGTAGACTCCATCTCTGGGGACAGGGCATAGCTAAACAAAAAGCAGCAGAAACCTCGGCAGAGGTAAATGTCCTTGTCTGAGAGCTTTGAAGACAGTAGTGGATCTCCCAGCAAGGAGGTTTAGATCTGACAATGGACAGACTGCCTGCTCAAGTAGGTCCCTGACCCCTGAGTAGCCTAACTGGGAGACATCCCCACTAGGTGCAGACTGACACCTCACACCTAACACCCCTGAAACGAAACTTCTAGAGCAAGAATCAGACAGCAATACTCGCTGTTCAGTAATATTCTATTTTCTGCAGACTCGGCTGCTGATACCCAGGCAAACAGGGTCTGGAGTGAACCTCAAGCAAACTCCAACAGACCTGCAACTGAGGGTCCTGACTGTTAGAAGGAAAACTAACTAACAGAAAGGATACCTACACAAAAACCCCATCAGTACATCACCATCATCAAAGACCAAAGGAGAAAACCACAAAGATGAGGAAAAAGCAGTGCAGAAAAGCTGGAAATTCAAAAAATCAGAGCGCATCCCCCCCTCCAAAGGAACGCAGCTCATTGCCAGCAACAGAACAAAGCTGGACAGAGAATGACTTTGACGAGCTGAGAGAAGAAGGCTTCAGTTGATCAAACTTCTCAGAGCTAAAGGAGGAACTATGTAACCCGCGCAAAGAAACTAAAAACCTTGAAAAAAGATTTGACGAATGGCTAACTAAAATAACCAATGTAGAGGAGTCCTTAAAAGAACTGATAGAGATGAAAACCATAACATGAGAACTACATGACAAATGCACAAGCTTCAGTAACCAACTTGATCAACTAGAAGAAAGAGTATCAGAGATTGAAGATCAAATGAATGAAATGAAGTGAGAAGACAAGTGTAGAGAAAAAAGAGTAAAAAGAAATGAACAAAGCCTCCAAGAAATATGGGATTATGTGAAAAGATCAAATCTACGTTTGATTGGGGTGCGTGAAAGTGATGGGGAAAATGGAACCAAGCTGGAAAACACTCTTAAGTATATCATCCAGGAGAAATTCTCCAACCTAGTAAGGCAGGCCACATTCAAATTCAGGAAATACAGAGAACACCACAAAGACACTCCTCGAGAAGAGCAACTCCAAGACACATAATTGTCAGATTCACCAAAGTTGAAATGAAAGAAAAAATCTTAAGGGCAACCAGAGAGAAAGGTCAGGTGACACACAAAGGGAAGCCCATCAGACTAACAGCAGATCTCTCGGCAGAAACTCTACAAGCCAGAAGAGAGTGGGGGCCAATATTCAACATTCTTAAAGAAAAGAATTTTAAACCCAGAATTTCATATCCAGCCAAACTAAGTTTCATGAGTGAAGGGGAAATAAAATCCTTTACAGACAAGCAAATGCATAGAGATTTTGTCACCACCAGGCCGGCCCTACAAGAGACCCTGAAGGAAGCACTAAACATGGAAAGGAAAAACAGGTACTAGCCATTGCAAAAACATGCCAAAATGTAAAGACCATCGATGCTACAAAAAAACTGCATCAACTAACGAGCAAAATAACCAGCTAATATCATAATGACAGGATCAAGTTCACACATAACAATATTAACCTTAAATGTAAATGGACTAAATGGTCCAATTAAAAGACACAGACTGGCAAATTGGATAAAGAGTCAAGACCCATCAGTTTGCTGTATTCAGGAGATCCATCTCACATGCAGAGACACATATAGGCTCAAAATAAAGGGATGGAGTAAGATCTACCAAGCAAATGGAAAACAAAAAAAAGCAGGGGTTGCAATACTAGTCTCTGATAAAACAGATTTTAAACCACCAAAGGTCAAAAGAGACAAAGAAGGCCATTACATAATGGTAAAGGGATCAATTCATCCGGAAGAGCTAACTATCCTAAATATATATGTGCCCAATACAGGAGCACCCAGATTCATAAAGCAAGTCCTTAGAGACTTACAAAGAGACTTAGACTCCCATACAATAATAATGGGAGACTTTAACAACCCACTGTCAACATTAGACAGATCAACGAGACAGAAAGTTAACAAGGATATCCAGGAATGGAACTCAACTCTGCACCAAGTGGACCTAATAGACATCTACAGAACTCTCTACCCCAAAGCAACAGAATATACATTTTTCTCAGCACCACATCACACTTATTCCAAAATTGACCATATAATTGGAAGTAAAGCACTCCTCAGCAAATGTACAAGAACAGAAATTATAACAAACTGACTCTCAGACCAGAGTGCAATCAAACTATAACTCAGGACTAAGAAAATCAATCAAAACCACTCAACTACATGGGAACTGAACAACCTGCTCCTGAATGACTACTGGGTACATAACGAAATGAAGGCAGAAATAAAGATGTTCTTTGAAACCAATGAGAACAAAGATGCAACACACCCGAATCTCTGGGACACATTTAAAGCATGGAGTAGAGAGAAATTTATAGCACTAAAAGCCAACAAGAGAAAGCAAGAAAGATCTCAAATTGACACCCTAACATCACAATTAAAAGAACTAGAGAAACAAGAGCAAACACATTCAAAAGCTAGCAGAAGGCAAGAAATAACTAAGATCAGAGCAGAACTGAAGGAGATAGAGACACAAAAAACCCTCCAAAAAATCAATGAATCCAGGAGCTGGTTTTTTGAAAAGATCAACAAAATTGATAGACTGCTAGCAAGACTAATAAAGAAGAAAAGAGAGAAGAATCAAATAGATGCAATAAAAAAAGATAAAGGGGATATCACCACCAACCGCACAGAAATACAAACTACCATCAGAGAATACTATAAACACCTCTACAGAAATAAACTAGAAAACCTAGAAGAAATGGATAATTTCCTGGACACTTACACTCTCCCATGACTAAATCAGGACAAAATTGGATCCCTGAATGAACCAATAGCAGGCTCTGAAATTTAGGCAATAATTAATAGCCTACCAACCAAAAAAAGTCCAGAACCAGATGGATTCAGAGCTGAATTCTACCAGAGGTACAAGGAGGAGTTGGTACCATTCTTTCTGAAACTATTCCAATCATTAGAAAAAGAGGGAATACTCCCTCATTCATTTTATGAGGCCAACATCAACCTGATACCAGAGCCTGGCAGAGAAACAACAAAAAAAGAGAATTTTAGACCAGTATACCTGATGAACATTGATGCAAAAATCCTCAACAAAATACTGACAAACCAAATCCAGGAGCACAACAAAAAGCTTATTCACCATGATCAAGTGGGCTTCATCCCTGGGATGCAAGGCTGGTTCAACATACGCAAATCAATAAACGTAATCCAGCATATAAACAGAACCAAAGACAAAAACCACATGATTATCTCAATAGATGCAGAAAAGGCTTTTGAAAAAATTCAACAGCACTTCATGCTAAAAACTCTCAATAAATTCGGTATTGATGGAACGTATTATCTCAAGATAATAAGAGCTATTTATGACAAACCCACAGCCAATATCATACTGAATGGGCAAAAACTGGAAGGATTCCCTTTGAAAACTGGCACAAGACAGGGATGCCCTCTCTCACCACTCCTATTCAACATAGTGTTGGAAGTTCTGGCTAGGGCAATTAGGCAAGAGAAAGAAATCAAGGGTATTCAGTTAGGAAAAGAAGAAGTCAAATTGTCCCTCTTTGCAGATGACATGATTGTATATTTAGAAAACCCCATCATCTCAGCCCAAAATCTCCTTAAGCTGATAAGCAACTTCAGCAAAGTCTCAGGATACAAAATCAATGTGCAAAAATCACAAGCATTCTTATACACCAGTAACAGACAAACAGAGTGCCAAATCATGAATGAACTCCCATTCACAATAGCTTCAAAGAGAATAAAATACCTAGGTATCCAACTTATAAGGATGTAAACGACCTCTTCAAGGAGAACTACAAACCACTGTTCAGTGAAGTAAAAGAGGACACAAACAAATGGAAGAACATACCATGCTCATAGATAGGAAGAATCAATACTGTGAAAATGGCCATACTGCCCAAGGTTATTTATAGATTCAATGCCATCCCCATTAAGCTACCAATAAGTTTCTTCACAGAATTGGAAAGAACTGCTTTAAAGTTCATATGGAACCAAAAAAGACCCCACATTGCCAAGACAATCCTAAGCCAAAAGAACAAAGCTGGAGGCAACACGCTACCTGACTTCAAACTATACTACAAGGCTACAGTAACCAAAACAGCATGGTACTGGTACCAAAACAGAGATATAGACCAATGGAACAGAACAGAGCCCTCAGAAATAATACCACACATCTACAGCCATCTGATCTTTGACAAACCTGAGGAAAACAAGAAATAGGGAAAGGATTCCCTATTTAACAAACGGTGCAGGGAAAATTGGCTAGCCATAAGTAGAAAGCTGAAACTGGATCCTTTCCTTACTCCTTATACGAAAATTAATTCAAGATGGATTAGAGACTTAAATGTTAGATCTAAAACCATAAAAACCCTAGAAGAAAACCTAGGTAATACCATTCAGGACATAGTCATGAGCAACGACTTCATGTCTAAAACACCAAAAGCAACGGCAGCAAAAGCCAAAATTGAGAAATGGCATCTAATTAAACTAAAGAGCTTCTGCACAGCAAAAGAAACTACCATCAGAGTGAACAGGCAACCTACAGAATGGGAAAAAATTTTTGCAGTCTACTCATCTGACAAAGGGCTAATATCCAGAACCTACAAAGAACTCAAACAAATTTATAAGAAAAAAACAAACAACCCCATCAAAAATTGGGCAAAGGATATGAACAGACATTTATCAAAAGAAGACATTCATACAGCCAACAGACACATGAAAAAATGCTCATCATCACTCGCTATCAGAGAAATGCAAATCAAAACCACAATGAAATACCATCACACCAGTTAGAATGGCAATCATTAAAAAAATTAGGAAACAACAGGCGCTGGAGAGGTTGTGGAGAAACAGGAACACTTTTACTCTGTTGATGGGACTGTAAACTAGTTCAACCACTGTGGAAAACAATGTGCGATTCCTCAAGGATCTAGAAGTAGAAATACCATTTTACTCAGTCATCCCATTACTGGGGATATACCCAAAGGATTATAAGTCATGCTGCTATAAAGACACATGCACACATATGTTTATTGTGGCACTATTCACAATAGCAAAGACTTGGAATCAACCCAAATGTCCATCAGTGACAGACTGGATTAAGAAAATGTGGCACATATACACCATGGAATACTATGCAGCCATAAAAAAGGATGAGTTTGTGTCCTTTGTAGGGACATGGATGCAGCTGGAACCATCATTCTCAGCAAACTATCGCAAGAACAGAAAACCAAATACTGCATGTTCTCACTCATAGGTGGGAATTGAACAATGAGATCACTTGGACACAGGAAGGGGAACATCTCACACCGGGTCCTATTGTGGGGAGGGGGTATGGGGAGGGATAGCATAGGATATATACCTAATGTAAATGACGAGTTAATGGGTGCAGCACACCAACATGGCACATGTATACATATGTAACAAACCTGCACATTGTGCACATGTACCCCAGAACTTAAAGTATAATAGAAAAAAAAAGGCAAAATCAACTATATGCTGTCTATAAGAGATGTACTTAAAATCAAAGACAATATAGTTTGAAAACAAAAGAATGGAAAAAATATACCACAGGAACAGTAAACATAAGAGACCTGGAGTGACCATATTAATATAGGGAAAAATAGACTTTAACAAAATTCTTATTACTAGGGACAAAGAAGAATATTACTCCATAATGATACAGGAGTCACTATAGCAGGATCATATAACAATTACAAATTTATGTATATTTAACAAATACTTGAAAAAAAACTAACATAATTGAAAAAATAAAAGTGTAAACAGACAAATGTCACTGGATATTGCAATATTTCTCTTCCTGTAGGTAACATATCCCGTAGGCAGAAAAGCAGTAAAGTCATAGATGACTTGAACAGTACAATCAATCAAATTGTTCTAACAGAGATCTAACAAACACTCAATGACAAGAAAATAAATTTATTTTTAAGTGCACACAGAATATTCAGTATAGAAAACATGCTATACCAGAAAAAGAGTCCCAGTAAATTGAAACAGATTTAATTTATACGAAGTATGTTCTGAAAATCAACAGAATTAAATTAGAAATCAAAAACAAAGCCAGGTGTGGTGGCTTATGCCTATAATCCCAGCACTTGGGAGACTGAGGGGGGGAAAATTACTTGAGGTCAGGAGTTTGAGACCAACCTGGCCAACATGGTGAAATCCTGCCTCTACTAAAAATACAAAAATTAGCCAGGGGTGGTGGCATGTACTTGTAGTCCCAGCTACTCAGGAAGCTGAGGCAGAAGAATTGCTTAAACTCGGGGGGTGAAAGTTGCAGCGACCCAAGATGGTGCCTGGGTGACAGAGTGAGACTCCGTCTCAAACAAACAAACAACACATAAATCAGTAACAAAAGAGGCATGGAAAATCTACAAATATTTAGTTTTTTTCTTTGCTTTTTTTTTTTTTAACATGCACATTTTCTAAATAGCCCAGAGGTCAAAGAAGAAATCACAATGGAAATTAGAAAATATTTAGAAATGAGTGAAAATGAAAATATGGCATATCATAATTTATGAAATGCAACTAAAGCAGTGTAAGGACATTTAGAATAATAAATACTTACACTACAAGGCAAGAAAGAAAAAACCAAAGATCTAAGTGTCAACCTTAAGAAGCTATAAAAAATTAAACCTGAAAATAGTTTAGTAGAGTAAGAAGAAGAGAAATAAATATCATAAAGGAAATTTTTGCAAGAGAAAATGAATAAATACCAATGAAAAACAATGAAACTTAAAGCTGCACATAATAGATAATATACTATGTGACTCAATTTTTATGAAATTCTAGAAAAGGCAAAACTTGACAGGACCACATTTAGAGCAATGGCTACCCAATGCAAAAGACTAACTGAAAAGGAATGAGAACTTTTGGGAGCTGATGGAAGCAGGACCAGCTCCATGGGTGTTTGACATGTGTGGTCACACAAGTCCTCAGAACTCTGTGGTGTATTTAATGCTCTGCTGTCACTATTTTTCATTTCTTTTTTATATTGACACATTATAATTTTACATATTTATGTGGTACAATTTGATGTTTCCATACATGTAGACATTGTATAACAATCAAATCAGGGTAGTTAGTGTTGAAATTCTTACCAATATTTGAACAAAGAGACCCACATTCATTTTGCACTGTGCTCTGCATACTAGGTAGTCATTCCCAGACTTCATTTTTGTGGTGATTTCGTGGCTGTTTTAACTTAGCAAACTCATCAAACTGTACTCTTAAACTGAGTGATTTTGTCATTTAACTTATATACAAATAAAACTCTAAAATATAAAAAGAAATGTAAGAAGCAATGCCATTACTTTCCACTTAACCATTCCAGCAAAACATATACATGAAATGCTTTAATACTTATTGTCATGATGAATGATATTTATTCATTAGTGAAAGAATTACCAAGAAGAAATACTCTGCCCATGTAGAAGACTGATATGGTTAGGCTTTGTGTCCCCACCCTAATCTTATCTTGAATTGTAATCCCCAAGTGTTAAGTGAGAAACCTGATGGGAGGTGATTGGATTATGGGGGCGGTTTCCCCCTGCTGTTCTCATGATAGTGAGTTATAAGCATCTGCCATTTCCTCTGCTTGCACTTCTCTCTCCTGCCACCAAGTGAAGAAGGTCCTTGCTTCCACATTCTGTGTGATTGTTAGCTTTCCTGAGACTCCCACCCAGGACAGGCAGAACTGTGAGTCAACTAAACCTCCTTTGCTTATAAATTACCCAGTCTTGGGTAGTATCTTTATAGCAGTGTGAGAACGGCCTAATACAGTAGACCAACTGAAAACTTCAATGAAAGTTAACAACACACAGGTATGTGGGCTTGGAAATTATTTCATTTCTGTGAATCTAGATCATACAAATAAAAGTAATAATTTTTGACTGCATCTATTTAAGAATGATTATAATAGTATTGTTCGTACTACTAGATACAATGTAAATGTCCGTCAACAGAAGAATAGTTGGATATATTTTGGTATAGTATGTATAAAATATTTTATTGCAATTAACAGTATATTATTCTAACATAACTTGCTTTGGAGTGATTTATATAAGATTTTTCGAGTGTGAAAAGCAAGATACATAAAATAGCATGTGATGTCCAAATTGGTTAAATAAGCCTTCACATAACAACAACAACAACAAAACTGTGTACATATAGATACATATGTATAGAATTAAATGAGAGAGAACCATGGGTGAACTCACATACACAGTTCCAAAATAGATAAGATTTAATATGATAAATATGTAGTGATACTCTTAGTATAAGCTCTTTACTAATGTGTCCAGGTTATATTTATGGCATGCTTCAAAACATAGAAAATCTACTTTGAAGATTAGAAGAACTTCAAATATATGTTGAAAGAAACATTAATCTTTGAGTAATACATTAGTAATACATTAACAGTAATACATTAATAATTATCTCTCAGTTAGAGTAATACATTGATAATTATCTCTCAATTAGAATTGTTGATTAACTGAAATCATCCAGACCAGTTTACAAAGACTAATTTTACCTTCTGACTTATTTTAATAATGAACATTTCTCTATTCTTGAACATAGCAAGGATAGTAATACAACAGAGTTGCAATTTAATGATCAAAAAACATTGTCTTTAGATATTTACATGAAGGAATTAAAATAAGGTTGTATAACAAGAGTGGTCAGATAATTTACCATTCAAACCAGGACACTTTTGAGAATAAAAATAGCTGGTGAAGGAAAGAGAGGGGAGTTAGGTGTATGGTTAACCAAATAGAATATTGTGAATATTGATATAAACTCGGTTTGTTGCAGATAAACTAAGACCATGGACCCCTGAGCTACAGCTTCCATAGGATAAGCTGCAGGGATAAGCTCATCTGAAAATTTGATAGAGTTGGAGTCCCAAAGACCTGCAGATAATACTTCTCCAGTAGGTACAGCTAGTGGTTTTCATCCTGCTCCAAATTCGAAAGAGATTAGATGCAGTCTATAAATACCACCAGCTAGAAGCTGAATGATTCAAAACTCCTGATGCCTATAATCAAGTGAAATCCACATACAAGAAGAACTGCTCCAGATTATTTTCACTAAGCAAAGAGACACCAGCTTTATCCCTTCTGAGTTTATACATATAGCATCTTACATGGAAGATACTAAGAGAACTAGGACTCTAGACTTGATTAGAAAGTACTTGGCAGAGATCTACAAATTCCATAATTTCCTACCCAAATTCCAATGACATTTTTTACAGAAATAGAAAAAAAATCCTAAAACTTGTTTGAAATCATGAAAAACCCTGAACAGCAAAAGCCATCTTGGGCAAAAAGAACAAAGCTGGAGGCATCATAATACCTAATTTCAAAACCTACTACAAAGCTATAGTAATTAAAGCAGCATGATATTCACAAAGAAACATACACATAGAGTAATGGGACTGAATAGGGAACCCAGAAATAAACCTATGCATTGGTGGTCAATTATCATTCAACACAGATGCCAAGATCACACAGTGGGAAAAAGACAGTTTCTTTAATAAATTATTTTTCAAAAACTAAAAATCCACATGTAGATGAAATGAGACCCTCATTTCATACCATACACAAAAATCAACACACACACACAAATTAAAGACTCAAATATAAGACCTGAAACTACCATATATAAATACTAGAAGAACACATAGGGGAAAAGTTCTACAACATTGGTTTGGTCAATGATTATTTATATGACTCTGAAAGCATGGATAACAAACATATAAATATAAAAATAGGATTGAATCCAACTAAAAAGCTTCTGCACAGCAAAGGAAACAACCACTAGAGTGAAGAGACAACCTAGAGAATAAGAGAATATATTTGCAAACCATACAACTGACAAGGAGTTAGTATCCAAAATATATAAGGAACTCAACCCAATGGCAAAGAAAACAAATAATCTGGTCAAAAAATGGGCAAAAGACTTGAATAGACATTTCTCAAAAGTAGACATATAAGTAGCCAACAGGCATATGACAAGTTGTTCAATATTATTAGTTATGAAGGAAATGCAAATGAAAGCCACAATAAGCTATTACATCACATATGTTAGGATTGCTACTATCAAATACTGGAGGTGAGGGAACCCTTATACATTGTTGTGACAATGTAAATTTATGCAACCATAAGGAAAGCAGTATGGAGGGTTCTCAAAAAGTTAAAATAGAACAACTATGTGATCCAGCAATCCCACTTGTGGGTGTCTATCCTAAAGAAATGGAATCATTCTATTGTGAAGACACATGTATGTGTATGTTCACTGCAGCACGAATCACAATAACAAAGACATGGAATCAACCTAAATGCTCATCAATGATAGACTGGATAAAGAAAATGTGGTACATATACACCATGAAATACAATGCAGCCGTAAAAAATAATCAGCTGATGTCCCTTGCAGGGACATGAATGGAGCTGGAGCTGGAGGCCATTATTCTTAGCAAACTAATGCAGAAACCAACAAAAAAATACCACTTGTTCTCACTTATAAGTGGGAGCTAAATCATGAGAACACATAGAGGGGAACAACACACACTGGGGCTTTTAGAGGGTGGAGGGTAGGAGGAGAAAGAGGATCAGAAAAAATAATAAATAAGCACTAAGCTTAATACCTGGGTAATGAAATAATCTGAACAACAATCCCCCATGACACAGTTTGCATGCACATAAAACATGCACTTGTACTCCTGAACTTAAAATAAAAGTTAAAAAAATGAAATCAGTCTGTCGAAGAAACAACTGCACTCCAATGTTTACTGCAGATTATTCACAATAGCCAAGATATAGTAAGAACCTAAGTATTCATCAGTAGTTGAATGGATAAAGAAAATGTGGCATATATGCAAGGAAATACTCTTCAACCTTAAAAAAGATGGAAATCCTGTCATTTGTGACAACATGTATGTTACATAAAATAAGCCAGGCACAGGGAGACAAACACCACGTGATCTCATGTACATATAGATTCTCAAAAAGTCAAACTCATAGAAACAGAGAGTAGAATAGTGGTTAACAATGGCCAGAGGGTGGAGGGACTGGGGAGATGTTGGTCAAAGCATACAAAATTAAGTTAGACAGGTAGAATAAGGTCCATAGATCTACTGTCCATAATCATGACTATAATTAATTAAAATATATGTATGTATACTATATACTTGAAAATTGCTAAGAAAGTAAATTTTAAATGTTGTTACTACTAAACCATAAGTATGTGAGGTAGTACATATGTCAATTGGCTTTATTCAGCCATTCTACAATGTATACATATATTCAACCATTACATTGCACACCATAAATATATACAATTTTTACTTGTCAATAATATTTTTAAATAAAAAGAAGTTAAAAAAGAAAGTGGTTGACAGGGAGTGCACTTTTAGCAGTGATTCTGTAAGCAAAGCAACTTTGGGATCATACTTGCAGAAAGCAGCTAGGGGATAGTAGCAGGTAGAAGCAATAGATTTAAATCTGCCAGAGTTCCAGAGTGCAAGGATTTGGTAGGCTGGAATGGGAACCACAGTAGGAGAATGGAAACTAAAAGCAACCTAGAGAAAACAATCTGGCACAAGAATAGGTCAGTGGCTAGTTAGGAGACTTCAGTGGAAAATGCAAGGCATCAATAGGAAATAACGGAAATTGATGCTAAGCTGCAAAGTCTGTGAATTAGAGTTCTCCTCCTGATTCCAAGATCAGATTGTCTAAAGATGGAGATACAGAGAGATATATGGACTTAAATTTTAAGGGCAGCAGAATAGAATTCAAGGAAATTCATGACACTGGTCTATTGATCTATGTTTCCTGGCTATCTGAAAGATCAATTTACTAGCACTATTTCCTCTTAGAAATTTGCAATTCATCAAGTAATGTATCATTCTCCAATTTTGATTTAGACTTGAAATAATAAAATGTGAAAATGAATTCTTGAAAGTGTGTGCCCTATCTAGTTCTGCTCAGCTTACTGGAAAAAGAAGAGGAAAGAAGGCAAACGAACATGACTTCCATGGCATCCTGGGACTGGCTTCTTTGTGAAAGACAATCAGAGAGCAGAACTGGGTGCCATCATTTCCTCTGAAAGCTTTTATATAAAGATCTTATGACTTCTTTCCTTCTTCCCAGTGTGTTACTGAATGCATTATGGATGGATATTTATTCCAAATCAGATTTAGCTAGGCCTGATGGACTTAAGCTGACACTGCTTTCATCTCATCTACCTAGAAACCATAGTGTGGAAGCTCTGGTTTGCATAGGAAAACAAAACAAAACAAACAAACAAAAAAAAAAACCTTATTGGCAGCTAAGGAAAAACAGTAAGTCTACCTTTCTCTTAAGACTAGGCCTTTAAAATATGATCATGAAGCAAGATAGCAAAATCCATTCTTGGAACAATTATGAAAAATGTTTGGTTCTCTATTGCAGTGATACCATATATTGTTTAGCAGAAAGAGACTTGCCACTGAAGAAAAGCATGCTAATAGTTAAAACTGGAAGCATTTTTTGAAATCATATGAATTCCACTTCATATTCCTAGTATTGTTTGAAATTCTGCTATTCTCTTCATATAAAGAAGCCAGACAAAATGTACAGGTTATATGCTTATTTGGGGGGGGGGCAGCTTTTACATGTTTTTCATTTTATGGAATTAACATTTTTTACTATAAAAATTTAGCAATAAACAAGAAAATAAAAAATCACATGAAGTTTTATCCTAGCAATTTTTATAAATGCAATTGGGAGGTACGACATCTCAATATCCTTTCTGTGCATATATAAGTTAACATTATATGATACGGTTTGGCTGTGTCCCCACCCAAATCTCACCTTGAATTTTAATAATCCCCATGTGTCAAGGGCAGGGCCAAGTGGAGATAACTGAATTATAAGGGTAGGTTCCCCCATACTGTTTCTGTGGTGGTAGTGGGTAAGTCTCATGAGATCTGATGGTTTTATAAATGGAAGTTCCCCTGCACAAGCCCTCTTGCCTGCCACCATGTAAGACATGCCTTTGCTCCTCCTTCACCTTCCACCGTGATTGTGAGACCTCCTGAGCCATGTGAACCTGTGAGTACATTAAACTTCTTTCCTTTGTAAATTACCCAGTTTCAGGTATGTTTTTATTAGCAGCATGAGAAAAGACAGACTAATAAAATTATAAAACTAGGATTTTGAATATGAGCTTTAAAAAGAAAAAGATACATTGTGCTTTTTAGCAACATATTTTCAATGTTTTCTTTCTCCACCTATTGTCCTGGGAAAGTTGGTTACATATGACAAGCTATAGACACATATATATCCTTGCTTATCTCTGAAATTCTACTAAGGTAAGAGTGAAGGGATTTTTAAAAAGCAGCAGTCAGAAATCTATAAGAACTAAAATAGCTGAGAAAGAGACAAATACAGCAGCCTTTTGGAAGATGAAAGCAGGTGGATGAGTTGTAACTGATTTAGCAAATACAAGAAAGCTGAATCCTAGGTGGCAGTGGGGAATCCCAAATAGCCACAGGGATTGACAGTGCCAGGTACCTCTGAGTAGAAGTGAGGGTGGAACGAAAGGCAGAGGCTCATATCAAAGTCTGTTATACCCTCTTGATCTTCTTCCTCCATTACCTAACTACTTAACTGTCTCTTTCTTAGTTGAAGTTGATGCTTAAAAGAGGATAAATTACAGAATCTATGCACTAGGGGACTGGAGGAATACATAAGATTGGGGAGAGAGCTAAAGTGAAAATGGAGAACTAAGTGTAGGTTTATAAAATGAATGTTGAAATTCCAAATTCCTGACTTTCTCTTCCTACTAGCACCCAAGCACTCAGCCTTAAACCCTCCAGATAACAACCGAGGTTACCTTGTCATCTGAGGAAATCCTGTAAACATGAAAGTTAAAAAAAAAAAAAAGACATAAAAAAGAGGTAACTTATGAAACAGATTCTTAAGGAAGAGAGCCTCTTTCCTCAACTTTTATTTTGAAAAGTATCAATCCTACAGAAAAGATGAATGAATAGTGCAGAGAACATTTTACCTACCACATTTGTGTGTTCTCTCTCTTTCTCAAATGCTGAATCATGAAACATCACTCCTATATAATTCAGCATTTATCTCCTAAGAATAAGGGATTTTTCTATATAATGTCATTTTCACATCTCATAAAATAATTCTATAATATCATTTCCATTATGTAATTTTCCCACAAGTGATTTTTATTATATAATACAATTGGATTTTATGAATTGCATTTTGTTTCTCTTTTTAGACCCTTTAACATAAAGCAGTCCTTCTGCCTTTTGTTTTCATGACATTCGTATTTTAAGGAGTCCAGTCAAGTTGTCTTGTGGATACAACATCCTACATTCTGGATTTGACCGACTGTTTTATTGCAATGTCATTTAACTTATTCCCATATTTCTCAACACAGATAATCCTCAATAGATGATGCTCTTTTTATTCTTACTATGTCACATTAAAAGGACACATACGTTTCGATTGGCCCACCCTTAAGAATAATTAACGATGCTCAATTTGGTCACTTGGTTAAGGTTTTAAGCATGAGATTTAAGAGGGAAAACACTAAGAAAAGAAGCTATTATTAGCAACAACAAAGAGATAAGAAAAGATTTTGTAACTGTGAAATAGAATATTTTTATAAACATTAAGGATTCTTGAAAAATATTAGATAATTACTCTTGAATGAAAGGCATAATAGTAGATAATAACTCTTGAATGTAAATGCATCATAGTAGTAGAAAGTATGAAAAATAAAGTTAAGGTGATCACCCAGATAGCAGAAGGGAAAACAACTGTGTAGGAAAACAAGAGAGAAAATACAAGAAAGTTAAATAAACAGTCCAAAAGATCTAACACATTACTTAAAGGGCTTCCAAACTCAGTAGAAAAAAATGGAGGAGACAAAATTATTAAGAAAATAATTCAAGAAAATTCCCCTGGGTTGAAAAATGTATTTCTAGATGAAAAGGACCTAGAATAATACACATTAATTTTCCTCTATATTTGCTCCATTAACCTGCCCTCTCTTACATCATGTGATTTTACTTATTCTGCCAACATAACATATGTTAATGCTTAGCAGGGCACGTACCACTTCATTCTTGTTCAGATTTTTCTTGGTTCTTTTTATTTATTTATACATAATCATAATATTTAGTATCATTTTGCAATAGGTACCCTCCCCCAAAGCCCATGTATATTTTGATTAGGATTGCATGTATGTATATATAAATCTGAGTCTAAATTTTATCTTTAGAATACTGAGTTTTCTCATTCACAGTTATTTATTTTATTACATGCAAAGAAGTCATCTTTTATATTCTGTACCATTTTGAGTATTGATATATAAATGAATTCTCAAATTTTTGCCAAGTTAATTTATAGGCATTATATAAATTTTTTTGCTATGACAAGTGGTATGTTTTCCATTACATTTTCTGTATTGATACCTTACCTCACACACAGATTTATGATAAAAACAGAGGAGATCCACAAGGGCAAAGCTGCAATCAACCCTGTTGTTTGGTTGCTTCTTGAGCAAACCAGTGTTAAAGTTGCCCTGCCCAGGTAGTGTGCAGATCTGGTCTAGATTAGTATTGAGGTCCCACGTGGCTCCATCCTGCTGTGCTTCTGGAGGAGCTTCCAGGCAGAGATGATTTAGTAGCCTGGTTGTGACAATGTCAAACATTTCACAATTGGCTTAGAGTTTAGATTGCAAAAGTAGCCACTGAGATAAGACTAGCTTCCCATTAAAGGACAAATGAAAGGTGCTCTGAGCTTTTCTACCAAGTAACTTTCATTTTGCAGATTATTCTCTAGGTGACCTGGCACTGACCTAGGTCTCTCACCTTTGTCTGCTTATAGTTCTCAAGAATAACTGTAGAATGTGCTGGGAATGCAATAACCTGAAATGGGATTGGGAAAGGGGGTTGGCTGAAACAGCCTAGGTCCTGTTACAGTTCCTTCTGGAAACAAGATGTCCTTTGAGGCTTCAGTCCAACATGTCATGTGATGCCGAGATATATAAAACTCAGAATGGGCTGCTTTTGTGGGTCCTCAGCAGGTACCAGGGAGGCATGAGTAGTTGTGACTCCAGCCATCCTGGGCAGTTTTTCTGGGCCTTAGGGGATTAGCTGGCAATTAATCCTAGGCTTCCGTTGTTCCTTGCTGCATATCTGTAAGTAACAAATCCGTTTCATGTAACGTGTTTTAGGCATGGGTGTTCGGTCTCACCAAATTCAGAGAAATTGGTAACTAGTGCACAGTGAACCCGCCTCACACACTTGGCTTGGCATGGAAAATTATAGTTTCACAAACTCACATACTCTGTTTTTTATCCTTCTGTGCAACCCTTTGAAGCAAAGTGGTGTAATGTGTCCAAAGGAAATTACTACTTTAGGGAATACGCAAAATTGTTGAACTTTATTCTTTAATATTTATTAAAACAATTAAATTTAATGTCAGTAGGCTTTATTAAAAAACAGAAAATAATTGAAAAAGCTCTTAGAGGTAATAATACCAAGTAACAACTTCTCACTAGTTCCAAACTGTAAATATTCCTAATTTTCTTTTTCCTTGAAAATTTCAAAAAAGGGAATATTAAGTTTATTTTCTGCTTTATAACTTAAACTGGGGAACTAAAAGTCCCTAAATATTGATTTTCTCAGTTTTTCTCTTTGTTTAAATATCTCTGTGGCTAATGTACACAGAAGGCCACCAGGATTCTGAAGTCCTAGATGTTTCATTACAAAGATCCTCAGTGTACAAAAGCATTGAGTTTTATTGCATCAAGATTCTGTATAAATAATTTCCACTTTCTGGAAGATGGTCCTGGCAGGAAATCTATTTTTCGTGAATATCCTAAATCATAATCTTTTTTCTAATCTCTTGTCTGAAATAGATCTATTTAAGCCTTCTATTTCTACCTGGATCAATTTGGTAAATGATATTTTCTTAGGAAAGTGTTATTTCCTTTCAGTTTTCATAACTGTTGCAACAGAGTTGCATATAGTATTCTTATTAGCAATTAAACATACAACTTCTGTATATAAGGCTATGTATCTTTTCTTATTACTAAGAGCCAATATTTTGGTGCCTTCTATTTTTGGTTAGACTTGTTAGAATCTAAACAGAGAAGGGCTCCCTTACCAGAGGAGAAATACTAGACATCTCTGAGGATCAGACCACTAGGTGTTAACAGAAAAATGAGGCAGTCTACACACTTTTTAGGGTGTATAAGAATTCTCTACACTGCCGAATTGTTATTCATATGGCACAGCCCAAAAAGATGTTCACAGACATGTCCTCCTCCCATATTCTTGTATGTGGGAAATGAGGCAGTCAGAAGCAGGAATGAACCCTGCCAAATACTGAATGAAAACAAATAATGATGCAATGAGGAATTCACTGTATAGAAAGGCCAATATGAACAAGGTTGGACTAGAAAGACTAAATAGGTCTATAACTTTAAGCATGCGTCTAAAGGCCATAAGCATTGAAATCTGATATGCTGAACCCCACGCAGCCCCAGATGCTCCTGTGCCCCATCCCTGTGATTCCCTGATAGACAAGTACTAGAAAGAAGAAAAGCTAATCCCAAGGCACCTTCAGGCCAGGCAGGAAACCAGGAAACTTTCTAAACCACTGTCACTATCCCAACAATGCAGCACATCTAAATAAGGAGGAAAGAAGAGAGGAAGAAGAAAAAGACAGAGAGCGCGCAAAACTATTAAAGACTGGGTATAAGAATGGAGAGCTACATGAAATACAGAAGAAATTTTAAAACTGTAAAAAATACTATATGCAAACTTCTTGGCAAGTAGGCTGTAAACTAAAGGAAATGAAAAATTTCTTAGCTATATATACACACACACACACACACACACACACACACACACACACACATATATATATATATTTCTAAATCTGACTCAAAATGAAGCAAGAGGCTGGGGACAGTGGCTCATGCCTGTAATCTCAGCATTCTGGGAGGCCAAGGCAGGTGAATCACCTGAGGTCACGAGTTCAAGACCAGCCTGGCCAACATGGTGAAATCCTGTCTTTACTAAAAATACAAAACTTAGCCAGGTGTGGTTGTAAGGCCTATAATCCCAGCTACTGCGGAGGCTGAGGCAGGAAAATCACTTCAACCAAGGAAGCAGAGGTTGAAGTGAGCTGAGATCACAGCACTGCACTCCAGCCTGGGCGACAGAGCAAGACTATGTCTCAAAAAAAAAAAAAAAAAAAAAAAAAAAAAAAAAAAAAAAAAAAAAAGCAGCAGCAAGAAAACGAAAAGATATTAATACCATAGAAGGTTTGTAAGACATAGATATCTAACAAGGAAGCATCACAAATAAAGGGCTCTGCAGCTAAGCTATTAGTAATCAGATCATTCTAATAAAATAGATGATAGGAAAAGATTACAATCTTTATTAATTTATGTTATGAGGGCATAACATTTTAAATTAAAACTTGATAAAGATGGTATAAAGTGTTTTTCAGAAAAATCTTATTTGCAAATGCATAGGCATACAATCTACTTATGATATTAGCAGAAAGAATTCAGCACAGATCAAAATTATAATAAGCCACAACCAACAAAGAGTGCCAACTTGAAAAATGATAGTTAATTTCAAAAATTCAAAAAAAAGTGAAAAAAATAAATGATTATATCAGTAGAAGTTAAAGAATTTTATAGGCTTAGCATAAAATTTTTCATATAAATGAAATTCTCAGGTGGGTTGATCATTGTTTTACATATTTTGAAGCTATACTGTTAGATGGATATGTTAACATTAATTTTTAATGAATACGATTATTTTCTGATTGCTCTGTGAACTAATATAGAACATCTTCTTCGGGCCGGGCGCGGTGGCTCACGCCTGTAATCCCAGCACTTTGGGAGGCCGAGGCAGGCGGATCACAAGGTCAGGAGATCGAGACCACGGTGAAACCCCGTCTCTATTAAAAATACAAAAAATTAGCCGGGCACGGTGGCGGGCGCCTGTAGTCCCAGCTACTCAGGAGGCTGAGGCAGGAGAATGGCATAAACCCAGGAGGCGGAGCTTGCAGTGAGCCGAGATCGTGCCACTGCACTCCAGCCTGGGCGACAGAGCGAGACTCCGTCTCAAAAAAAAAAAAAAAAAAAAAAAAAAAAAAAAAAGAACATCTTCCTCGTCACGAGATATTTGCTGAATTAAATCTTTATTTTGTTAGAGATCAATATTGCGACTTCAGATTTCTTCTTGTTTGTATTTCTTTGGTATATCTGTTCTCTTCCTTCTATTATCAACTTTGTGTGTGTTTATGTGTGTGTGTTTATCTGTGTGTGTATCTGTGTGTGTGTGTTTATCTGTGTGTGTATCTGTGTGTGTGTGTTTATGTGCATTGGTGTCTCACAGAAACTTTTTTGGTTGTTTTCATCAATTCTGAGATTCTCAGTCTACTGAGCAAATCCATTTGTAATTATACATTTACTACTATTAGAGTAGGTCTTATTTCTTACTTCATTCAATTGATTTTATTTCCTTATTCTTATTCTCCACTGGATAGATAAGATTTTCTTCTACTGCTTTCATATAATGCAATCTTTATATCTGCTATGGATTGAATTTCATCTGTCCCCCAATATTTATATATGAAGCCCTAACCCTGTATTTGGATAATAAGGTCTTTAGGACTATGATTGGACTACGTGACTGTATTTGGAGAAAGGTTCTTTAGGGGATAATTAAGGTTAAATAAAGTCATAAGGGAGGGTCCCTAATTGATAGGATTGGTGGCTTATAAGGAGAGGAAGATCTCTCTCTCTTGCCATCTGTCTCTCTCCTCACTCCTGCCCCTCGCACCCCCCTGCACTCAAGCTCCCCGCTACACACACACACACACACACACACACACACACATACACACCACACTGGGGAAAGGCCATGTGAGACACAGCAGGAAGGCAGCTATCTGCAAACCAGAAAGAGAGCCCTCGCCAGAGCCTGGCCATGTTGGCACCCTCATCTCAGACCTCCAGCCCCCAGAAGTGTGAGAAAATAAATTTCTGTTGCTCAAGCCACCCACTCTGTGGTATTTTGTTATATTGACTTGAGCTGACTAATACAATGTCTTTCTCCCACTCCTCCCACTTCCTATACTCTCCCACTTCCTATACTTCACTGAGGAAAAAGTGTTGGATTTCAGCTGAAATAAAATGGACAAAAAGACAGGTTCAGGAGGCATTTCTCATGAATCTCTTACCTTCTGGCACTGTTACCATTACAGAGCCCCTCGCCAGGTTGGTTACTTTCTACTGTAGTGATCCTGAAATGGTGTTTTGTATTTTTCTTCTTTCGTATGGCCTCAAACTGACATGTCTTCCCTGACATCAATGTTACTATGCCAGGCTGACTCTGGAGTAGAATTGTGTCTGTGGAAAGCTAGAAGTCAGCACATCATGGAGATTCTCTTTGCCCTAAGCTGGGAGCCAGCTTGAGAAATGAGCTGAGAAAGACTTGAGGACTGGGGACTCATGCAGTCAACTAAGGTTCAATGAAGTAATGCCTCATTCTATCCCAAGACCTATGGGTTTCAGTGAACTCCTCAGTTCAATCTGGGTCCCTCAGGAAATGCCAGACAATACATGTGGGCCTCATTTTCCCAACTTAAAAGGAGAAGAGGACAAATCCATGCAGTGTTATGCTTACTCCCATCTGATACAAGAAGCATTAGGTAAAATAAGCACATGAATATGCAAGGGTGGAAAACGTGTTTTCTTCAAAGGCCTTTCCACTTAACACAATGGCAGTACCTAATCATTTCTGAATGTTTATTAAATGGTACCATTTGTTCACAAAAACACTAATTAGAGAGTTAAACTACACACGTGCAAAATGGCCTATGAGTCATTGATGGGATTTTCTACATAAAACTTCAGTTTTTATCTGCTTACAAATCAACTAAAGCATGAGGTTACAACTACTTTTGACTTTAGCAGGTTTTTTGGGTCAAAAAATAGTTTTTCAGGTAGTGAGTATTGGGCTGCCATCATACAACTTTAGTTGTCTATGACAATGGGCAACTAGAAGCAAACAAGTGAGAAGAGAATACAAAAGATTGCAAAGCTTTTTTTGTTTCCTTTTTCTTCTCTTGTTTGTTTTCTTGATGAAAATTAAGAAATTATAAATCATCATGGTGATTTTTTGCAAATTTGCTATTTGCAGCAGATCTGAACAAGAAATTTTTTTAAAAATTAGAAGTGTTCTATTTACTTCCAAGGTTAAGAGCAATATCTTTCCACTGTGTAGTTTGTATGATCCTAATAAAGAAAGAATTCTTGAGAGATAAACTGTTGCTGGTGGCTCATAGCTTATACGTGTTACAGATTTTGATGTCTGAGTCATTAAAACAAAGTTTACATTATTCATTTTCTCAAATTCGTATTTACTTCATACTAGATAAGATTCTCCAGTAGGAATTCAGCAAAGGTCACAAATGACTCCTCAATTTCTCTTTATTAGACATCAAATGATAAGTAACATGTACATACCCCAGGGCCACCTTTATGCCATCTAAACCCTAGCAAAGAAGGATAGAAAGTCAAAAGAGGGAGAGAGAGTTTCAATAGTACCATGACTAGCTTTCATTCTTTTCCTTCTTGCCAGGGATTACAACATCACAAACCTGGGACAGAATCTTAATCGGAAGTATGAAGCAAAGGATTATAGAAAGTATGTGACATTTGTGCCTTGTACGTTTCTAAAAACATCTTTGGAGCCCCTTGGGGAAATGAGACTGGGAGGTTTTACTTTATTTTTCTAGAATATTTGGTTCTGGAGGGCTACGAAAGACCAAGGCAAAGATACTGGAGTCAGAGTTCAAGCTGCTTACCACTGGTTCTAGACTCAAGGCAATAGGGCATATTGACCCTTCCAATCATCATCCATATTTCCCAGAACAGGTGAACTGAAGAACACTGGAGAGTGTGGCATATCTTATAAGTTCCTCTCAGGAAATCAAGACTGGAATACAAGGTGTTCACACCCTAACAGGCCTGCTAAGTACTCAGGAATAGACGAAATGTGCAAGGTCCAGGAGTCTGGACTCATCAATAAGAATAAGCTGCTTCTCCTACTACTCCTTCTAAAATGACTAAATGCAAAGAGATGATAGGGCAGGGTCCTCATAACAATGGAAGGTGACAGTTGAATTAGAAAGGGCGTTTCTAATTGCACATTTCTGAGAAAGATGGCAGGAGTGGAGAACTATTGTTCAGTCAATTATCCATAGCACCTTAGGCCGTGCTGGCAAATACAGGAATTGCGTTTATTATACAATTAATTAGAAACATCACGTTTTGCCTTTTTAAATGATTATAGATTCAGAAAAGAATAGAGTTGAACTGCCTTTCCCTTCACTTACCAAGGATGGATGGGGAAAATTGAAGTTACTTTGAAGGGACACCATATATTCAATGAAATAAAAAAAATAAAATAAAGAATCCCCATCACATGTGGGATGTTGACCTTTCTTGGATAAAATTTGCTTCAGTTAGACATTGAAATGAATTTTTTGTATGAATGAGCTGATACCCGACATTATTTAGTATTTGTCTGTGTGAACGCGAGCCCCAAGCTAAAGTAACAATCAACTCTCTGACCTTCACTAAATAACACCTTCTCCTAAGCAATAAAATAAACTGATTATTTATTTTAAATATTTGTTAAGTTTAAATTTCCTTATATTTCATGATCAGTACTTTTTAAAAATTAGGAAGCTCTAGCTCCAATGCCAATGTTGTGATTTTATGGTGTTCTGTTTATATATGTTAGGCAGTCTGAACATTACATTCAGCATACATTTTAGTTGTATTTCAACAGGGTCTTGGACTTACCTTAAAACAAAGATAGTTTGGGGCTCAAATTAAAAGTTATTACTTTTTACACTTATTTTCTTATAAGGCAACAAACATAAACTTAATTATACGATACTGTTAGAGCCAAAGCTTTGGATCTAGTAGTATTTTAAAACAAACTAAAAGATCAAAAAGAAGCTCATAAGAACTATGTAATTGAAGAATTATAAAACATTCTACCTAAAGGTCTCAGCAATTTCTGAGTTTCTTCAAGCTAATTTTCCTCAAAGAGTAAATCTGTTTCAAAGTTGTGAGGTTCTGGAGGAAATGATCATTCACTCTAATGGAAATTTACTATCTTCCTGAGAGTTCAGAATTCTTCTTAGAGAGACAGAGGAAAAAAAAAGGCATTATATTCGGCTAGAAGGAAGGTGATAGTTTCCTGGAATGATCAGAATATCAAAAATCAATGCCTAGATTCAAATCAAGGACCCTGGACTCAAGCCAAGACAAGGTAGGACTACTAAATAAATAAATAAATAAATAAATAAATAAATAAATAAATAAATAAATGGAAAGGATAAGAGCAAAGAAGACACTTAGAGGTCAATGTAGAGCACCTCATGTGTACATTGCGGTTACCAGAGGAGACTTCTCTTCCTGAAAGGGAGTGTACTGCTCCCTGGTTCTGGTGGTGAGAGAGTGCAGGTCAAAGAACAGGTTCTGTTCCAGTGGAAGAGAATCAAATAGACAAACTAGCACAGAACATCTAATATAAAAGGAAATTATTTCCCCCATCTGATGGTACAGCCAAGTCTGTTTCTCTCATGCCTACCAGTGGGCATCAGGTAATTCTGCTATCTTTGCCAACAAACATTTCCTTACATCCTGAATCTAAAAGCAAGTGTTTTGAGCCTATTTATTTATTTATTTATAATCTCCATGAACAGTCTCACTTAAATGAATTGCACCCACCATCTGAATCCTTTAGATAATCATATTATAAGAGTGGCTTTCTTTTGTCCAATTATTCCTTGTTATTTCTATTACCTGAAACTTTGGGCACACTACCTGAAGATCCACTTGTAAAAAGATCCACTTGTAAAAAGTCAAACCCTACACAAAGCTTCAGATCTAGTAGTGTTTTAAACAAACAAAAAGGATCAAAAATAAGTTCATGATATGCCAACTATATAATTGAAGAGTTAGGAAAAAAGAGTTCCACCTAAATGTCTCACTTGTTAGCACTACACAAAACAGACCAGATGAAACCAGGAAGTGCCCTTCAAGGTCTTGCTAAATATAGTTACACTCTATAAGACTGTGCATTCCTGGTTCAAAATATAATTTTCTTCCCTGACTTATGTATGTTTCTCTTTGACTTAGTCTTCCCTAAGCCTGATCAGCCAAGTGTTTTGTATGCTGTGACATACTTTGACTTCCCAAAGAATCAGCTTTAAAAGTGATGTATGCAAAGTAGATGACAATAAGTTCATAAGTTTATACTGTCAAACCTGTTTTTACCCTAACACCCCATCCCACTCCTGGTTTCATGCTTGATAAGTCTACTTGATAATTTACAATTAATAAAATTACTCGTTGCCACTCTTATCAAAGCATGTGTCTTCCTGTAAAAAGACTTCAAAGAGAAGAAAAAACTGCTAGTAAAAGCAGGAATAATAAGATTTGGAGTATGGATACATCAATATTAATATTAATATCAATATTATAGATGTCTATTAATTGAATTAGAACAGGAAAACTCTCTTCTATGTGAACGCTCACAATAAGCATCTATTTAATTCTATATATATCTGAGATGTACATATATATGGAGAGAGTGACGGGTCATCATGGTGGAAGAGGTTAGACAGCACTGGGGAAGTTTTCATTATTTACAAATTTTCATTTGTAATACATTTTCATTATCAATACATTTATTAATTTCTTATTGCCATTGTTGCTATTACTGCTCATCTGACTTTAATCTTTCTATTTAGTCTCACTAAAAGAACAAGCAGCTGAAAGGGCTTTCAACATTCACTGCCTTCAAGGTATCTCAACCAATGAAACTAGCCCTTCTCCTCTAGGAGTGCAAGAAGAGAGCTATGAGTGGAACACTAATAGTCCAAGAAAGACTGGGGGGCTTCTAGAGCAAAAAAAAAAATGTATTTGTCTGGATTCTCAGAATATACCAAAGGAGACTGAAGGCAGTAGAGTTGCCCTGCATCTAACAAGAACCCTAAGATGTAGAGTGGAAATGGTTGGTCTTAGGATAGTTTCTCAGATTACCCCACAACCAGTATGATGTTGAGAGTGCAAGCAAGAGTCTGTATACATTCCTGTGACCCACCCAGAACCATGAAATCAGAATCACTGGAAATACATGTTTCTTAACAAAATACAATGAGAGATTCTTATGATCCATCTAAACTGAAAAAGGAAACCAGGCAGATTTGGATGACTTCCGTTTTCCTATTTCTATTCCCCTGAAATTATCAAGGGAACGAACAGATGAAGATCAAGAGGTATTCCCTACAACCTCAACAGAAACTGCTATTATTAAAGAAGACCACTCTACATGTGTGCACGTGCGCTTACACACACACCCCATTAAGAATTAGAAGAACCTCCATTACCCCAATCAATTGCCTTCACTCTACATGTAGACAACATGAGAGAAGCAAAAGAGAGAACCATGAGATCACAGTCCTTAGGGCATGTCCAGTGCTTCTGCTAAGACATTAATTCTCTCCCTTTCAAATAAGGAAATGGAGCGGTCTTTTCCCTTCCCCAAACCAAAGAAAAGAGATTTCAAAAATATCACTTGTCAAGAACACAAGTGAAAGACTACAAGACTCAATTGCCCATTGCTAAGAGGGCCTGGGATATTCTGCCAGTGTTGAGATCTATGAGGAAGAAATGGTGCTATAGGTTCAACCAGATAGAGATCTCCCACAGGACATGAGAGAATTATGCAGTGTGCCATGCAAGATTCAGCATGTTGACACTTGCTTCCTAAGACCATGAAGTGGCACTCAGTGTCAGATAGAGGGATGGGAACTGTGATAAATCAGGCAAGTGGCATCACTTCTCCACTCTTGCCAATCACAACACTCAACACCAGAGGAGTTATACATTGATATAGGAAGATAATCTGGGTCCCCAGCCAGAGCAAACCTCCTTGGGCCCTGCCTTCCTGCCCTTTCCCCTCCCAGGGATTGAAGGAGAGTGAAAGAGCATCCTGCCCACTCCAAGTCTCTCAAGTCAAAGCCTACCTGGAACTAGCTGGAGAAAGGAAGATGACATTTAAGTGGGAGTATGAAAGGTGCTTTAAACTGAGTTTACATTAATTGAAACTGGCAGGAAAAGCTACAAAAGCTGCCAGTGGGTTGTTAAGGATAGAAAAAAAAAGTATTTGTTAAAATAAGTTAAAAAAAGAGGAAAAATATAAAGAATACTTCTTCATATTAGAATCCTTGCTCAATATCCTGGTTATGCACATAATATAGTCAGGCATGACTATTCCTACCATGTGTGAGTAAGGTACCAGTTCCAGATTCTCCAGTTACATAGAAATATTTAGGCCTATAGCTTCATATAGTCAGGAAGCTGAGGCTGGAGGATCACTTGAGCCCGGGAGGTTGAAGCTACAATGAGCTCTGATCCTGTCCCTGCACTCCAGCATAGGTGACAGAGCAACACCCTGTCTTAAAAAGAAAAAGAAAAATATATTTAGGTTACATACAAAGATGATTCAAAATAAGACTTACCTACAAGGAAGTCTGGATAATGTATCTGTAGCACAAAAATCAAGAATTTGGGAGGGACTTGGTTTACATGCAATTCTGATTTTTTGTTTTGAAACAGAGTCTTTCTCTGCTGCCCAGGCCAGAGTGCAGTGGCAAGATTATGACTCACTGCAGCCTCGACTTCCCAGGCTCCAGAATTCATCTCACTTTAGCTTCCAGAGAAACTGGGACTACAGGTGTGTGCCACCACAACAAAATATGTTGTTCTTTTCTTTTCTTCTCGTTTTGTTTTTTTTGTTTTGTTTTGTTTTGTTTTGTTTTGTGACAGGGTCTCACTCTGTGGCCCAGACTGGAGTGCAGTGGCGCCATCGTGGCACACCACAACCTCTGCCTTATAGGCTCAAGCAATTCTCCTGCCTCAGCCTCCCGAGTAGCTGAGATTACAGGTGTAAACCACCACACCCAACCAAGTTTTTCTTCTTTACATTTTTTTTGTAGAGATGAGGGTCTCACTATGTTGACCAGGCTGGTCTCAAACTTCTGGGCTTAAGTGATCCCCCAAACTAGACCTCCCAAAGTACTGGGACTATAGGCGTGAGCCACCACATCCAAATTTGTTAAATTGATAAATTTATCAGAATTCATGAATTCTGATAAATTCATGAATTCTGATATAAATTTATAAATTCTGATAAATTTTATTAGATTTAGCATATAATCTTACCATTAAGTATGTGATTAAAAAAACTTAGCCTATGATCTTACTATTAAGTCTGTGGTTAAAAAAAATCTATTATGGGCTAAAATCATGTTTAATGGAAAAATTTAGATGTTTAGAGAGCTTATGTAACTCTAATCCTTACAAATGCAATTAATGTTGATGCAGTCATTACAAAGCAATGCAATCTTAGGCCAGGCCAATAAAAGTACTTTGTAATCTCAACACAGGAGTCATAGTCCCACTGCAGTCCAAACTAAATGATCCCTTCCTGGGTAATCACATTTTAGGGCAATCATGAACAGGTTGATTCTATTAAGAGCAGAGTGACCAGGCTAGTGGAGATTCTGAAGGCAATGCCACATGTTGAGCAGATGAGGAAAACACATGGGTTTAACTTAGGATCAGAGTAGGACAATCATAAAAGCTCTTTCATTGATTTAAAGGGTTGTCATATAGTAGAAAGGAAGTGCCTGTCTTTTAATGCTCCAAAAAGCAAGAACACAAAAAAAGAAGTTAGCAAGGATGCCTGTAGGGTTGAACAAGTCTTCCTCCCCATAGTGGTGGTGGTAGTGGGCGTGTGCTGAGTTTCTCACGGCTGGGGTTTCCCAGCAAAGGCTCGCTGACCATCTGTCAGAAACGCAGCAGAAAGACTTCCTGCGCCAGGTGGGAGAATCCAGTAAGTGATCCTCAGGTTTCCTGCCAGCTCTAAAAGCCTATGTTTCTAATTGGACCACATACACATGGCCTCCCTTCACCTTTCTGTCCCACAAATATGAAAAGAATTCTTTTAGAACAATATAAAGGTAGAACTTTGTTTCTATGTTAACACAAAAAGGAAAATGAAAATAGATCATGATTCTCAAGGTGATCCAATCTATGATGGCATTGCTCATGTGGTCGTGCTCCTTCACAGATTTTATTTTCCCCTTTTTCTTTCCTTTTCTTTATTCTTTGCTTGCCTTTTTTATGGAGGAGAAGGAGGAGGAGAAGACTGATCTGGAAATTTCAAGCTTCTATAATTACATACATAGAAATCACATTTTAGTACACCACAAAACAGTGTCGTTACTTTCTTTGTATATAAGTATTTCCGTCAAAGTTAGTACAACAGATAGCATGTTTTGATTATTAGTGATTTTATATTTATTTGTATTCGTGTGCCTCCATTGCTATGGACATGTCTAGACCACTTTCAAAGTCTAGAATCTGGAATTCCTCAGTGCAACCTGTTTGGTTAAATTAATTGCAAATCAGCTTTATAAAACATATGTTTTTTTCTTATTAGTATGTAAAAGTCTACAGATGCCTTAAAACATTTCATTCATGCCTAAATTGGCAGGAATTTTTTTCTTCCTTTTGGCAAATATCCTTCTCACTGGGGTTCATGCAGAACTAATGCCAAACTTACTCAATGTGGTTAGCTTGTGTTTGTGCAACAAGCTTATCATCCACAATGAACACATGGCTTTTAGGCACAGAAATTAATCAGTGCTGGAGAGACACAGTGCTGGCATGGATTCCAGGCTGTCTGCTTGCATAAGCCTGCACTTGGGATCTATTATACAAAGCAGGATCCAGGATTACAGAGTACAGAATCCCAATCATAATTCTTTGCCAGCCTCAAACTTTGCAGAAAATGTCTCACTGTTTTTGGGGAAAGGAGTGAGAAATATGGGTGGATAGTTAAAATTGGGTTAGTAATATGCCTTTTATAGAGGGCTCATATGAGATTCAAATAGAACATTACATGCAAAAACACTTTAATAATGTATGCCTTTCTTCATTTAAAAAAAGGACGTGAAGTAGTTTACAGTGACACATAAATATGGCAAGATACCATAAATTCGAAATAGATAAAGAAGAAAAAAGCATAGAGCCATTTAAGGTAGCCAAGAATGAGGCTAATGTAAGTCCTGGGTCCTTGCTCTTGCTTTTTGGCAAAATCAGATTTGATCATTTTATCAGTCAATATATGAAGATTTCAAATCAGTTCTATAGTGCCAATCTCCATATGATTAAATTGCTCAAGAGAAGGACAGGTATTCCCTCGATTATGGTAGGAGGAAGTTTATTTTGTGGGTTTTCCAAAGAGAATACTGTCTGTTATAGCGAAAAACATATCCTTCTCAACAATTTAGTAACATTTTCAGAGCCCAGCTATGCTATATTGTGATACATTCAAAGCCATCCTGGAAGATTCAATAATCCACACAAGGTTTACAGCTCTCTGCTGATTGGTCTTCATCCAGAATGGCAAGTACAAGGAATAATGAATTGGTGGTTGTTAAAGCATTTTATAAATTGCAGAGGAGTATGTAAATGCAAGGCATAATAATTTTCATTATCATCATGTCTTTGAAAGCCAGGTGGTGAACTTGAAACTTAAGGTAATCCCCAATAGGAAACCTAACATACTAACCACAAAGAAGAGGACTATAAGAAATCTTATCTTCCTTCTGTTTCTGTTTTGCTGGTTAACTCTTTTCCTTCCAAATAGGTATGACTATTCCACATTACTATCTAAACTGGGAGAGCAATCCATGATTGCTCAATTTGTGCAAAAGTAATTGAAGATTTTGCCATTACTTTTTTTTGTTTGTTTTTGAGACAGAGTTTTGCACTTATTGCCCAAGCTGGAGTGCAATGGTGTGATCTCGGCTCACTGCAACCTCTACCTCCCAGGTTCGAGGGAGTCTCCTGCCTCAGCCTCCCGAGTAGCTGGGATTACAGGCATGAGCCACCACGCGTAGCTAATTTTTTATTTTTAGTAGAGATGGGGTTTCTTTCATGTTGGTCAGGCTTGTCTTGAACTCCTGACCTCAGATGATCCACCTGCCTTGGCCTCCCAAAGTGCTGGGATTACAGGCATAAGCCACCGTGCCTGGGTGGATTTTGCCATTACTTTTAATGGCAAAACCACGATTATTTTTGCACCAACCGAATGTGAACATCCTCTAAGGTAATGACTCTCAGAACTTACTGGATTTCCTGCCTATCGCAGAGACAGGCAGATTCTCAGAGTAGGGAAAGATGATATATTCATGCAACAAAAACACAACATGAAAAATCTAAAATATCAAATACTTTAAAATGTTATCTGCATATTTGAATGTGGGTATATGTAATATTTTAGAAAGTACCAGCAATTCAAACCAAAGACAGACACTGCATGTAATGACAAAAAAATAGACCTGTGCTATCAAAATCTTTTGTTACAACTTTCTACTGAAAATGGTCTTGGTTGCATTGAGGTTAACCCAAAATACATCTATTGAGCTCCAGTATCTTCCCTCTCTAAAGATATTATCTATTTTACTCTCCCATTTATGAGGGCAGAACAGAAGAGGTTTTTTTTGACACTTTTAGTTTATTAATAGTTTAGTTTTAAATTTAAAATAACCTCCTTAAAAAAATAAATAAAATGACCTCCTTAAGAAAATAAATAAACAAAATAAATAAATAAAATAAATAATGTTTCTTAATCATTGATTAAATATTCTTCAGTCTCTACTATGAACCACAAGTTCTTGTCATCACAGAAAATAATAATATCAAAAATAATGAAAACCATTTTGGACAGTTTACTCAGCCAGGCACCATGCTAAGTTCTTTATATGCATCACCTCATACTATCATCACGGCAGACCTATGAAACTACCTGGGATCATTTCCACTTCACACATAAAAAATTAATGCCCAGAGACATTAAATAACTTTCCCAAAGCTACAAAGCTAGTTAGCCACAAAGCTAGCAGTGCAGGCATATTGTGATTCGGGAGTCCAAGTTTTTAACTACAACAATATAGAGGTTTATTGCTTCCTGGTATAAACCCAGGAACAAATAGGCACAATGCATAAAGTGGTAGGACATGAAGAAACAGAGGGGTAACAGTATTTTGAGGCAGGACAGCAATTCCAGTATTCTTCGATTATAAAAAGACTTTGTGAAGGAAATTTCAGCCAAGTTCCAAAGAATATACAAGACTTACTCTTCTGAAATAGCCGTGAGGAAAGAGGAAAGGGTATCCCAGATAGAGCAAACAGCATATTTCTACCATGCCTATAGACTAGATCTAAATTCAGCATAAAATACAGTAGAGACAGTGGTAATGTGAAAAAGAGAAGCTAAACATTTCACTGTCCGTAAAGAAATGTAATGCATCATCAACATAATCATTGAAAACAAAACATAAGTCCATTTGTGAGAAAAATAAGAGGACATTTGATCATACTGAGATCTGGAGGCATAAATCACTTTTAATTATTGTTCTCTTCTAGGATGTATATTACACATTGCTCTATTCTCCAGAGAGCTTAAAGGGCCTTCAAGGACTTTCTCACCTCCACCAGCTTATCCCCCAGTTTTATTTAGTAGTCTTATCCACTGACACTTGAAATATTGTTCTAATTAAAGCGTTGGCTCTTTAGGGGTGCTATGAAATTTCTCCTGGAAACACGCCCTCTTGTCTTTCTCATCATGAAACCAGGAAAAAGCTTGAGGGACTCATCAAGTTTTGGGTCTTTTTAAAGCCTCTAGCAATTCATACCATAATCTTTCCTATGAATGATTGTCAGGTATGGGGTTACAAATCACCATGCTAGACCTAAAGGTTAGCTTTTTCAGCATTTTTTATGCTTTTCAAAATTTCCGTAAGAAGATAAATGCTGAAGGATCAGCAAGCTAAACAGCTTGGACACCCACTGCTGCCACGCAGGCGTGTGAAATGCCTCCATCTGACTCAGAATTAGAGATGTAAAATTGTCATCCAGCTCTGGAGTTGGAACTTGGCATTAAAAGTATTTATAACGTGTGTGAGTAGAAACTGTGGGCTTGGAAAATCACTGCTGGAAAACTGGAATTCTTAAAAGAAATTCCAACAAGCTAAAAGGGTTCTGGGCAGAATATGTAAATATGGAGGAAACAGTCCATCTGCTGGGATATCTCCCAATTATCTAAATATAGTAATAGCTATATTAGTCAAGAGTAAATAATACCTTGTATGTTTATTTACACAGAGAAAGAATTCTGTTTTATCTCGTGCTATTTTACACTGTTGAAATGCAATTCTTACTTTTCCTCTTATCAGTTGCCTCCCTTTTATATTGACATATACCACAAATTAATTTACTCATTTAAGAAATATTTGTGATTACCATGAAGCAGGCAAGCTGCTCAAAAGGGTGAGTACAATTTTGACAATTGTGAAGACCTCAGAGTGGGACAGATATTGGTATATTCAAGAACACTGAAAAGAATCCCATGTCATTGTTTCTTCTTTAGTATTGGGAAGACTGTCATTAAATAAGGCCAATGAAGAGCAGAGCCAGATCTTAACAGCTGAATTCCTGTGTGGCTATCCTTACCTTTCAGACATGTAACTCATGAGACAAAATATAACCTGTTAATTGAGATAAACGTGTTTAAAGATTTTTTAAGCTAAAAGTGAGAAGTTCTATCAAAATCCTGGTTGTTTTACATATACTTTTTCAATCAATTGCATTTCAGATTTTGACTTACATTTAGAATTAATGTAATTTTGAAAATATATAGTCAGCTTTGCAATGTATACTGAGAGAGATGGCTATTCCTGCCATGGTGAATTAGATCCAATGTCACTAGGATTTTCAATTCAATATTTGAAGAACAATAGATAGTGGCTAATTTATTTTTTTCCTTGGCAGTCAAATTTTTATTTGCCCAAATAAGGTAATTTCAAATAAAACAGCCAATTACCACTTCTATCATTTCATAAAATGAAGGATAATTTTACAACAAAATTGAGAATGGTATTTGTATTAGTCAATTCTCATGCTGCTATATAGAACTGCCTGAGACTGGGTAAATTATAAAGGAAAGAGGTTTAATTGACTCACAGTTCTGCAGGACTGGGGAGGCCTCAGGAAACTTACAATCATGGCAGAGGGGGAAAGCAAACATGTCCTTCTTCATATGGCAGCAGGAAGGTGAAGAATGAGGGCACAGTAAAAGGGGAAGCCCCTTATAAAGCATCAGATCTTGTGAGAACTTACTCACTCTCATGACTAGTTGGGGAAGCCACTCCCATGATTCAATTACTTCCCACTGGGTCCCTTTCACCACATGTGAGAATTATGGGAACTACAATTAAAGATGAGATCTGGGTGGGGACACAGCCAAACCGTATCAGTATTATTTCAGAATTTTTAAAGTATTGAACTTAAATTTATAAGTTTAAAATTATAAACTTAGTTTTATAAAAAATGAATTAAATATCCTTGTTGTTTCAATTTCCCTTGAAACGCTTGATATCTTCTTCATTGACCAACAGACCAGTATTTAGTAGTCATTAACATATATGACAAACTATAAGAATTCTGACATGGAATTGATGAGTTAACATATCCTAAATTCTGACAGGTAACTCTCAGTACCAAGGGGTCACATCAATTCTAATAATGAGTCAAGGGGTCAGTTCCTGAAGTGAACCTGTCCTCACATGCTCTAAGAACTGAGAGAGGCTTCCTTCACTGGCATAGTGGTGGGGCTATAAGGAGCTTGCAGGAGGATACAGATTGGGAAGTTAGCCTGGAAAAATACCACCTACAATGAGTATACTTTAAGAACACTGGAACCAAAACTAGGTGCTTGCTGTGAAATGCATGGAATGTAGCAGGTGGCAGGAATCCTAACAAATGCTGAAGCTAGTGCAGGGCAGTGGTTCATAAGTGGTCCAGAGCAAAGGGTCCTAATGGGTTTACACAAAAGACTCTGCATGTCTGTGGTTTTCTCTATTTCTGAGTTTAATCGCTGCTACCACACGTATCATGACTCCAACATTTTAATTAACTATTATGCTGCCTGCATTCCTGAAGGGAAGTATTCATACTAGATGAGTATATCTTCCAGGTCAAGGAAGAAGCTGACGAAAGTTAGGACTCATAACTTTTATGACGTTATGCTAAATGAGAATATATGCTGCATTTCTATAATTTATCAAACTTCTTATACTCAAATATCCCTGTGTCTGCATAGGAATTAAAGCTTTGAACATCAATGTAGTCAGTATGTACTCAGTGGCTCTTTTCTCTGAAAACCAAAGAATTTCCTTTGTCAATTTTCTTTCTTTTTTCTCTTGAAATTCTATTGTTTGGATATCTTACCTTGATTTTATAAATGTCTTATTTTTGCCCTCATTTTTCTTTACTTTTTCTTTTTGTTGCATTCTGTTGAAGAGTTTTACATCTAAAATATATAAATATTCCATTAAATTATAAAAATCTGCCATAAGATTTTCATTTGTCTAAAATCTTTAACATAAATACTTTTGGTCGGGCGTGGTGGCTCACCCCTGTAATCCCAGCACTTTGGGAGGCTGAGGTAGGTGGATCACGAGGTCAGGAGAGCGAGACCATCCTGGCTAACACGGTGAAACCCTGTCTCTACTAAAAAATACAAAAAAATAGCCACGTGTGGTGGCGGGCGCCTAAGGCAGTCCCAGCTACTGTACTGGAGAGGCTGAGGCAGGAGAATGGCATGAACTCGGGAGGCGGAGCTTGCAGTGAGCCAAGATCGCGCCACTGCACCCCAGCCTGGGCGACAGAGTGAGACTCCATCTCAATACATACATACATACATACATACATACATACATACATACATACATACCTACAGACTTTTGTGGGCTATTATGGTTCCCACTAGCCATATGTGGCTACTGAGCATTGAAATATGATTAGGCCAAATTCAGGTATACTGTTAAGTATAAGTACACAAAAATTTTGAAGCCTTAATATAAAGGTTTATTTCAATATTCTTTCGTTTGCATTGTGTTTTTGTTTCATGAATCTAATGATTTTTGTTTTTTATTGTGTCTCTCTGAATGTCTATGGTAGTTCTGTACTGTCAACTAACCTAAGTTGGAATTATGTTTCCTGGAATTTGCATCCCTCTATTGTTCTAGGCCAGAGTGAGTCAGTATACAGCATCAAGTGCAACTGTAGCTCATATATGTTGCAACTCATCTGCTGTCATGATAATATTATATAATATTTATTTTAAAGGGTCAATATGGCTGAGTGCTGTGGCTTACACCTGTAATTCCAGCAATTTGGGGGGCCAAGGCCAGCAGATCACTTGAAGTCAGGAGTTCAAGACCAGCCTGGGCAACATGGCGAAACTTTGTCTCTACTAAAAATACAAAAAGTAGCCAGCCATGGTGGCACATGCCTGTAATCCCAGCTACTCGGGAGGCTGAGGCATTGCTTGAACGCTGGAGGGGGGGACTGCAGTGAGCCAAGATCACACCACTGCACTCCAGCCTGGGTGATAGTGAGAATTTTTCTCAAAATAATAATAATAATAATAATAATAATAATAGTAATAATACATAAATTAAATAAAGATAAATAAAAGGATCAATATAAAGGACGGTGATGGAGAAATGACCCAGAATGACCCACAGACACTAAAAGTAGGAGGATTACAGAATAAGGACCAAAGAAGGATTTATGAGATGAAGGGATAAAGCCTAAGAGGAAATTGGTACCATGTGAAATAAAACATCCTGAATAGTGAAAATTGCATAATATACATATTCGGAATTTTTTAAAAATGACTTCTGAAATTAACCTAACTTACGGAAAAACAAATTTCATAGTCAAATTAGGAGTTTAAAAAATGTTACTTGGATTGGATTTAAAAAAATACTTTTCTTTTGGAAATGTCTTGAATCCTACCATATTTCTGTAGATAGCATGCTTTTCAGCTTTGCAAGATGATCACTACACGCCTTCCTTTTTCTAACCAAATTTCTTCAAATATCTCAAATATCTTACTATGCTGCACTCATAGCATTCACCTGATAACCCAACATTCAGCTGACAATTCTGTCCTACTTTTCATTAAGTAATTAAAATTTAGTAGAAAAAACGGCTCTCATCTTCCAACCACTCAAGATAGAAATACAAATGCATCTTCACCCATCTTCTTCTATGTATGCCAGATAAACTTTCAAGCCTTTCTGAAGAATTCATGAAGAAACAAAATTGCTTCCTTTTGACCCTCAAGATACCCTACTACAGCTGGCTCTTTTCCTAGCTACAAATTTATAACAACAAAATTCACTCTTCCAAATTTTCTCTCCCCTCTTTCCACTTTCTCTTAGTAGTCTGTTTTTGTCTTTGTTTACTGACAGCAGCTAAATCTTCTTCGTAAATGTAGATAAATTATTAACATGGTACAACTAACTCAGTATTTCTGAACTGCCTTTTGATAATTCATTTCTAGAGTTTTCACTGAATCATTATTGGACTGAGTTCTACAACTGTAGCCAATAAAGTTGTGTACCCTAAAGTCTGAACTCTACACTTCGAGATAATCAATTTATCTTTATTCCTCTGGTAAGTCTCGTTTGCAGTAGGAATTCAATACTTCAACTCTAACATGCTAAATATATACTTGTAGTTATGTTTGTTTCTGGTTATAATGCTGATTCGTGCACAGCTAATTTTTGTTCTTACATATGGGAAAAGTGAAGTAATCTGTTCTTTGATTTTATAGTTTGACCATCTAGAGATTTCTAGCAGACAACAGGGGTTTGGTCTCTGTCAGGTGACAGATATTAGGAATTTGGGTCTGTAAAAATGTAGTCTCTATGTTAGCTTGATGTTTCTGATACTTTTGAAATTTGGGAGTGAGAAGTCATTAGTATTTTGTCCTTCCATTCATAAATAGACTCTGTGTTTGTTTTGGCTGTGTTTGTACCAATGTGGATTCCTCTAATTTTAAAGACCAGAACCCCCTTTTTTCCCTCCTCAAGGTCAAGCTTTTTTTTTGAAAAAAAATTTTTTCATTATGGCCATAATAGTTTTCAATATGTACAAAAATAAAATCTCAAGATCAAAGGTGATACTCATTTTCAATGGCTTTTTTTAGGAACATTTTATTATGGTTATAAATCAAAAGTGTTATATTTAAGTGGAGCCTTAGAGTAGAAATGAAAAATAATTCCCAGAATGGCAAGAAATTACCTTTCCTTGATTGGAACACAGAAGTCTAAAAAACAGAATAATTCCACATTAAAGTTTCTTGATATATTTTACTACAGGTATATGAAGAAAACAGAAATTTATATCATCAAAATTAATTTTTTTAATTAGGGATTTTAATAGACATAATTTTTTGAAAATCAACAACTTTATTGAGGTATAATAGACATATAATAAGCTATACATATTTAAGGTATATAATTTGATGTTTTGGTACAGGTATACATCCATGAAGCCATCACCACAATTAAGATACTGAATCCATCCATCATCTGCACAAGTTTCCTTGTGCCACTTTGTAATTACACTATTCCTCCAAAGTAGATAACCTTTGATCTGCTTTCTGTCATTGTACATTAAGTGGCATTTTCTAAACTTTATATAAATAAAAACCTACAGTATGTATTGATCTTTGTATAGCTTCTTGCACTTTACATAATCACCTTACATTTTTATGTTATAGCGTATATCAATAGTTCATTTTTATTTCTGAGTAGTATTGCACCATATGGACTAGGACAGTCTGTTTATCCATTCACATGTTGATGGGCATTTGCATTATTTCTAGTATTGGCTGATACAAGTAAAGCCACTAGGAACATTCATGTGCAAATCTTTTTCTCTTGGTAAATATCTAGGAAGGGAAATGTTGGATCATATGGTACGTGTATGTTTAACTTTTTTAGAAGCTGACAAATCATTTTGCAAAATGGTTGTATCATTTTATATTCCCACAAGCAGTCTGTGGGAGTTCCAAGTTCACTACTTCCTTGCCAACACTGCGGATGGTCAGTTTTTAATTTCAGACATTTTTAGTTATAACATATCCACTTAGTTTTTAAAAATGTACATTCTAGTTTCTTGCTGAGCCTTTCTCTTTTGTCTTCATCTGTCTCAAATATGTTCATAATTGCTTGTTGAAATATTATTGTGACAGTGCTTTAAAATCCCCATTAGACAAATCTAGCACCTGTCATTTCAGTGTTGGTGCCTGTTGATTATCTTTTCTCATTAGAGATTGTCCTGATTCTTGGAATAACAAACGATTTCAATTAATACCATCATTTTGGGTAGGACATTGTAAGACTCTGGTTTTATTAAATGTTCTGTTTTAGGATGCCTCCTGTAACGTTGCTTCTATGGTTGAAGGAAGAGGTCACAACCTCATTACTTCCAGGTAGGGATGGAAGTCCAGTTCTCTCCTCAGTAACAAGAAGCCTCTCCCCTCTAGGTGCCAATGGAGGCTGGCATATAAGGGGGAGAGGTTCCTTGTTACTGCTGAGTGGGTGCAGGAGTTCAGGCTCCACTCTAGACTTCCACTGACACCAATATGCTTAGGAAGGTACACCTTATTACTATTCCCACCCGGCCTCCTCCTAAACTATGGGGATGTCCTTATTACTACTGAGAAATAGTGAAAGTCTTGATGCTCTACTAGGCCTCCTCTGATAACCCTCCTACAGGGAAGGGGAAAAACTCCTCATTACTCCCAGATGGGGTGAAAGTCCAGCCTCCTTGTGTGGTCTCTGCTGACCCCTCTTGGGGGATGTGGCTTGTTGCTGCTGAGCACAGTATAAGTATTTACTATCCACTAGGTTTCCTCTGACACCCACTAATAAAGAGAATGAGGTGCCTTTTACTGCTGGGTGCAGGTGGAAGTTCAGGCTCCCCATTGCATGGTCTTTACAAACACAGCAGAGAGGCAGAGAAACGGCATTTGTTACTACCAGTCAGGGTTACTGGAGATAAAAATAAAACCTAAGAAATTCCACAGGTTCCAACATCTTTATCGGGTTTGCCTATTTATCTCCAACTTTCAGAGTCATTATGCTTGTTTTATACAAGTGTGTCTATGGTTTTAGCTATACATAATATGAGGAATACGGAAAATTATGCCTACTCCATCTTCCTGAAAGTGGAAGTCTATTTTTGAGTCTTGAGGAGTTTTTCTGTATCTTGAATAAAAGTCCATTATCAATTGTATGATTGCAAATATTTCTTCCAGTCTGTGAATGTACTTCTTACTCTCTTAACAGTGTCCTTTGAAGGGTAGTAGTGTTCATATTGTGTGAAGTTCGCTGAATTTGTTCTTTTACATGGTGTAATTTGGAAGTTATGTCTAATAAAGTGTTTTCTAATTCAAATAAAGGGTTTTTTTCCTGTTCTTTGTTTATACGTTTTATTGTTTTAGACTTTACATGTAGGTCCATGATCCAATTTGAGTTGATTTTCGTATATAGTAAGTGGTATAAATAGGAGTTAATTTTTTATAATATGAGCATCCAATTATTCTAGCAACATTTGTTGAAAAGAATATTCCTTTCTACTGAGTTATCTTGACATCTTTGTGCTTCCGTATATTTCTTAGCTCTCTATTTTGTTCCATTTTTCTGTTTGCACCAATAACACATAGTCTTGTTGACTAAATCTTAAGTCTTTAAATGACATAATGTTAGTTCTCCAATTGGTTCTAATTTTCCGGTTTTTAAAAATTTTCTAGGTCTTTTACATTTCCATGTAATTTTAGAATGTTTGTTAATGTCTACCAAAGAAAAAAAGCCTGCTAATTTTTTGGTTGGTATTGTACTGAATCTATAGATCAATGTGGAGATAATTTATACGTTAATAATAATTGAATCTTCTGACTCATGAAGACAGTATATCTCTCCATGTGGTAAGATCTTCCCTAATATCTCTCAGCAGTATATTGTAGTGTTCTGTACACAGGTCTTTCATATCTTTTGTTTGATTAGCTCTTATGTCATATATTTGCTGTTATTTTGAAAGTTATTTTATATTCAATTTCTAATTTTTTGACATTATGTATAAATGCTATAGATTTTATTGTATTAAATTTAATATCCTATATCCTTGCTAAACTTGTTTATTAGTTGTAGCAGATTTTTTTTGTATATTCCATGAGACTTCTCTGTAAACAATCATGTAAAAAGAGCCACAGTGGTCAACTAGGCACAGCCAAGAAGAGCATCTCCCACTGAGAGACCAGAGCATCAAGAAGACTGGCACTCCAAGTAGATCTTCAGAAGGAAGAGTGGACAGAGAGAGGGATAAAGGGGGAGGAAGCTGAGAACTCTGCACCAGGACTCACTCCTGGAACCCAGCAGCTCCTGAGGAAGTGATGAGTTAAATAGGCAAGGAGTGATCAAGTCTCACTACGGACCTCCAGAATCCTAGCTGCAGGAGACCCAATAACCCCAATGGATGTATGAGCTGACAAGAAGAGCTGCCTTGAGAGGTGGAAGGGATAGGACTCCAGCCTGTGTGGAGCACAGAGTTTGGTGCAGGAACAGCTGCAGTGGAGCACAGCCAGGGACACCCATCCCACAAGGCTTGCCACATTTCTCTAAATGGTTTTAGCGTTTGTTGACTGTCAGACCTGGACAGAGCCAAGCTGTCTTGCCTGTATTCCAGGGCCAGTCTGATTTGAGCTCCCCCATCTGCTAGCCTCTCCCAGAGTCCCTGCCTGGTTGCACTTGCTTGCAGCACAGCTTCTGATGCCCAACTGGAGCATTTCCTTGCAGCCACCGCCATAGCTCCTTTGCCAGCATACCCCGCCAAACTGTTGGAGAACTTCAAAGATGGGCCCTCACTGATGCACACCCGCCCACAGCCTCCCCCCACCACTTTGCTGGTGCCCACTTGCCAACAGCCTCCGCATACTGCTTTGCTTGTGTGCACATACCTCACTACCCTGCAATCACTGGTACACATGTATGACACTGCCATGCCACCACCCCACTGCCACCAGCACATGCACATGTGTGGCTATCACCACCCCACCTTCATTGGTGTGTGTGCGCCCCACTGCCCTGCCACCACCAGCACAAGTGCAGACCCACCATATTGCCATACTGCCACCAAGCACACACATGAAGGCAGGCCCCATTGCCACTGCCCTGACCAAAGTGCTTTTGCTGACACCCCCCACTGGAGTGTTATTGCCAGGAGACCAGGAACACCTCTACTCCTCTAGCACAGCAGGTGCTTAATCATAAAGTGCCAGAGAACAAAGCCATGGGTATGATTCCATCCATCCAGTGTTACAACATGCAGCTCAGGAGTGCTAAGCTGAGTCTTGGCCCCATGAAATTACTCATTAATAAAGCCAGGTGACAAAACCCAAATTACACCACAGTCAAACCCTCAAGAGGATCAAATAATATAAAAGCAAAAGCCCCATCCAAAGGACAGCAATGTCAAGCATTAAAGGAACATTAGCCCACAAAGATGAGAAAGAACCAGTGCAAGTACTCTGGCAACTCAAAAAATCAGTGTCTCCTTACCTCCAAATGACCACACAAGCTCACCTACAATGGTTGTTAACCAGACTTAAATGACTGAAATGACAGACAAAGAATTCAGAATCTGAATAACAATGAAGATCATTGAGATTTGGCAGAAAGTTGAAACCCAATCCAAGGAAGCTAAGGAATCCAATTAAATAATACAAGAGCTGAAAGGCAAAATAGCCACTTAAAGAAAACAAACAAACAAACCTATCTAATAGAGCTGAAAAACTCACAAAACAAGAATTTCATAATACAATTGGAAATACTAACAGCAGAATACACCAAACTGAGTTAAGAACCTCAGAGCTCAAAGACTAGTTCTTTGAATCGACTCAGACAAAAACTAAGAAAAAAGAATGATCAAAACCTCCAAGAAATATGGGATTATATAAAGAGATAAGCCTATGACTTATTGGTGTCTGTGAAAGAGAAGGAGAGAGAATAAGCAACACAGAAAACAGATTTGAAGATACTGTCCATGAAAATTACCCCAACATCAATAGAGAGGTCAACATTCAAATCCAGGAAATTCAGAGAACCCCTATGAGATACTATACAAGATGACCATCCCCAAGACAACATATTTGTCAGATTCTCCAAGGTCAATGTGAAAGAAAAAAAATATTAAAAGCTGCTAAAGAGAGGGGGTAGGTCACCTACAAAGGGACTCTGTCAGGCTAACAGCAGACGTTTCAGCAGAAACCCTACAGGTCAGAAGATATTGGCAATGCATATTCAGCATTCTTAAAGAAAAAAATTCCAGCCAAGAATTTCATATCCAGTCAAACTATGCTTCATAAGTGAAGGAGAAATAAAATTCTTTTCAGACAAGCAGATGCTAAAGGAATTTGTTACCACAAGACCTGCCTTACAGAGGTTCTTAAGGGAGTGTTAAACATGGAAATGAAAGACCATTAGCAGCCACCACAAAAATAAACTTAAATATATAGGCCGTTGATGCTGCAAAGCAATTACACAATCAAGTCTTTATAACAACCAGCTAACAACACAATAACAAGATAAAATCTACACATATCAACATTAACCTTGAACAGAAATGAGCTAAGCGCCTCCACTTAAAAGGCACAGAGTGGCAAGTTGGTAAAGAAGCAAGATCCAACTGTCTTCTGTCTTGAAGAGACCCATCTCACATGGAATGACAGCTGTAGGCTCAAAGTAAAGGAAGGGAGAAATATCTACCAAGCCAATGGAAAATAAAAAAGAGTAGGATTTGCTAGTCTAATTTCAGTCAAAACAGACTTTAAACTGACAACAATCAAAAAAGCAAAAGGAGGGCATGATAAAGGGTTCAATTCAGCAAGAAGACGTAACTGTCATAAATATATATACACTCAACAATGGAGTACCCAGTTTCATAAAACAATTTTTTAAAGACCTACAAAGAGACCTAGATAATCACACAATAATAATGAACTTCATCACCCCTTAACTGTATTAGGCAGGTCATTGAGGCAGAAAGCTAACAAAGATATTAGAGAGCTAAACTTGAAATTTGACCAAACGAACCTAACAGATATCTACAGAACACTCTACCCAACAAAAACAGAATATACATTCTTCTCATCTGCACATAGAACATACTCTAAAATTGACCACATGCTTGGCCATAAAACAATTCTTAACAAATAAAAAAAATCCAAATCAGACCAACCACATTCTAGGACCATAGTTCAATGAAAATCGAAATCAGTACTAAGAAGATCTCTCAAAATCATAGAGTTATCTGGAAATTAAATAAGCTACTTCTGAATGAATTTTGGGTAAACAATGAAATTAAGACAGAAACCAAGAAATTTATGGAAACTAATGAAAACAAAGATAAAACATACCAGAATCTCTGAGAGACAGTTACAGCAGTGTTGAGAGGAGATGTTATAGCACTAAACACACACATCAAAAAGTTACAAAGATCTCAAATTCACAACTTAATATTACATCTATGAAAACTAGAAAAACAAGAGCAAACCACAAAGCTAGCAGAAGAAAGGAATAACCAAAATCAGAGTTTAACTGAAAGAACTAGAGATGCAAAAAGCAGTACAAAAGATCAATGAGATGACAACTGATTCATTAAAAGAATAAATAAGATTGATAGACTGATACCTAAACTAACATAGAAAAAAAGAGAGAAGATCCAAATAAATACAATCATAAATGACAAAGGGAACATTATCACTGACCTCACAAAAACAAACCTCAGAGATTATTATGAAAACCTCTACGCACAAAAACTAGAAAAAAAATGAGTAAATTCCTGGAAACACACCACCTCCCAAAATTGAACTAGGAAGAAATGGAAACCTTAAACAGACCAATGGCAAGTTCCAAAATTGAATCAGTAATAAAAAAGCCATTAGCTAGAAAAACTCTTGCACCAGATGGATTCACAACTATCTAAATAATTGATGGTAACATTCCTACTGAAACTATTCCAAAAAATAAGGAGGAAGGATTCCTCCCTAACTCACTCTATGAGGCCAGCATCATCCTGATATCAAAACCTGGCAAAGACACGACGATGACAACAAATATTCAGGCCAGCATCCTTGATGAACACAGATGCAGAAATCCTTGACAAAATAGTAGCAAACCAAAACCAGCAGCACATCAAAATCTAATCCACCATGATCAAGTAGGCTTTATTCCTGGGATGCAACGTTTGTTCACCATACGCAAATCAATAAATTCAACTTATCACATAAACAGAAGTAAAAACAAAAACTTCATGATTATCTAAATAAGTGGTGAAAGCCTTTTGATAAAATTTAACTTCCTATCAGGATAAAAATCCTCAACAAACTAGTCATTGAAGGAACATGCCTCAAAAATCATAAGAGCCATCTATGACAAAACCACAGCCAATATCATGCTGAGTGAGTTAAATCTGGAAGCATCCCCTTTGATAACCAGAACAAGACAAGAATGCCCACTCTCACCACTCTTACTCAACATTGTACTGGAAGTTGTAGCCAGAGCAATCAGTCAAGAGAAACAAATGAAATGCATCCAAATTTTAGAAAGAGGAAATAAAACCATCTCTCTCTACTGATATGATTTTATATCTAGAAAACGCCATAGTCTCTTCCCAAAGTCTCCTATATCTGATAAACAACTTCAGCTATGTTTCAGGATACAAAATGAATGTACAAAATCAGCAGCATTTCTGTACACCAACAGCATCCAAGCTGAAAGCCAAATCAAGAATGGAATTATATTCACAATAGCCACACCAAAAAAAACAAAATACCTAGAAATACAGCTAAGCAGGTTTGTGAAAGATCTCTGTAATGAGAGAGAAACAAAACAAACAAATGTGAAAACAAATCCATGATAGGAAGAACCAATGTTGTTAAAATGGCCACAATGTTCAAAGCAATTTAAAAATACAATGCTAGTTCTATCTAACTACCAATGGCATTCTTCACAAAATTAGAAAAAACTATTCTAAAATTTTTATGAAACCAAAAAGGAGTCTGACTAGTCAAAGCAATCCTAAGCAAAAAGAACAAAGTTGAAAGCAGCACATTACCTGACTTACACCATACTACAAGGCTCCAGTAACAAAGCAGCATTGTACTGGTACGAAAACAGGTTAGAGAACCCAGAAATAAGTCTACACACTTACGATCTTCTGATCTTCAAAAAATTGAGAAAAAAATGTAATGGGGAAAGGACTCTCTATACAATAAATGGTGCTGGGATAACCAGCTAGCCATAAGTAGAAGATCAAAACTGGATTCCTCCCTTGCACCATATACACAATTAACTCAAGACAGATTAAATAATCATATATAACGGGAAGCTGAGGCAGGAGAATGGCGTGAACCTGGGAGGCAGAGCTTGCAGTGAGCCGAGATCGCGCCACTGCACTCCAGCCTGGGCGACAGAGCGAGACTCCGTCTCAAAAAAAAAAAAAAAAAAAAAAAAATCAGACATAAAACCTAAAACTATACAAACCTTAGAAGAAAACTTGTGAGTAATCATTCACCCATGGGCTTCTGCACAGCAAAAGAAACCATTAAGAGTAAACAGAACCTATAGAATGGGAGAAAATATTTGCAAACTATGCATCTGACAAAGGTCTAATCTCCAGAGATAAGGATCTAAAACAAATTAACAAGCAAAAATTAAGAACTCCATTAAAATATGGGCAAAGAACATGAACAGACACTTCTGAAAAGAAGATATACACAAAACCAACAAGCATATGAAAAATGCTCAACAACACTAATCACTAGAGAAATGCAAATCAAAATAAGATATCATCTCGCACCATTCACAATGGCTATTACTCAAATGTCAAAAAATAACAGACACTGGTGGTGTTGCAGAGAAAAGGGAATACTTATGCACCACTGGTCGGAACGTAAATCAGTTCAGCCACTATGGAAAGTTTTAGTGTAGAGATATCTCAAAGAATTAAAATAAAACTATCATTTGACCCAGCAATACGGTATACTGGGTATATGCCCAAAGGAATACAAGTCATTTTATCATAAAGTCACATGCACTCCTATGTTTATTACAGAACTATTCACAATAGCAAAGACATGGAATCAACCTAAATATTCAATAACAGTGCAGAGGATAAAGACACTGTGGTACCTACACAACATGTAATACTACACAGCAATAACAAAGAATAAAATCATGTCCTTTGCAGAAGCATGGGCGGAGCTGGAGTCTATTATCCTAAGTGAATTAACACAAGAACAGAAAATCAAATACTACACATTGTCGCTTATCAATGAGAGCTAAACATTGAGTACACAGACACAAAAAAGGGAACAAAAACCACTAGGACCTACTTGAGGGTACATGATGGGAGAAGGGTGAGGATTCAAAAACGACCTACCAGGTATTATGTTAATCTCCTGGGTAATGAAATAATCTGCACACCAAACCCCTGTCACTTGCAATTTATTCCTGCGACAAACCTGCACATGTACCGCTGAACCTAAAATAAAAATTGGAAAGAAAAAAAACATGTCAGCTGGGAATAGAGGTATTTTTCACTTTTTCTTTTGCAATATTGATATGGTTTGGCTGTGTCCCCACCCAAATCTCATCTTGAGTTGCAGCTCCCATAATCCCCACTCTTTACAGAAATGTAATGGGTAAAGTGAAATGAAGAAAAGGAATTTAGTCCACCTGTATTTATTATAAATAATCGGTATATTAGAATTTCTTTCTATCACCTTCCTTTCTGTGTGTGTGTGTTTGATTTTTTGTTTTGTTTTCTGTTTATGTTTCTTTCTTGCCTTCAGCATTGGTCTTCTATTAGCACATTCACAGTTTGCTTGACTACAATTTTCTTTTCTTCAGTTAGTACATGATTCCAGGAATAAAGTTATTTTTCTCACTAGAAATATTCATAGGTAATAATTTCATAGATATTTTATCCTACTCTCTTCTGACTTCCACTGTTCTTAAAGTTATCTATTAAACTGATTGCTATTCTTTAAAAAGTTATCTACTTATGACTGTTTTTGAGATTACCAACGATTTTCATTTACTGTACGTTAGAGGTTAAGAATTATTTTTTAATTTATGTGGCTTGAGATTTACTTTGTATCTTAAATATATAGTTTAGTGTCTTTCATAAGTTCCAGAAGATGTTTGATCTTCAAATGTTGCCTCAGCGCATTATTTGTCTTATTTTCCTGAACTCTGATTAAAAGACATATTAGACCTCACTCTATCCCTAATGTCACCTTATTACTTTCAATTCTTATTTTCCATCTCGTTTTCTTTCTGGGCTCCATTATGGTTCATGTCTTTACACCTATCTTCCATTCTACTACTTCTATCTTTAGTTGTATCTGTTATTACTTATGTTTTGGTTTTTGCTTGTTTGCCTGTTTCACTTTTAAAGATTATGCTTTATTTTTAGTTGAAGGAATTTTGTTCTTAACCAGTTTTTTGTTTTCTGTTTTGGTGGGTTTTTGTTGTTTTTTTTTTTTTTTTTTTTTTTTTTTGGGTCAGAGTCTCGCTCTGTCGCCCAGGCTGGAGTGCAGTGGTGTGATCTCGGCTCACTGCGACCTCCGCCTCCCGAGTTCATGCAATTCTTTTGAAACCCTCTACATTTAAATAGTTTAAGCATATGTATGTGATATTTTATGTCTGAATATTCCAGTTCGCGAGCCTGACTTCTCAGTCTATTGTTTCTGCTGGCTTTTGCTTATGCTATGTTTTCCTTAAGTGTTTTGTGATTTTCTTGGCTATCTGAATATACTTTTCAGAATGTATTTTGAGGAATACTTTGAAGTTCAGGTAACTTCATTCAGAGAAAATTTTTATCTAAACTAAACTCCTGACTTCAAGAACCACAATTTTTCAAACACCACAGATAGTGGGAATTCTAGCTGAAAACCTGCATGGTTATGAGTTTTCAGGGATAAAAGATTTTCTACTCCACTGACTGACTAGAATTTTTGCATTCATTTTCACTGCAGTCTCTGCAGTCTCAAGTACTTAAGAGTATTGATCAATTATTTATTGAATTGGTTTTAATGAAAAAATAGATATCATGAATTGTCCATCTTTTCAAAGATTTTTAGTTCATTGGCAGAAAGATGTTCATAAGTTTGCATTTTACTTTTTGTACTTTTGTAATTTCTCAAAGTATGATCCCTTTTCAAAATCAATATGGTTACTTTCTGTCTTCTCTCATATAGTCATTTAGAATGCTTTAATCAACATCATCCTACCAATATTATGTGTATTTTTGTGTGGTATTCTTTCACACTCTGTAGTAGTAATTGCTATTCTTATATGATGGCATATCCCAAATTCAAAGTAATCTCTTCGAAATGTTCCACTTTATTCTTCATAGCTTCTGCCATCCATGAATTTTTGAAAATGTTTTTAGGAATATCTTTTCAGCCTTTTTTCATCTCTTTATACAATAAAGCTCTAAATTTTATAATAACTATTTTCTTCTATATTTCTTAACTCCAACCATTTATAAAATGTGCTATTATAAAATCTGTGCCAGTATGAAATATTTAAGGTTAAGCAAATTATAACCCAAATTACATGATTACCTGTGCTGTACCCACTAAGGTTTTAATGCCCATATCCTATGTTTGGTAGAAGACAAAACAAATACATAGAAAAGCAGCCTGTGAAGGTGGGAGAGGGAAACTTTTCTACACTGCCTGGCAAATTGCTGCCAATGGAGAGTCTGCATGTGTGTATGAGAGAGAGAGATTAATTAATGCTTTTCTAGGACAAACTTTGAAAAGATTTTAGGTAGAATGGAAATGAAAGAAACGATAAGTATTGCTAGATAAACACATGTCACATTTCTCTTGAAGATAATATTGCTGATATTCAATCTTTGAAACACATGCATTTACACTGCATTTACCAACTGAAAGGAGGGGAAGGCCAGTTTGTACTCCAGAGACAATCTCCCCTTCAATCTTGTTTATTTTTCTAGATTTAGACTTACACTACTAATCCTAAATTAAATATTTGACTTAATTAAAATGGATTTAAGTTTAGGCAATACAAAAATAGAGTCAACTCACAGTATCACCTCATTTTTTTTCCAAAAAGAAGGGGAAAGTAAATTATTTCACATCACTTTGTCTTCATATATCTATCTTTTCATTCCTCTTTCCAAACTCAAAGACTTTACACAAGCTGTTCCTTCTGCCTACAAGTGTTTCCTCATGGTGTGTGCTTCATTAAATCCTACATGTAAAGTCTCAGTTTAAATTTTCCAAGCTCCCAAACTAATGTATTGTCTATTATAATATCCTCCATTTTCCCTTCATGGAAACTCTTGTGATTTCCTATTTATTTTAGTGATGTATTCTACAATATCTGTTTTCTCCATTAGAAGTCTAACCTCTGTGCGTTCACTGTTATGTTCCCAGTGCCTGCCCTAAGTGCTGACATTCAATATGGACATGATTAGTCGACACAAAATGAAGGAAAGAAAATGCTATTGAAAACTTTATTTTCCAGGGGACCTGGGCAAGATGGCACGACAGAACAGCTGTGGTTAGCAGCCCCCAGCCAAATCAACATAGAACACAGGCGATCGCTGCATTTCCAACAGAGGTACCTGGCTTATCTCATTAGGACTGGGTAGACAGTGTGTGCAGCCCACAGAGAGCAAGCAGAAGCAGGGTAGGGCATTGTCTTACCCGGGAAGCACAAGGGGTCAGGGAACTCACTCCCCTAGCCAAGGGAAGCCATGAGGGACCGTACCTTGAGAAACGATGCATTCCATCACAGATACTTTTCCCACGGTCTTCATAATCTTCAGACCAGGAGACTCCCTTGGGTATCTACACCATCAGGGCCCTGGATTTCAAGCACAAAACTGGGCAGCCATTTGGGCTGACACCAAGCTAGCTGCTGGAGTTTTTCTTTCATACCCCAGTGACACCTGGAACACCAGCGAGACAGAACGATTCACCCCCCTGGAAAGGGGGCTGAAGCCAGGGAGCCAAGTGGTCTAGCTCTGCAGACCCCACCTCCACGGAGCCCAGCAAGCTAAGATACACTGGTTTGAAATTCTCGCTGCCAGCATAGTAGTTTGAAGTCCATCTGGGATGCTCCAGCTTGGTGGGGGGCGGGGTGTCCACCATTACCGAGGCCTAAGTAGGCGGTTTTCCCCTCACAGTGTAAACAAAGCCGCTGTAGCCAGACTGCCTCTCTAGATTCCTCCTCTCTGGGCAAGGCATCTCTGAAAGAAAGGCAGCCGCCCCAGTCAGGGGCTTATAGATGAAACTCCCATCTCCCTGGGACAGAGTACCTCAGGGAAGTGGCAGCTGTGGGCACAGCTTCAGCAGAATTAAATGTTCCTACCTGCTGGCTCTAAAGAGAGCAGCAGATCTCCCAGCACAGCACTCGAGCTCTGCTAAGGGACAGACTGCCTCCTCAAGTTGACCCATGACACCCATGCCTCCTGATTGGGAGACACCTTCCAGCAGGGGTCAACAGACTTCTCATACAGGACAGCTCTGGCTGGCATCTGGCAAATGCCCTTCTGGGAAGAAGCTCCCAGAGGAAGGAAAAAGTAGCAATCGTCACAGTTCTGCAACCTCCGCTGGTGATATACAGGCAAACAAGGTCTAGAGTGGACCTCCAGCAAACTCCAGCAGACCTGCAGTAGAGGGACCTGACTGTTAGAAGGAAAACTAACAAACAGAAAGGAATAGAATTAACATCAAGGAAAGGACGTCCACACAAAAACCCCATCCGAAGGTCATCAACATCAAAGACCAAAGGTTGATAAATCTGCGAATATGAGGAAAAAACAGCGCAAAAAGGCTGAATATTCCAAAAACCAGAACACCACTTCTCCTCCAAAGGATCACAACTCCTCACCAGCAAGGGAACAAAACTGGATGGAGAATGACTTTGACGAATTGACAGAAGTAGGTTTCAGAAGGCGGGTAATAACAAAGTCCTCCAAGCTAAAGGAGCATATTCTAACCCAAATGCAAGGATGCTAAGATTCTTGATAAAAGGTTAGAGGAACTGATAACTAGAATAACCAGTTTAGAGAAGAACATAAATGATCTGATGGAGCTGAAAAACACAGCACGAGAACTTCGTGAGGCGTACACAAGTATCAGTAGCCGAAGAGATCAAGCAGAAGAAAGGATATCAGTGATTGAAGAGCAACTTAATGAAATAAAGTGTGAAGACAAGATTAGAGAAAAAATAATAAAAAGGAACAAACAAAGCCTCCAAGAAATATGGAACTATATGAAAAGACCAAACCTACAATTGACTGGTGTACCAGAAAGTGACAGAGAATGAAATCAAGTTGAAAACACTCTTCAAGATATTATCCAGGATAACTTACCCAATCTGACAAGACAGGCCAACATTCAAATTCAGGAAATACAAAGAACACCACAAAGATAATCCTCGAGAAGAGCAACCCCAAGACACATAATCGTCAGATACACCAAGGTTGAAATGAAAGAAAACATGTTAATGGCAGCCAGAGAGAAAGGTCAGATTACCTACAAAGGAAAGCCCATCAGACTAACAATGGATCTCTCTGCAGAAACCTTTCAAGCCAGAAGGGAGTGGGGGCCAATATTCAACATTTTTAAAGAATTTTCAACCCAGAATTTCATATCGAGCCAAACTAAGCTTCACCCTAACATCGCAATTAGAAAAACTAGAGAAGCAAGAGCAAACATATTTAAAAACTATCAGAAGAAAATAAATAACTAAGATCAGAGCAGAACTGAAGGAGATAGAGACATGAAAAACCCTTCAAAAAATTAATGAATCTAGGAGCTGGATTTTTGAAAAGATTAACAAAATACATAGACTGGGAAGAAAAGAGAGAAGAATCAAATAGACACAATAAAAATGAGAAAGGGGAGATCACCATTGATCCCACAGAAATAAAAACTAACACCAGAGAATACCGTAAACACCTCTATACAAATAAACCAGAACATCTAGAAGAAATGGATAAATTCCTGGACACATACACCCTCCCAAGACTAAATCAGGAATAAGTCGAATCCCTGAATAGACCAATAACAAGTTCTGAAATTGAGGTAGTAATTAATAGCCTACCAAACAAAAAAAAAGCCCAGGACTAGATGGCTTCACAGACAAATTCTACCAGAGGTACAAAGAGTAGCTGGTACCTTCCTCCTGAAACTATTCCAAACAACAGAAAAAGAGGCACTCCTCCCTAACTCATTTTATAAAGCCAGCGTCATCCTGCTACCAAAACCTGGCAGAGACACAAAAACAAAAAAGAAAATTTCAGGCCAATATCCCTGATGAATATCGATGCGAAAATCCTCAATAAAATACTGGCAAACTGAATCCAGCAGCACATCAAAAAGCTTATCCACCACGACCAAGTCGGCTTCATCTCTGGGATGCAAGGCTGGTTCAATATACACAAATCAATAAACATAATCTATCACATAATCTGAACCAATGACAAAAACCACATGATTATCTCAATAGATGCAGAAAAGGCCTTCAATAAAATTCAACACCCCTTCACACTAAAAACTCTCAATAAATTAGGTATTGATGGAATGTATCTCAAAATATTAAGAGCTATTTATGACACACCCACAGCCAATATCATACTGAATGGGCAAAAGTTAGAAGCATTCCCTTTGAAAACCAGCACAAGACAAGGATGCCCCCTCTCACCACTCCTATTCAACACAGTATTGGAAGTTCTGTCCAGGGCAATCAAGAAAGAGGAACAAATAAAGGTATTCGAATGGAAAGAGAGGAAGTCAAATTGTCTCTATTTGCAGAAGACATGATTGTATATGTAGAAAACGCCATCATCTCAATGCAAAATCTCCTTAAGATGATAAGCAATTTCAGCAAAGTCTAAGGACACAAAGTCAATGTGCAGAAATCACAAGCATTCCTATACACCAATAATAGACAGAGAGCCAAATCATGAGTGAACTCCCATTCACAATTGCTACAAAGAGAATAAAATACCTAGGAATACAACTTCCAAGGGAGGTGAAAGACCTCTTCAAGGAGAACTACAAACCAGTGCTCGAGGAAATAAGAGAGGACACAAACAAATGGAAAATCATTCCATGCTCATGAATAGAAGAATCAGTATCATGAAAATGACCATACTGCCCAAAGTAATTTATAGATTCAATGCTATTCTCATCAAGGTACCATTGATTTTCTTCACAGAATTAGAAAAAACTACTTTAAATTTCATATGGAACCAAAAAGGAGCCCATATAGCCAAGACAATCCTAAGCAAAAAGAACAAAGCTGGAGTCATTACACTATCTGACTTTATACTACAAGGCTACAGTAACCAAAATAGCATGGTATTTGTACCAAAACAGATATATAGACAAATGGAACAGAACAGAGGCTTCAGAAATAATGCCACATATCTGCAACCATCTGATCTTTGACAAATCTGACAAATACAAGCAATGGGGAAAGAATTCCCCATTTAATAAATAGTGTTGGGAAAACTGGCTAGCCATATGCAGAAAACTGAAACTGGATCCCTTCCTTACAACTTATATAAAAATCAACTCAAGATGGATTAAAGACTTAAACATAAGACCTAAAACCATAAAAACTCTAGAAGAAAACCTAGGCAATACCATTCAGGACATAGGCATGGGCAAAGACTTCATGACTAAAACACCAAAGCAAGGGCAACAAAGGCCAAAATTGACAAATGGGATCTAATTAAACTAAAGAGCTTCTGCACAGCAAAAGAAACTATTATCAGAGTTAACAGGCACCCTACAGAATGGGAGAAAAATTTTGCAATCTACCAATCTGACAAAGGGCTAATATCCAGAATCTACAAGGAACTTAAAGAAATGTACAAGAAAAAAACAAACAACCCCATCAAAAACTGGGCTAAGAATATGAACAGAAACTTCTCAAAAGAAGTCATTTATGTGGTCAACAAACATCTGAACAAAAGCTCATCATCGCTGGTCATTAGAGAAATGCAAATCAAAACCACAATGAGATACCATCTCACGCCAGTTAGAATGCAATCATTAAAAAGTCAGGAAACCACAGATGCTGGAGAGGATGTGGAGAAATAGGAACACTTTTACACTATCGGTGGGAGTGTAAATTAGTTCAACCATTGTGGAAGACAGTATGGTGATTACTCAAGGATCTAGAACCAGAAATACCATTTGACCCAGCAATCCCATTACTGGGTATATATGCCCAAAGGATTATAAATCATTCCACTATAAAGACACGTGAACCCATATGTTTATTGCAGCACTATTCACAATAGCAAAGACTTGGAACCAACCCAAAAGCCCATCAATGACAGACTGGATAAAGAAAATGTGGCACATATACACCATGGAATACTATGCCGTCATAAAAAAGGATGACTTCACGTCCTCTGCAGGGGCATGGATGAAGCTGGAAACCATCATTCTCAGCAAACTAACACAGGAACAGAAAACCAAACACCACATATTCTCACTCATAAGTGGGAGCTGAACAATGAGAACACATGGACACAGCGAAGGGAACATCACACACTGTCACACTGGGGCCTGTCGGGAGGTGGGGAGCTAGGGGAGGAATAGCATTAGGAGAAATACCTAATGTAGATGACGGGTTGATGGGTGCAGCAAACCACCATGGCATGTGTATACCTATGTAACAAATCTGCATGTTCTGTACATGTATCCCAGAAGTTAAAGTATAATAAAAGAAAGACAACTTTATTTTTCCCTCAATACTTTATTAATCATTTTTTGATATTTAGGATGTCCATTTTGAAATAATTCAGAATAATTATTATAAATACTACTTATACTTTATTGTAATGGGATTATGACTTTCAAGACTTTTGAACCATTTAAAGCACTTCTTCCCTAATCTAACATGTCTAGGATAGTATACATTCCTAATTCTTCAGTCAACTTTTATTATACCTCCTGACTTCTCTACTTTTAGCTGCCTGCGTATCTTCTCATTTTCAACATCCTCTCTGCGTGCCATTGGTTTCCTTATTGGATACAATGCCTAAACCAGTGATCCCAAGTGTTCACATCCACCTCAACACAGGGAAAGTGTGGAATTTTCAACAACTGCTTCTTTTTCCCAGGACTTGTTTATTTTTATTTTATTGTTATTTGTACGGATTTAGGGGGTACGAGTACAGTTTTGTTACATATATATTGCATAGTGTTGAAGTCTAGGCTTTTAGTGTGATGGGTACACTATGGGAACAAGTACAAACAGTGTACATTGTTACATTGTACTCTATAGGTAATTTCTCATCCTTCACCCACTCCCACCTTCCCATTTTGGGGGACCCTAATGTCTACTATTCCACTCTGTATGTCCTTGTGTACATTGTTTAGTTTCCAGTTGTAAGTGAGATCATACAGTATTTGACTTTCTGTTTTCTGTTTCTGAGTTATTTCACCTAAGACAATGGCCTCCAGTTCCATCCATGTCACTGTAAAAGACATGATTTCACCCTTTTTTATGGCTGAGTAGCATTCCATGGTGTATACATGTATACCACATTTTCTTTATCCAATCATCTGTTTGTGGACATTTAGGCTGATGCCATGACTTTACCATTGTGAATAAGTGTTGCAATAAACATACGAGTGTAGGTGCTTTTTAAAAATATAGTAATTTATTTTCCTTTAGGTGAACACCCAATGGTGGGATTCCTGCGTCAAATGGTAGCTCTGTTTTCAATTCTTTGAGAAAGGTCCATACTGTTTTCCACACAGATTGTGCTCATTTACCTACCCACAAATAGTGTATAAAAGTTCCCTTTTCTCCGTATCCTTACCAATATCAGAAGTGCCTTTTTTGTGGTGACTAACGGTTTTAGTTTTTTTCTTTTTTTTTTTTTTAATTGTTTGCTTTGCCTTTAAATTATGCTTCTTGGACAAGGTTTTGCATAATTGTGAGTTCTCACTGTATGCCTCACAGGGAGGTGCTATGTTATTATAAATGACCTGCATTATTTTCGGATTGAAGATCCCTATGTTTAAATTCATAAAAGTAAGCCTACAAGGAAACAAGGGGAACACCCAATATGTTGGATGAAAAAGCACTCTATCATTTACTGGTTGTGTGGTCTCTCTGAAAAGTTATTCAATTCTGTGACCTTGAGTTTATTATCTGTAAGTTGTGGGTAACAATACTTAATTCACAGAGAAATGGAAATTAAAATATTATTTAATAGCTTCTCAATCAATATTAATTTGCTTTCCTTCATTTCTAAATTGTACAGACTTTAAGATTTGAGGGAGAAGTGACTGAAAATTTAAATTTAGTTTGGAAATATCTAAATTGGTGGTTTAAACACTATATTCAGTCAGCGGGCTCATTTTATCTTTCCAATCATTCTGCTGAAGAAGTTCTTAATGAGTATGTTTTAGATATCACAAAAGTAAAACTGATTAAGACAATAAGCTCTTAATCTAATGCAGCTCAACAAATATACTTCGCATGCCCATTAAGTCTAAGATGCCAGACTAAGTACTGAAGAGGCTACACATGTGAATAAGCCCTAGTCTCTGCCCTCTAACGCGGCAAGAATGAATCACTGACAAGGACAAGAATGGAAAAGAAATCTGTTACAGAGTAGTGGCAGAGTGCTGTAATCACATGCAAGGACACTAAAGAAATGGATAGAGAGAGTAGCATAAAGAAAAGGGAAATATGGCAAGATGCTGGGAACCTTGCATGGGATTTTAAAGGTTTCCATGGAAACAGACTTGAATGCATGGGTGCATAAGGCAGTCTTACCAGGTGCCTGTTATTGGTTTGGAGGAGGGAAAAATTACATTTCCATGACAGTTACAGATTAGCTGAGCAAGTAGCTTTCCAAAGTAATGTACTTGCAAAAAACAGATAAGTACTGTCCAGAGTGAAAATGTTTGTATTCTCTAGAGCCAGCTGGGTAATTAGATCTCCGTTTAGAAAGGACAAGATTGCAGTTTGTACTTTCTGACCATTTTACCCAAGATAGCAGGATCTTCTACACAGAAGCAATTTTCTGGGCGGGAGATGGGTGGGGAGAAATTCTCATAGTCATAGGTAGACAGTAGAAAGAAAATTGAAAATGGGAGAGAAATTGCCCCAAAGAGAATCATGCGGATACGTTAGAGGTTACTAAATATAAGACAAGGAATAGAAGTATGTATAAACCTAGGAAGTTATGAAATATGTATAACGGCATTGAGACATTGAGGCATTTGACAGTGTAGTTAAACAATATCTTCAGTTGGGATTTGGGATTTAAGGAAGCAAAACTCAGTCATCTATCACTGATGAAGAGATGACCAAGAGAGAAAAGAAAATTAGACAATATACCAGAAGAAATCTATCTAGTTATAGTCTGAGTTTGGCAAAACATACAGTTTAATAGCACACATTTTTAAGGACATACAAGATAAAAAAGTATACTAACCTTTCCAAGAAAGATATATGTGTAGTTTCAAACTATATATATACATACAAATATATATGCAACTGTAGTATATATAAACCTAAATATTACAGAAATTATATGTGTATAAATATCAGAAATAGTATACACATATGTACATATATATTACAGAAATGGTGTGTGTGTGTGTGCGTGTGTATATATATATATACTATTTCTGGTAGATAGAGATATACTATTTTTCAATGATTGAGTAGGTAATTGTTTAATTAGTCCTAATAGTATAGATAATAGTGACAAAAGGCAACACAAGTCCTAGATGTAACATAAAAAAATCAGTAGATATGTTAAAATACTGCAGTGTAAATTAAGGATTATTTCTTAAATCCTGGGTCATGTTGAATAAAGTCTCCAGAAAGGAGAGGTTAATTGAAGAAATCTTTTGAAAGGAGCTGAGTTTCAAGTCAGCTTTCAGAGCTCAATGGTTGGCCATGTATTGGTAATTGTGAAGGCAGAGACCATGTCAATATATGGAAATAATGTGTGCAACAAAAAACAAAGCCATAAACTTTGAGATAACTTTGATGATAAGCACACGGTATATATAAGGACAAACATGCAAGTCAGCAAGAACAAGCTATTGGTACTGTCGGGTTACAACTTACTCGTGAGATCTAGAAAAAAAAGCTGAACTATATCCTGCTTTAATAGTTTTAAAGTTAAACTATTTTAGAATCAAATATATTGATGCTCAAAACATTCCTTCTTGCTCCCTTAAGCTCATCGCCACTCCCATAAACAGCCCGAGGCAACCACTAACCCGCTTTCTATCACTGTAAATGAGTTTTGTATTTCCAATTATTTCATATACACAGAAATAATTTGAACTGTTCTTTGTCTAGCTTCTTTAACAGAGCATAATGTTATGAAATTCATCCAAGTGATTGTTTCAGTAATGTGTTCCATTTTCTTGGTTTAAATATCATCTATTGTTGAATAATATTAAATTACATGGGTACCCTTGAATTTATAATTTATTTGTTATGGGAATTTGGGTTTCTTTTTGTTTCCCCACTTTGGAGTTACTATTACTAAAGCTGCTATGAATGTTTGTGTACAAGTTGTTGTGGGGACACATGATGCATTTCACTTGGAAAAATGGTTAGGTGTAAGATTTCAAGTTCGTATGAAAAGAATAGGTTTAGCTTTATAAGAAATTGCCAAAGAGTTTTCCATAATGGCTGGGCCATCTTGCATTCCCACCAACTGGTTAAAGCTTCAGGAGCTCTAGTTCCTCATTAACACTTGACCTTGTCAGTCTTTTCAATGATAGCCATTTTACTGTGTCATATTACTTTGTCATGATTTTAACCTGTATTTATCTAATGACTAAAGATATTAAACATATTTTGCCTGTTGGCTATTTGTATCTTCTTTAGTGAAGTATCTGTGCATATCTTTGTTGGATTTTTAAATTTTCATTGGTGTACGTATTCTCCTTACTGAGAAGTAAAAATTATTTATTCTGGATACAAATCAGATATACATATTATGAATATTTTCTTTCAGTCTGTGGTTTGCCTTTTCAAATTCTTAACAATGCTTTTGGAAGTTCAGGGCTTTTGATTTTGGATTTAAACATACTTGGTGAGTTTTAATAAATTTAAATTATGTTTTAAAATACTTGGATAATTGCAGTCTAGCCAAAGGAAAGTAATTTATAATAAAACAATTTGTATTTCATGACATGAAATTAGGATAAACTACACAGAAAAACATAATCAAGTAGTCAGAGATATGAAGTTGTATGTCGAGTCACTGAAGTATGTGGTTAGAAATGTTGAGTGATACAGGGGTGTGTATTAGTGAACCAAATATTATAAATGATATTTCTGTAAGTAATATTCTAAAATAGTGAACAATCTTGTAAATTTTTTCTATTTACATGGGGTTGGCTTCTGCTATCAGCAAGTTTTCTTTCTTTTTTTAACCATTTAAATGTCTAACAGTCTAATACTCCTAAGCCCTTCTAAATGCCAGTAGCACCTAAAATATTGTGACAACCATGATTACTCCAACAAAGTATTTTTTAAGAATTGATGTTATCCCCATTGAAAACTGCTGATTTATCTGAAGTCCACATGTTAGCTTCATGTAAATAACTTTCAACTACAGCTGCAATATTGTTTCTGGTGAGAATGCATCATGATTCATAGCATGGATATTAGGCTCACATCTATCTACCTTTTCTTTCAAGGACTTTCAGAAAGAAAGTAATCTAGATACTTCAGGTAACAAATACCTTGTGAAATTTTTAACACTGAGTTTAAAAGGCACTTTTTAAGGTCCTCAGTATTATGGATTAAGAAACAAGGCAAAACTGTTATTTTGAGACTACACAACAGGATGATGGATACAAAACTCTTATTTCTCAATGTGCACATTTTGAAGTTACATCGTATATACTGGAAAATGCCTATATTGCAAGCAATTGCAGATATTCTCTGTCAAGAGAGCAGAAAGGACAAAGGAGCAATATGTTGATAAGAATCAGTGAAAATGCACTGAAAATAACGACAACAAAAAGTGTGCCCTGGTGATTTCTCATTATTACTGCCTTAAATCTTCAATCCTAGACCTGCCTTAAATCTTCAATCTTCTGAAACTGAAAATTCACACTCTGGTTTTGCTAAGTTCTACACTGTTAATTCTTTAAAGGAAATCCCAGTGCTGGACACCACCATTCTGACACCATATATTATTCTTGATTGTTGTTTCACAACTTCCCAGATTGGGGGTCACACATTTTTATAAGCTAAGAAAAAGTAAATAGACATAAAAAAAATACTTCCATATTATCTAGAGATGTAAGGTTAGTTTGTACACAGAACACTTCTAATTTCTGATAGTACCTTAAACATTTTAATGTCACTTTTTTTTGTATATCTAATTTCATTCTCTCCTACCCTATTGCTTTTATGTGTAGATATTTCCTCATTCCATCTATTGATCAAGTCACTCATGTCTAGTTATCATCGCATATCCATATTAATATTTTAATAGTTTTAAAGGCAGACCACTTTTTTTATTTCTGTACCTATGTGTGTGTGTGTTAGCCTGTGATATTTATAAATATATTCAAGCCATATGTAGGATTTAAAATGAGTTTCTGTTCATCTGTCTATAAGTCTGAGTTTAACAATAACTATACATTTATATGTACTATGAAATAATTCTCTTTTCTCCATTGTATTTGACTATCAATGCACATAAAACATGCATATATATGTATATACACACACATACGGATGTGAATGTTTGTGACTAGGAATGGTTCTTTCTTACTCTGTATATGTGTGCATGTATGTGTAAATATAAATATATACATGTGTATTTAAGTTCTTTGTGGTTTCTAAAGCTTCTCTTTACATTATTTGTACCCCTGTATAAGTAATATACAGTGGTACATAAAAAGTAAAGAGATTTTATGATTTATAACATTTACAACATTTAGCTGTTTACACTGTACTTTGTCATGCATTTTTTTCCTGTGTATCCATGGCCAGTTGATTATGTCTGGGTTTATTTGGAGTTTACTTATACCCATAGTTCCATATCTCGTATCCATTTTATATCCATATTTCAAAATGTATACCGTGCACCACTGCCACTTCCTAGTTGATTAATAAATAACTTTTGAAATTTTTGTATGTATTCAAGAAGTAAACTTATGAGCACTATAGGCCTTATGTTGGGTGACAAAGTTTTTCAAAACCATGGGAAAGAGGAACTTCCTGAGAGCTAAAAAATACCTCTACAGGGGACTCCGGCTCTCAAGCCATTGCAAGACATAAGCAAATATTTTAATAAAATAAACCTAAAAATATATGAGACATTAAATGAATTCCCGTTTTCTCCTGCTTTCCCCACACGCTCAAATATTCTGCTTCTTGAGGGAGTTTATAGGACCTTCTAGCATTTATAGCCTTATTTTCAAATAAGCCACATTATTATGTCTGATTTTCCATTTATCTCCTACAATGGAAAATGAGAACTTATTTCTTTTATATCAACCACTAAACCTGCACTCAGAGTAACTCTATTTCAAAAAATATGTTTTTATCAAAATTCTCATTTATAGTCATTCCATATTAATAACATCATAAGCATGCTAACATTTTTCATAGTTATGCCGCGTGGTTTATTATTTCTTTCTTTTTCATTTTATATATTTCTATTTCCCATTTATTTCACATTTGTGTACATATTTTTAATGCAACCTCAAAGTCAACAGAAGTGTAAACCTCGATGTGTCCAAGATAAATTAGATAATCCATCAGTTTTCTTTTTCACCTTATAAAATAAATATTACTTGCTCATTTATGCCATCATTTCTATTTTATTGTATTTATTGATTTATTTAATGATTCTACCTACCTACCTACACACACACACACACACACACACACACACACACACAGAGGATAAGAAATGTCTATGAAGAATATATTCCAAGTTCTCCTAAAGCAGGGACTGGCTTGGAGTCGCCTGAACATGTTTTAGACTTACATGGTTAAAATCACTGAATACAAATAGAAAGTATGTCACCTTCTGAAAATCCCAATAAAAGAATAGTAGAAGGACTTTTTTTTTTTCAGTGTTAGCTCATAGGATAAGGGGAATAGAAGGGGAGGTAAACAACAGAGGAGACTGCAACACAATTTTGAAAGCAGGAAAGAAGATGAATAATGACGAAAAGACTTTTCAGAAAAGAAAACTGTGTATTGCTTTTGGGGAGCTAGGCAGCTGAAAGAAGAGTCAGGAGAGTTGGCCAAGACCTTTCTGTTTTAACCTTTGTAGGAATTGAATATTATGTTGTGTGTTCATGTGTGTGTATATTTGTAATTATTTTTTACATAAATACACAAACAGATGCACATAATTAGGTCAAATATAGTAAATATAGTCCTTGTTTCACATTTATTGTTAATGGTCCATTCATAGATCTCTTGATTTTATTTGGATTTTTAAAATTTTTACTTATTAATAGTGAATACCTATAAATACATTGCCCAAACTAAAAACTAAAGTGTTATAAATTTCATATCTATCTACCTATGTATTCCTCCCATAACACATCTCATACTGTCCTCATCCTAAATTTTAAGTTTATTATATTTTGGCCTTTTTTAAACATCATAATTTACATATATATCTTGTTTTATTGCTAGTCTTGGAACTTTACATAAACAACATGTTATATGTTCTTAATGCTTGCTTTTATTCACTTAGCATTATAAAACTAAAATTTCTCTGTTGTTATATGTAATTGGAGTTCATTCATTTCAAATACGGTATGACATTCCATTTGGTGACTATACGAATTTATATTCATTTATCTCAATGAACACTTCTTTTACCAGAGTTTTATTATTATGAACATGGAAATTATGAATTCTTATACACACATCGTGGACCATATATCCTCAAATTCTCTTGGCAATACAGAGGAGTAGAAGTTCTGGATCACAGAATATATGAATGTTCAACTTCCAAAGGTAATGCAAACTAGTCCTTCAAACCAGGTCATAGCAATTGACACTCTCACCCTAATATCTAAGAAGATTTCATTCATTCATGTCCTTTTGAATACATGGGATTTTCAGATTTCTTGATTTTTGACAAAAAATGGTCGTAAAATATTATTGTATTGAGATTGTGATTTGTATTTCTAGATTACTGGATTTCCAGAGATGGTAAACTTCTCAATTTATTAATTATACAAGTTTTTCTTTGTATTATATTTACTCATAGCCATTTGTCACTATTTCTAGGGTTACTCATTTTCTGATTTTTATTCTGAATATCTCTTATTGTTATTATCAGTAATAACAATACTAATGTTGTATCAACTTTATATGTAACAATTGCTTTTCTTAACATATAGCTTACATTTCCACCTTTCTTTAAGATGCCTTTTCATAAAGATAATCCCTTAATTTTAATACAGTCTAAATTATCAATTTTGTTTCACTTAAAGCTAATACTTCTTATATTTTATTTAACATACTTTTCTATTCTTACTTCATGCATTTTCTTTTAGATTGTTATGGTTTTGATATTAAATGATTTTGTCATTTTGGTGTTGATGTTTCAGTATGCCATACTGCAGTATCTATTTTCACTTTTTTCCATGTGTATAGACACCACACCCATTAAGCCTACATTTCTCCTTTGGCTGACAATGTATCTCTGACATATACCTCATTTCCAATTGTGGTTGGGTCTGTTACGGCTTTTTCACTTATATTCATCAACATTCCTATCCATGTCCTAATACTTCAACCTCCTGTTCCCTATTGTTTTATGTCTTTATATCTGTTAGGGCAAGTTTTCCTCTCTTCACACTTTTTCAGATTATCTTAACTACTGAGATCCTCTGTGCACCATAAACACTTTATAATCACATGGTCAATTTTCATGAAACATCTTTGTTGGGATTTTCATTGAAGATGTATTTAATCTACAGATCACATTGAGGGAGCTACCATCACTACAATACTAGATTTTGTTATTCATTAACATATAATATCATTCCTTCCATTTAAGTAATTTTAATGCTCTTCCATCAAGTTATATCATTTTAGTGTGCACATCATGAACATCATTTGGTGGATTTGTTCTTGCAGTTTTTAATTGTTGTTATAAATGGTGGTACCTTTTTTATTTGTTGCTATGCTTTCTAATTATTTGTTCCTGGTGACTAGATATGAATTGATATTTGTGTGTATGTCACAAATATCAATCTTGCTTAAATTTAGCAATCTTGCTTAAATTATATTGACTCATCTCTAGGTATTTTAAATTTTCTATGAAAACAAGTATATATGCAAATAACACTTTTATTTCTTCCTTTCTTCTTATGCCCTTATTTTAGGCTAAATAGTTTAGATAAATATTTTGGATAAATATCTCTCTTCAAATTCTAGGATTTTTAATATAGGATTAAATAGAAGTAGTAAAAATGGGAATGCCTGTCTTATTTCTAAATCTAAATAAAATAATTTGTTTCCCATTTATAATTGTGCCTGTTGTAGAATTTTTTGTGTTCTTGTATCAGATTAAGTTAATTTCCTTCCATTTCTAGTTTATTGAGAGTTTTACTGTGAATGGCTCTTAAATTGTATCACTTATATTCTGTGTCTATTGAGATGAGGAGATGGCTATTTCCTGTTATCTATTAATTCAGTGGACTAAATTTACAAATTTTCTTATATTAAAACATCATTGCATTTCTGAGATGCATCTAACTTTCTTATAGTGCATTTTTGGTAAATACTGAGTTTCCTTTGCTAATATTTTGTTTAGGAGTCCCAAAATCTTGAGGAAAATATGCTACAATATTTCTTTTATTTGATTCTATCTAGTCTGAAGTTAGAAGATTCAGGCTGTATTATGTTGTGCCACAGTAAAAACACTTCCAAAATTCAAGTGGCTAAAACGTTGCTTGTTTTACTTATTGATCATGCAACACACTCATCTCACCTCAGTCACACAGGAACTCAAGATGGTGGAGCTTCCATCATCTGGGACTTTGCCAGACACCAGTGAGAGAGAAACATAACAAAACATGTACTTGCTATTAAATACTTTTTTTTCTGGAAGTCACACAAATTATGTCTACTCATAATTCATTAACCAAAGCCAAGCTTAATGGCCATGGCTATCATCAAAGACAGAAGGATTCCAATCCTCTCAGGTTTGCAGAAGGGGGAGAACTAAAAGATCTGTAAATAGTTCTAACGACTACCACAGTCTACACTTCTGGTAAGAAAACATTTATCTCTCTATTTTCCTCATATATAAAATATGTCCTCCACCTCTGCCTCCACCAAGGGAAGCAATCAAATGTCTTTCCAGTCATGGCATCAATTTTACAACCCAGGATAAAAGAATGAGGATAGATTTGTACAATATCTTGATATTAGTTCTGGATGTGAATCTTCTTGATTTTAAGACCTATGGACTCTTCCAAATCCAAAATATAATAAAGAAACCATGAAAGACAATTGCAGTAAATATTCTAGAAGAATGGGAGCCACATAGCATACACTGGTCCCACATAACAGAGACTTATCTACAGAAATCCTGAAAAGCTTCTGAAAAGACATGTTGAGGATTACCCCTATAAGTTGGTAGGATATGATTTTTGAATAGTCCTTGATTCTCCTCTTTGGGAATCATTAACCTGTTGAATTTTCTCCCTGGATCCACATGCTGTGTGATTCTTCTCTTTTTACATAAGCCTCCTTGGCTATATGTGAATCGGACATCAGCAAGATGTTCTTCTTGGAACCTGAGCAATTCCCTCAGCTCACTTCTTGTCTGTAGATAGTTGGGAGCCCCAGGATCTTTTTAGGTCTCAGTCATGGTCTATTTTAGTTTCTAATGTTGATTCTTTTGACAGCACAATTCTCTCAAACATATTTTTGGCTTCTCTATTTTACTGCAGTTGGCTCTATGAGCAATGACCACACCCGTTTCTTTTGAGTCACAATTCTCACTTTGAATATTTTTTGCCTTCTCTTCCCCTTGCCTCTCTTTCTCAACTTAACTATGGGTCTAGAGCATATATGAATGTCTCATACTGTCTGCTAAGTTTCTGTAGTTGCCCCTTTTACCAAGTATTTAGCCATTCCACAACAAGGACTCCTACCCTTGTAGTTTGTAATAAATTGTCCTTGCTATCTACCATTTAACCCATTAAGTCAATACCACATATTGAAGATTGTTTCATAGCACTCCCTGTATCAGGGTACTAGGAGCTCTATCAGTCGGCATGAACCAGATTTTGCCATAGCAAAACAGTCTCCAAACGTTAGTGATTTAAAAATACAAAGTTTTATATTTTGCTTGTAATTTTGGGTTGATGGTGGCTCTTCTCCTGCTCATCCTCACTGAGAGAAACAGGTTAATGGAATCTTCACTAATCGCTTTGGCAAGATAAAGAGAATGTTACAAACCACATGCTGGCTCTTAATGGCTTCCACTCTCAACGAACCAGCTAAAGCAAATCACATGGTAATATTTAATTTCTACAAGAAGAGGATATGCAATCATGCCACATGCCTGGAGGAAGGAAAACAAAGCATATGAGAAATTATAATGATGCCTACTAGATGAACCAAATTAAAACAGTTTTTGTTCTTTTTCCTACTGAAGAAGCATGGGGAAAAAGAATTGGATGCAATTGTTGGCTAAGATTGTTTCAGCTCTGACAGTGATGGAAGATTCAGGATATTATAGGCACTGTCTTCCTGGTCGATGCTGTCCTATGATAGAGATGGAAGCACCAAGGCATTAGGTCTGACACCACTAAACATTCTTGACATCATACTAAATAATTTTATTCTGATTCATGCTCACCAAATTATCTTCTAATAAGTTATCTTTATATGTAGCCTGCTCACAAGAAAAAAAAATGCACCAACTAGGGAGATATAAACATTCTGTCTCTTTATAGCCATAATTTCCAGTGAAATTTAGTAAATCAGCATTCAACTTTTGTATTTTGTGTGAAATTTGTGAGCATGAGTCAGCATCACCAAATCTGACCAGCTCTGCTACACTGACACGATGAAACTCAGAAATGTGATAAATTCCAAAGTAAATTACTGCTAGAAAATCTAGAGGCAGGAGATCAACTTGACGTTTTACCCTTTCTCGGGAACTACATGAAAAAGTTTTTTTTGGGAAAACAAAAACAAACAACAACAATGAAATCTTGTATTTCTTCTTTTCTTCAAAAGATGTAGAGTGAAAAAGGAATCGTGGAAGAAAGAAACTTCATATTGTGTTTGGATCAGAATCAGGTAGCAGCACCTGCTTGTGGGGAAAAAGCTGGGCACCAGATCAGAGCCTACAGCTTTTAACAGAAAAGGAAGTCAGAAAACAGATGCTAGTATAAAACCACAGTGCAGAGTTGCTGAGGACAGTGAAAATCAGACCTGGTTGTTGGAAGAAACCAAGACAGGACACAGAGCAGGCCTCAGCCAATTTCAACTAGTGTAGAATACACTCAATTATCCCTGCTTTGTTGGACTTTTTGCTGATTTTTATACACAACAAGCTCAGTCTCATAGATTTTGAATTGATTATGACATCTGCCTGGAGTGCATTCTCACCAAATCCTTCAGCATAATTACAAAGCTGTGCAGGAGGTGGGCATTTGGGGGTCCAGAGTGAGAAAGTTCTGACTGTGCCAGCAAGTCTCTGTGCCATTTTTGTACCATAAAAGTGACATTCTATGATTAATGAATATTTATTGAATTAATGTTATGGGAATAAATGCTAAGTCATTTATTCCTTTATTAAAAGAGCAGGCCGGTTCTTGATTCCACGCTGGCAGAAGCCACAGAGAAACAAACACTAAACCTGCAGACATCATATCTTTATAAAAAGTAGGCTAATAACTGTGACAAAATGTAGGACAATAAGTGAGAGTCAGGAAGTTCTGAGGTTTCCAATCTTGGTCAGTTAACAACAAATCAATGCTATATAACCACACAAAATACTTGTTATATGAAAGGCTTCACTGCAGTGACTTCTTTCTAGCCTGGGGCAGGACTTGCATCTGCAACAACATGAATGGAGGTATGTTCAAAGGCAATCAAGGAAGATTTAAGATGCCTATGTCTTTCTGTTCTCCACCATTGAATTACCGTATCTATTCTCCATCAAGAACAGTCTCCATCGAGAGATGAGCAAAAACCAAAAATAGATGATCATGGGCCTGTCACACTCCAGGTAAAAAGAAAAAAAGAAATATATCCCCCAAATGAAGTACACTTCTAGTTGTCAGAAAAGTACCATTGGTTTTTTTGTAAATTGAAAAAAAATTGTTTAAAATAATGACATTGTTTTAAAAAAGTTAAAATTAAGTAACGAAAGAACCCATTGCGAAGGGAAAAAAGGACCCAAGTCACTCATGCAGGCTCTTAAGAGATGCAAAAAGGATTAAATATTTAGTTTCCAAAGCTCTGGGGGCTTGGGAAATAGAAGAGATAAATTGTACTTGTTATAGAAATGGAATCACATTAGGAGGGGAAAAAAAGAGACATTACTGAAACCATAGTCAAGAACATATAGAAAACAACATGAAGAAAATAATGGGAAAATAAAAAGGAAAGGAGATTAAATTAAAAAGCAGGAACATAAGAGAAGTACAAGAAGAAGGGACAACATAAAATATATCTAGTGTCCATGAAGATAACAGAACTAATATAAAGAAAAAAACAGTATAATTAATGATTAATTTCTTGAAATAAAATAAAGCTTGCTCTACCAACAAATGATCCCAGGAGGTGCCAGGAAAACTTTAATAGAGAAAGATCCTTAAGAAGACAGACTGGAAATAATATTTGGTTCCTAAAAGATGGAAAGATATTAATAAGTTTTCTGGCAAAATTTCCAGTAATTTCTAAAGACAGAAAATTCAGGGCGACACGTGCCTCTCAACATCAAAACACTGATCCAAGTGTTTGATCTCCATCCAAACTATCCTTAAAGTAGAAAAGCATTAAGCAGACTGTCTAAAAAATACAGGGACTAAATAAATTCAATACCTCAGTGTGTTTTCTGTTGTCAATAACAGAGTAGTTCAAACTGGGTAACATGTAAAAAAAAGAATTTATTTCTTACAGTGATGGAGTCTGAGAAAGCCAAAATTGAAGGACCTCATCTAGTGAAAGCCTTCTTACTGGTGGAGACTGCAGAGTCTTAAGGTGGTGCAGAGCACCACACGGAAAGGGGGCTGAGTGTGCTAGCTCAGGTCTGTCATCTTCTTCCCCAGTTCCACTTCCATAACCCATGAATCCATTAATTCATTAATCCATGAGTGTATTAATGTTCAAGCAATTCTCTGCCTCAGCCTCGCAAGTAGGTGGGATTAGAGGCACCCACCACCATACCTGGCTAATTTTTTTTCTTTTTCTTTTTTTTTTTTTTTTGGTAGAGACGGGGTTTCACCATCGTATCCTGGCTGGTCTTGAACTCCTGACCTCGTGATCCACCCGCCTTGGCCTCCCAAAGTGCTGGGATTACAGCCATGAGCCACCACAGCTGGCCTCATTTTTAGAGGTTTTTATTGGCATTATTATAGATACATACTACCTGTATTATTTATGGGGTACATGTGATAGTTTGACAAAAGAACACAATGCATAATGATCAAGTCACAGTAATTGGGGTATGCATCACCTCAAGCATTTATCATTTCTTTGTGTTAGGAACATTCCAATTCTCCTGCTAGTTATTTTGAAATATACAATATATTTTTGTTAAGATCTTTTTAAAGTCCTCATAAACTTTATAACAGTTGCATTAAAATCCTTGTCTGCTATTCTATTACCTGTGTTGTCTCATCTTTGATTACTACCAATTATATTTTCTTTGTAATACAGGTTAAATTTTTTCTTCTGTTTCTTTAAATATTTAGTAATTTTTCTTTTCTTTTATTATTATTATTATACTTTAAGTTCTAGGGTACATGTGCATAACGTGCAGGTTTGTTACATATGTATACTTGTGCCATGTTGGTGTGCTGCATCCATCAACTCGTCAGCACCCATCAACTCATCATTTACATCAGGAATAACTCCCAATGCAATCCCTCCCCCCTCCCCCCTCCCCATGATAGGCCCCGGTGTGTGATGTTCCCCTTCCCGAGTCCAAGTGATCTCATTGTTCAGTTCCCACCTATGAGTGAGAACATGCGGTGTTTGGTTTTCTGTTCTTGTGATAGTTTGCTAAGAATGATGGTTTCCAGCTGCATCCATGTCCCTACAAAGGACACAAACTCATCCTTTTTTGTGGCTGCATAATATTCCATGGTGCATATGTGCCACATTTTCTTAATCCAGTCTGTCATTGATGGACATTTGGGTTGATTCCAAGTCTTTGCTATTGTGAACAGTGCTGCAATAAACATACGTGTGCATGTGTCTTTATAGCAGCATGATTTATAATCCTTTGGGTATATACCCAGTAATGGGATGGCTGGGTCATATGGTACATCTAGTTCTAGATCCTTGAGGAATCGTCATACTGTTTTCCATAACGGTTGAACTAGTTTACAATCCCACCAACAGTGTAAAAGTGTTCCTATTTCTCCACATCCTCTCCAGCACCTGTTGTTTCCTGACTTTTTAATGATCGCCATTCTAACTGGTGTGAGATGGTATCTCATTGTGGTTTTGATTTGCATTTCTCTGATGGCCAGTGATGATGAGCATTTTTTCATGTGTCTGTTGGCTGTATGAATGTCTTCTTTTGAGAAATATCTGTTCATATCCTTTGCCCACTTTTTGATGGGGTTGTTTGTTTTTTTCTTGTAAGTTTGTTTGAGTTCTTTGTAGGTTCTGAATATAAGCCCTTTGTCAGATGAGTAGATTGCAAAAATTTTCTCCCATTCTGTAGATTGCCTGTTCACTCTGATGGTAGTTTCTTTTGCTGTGCAGAAACTCTTTAGTTTAATTAGATCCCATTTGTCAATTTTGGCTTTTGCTGCCATTGCTTTTGGTGTTTTAGACATGAAGTCTTTGCCCATTCCTATGTCCTGAATGGTACTACCTAGGTTTTCCTCTAGGGTTTTTATGGTATTCAGTCTAACATTTAAGTCTCTAATCCATCTTGAATTAATTTTCGTATAAGGAGTAAGGAAAGGATCCAGTTTCAGCTTTCTACTTATGGCTAGCCAATTTTCCCAGCACCATTTATTAAATAGGGAATCCTTTCCCCATTTCTTGTTTCTCTCAGGTTTGTCAAAGATCAGATGGCTGTAGATGTGTGGTATTATTTCTAAGGACTCTGTTCTGTTCCATTGGTCTATATCTCTGTTTTGGTACCAGTACCATGCTGTTTTGGTTACTGTAGCCTTGTAGTATAGTTTGAAGTCAGGTAGCGTGATGCCTCCAGCTTTGTTCTTTTGACTTAGGATTGTCTTGGCAATGCAGGCTCTTTTTGGTTCCATATGAACTTTAAAGCAGTTTTTTCCAATTCTGTGAAGAAACTCATTGGTAGCTTGATGGGGGTGGCATTGAATCTATAAATAACATTGGGCAGTATGGCCATTTTCACGATATTGATTCTTCTTATCCATGAGCATGTTATGTTCTTCCATTTGTTTGTGTCCTCTTTTATTTCACTGAGCAGTGGTTTGTAGTTCTCCTTGAAGAGGTCCCACACCTCACAGGGTGGAGTACACCCCTGAGAGGAAGCTTCCAAAGCAAGAATCAGACAGGTACACTCGCTGTTCAGCAATATTCTATCTTCTTCAGCCTTTGCTGCCGATACCCAGGCAAACAGGGTCTGGAGTGGACCTCAAGCAATCTCCAACAGACCTACAGCTGAGGGTCCTGACTGTTAGAAGGAAAACTATCAAACAGGAAGGACACCTACACCAAAACCCCATCAGTACCTCACCACCATCAAAGACTAGAGGCAGATAAAACCACAAAGATGGGGAAAAAGCAGGGCAGAAAAGCTGGAAATTCCAAAAATAAGAGCGCATCTCCCCCGTCAAAGGAGCGCAGCTCATCGCCAGCAACGGATCAAAGCTGGACGGAGAATGACTTTGACAAGATGAGAGAAGAAGGCTTCAGTCCATCAAACTTCTCAGAGCTAAAGGAGGAATTACGTACCCAGCGCAAAGAAACTAAAAATCTTGAAAAAAAAGTGGAAGAATTGTTAGCTAGAGTAATTAATGCAGAGAAGCTCATAAATGAAATGAAAGAGATGAAAACCATGACACGAGAAATACGTGACAAATGCACAAGCTTCAGTAATCGACTCGATCAACTGGAAGAAAGAGTATCAGCGTTTGAGGATCAAATGAATGAAATGAAGCAAGAAGAGAAACCAAAAGAAAAAAGAAAAAGAAATGAACAAAGCCTGCAAGAAGTATGGGATTATGTAAAAAGACCAAATCTACGTCTGATTGGGGTGCCTGAAAGTGAGGGGGAAAATGGAACCAAGTTGGAAAACACTCTTCAGGATATCATCCAGGAGAATTTCCCCAACCTCGTAGGGCAGGCCAACATTCAAATTCAGGAAATACAGAGAACGCCACAAAGATACTCCTCGAGAAGAGCAACTCCAAGACACATAATTGCCAGATTCACCAAAGTTGAAATGAAGGAAAAAATCTTAAGGGCAACCAGAGAGAAAGGTCGGGTTATCCACAAAGGGAAGCCCATCAGACTAACAGCAGATGTCTTGGCAGAAACTCTACAAGCCAGAAGAGAGTGGGGGCCAATATTCAACATTCTTAAAGAAAAGAATTATAAACCCAGAATTTCATATCCAGCCAAACTAAGTTTCATAAGTGAAGGAGAAATAAAATCATTTACAGATAAGCAAATGCTTAGAGATTTTGTCACCACTAGGCCTGCCTTACAAGAGACCCTGAAGGAAGCACTAAACATGGAAAGGAACAACCGGTACTAGCCATTGCAAAAACATGCCAAAATGTAAAGACCATCGAGGATAGGAAGAAACTGCATCAACTAACGAGCAAAATAACCAGTTAATATCATAATGGCAGGATCAAGTTCACACATAACAGTATTAACCTTAAATGTAAATGGACTAAATGCTCCAATTAAAAGACACAGACTGGCAAACTGGATAAAGAGTCAAGACCCATCAGTCTGCTGTATTCAGGAGACCCATCTCACATGCAGAGACATACATAGGCTCAAAATAAAGGGATGGAGGAAGATTTACCAAGCAAATGGAGAACAAAAAAAAGCAGGGGTTGCAATACTAGTCTCTGATAAAACAGACTTTAAACCATCAAAGATCAAAAGAGACAAAGAAGGCCATTACATAATGGTAAAGGGATCAATTCAACAGGAAGAGCTAACTATCCTAAATATATATGCACCCAATACAGGAGCACCCAGATTCATAAAGCAAGTCCTTAGAGACTTACAAAGAGACTTAGACTCCCATACAATAATAATGGGAGACTTCAACACTTCACTGTCAACATTAGACAGATCAACGAGACAGAAAGTTAACAAGGATATCCAGGAATTGAACTCATCTCTGCAGCAAGCAGACCTAATAGACATCTATAGAACTCTCCACCACAAATCAACAGAATATACATTCTTCTCAGCACCACATCGCACTTACTCCAAAATTGACCACATAATTGGAAGTAAAGCACTCTTCAGCAAATGTACAAGAACAGAAATTATAACAAACTGTCTCCCAGACCACAGTGCAATCAAACTAGAACTCAGGACTAAGAAACTCAATCAAAACCACTCAACTACATGGAAACTGAACAACCTGCTCCTGAATGACTACTGGGTACATAACGAAATGAAGGCAGAAATAAAGATGTTCTTTGAAACCAATGAGAACAAAGATACAACATACCAGAATCTCTGGGACACATTTAAAGCAGTGTGTAGAGGGAAATTTATAGCACTAAATGCCCACAAGAGAAAGCAGGAAAGATCTAAAATTGACACCCCAACATCACAATTAAAAGAACTAGAGAAGCAAGAGCAAACATATTCGAAAGCTAGCGGAAGGCAAGAAATAACTAAGATCAGAGCAGAACTGAAGGAGATAGAGACACAAAAAACCCTCCAAAAAATCAATGAATCCAGGAGTTGGTTTTTTGAAAAGATCAACAAAATTGACAGACCCCTAGCAAGGCTAATAAAGAAGAAAAGAGAGAAGAATCAAATAGATGCAATAAAAAATGATAAAGGGGATATCACCACCGATTCCACAGAAATACAAACTACCATCAGAGAATACTACAAATACCTCTACGCAAATAAACTGGAAAATCTAGAAGAAATGGATAATTTCCTGGACACTTACACTCTTCCAAGACTAAACCAGGAAGAAGTTGAATCCCTGAATAGACCAATAGCAGGCTCTGAAATTGAGGCAATAATTAATAGCCTACCAACCAAAAAAAGTCCAGGGCCAGATGGATTCACAGCTGAATTCTACCAGAGGTACAAGGAGGAGCTGGTACCATTCCTTTTGAAACTATTCCACTCAATAGAAAAAGAGGGAATCCTCCCTAACTCATTTTATGAGGCCAACATCATCCTGATACCAAAGCCTGGCAGAGACACAACAAAAAAAGAGAATTTTAGACCAATATCCCTGATGAACATCGATGCAAAAATCCTCAACAAAATACTGGCAAACCGGATTCAGCAGCACATCAAAAAGCTTATCCACCATGATCAAGTGGGCTTCATCCCTGGGATGTAAGGCTGGTTCAACATTCGCAAATCAATAAACATAATCCAGCATATAAACAGAACCAAAGACAAAAACCACATGATTATCTCAATAGATGTAGAAAAGGCTTTTGACAAAATTCAACAGCCCTTCATGCTAAAAACGCTCAATAAATTCGGTATTGATGGAACGTACCTCAAAATAATACGAGCTATTTATGACAAACCCACAGCCAATATCATACTGAATGGGCAAAAACTGGAAAAATTCCCTTTGAAAACTGGCACAAGACAGGGATGCCCTCTCTCACCACTCCTATTCAACATAGTGTTGGAAGTTCTGGCTAGGGCAATCAGGCAAGAGAAAGAAATCAAGGATATTCAGTTAGGAAAAGAAGTCGTCAAATTGTCCCTGTTTGCAGATGACATGATTGTATATTTAGAAAACCCCACTGTCTCAGCCCAAAATCTCCTTAAGCTGATAAGCAACTTCAGCAAAGTCTCAGGATACAAAATTAATGTGCAAAAATCACAAGCATTCGTATACACCAATAACAGACAGAGAGCCAAATCATGAATGAACTTCCATTCACAATTGCTTCAAGGAGAATAAAATACCTAGGAATCCAACTTACAAGGGATATTTAGTAATTTTTTATGGGCTACGGCACATTATGGATAATACATTGTAGAAACTCTGGATTTGAGTTTGTTTTCTTTGGAAAGTGTTGATTTTTGTTTTAGTTTAGCAGCCGGTTAACTTAGCTAAACTCAGACCCCTTGGTGTGTTTCCTCCATGGTAAGTGGTGGCTGAAATCTCTATTCAGTTCTTCAGACTTCTAGCTGTTGCTGTTTACTGGTGTGTCCCCCCAGTGCATGCACACACACACACACACACACACAAAGCGTGGAATATTTACACAGATTTAATGTGATACTCTCCTTTTCCAGATTTTCCTCCTAATTTTCCAGTGGTTGTGGAAGCCACAAACTATGCCTCCCAAATCTTCAATCCAGTAAGGCTATGGTTTACTCTGAGTTCTTGTTACCACCTTCTAAGGCAGCTGGAATTGCCCTCAGACAAAAAGCCATTTACCTGTGAATATCACTCGATGTAGCACTTTTTATTTTCACAGTTGACTCCTCTCTTGTTCCTGCCTGCTTTTATGCTATGCTTGCCTTTTAATAGTTAAATAAAATATTTTGTCAAGAATTTATACTTGTTTCCTGCACATGTATGATTATGATTTAAGCTACTTCCTCACTATTGGAAATAGAATATCTAATACATATTAAAATTTACATTTAAAAAACAAATATCATGTTACTATCAAAGCTACAACAATTAAATGATTTATCACTGCATCGGCTCTCAACATATGATCCCTAAAAAAGATATGTAAAGGAATGTTAAATTAAAACAAACAAAAAAGTCTTTAACTAAATTGTTTAAAAAGTATCCTATGACACAAAATTAAACAGCTGTTTTAATACAATTACTTTCCTTACAGTCATTTCTTTGACATAAAAATTGTTATATAAACTCAAACAAGTGCTATAAAATAGCAATCATTTTTGACCTTGGTAACTTGGTATTTTACCTTTTGGGATTATTATTCTATGGAAATCTTTTTGTGGAATTAATAGTCTGTAGAATAATATTTTTAAAAATGTTTTCTATTTCCATCCCCTAAGAGAACCATACTCTAACATTTTATATAGTTTATAAATATGCATATCCTATGGGTGATGCTATTTTTGTGTATAGTTTATGTATATTTTTGTATGTTAAAATGAACATATGTTAAAATTGTATTTAACTCATTAATCATTTAATGAGGAAATTAGGAGGATGACAAACCTGACTCAAAGAAATATAATAAACAGAATATATATTATATACATTCAGAGAAAGCAAAAATAAATAACACTGAAATAAGATTACTCAACTAAATCCCAAACGAGTTCATCTTACAGACAGAAAACATAAAACCTTTAGATTTATCATCTTTTATGGAAAAAATTATTGCCATGTTATTAGCTTCCTACAAATTAACATCTAACTCTAAAGAGTTGTAATTTGTTTGCTGATAATCAGTGGTAAGTCCAACAAAAGCATATGTCCTTAGAGCAAGTAGATTCTTAAGCAAGTTTATTAGCATAGCATGACAATGAAGGTCATGCTGTCATCCTTTTCCTTATTTCTAAGTTTACAATAATTTTTCTTGACAGTCCTTCCTAATGATTAAAAAGCAATCTCTAAGTGGTGTTTAATTTATATAAATGGTATTAGGATATAAATGTTCGAAATCATTTATTTTTTCCTTTCAACATTATCTTTCTTTTGCATTAGATGGATAGATAGATAATAGATCGATCTTGTTTTATACTACTGCATGTATCACATAGTGTGCTTTCACCAGGTGGAGAGCTATAATCATGGAGCGGGTAAGAGTTTGATGTGACTGAAAAATAAGGTCAAGGGAGAGAAATCCAGAAGACAAGGCTGGTAAGGTCAACTAGGGACATTTTGTAAAGGTCACACGTATAATGAAAAGTAATATTGTTGTCAAGGTTATAGTACGTTACTGGACAAAGGACAGGAAGTGCACTAAACTAATCTCAAGGAAATAATTAAATGACATCAAGATGCTCACATAATGTTACTCATAATGTTTTATGCAGCAGTGAAAAGCTGAAAAATAAGTCAATGCTAAATACAGGCAGATGATCATGTAACTAAGAGTAGTATTTCAACTAGTTGCTATATTATTCATCAAAAATTACATTACAAAGAGTTGCCACAGTACACAACAATATAGGAAACAAAACAATATATAACCTTACAATATATTGATCAATTATAATGGTACATTTTAAAAAGCTTAAACACATTATATTCTCAAGAATTTTACTTACATAAAAATGTATAAATGGACTTGACACTACATGCAATAGTCAAATCAAGTGCTGATAAGCTTAAAAATATTTAATTTTTTTTGCTATGTTATATAATACTGTGAACTATACATGTTTAAGAATTTAATCCAAATAATCTTCAGTTACCTAAGAAATAGAAGATAATAATAAAATTTTAAAGTACAACTTATTATTTAAAATGTATCATACTTTAACTGGGCATTTAAATGCAAGTTTCTGTTTTGCAAAAATTGAAGTTAGGCTCCTAATAGCCATGATCTTTAGACCTGAGTCAACAATAATTCTGATTAAAGACAAAGCGAGCATGGTTACTTTGGACCCTGGGATGTATAATAGCAGCGAATTGTCATAGTAGGGCATTTCTATAATCAGGAGGATTTTCCAGGTTTAGCTTCTCCTTTACATATTTACATAGACTCGAAACTAAAATATGAAGAGTAAAAGGCCCATCAAAATGCTTACACAAGCTCACAGGTGGCTTAGTTCCAACTCTGCTGATTATGTCAATTAGGGCTCCAATAAAACTATTTTAGCCATTACAACTCATAATCAACCAGTGAAAATATTTAAAAATCTGTACACTATTGGCATAATTAATAAAAATAGTTATTTTCAATCTCACTGTATATGAAGTGTACCTTATCTTAGAGTTATAGAAAACTGAGATATACAGGCTACTTGATAATCAGTCAAGTTCATCCCTTCCACCCACTCTGTCTTAAATTTACAGCTGGATAAAGTAAGTGCCCTACTCCATGAAGAGCTTTTCAAAAGACTGGAATCTCAGAAATCAAGTATTTCAGTTTCTTATTTTGTACTATCTCCACCTTGGAAATACCTTGGTGCCTTTTCTCATCACTTATCCAATAAATTATTTTCCAGATTCAAATTACAAATCACATTTGTGATTCCTTCTGTCTGGAAAACAATGCTGTCAAGTGCTAAATTAAATTATGTACACATCAGCAAAATACCTCGAGTTCTGTTGATCTGTGATATTATACCATGTATCTCTACTTCTTATGTTCTATTTTTCTACTTTAAATGTATAGAATTCTTGACCCTCTCCTGTCCTTTTTCTCACTTCAACTTCATATTCTGGCTTATCTAGGAAATCTTACCAATCTGAGCCAGAAGGACTACCCAGTCAGAGATTCCACGAAGTTTAGCATATGCGTACCTGGTCAAAATGTAGTAAAAAGCTTGGATTCCAATCCCCCACTGGCAGCAAGCAAAAAAAAAAAAAAAAAAAAAAAAAAAAGGATAAAATACACAAAATGATGTTTTGAAGAAAACTAGACATCAGGGAGCAAAGGACAGTTTCTAGAGAAATTGAACAAATATTGTGAACCCAGTGATTGCACATATTACTACCTTGAAAGAATTCCCAGGCTTTGGCACAGAGAGGAGGAACACAGAAAAATCCTAACAGACTTGCTGAGTTGAGAAAGCAGAACTCAGAATCTAGGAAGATTTTTCAGGACAGAGTAACAGAGAAAAGAGAGTGGTACAGAGATAACACTGGAAATCTACAGAGGGTCCCCCTGGACTATTCAACTGAATACTGATCAACACATGAATGTGATAAAATAAAGGAGACCAAGGAAAGAACCACTGTAAAGCACTTAAAAGCATAAGAGGTGAGAGTGTTCAGGGTTCATACGGGGCAGCTCCTTCCAGACACACTGAAAAATTATTATTTATAAGCCATTGTGTAGCATACATGAAGGTACTTTTCTCATTAAGGAAAAGTAGTTTGAGCATTGCTCTGGTCTTATTTAAAAAATTGTAAAGGTTGGCTAGGCGTGGTGGCTTACGCCTGTAATCCCAGCACTTTGGGAGGCTGAGGCAGGTAGATCACAAGGTCAAGAGATCAAGACCATCCTGGCCAACATGGGGAAACCCGTCTCTACTAAAACTACAAAAATTAGTTGGGCATGGCAGCATGTGCCTGTAGTCCCAGCTACTCGAGAGGCTGAGGCAGGAGAATCGCTTGAACCTGGGAGGTGGAGGTTGCAGTGAGCCAAGATTGTGCCACTACACTCCAGCCTGGGTGACAGAGCAAGTCTCTGTCAAAAAAAAAAAAAAAAAAAGTAAAAGTTATAACCAAAAGGATCAAACTATCTCCAAGTAACTTAACTGCATTCCAGAAAAAAGTTAAACATTAATAATATTTATGAAAACACCAAAATACCTAGCACCCAACAAGGTAAAATTCTCAATGTTTTCCTCCAACCAAAAAATACCAGGCATGCAAAAAAAAAACAAAACAAAACAAAACAAAAAAACCTAGGAAATATGACATAGAGCAAGGATATAAATCAATTAATTGAAACAAAAACAAAGGTCAAGTAGATGTTATAATTAACAGACCAGTACAAGAGTTATTATCACTACTACTAGCATTATTATTAAATGACTTATTAGAGATAAAAACTACAATGTGTTCACAAAATTTCAGACATATAAGATAGCAAAAACCCCAAATCAAACTCTTAAGATGAAAACGACAATGTATGAGTGAAAAATACACCGGCTAAGATTAAAAGGTTAGACATGGGGATGGGCCAAAATGGCTGACTACAAGCAGCTGGTATGCACCATTCTCACAGAGAGAAATAGAAGGGGTGAGTAAATATAGTACTTTCAACTGAAACATCCAGGTACATGCATTGGAATGCATCAAGCAAACAACTCTACCCACGGAGAACACAGAAAAGCAAGGCAGAATGACCACCTACCCCCGAGTAACATGAAGCCAGGAGAGCCTCCCTGCCCAGGGAGGTGGTGACTGAGTGAACAATCCCAGGGACACACACTTCTCCCATGTATTTTTGTAACCCTTGGGTCAGGAGATCCCCTCATGCACCCACTCCACCAGGACCTACAATCTGACACACAGAGCTACGTGGAGTTTTGGCTGAGCAGCTAATCATGTGCTGGGGCACGTGCAGAGCCCCAGAAGCTATGTATATTCAGGCTTCCCAACAAAAGTGGATGCAACTCCAGCAAAGCAGGGTTAGACCCCTGTGCTTACCCTTAGGAAAGGGGTTGAATCCAGGGTGTTGCGTAGCGAGGGTCTACAGGTCCTGCTTCCACAACATTTCACAGGATAAGACCCACTGGCATGCAACTCCAGTCAGCTACTAGGGGCAGCATTACACTTCCCTGAGATGGAGCTCCCATCCATAGTATTGTTGCCTCTGGTGCAGCTACCCCATAAAAGTGGCCAGACTGCTTTGTTATACAGGTCCCCTATCTATTTCTCCACACTGAGTGGGAATTCCCAACTAGGGTATCCAGCCACCAACACCAGTGTTTTCCAGCTGGCAGCAGTTTCAGACTTCCCTGGGATGATGCTCCAGAGGGAGGGGCAGGACACCATCTTTGCTTTTTGCAGCCTTCATTGTTGATATCTTCAGGTATTGAAAAATCCAAGGTGAATACAAACTGGAATGGACCCCCAGCATAGTGTAGCACCCCTAGGAAAGTGACCAGACTGTTATGTGGGATACCCATCCAGTACCTTCTCACTGGGCAGCAAAATGGAAAGGAAAGATAGTTATTAACCAACACAAAAACACACTTAAGTACACAGACCATTGACACTATAAAGCAACCACACAAACAACACAATGACAGGATCAAATCGATATATATCAATACTAACCTTCAAAGTAAACATGCTAAATGGCCCATTTAAAAGGCACAGAGTGGCAAGCTAGAAAAGAAAGAAAAAAAAAAAAACAAGACCCAATGGCATTCTGTCTTCAAGAGACCCATCTCACATTCAATGACACTCATAAGCTCAAAATAAAGGGATGGAGGAAAATCTACCACGCAAATGGAAATCAGCAAAAGCAGGAGTTGCAATCCTAATTTCAGACAAAACAGACTTTAAACCAGCAAAGATTAAAAAAAAAGACAAAGAAGCACATTACATAATGGTAAATGATTCAATTCAATGAGAAGATCTAACTATCCTAAATATACATGCACCCAACAAAGGAGCAACCAGGTTCATAGAGCAAGCTCTTAGAGACCTACAAAGATAATTAGATGTCCACATGGTAACAGTGGGAGACTTCAACACTCCAATGCCAGTATTAAACAGATCAGAGGCAGAAAATTAACAAAGATATTCAGTACCTGAACTCAACATTGGACCAAATGGATCTGATAGACTACTACAGAACCCTCTACCAAAAAAAAAAAAAAGAACCCACATGGCACATACTTTGAAATCGACCACACAATCAGACATAAGGCAATCCTGAGCCAATGCAAAATAACTGAAATCATACCAAACACACTCTTGGACCACAGCACAATAAAAATAGAAATCAAGACTTAAAAATTGCTCAAAACCATGCAACTACATGGAAATTAAACAACCTGCTCCTGAATGACTTTTGTGTAAATAATAAAGTTGAGCCCTAAATCAACAAGTTCTTAGAAACTAATGAGAACAAAGATATAACACACCAGAATCTCTGGGACACAGATAAGGCAGTGTTAAGAGAAAAAAATTATAGCACTAAATGCTCACATCAAAGTTAGAAAGATCTCAAATTAACAACCTAACATCACAGCTAGAGCAAATCAACTCCAAAGCTAGCAGAAGACAAGAAATAACCAAAATCCAAGCTGAATTGAAGGAGCTCGAGATATGAAAAACCATTCAAATGAATCCAAGAGTTGTTTTTTTAAAAATATTAATCAGATAGATAGGGTGCTAGCTAGACTAATAAATAAGAAAAGAGATAAGATCCAAATAAATGACAAAGGGGATGTTACCACTGATACTACAGAGATGCAACCAACCATCAGATAATGCTATGAACACATCTATACACACAAACTAGAAAACTATAGAAGAGACAGTTAAATTCCTAGACACATACAACCTCTCAAGACTGAACCAAGAATAAATTGACTCCCTGGAGATACCAATAATGAGTTCTGAAATTAAATCAGTAATACATACCTGACAATGAAAAAAGGCCAGTAAAGGATGTATTCACAGCTGAATTCTACCAGATATAAAAAGAAGAACTGGTACCATTCCTACTGAAACTATTCCAAAAATTGAGGAAGAGGGACTCCTCTCCAACTCATTCTATGAGGCCAGCCTCATCCTGAAACCAAAACCTGACAGAGACACCACAAAAAGAAAATTTCAGGCCAATATTTTTTAGGAATATTGATGCAAAAAGACTCAACAAAATGCTGGCAAACTGAATCCAGTAGCATATCAAAAAGCTAATCCACCACAATCAAGTAGGCTTTATCCCTGTGATAGAAGGTTGGTTCAACATATGAAAATCAATAAATGGGATCTATTACATAAACAGAACTAAAGACAAAGACCACATGATTATCTCAAGAGATGCAAAAAAAGGCTTTCAATAAAATTCAACATCCCTTCATTTTAAAAACTCTTAATAATCAGGGTATCGAATGAACATACCTAAAAATAATAAGAGCCATCTGTGACAAATCCACAGCCAACATCATGCTGAATGGGCAAAAGCTGGAAACATTCCCCTTAAAAACTGGCACAAGAGAAGGATACCCTCTCTCACTACTTCTATTCCATATAGTAAGTCCTGGCCAGAACAATCAGGCAAGAGAAAAAAATAAAAGACATCCAAATAGAAAGAGAGAAACTCAAACTATCCCTGTTTGCAGATGACATGATTCCATATTTAGAAAATCTCAGTGTTAGCCCAAAAGCTCCTTCAGCTGATAAACACCTTCAGCAAAGTTTCAGGATACAAAATCAACATTTGCAAATCAGTAGCACCCCTATACACTAACAATAGCCAAACCAAGAGCCTAATCAGGAACACAATCCTATTCAGAATTGCCACAAAAAGAATAAAATTTCTAGAAATATGGGTAATCAGGGAGGTAAAAGATCTCTACAATGAGAATTCCAGAGCACTACTCAAAATAATCAGAGATGACACAAACAAACAGAAAAACATTCCATTCTTATGGATCAGAAGAATCAGTATCATTAAAATGGCTATACTGACCAAAGCAATTTACAGATTCAATGCTATTCCTCTCAAACTACCAATGATATTCTTCACAGAACTAGAAAAAACTATTTTAAAATTCATATGGAACCAAAAAAAAAAAAAGAGCCTGAATAGTCAAAGCAATTCTAAGCAAAAAGAACAAATCTGGAGTCACCATGTTACCCAACTTCAAACTATGCTACGAGACTACAGTCACTAAAACAGCATGGTACTGGTACAAAAACAGAGCAGTGTAACAGAATAGAGATACCAAAAATAAGTCCGCGTACCTACAACCATCTGATCTTCCACAAAGCTCACAAAAACAAGCAATGGGGAAAGGACTTTATTCAATAAATGTTTCAAGGATAACTGACAAGCCATATACAGAAGATTGAAACTAGACACCTTCCTTTCACCATATACAAAAATTAACTCAAGATGGATTAAAGACTTAGATGTAAAACCTAAAACTGTAAAAACCCTATTAAAAAGTCTAGGAAATACCATTCTGAACATTAGCCTTGGGAAAGAATTTATGACTAAATCCTCAAAAGCAATTGTAACAAAAACAAAAATTGACAAATGAAATCTAAACTAAAGAGCTGCTTCTACAGCAAAAGAAGCTAGCACAGATTAAACAAACAACCTACAGAATGGGAGAAAATATTCACAACCTATGCATTTGGTAAAGGTCTAATATCTAGAAACTACAGGGAACTTAAATAATTCAACAAGAAAAACAATATTTTTAAAATGGGCAAAGTACATGAAGAGACATGTCCCAAAAGAAGGCATACATGTAGCCAACAAGTATGAAAAAAATGCTCAACATCACTAATCATTGGAGAAAGGGAAATCAAAACCACAGTGAGATACCATCTGACACATAAGTCAGAATGGCTACTATAAAAAAGTAAAAAAATAGCAGATGCTGGTGGGGTTGTGGAGAAAAGGGAATACTTATATACTGCTGATTATGTAAATCATGTAAATTAGTTCAGCCACTGTGGAAAGCAGTATGGAGATTTCTCAAAGAACTTAAAACAGAACTACCATTTGACCCAGCAATACCACCACTGAGTTATATACTCAAAGGAAAATAAATTGTTCTACCAAAAAGACATATGCACTCTTATGTTCCTTGCAACACTGTTCACAATAGCAAAGACATAGAATCCACCTAGATACCCATCGAGAGTGAACTGGATAAATAAAATCTGGTACATACACCATGCAATACTACACAGCCATTAAAAAAAAAAAAATCACCTCCTTTGCAGCAACATGGCTGAAGCTGGAAGCTATTGTCCACAGTAAACTAGTGCCAGAATGAAAACCAAATACCACATATTTTCACTTACCAGCAGGAGCTAAACATTGAGTACACAATGGACATAAAGATGGGTACGAGAGACACTGGAAATGACTTGAGGAGGGGGTAGGAGAGGGGCAGGGGTTGAAAAACTACCTATTAAGTACTGTACTCACTACCTTAGTGATAGGATAATTTGTAATAGCATCAAGCAATTTACCCACGTAACAAACCTGAACATGTATCTCCTAAGCCTAAAATAACAGTCAAAAAATGGGGAAAAAAAAGAATGACAATGGAGTGTTTGGTTTAGCTAATAACTAGAAGAGCACAAATATCAGGAAGGGAGAAATTGGAATGTATTACTATAATATTCTTACATAACACATTAATATTATTTGAAGATAGATCATGTTAAATCATAGATATAAACTATGGACACTAAAAAAGCAAAATAAATTATAGCTAACAAATCAATTAAAGAGATAAAATGGAATAATACAAATATTCATATAATCCACTCAAAGTCAAGAAAAAATGAAAAGTAAACAAAGATCAGATGGAATAGAAAACAAATAGTAAGATAACAGACTTTAAAAATCAAATTTTATAAATAATTACATTAAATACAAATGGTGTAACTTTGCCAATTCAAAGGCAGTAATCTTCAAATGGAACAAAAAGCAAGACCCAATTCTATTCTTTCTGGGGGGGAAAAAAAAAAACGCACTTCAAATTAAAGACAAAAATAAATTATAAGTAAATGCATGTAAAGACTATGCCATGCTAACTCTAATAAAATTAAAGTTACAATGGTTATATAAATATCATAGAAAGTGTATTTCAGATCAAAGAATATTACCAGGGAAGAAGAGAAAAATAAGGTTTTACATAATGTTAAAGGTATAATTTTATGAATTGAATCTCACAATCCCAAATATTCATATACCTAATAACACAGCTTTAAAGTATATAATATAAAAACTGATCAAACAGGAAGAAATTGACAAATCTAGAAGTATTGTCAGATATTTCAGTATCCCCCATAACTGACATTAAGGGCACACAGAAAATTATTAAGGATCTACAGAACTTGAACAGTGCTACCAACCGACTTAACCCAATTGAGTTATAAAACACACTACCAGAAACAGAAGAATACACATTCTTTCTGAAAGCACAGAGAACATTTACAAAGATGGACTATATTCTATCCATAAAGTTTAAAGGATTAATTTATACAATGATATCTGATAACAAGAAAATTAGATTAGAAATCAACGACAATCAGATATTTGAAAAATCCTCAAATTTTTGAAACTAATTCATAGATAAAAGAAGAAATTGAGAGGTCAAAAATATTTAACAAAATAAAAATTAAAATACAATGTACCAAAATTTATAAGATGCCACTAAAGCAGTACTTATTAGTGAGAGGATAATTTAGGGCATTAAATACCTGAATTAGATTATATAAAGGTACCAAATTAATGACATCACCTTTATTTTAAGAAACTAGAAAAAGGAGAAAATTAAACTTGAATTTGCAGTAGAAAGGAAAGAATAAATACTGGAGTGACAATCAATAAAATAGAAAAGACAAAAGCAAAAAATAAATGAAACCAAAAACCCTCTCTTAGAATGAGTAACAAATGTGACAAACATTCAGTCATACTTATTAGGGAAAAAAATGAGAGAAACCGTAACTTAGAAATATCATGAATTAGAAGTAACATCATTGAAGAGTCTACAGACATTAAAAGAATGATAAGAAAATATATTTTTACAACCTTAACACCGTACATTCAGTTACTAAGATAAAATGAACAAATAAATTTCTTGAAAGTCACAAAGTATAAGAGCTCACTGATAAATGAACACATAAATAAATAATGTTAATTTATTGATATCAATTTATTAAGTTAGATTTGTAGGGGGAAAAAAAAAAAACTTCTCCAAAAAAAAACTCCAGATACAGATAGCTTCACTGGAGAAGAAAACCAAACATATCAAATAAATAATAACCATTACACACCAACTCTTGCAGAAAATTTAAATAAAAGAAATGCTTCCTGCCTTAGTCTACTTTGATTGCCATATCAAAATACCAACACTGCTTGGCTTAAACAACAGAAATTTATTTCTCAGAGTTCTGAAGGCTAGATAGTCTAAGGTTAAGATGTGAGTAATACAGGATTCATTCTGAATTCTGTTCTCTTGAGATATAAGTAGTTGCCATCTCTGTGTGCCCACAAGACCTCTGGACACAGAGAGAAAGGGAAAGAAAGCAAGCAAATTCCTCCATGTGTTTTCTTATAAGGGCACTAATGCTATCATGAGGGTTCTAATCCTTGTGACCTCACTCCAACCTTAATTACCTCCCTACAGTCCCATCTCTAAATACCATCACATTGGGAGTTAGGACTCTAACAAATAAATGTTGAGAGAACACAAAAGTTCATATCACTTTCTAACTCATTCTATAAAAATAACATTACCCTGATTCTAAAACTAGTTTAAGACATTATAGGAAAAGCACAGACCAATATCTCTCACGAGTGTAAATACTAAAAATCTAAAGAAACATAAAGAAAATTGAGCTCAATGACATATTTTTATAAAGACAATACACCATTATCAAGTGGAATTTATCCCAGGAATGCAAGAATGGTTTATCAGAGGATCTCTCAATACAAATCACCATATTAATAAGTCAAAACAAACAAACAAAAAACCAAGTTACATATAATAATTTCAATGCAGAAATACTTTCGACCAAATTCAACTTCTATTCCTTTTTTGTTGTTGTTGTTGTTGTTGTTGTTGTTTATTTTGAGAGAGTGTCTGACTCTGTCACCCAGGCTGGAGTGCAGTAGTGTGAACACGGCTCACTGAAGTCTCAACCCCTGGGGCTCAAGCTATCCTCCTGCCTCAGCCTACCAAATCAACATCCATTTCTTAAGTATTTAATAATTAAGTATTTGATAACACAACTTATTAAATTAAGTAATAATTTAATTGTACATTTAAAAATAACTAAGAGTATAATTGGATTGTTCGTAACACAAAGGATAAATGCTTGAGGGGATGGATAGCCAGTTTTCCAAGATGTGATTATTACACATTGCATGCCTCTACCAAAATATCTCATGTACTCCATAAATACATAAACCTACCAAGGACCCAGAAAAAAAATTAAAAATAAAATTTTAAACTTCCAGCAAACTTGAATTAGAAGAGAGCTTCTGTAACTTAATAAAGGGCATGTGTGAAAAACTTACTAGTTCTTTTTTATTTTTTATTATTATTATATTTTAAGTTCTAGGGTACATGTGCACAACATGCAGGTTTGTTACATATGTATACATGTGTCATGTTGGTGTGCTTTACCCATTAACTCGTCATTTACATTAGGTATATCTACTATATGCCTCCCCTCTCCCTACTCCCCACTATAGGCCCCGGTGTGTGATGTTCCCCTTCCTGTGTCCAAGTGATCTCATTGTTCAATTCCCACCTATGAGTGAGAACATGTGGTGTTCGGTTTTCTGTTCTTGTGATAGTTTGCTGAGATGATGGTTTCCAGCTGCATCCATGTCCCTACAAAGGACACAAACTCATCCTTTTTATGGCTGCATAGTATTCCATGGTGTATATGTGCCACATTTTCTTAATCCAGTCTGTCACTGATGGACATCTGGGTTGATTCCAAGTCTTTGCTATTGTGAATAGTGCAGCAATAATCATACGTATGCATGTGTCCTTATAGCAGCATGATTTATAATCCTTTGGGTATATACCCAGTAATGGGATGGCTGAGTCAAATGGTATTTCTAGTTCTAGATCCTTGAGGAATAGCCTTGAACTAGTTTACAGTCCCAACAACAGTGTAAAAGTGTTCCTATTTCTCCACACCCTCTCCAGCACCTGTTGTTTCCTGATTTTTTAATGATTGCCATTCTAATTGGTGTGAGATGGTATCTCATTGTGGTTTTGATTTGCATTTCTCTGATGGTGAGTGATGATGAGCATTTTTTCATGTGTCTGTTGGGTGTATGCATGTCTTCTTGTAAGAAGTGTCTGTTCATATCCTTTGCCCACTTTTTGATGAGGTCGTTTGTTTTTTTCTTGTAAATTTGTTTGAGTTCTTTGTAGGTTCTGGATATTAGCCCTTTTGTCAGATGAGTAGACTTCAAAAATTTTCTCCCATTCTGTAGGTTGCCTGTTCACTCTGATGGTAATTTCTTTTGCTGTGCAGAAGCTCTTTAATTAGATCCCATTTGTCAATTTTGGCTTTTGTTGTCGTTGCTTTTGGTGTTTTAGACATGAAGTCTTTGCCCATTCCTATGTCCTGAATGGTATTGCCTAGGTTTTCTTCTAGGGTTTTTATGGTTTCAGGTCTAACATTTAAGTCTCTAATCCATTCTGAATTAATTTTCATATAAGGAGTAAGGAAAGGATCCAGTTTCAGCTTTCTACTTATGGCTAGCCAGTTTTCTCAGCAGCGTTTATTAAATAGGGGTTCTTTTCCCCATTTCTTGTTTTTGTCAGGTTTGTCAAAGATCAGATGGCTGTAGATGTGTGGTATTATTTCTGAGGGCTCTGTTCTGTTCCATTGGTCTATATCTCTGTTTTGGTACCAGTACCATGCTGTTTTGGTTACTGTAGCCTTATAGTATAGTTTGAAGTCAGGTAGTGTGATCCTCCAGCTTTGCTCTTTTGGCTTAGGATTGTCTTGGCAATGTGGGGTCTTTTTTGGTTCCATCTGAACTTTAAACCAGATTTTTCCAATTCTGTGAAGAAAGTCATTGGTAGCTTAATGGTATGGCATTGAATCTATAAATTACCTTGGACAGTATGGTCATTTTCACAATATTGATTCTTCCTATCCATGAGCATGGTATGTTCTTCCATTTGTTTGTGTCCTCTTTTATTTCACTGAGCAGTGGTTTGTAGTTCTCCTTGAAGAGGTCCTTTACATCCCTTGTAAGTTGGATTCCTAGGTATTTTATTCTCTTTGAAGCAATTGTGAATGGAAGTTCATTCATGATTTCGCTCTCTGTGCATTACTGGTGTATAAGAATGCTTGTGATTTTTGCACATTAATTTTGTATCCTGAGACTTTGCTGAAGTTGCTTATCAGCTTAAGGAGATTTGGGGCTGAGACAGTGGGGTTTTCTAAATATACAATCATGTCATCTGCAAACAGGGACAATTTGACTTCTTCTTTTCCTAACTGAATACCCTTGATTTCTTTCTCTTGCCTGATTGCCCTAGCCAGAACTTCTAACACTATGTTGAATAGGAGTGGTGAGAGAGGGCATCCCTGTCTTGTGCCAGTTTTCAAAGGGAATGCTTCCAGTTTTTGCCCATTCAGTATGATATTGGCTGTGGGTTTGTCATAAATAGCTCTTATTCTTTTGAGATTCGTTCCATCAATACTGAATTTATGGAGAGTTTTTAGCATGAAGGGCTGCTGAATTTTGTCAAAGGCCTCTTCTGCATCTATTGAGATAATCATGTGGTTTTTGTCTTTGGTTCTGTTTATATGCTGGATTACGTTTATTGATTTGCCTATGTTGAACCACTCTTGCATCCCAGGGATGAAGCCCACTTGATCATGGTGGATAAGGTTTTTGATGTGCTCCTGGATTCGGTTTGCCAGTATTTTATTAAGGATTCTTGCATCAATGTTCATCAGGGATATTGGTCTAAAATTCTCTTTTTTTGTTGTATCTCTGCCAGGCTTTGGTATCAGGATGATGTTGGCCTCGTAATATGAGTTAGGGAGGATTCCCTCTTTTTCTATTGATTGGAATAGTTTCAGAAGCAATGGTACTAACTCCTCCTCGTACCTCTGGTAGAATTTGGCTGTGAATCCGTCTGGCCCTGCACTTTTTTTGGTTGGTAGGCTATTAATTATTGCCTCAATTTCACAGCCTGCTATTGATCTATTCAGGGGATTCAATTTCTTCCTGGTTTAGTCTTGGGAGAGTGTAAGTGTCCAGGAAATTATCCATTTCTTCTAGGTTTTCTAGTTTATTTGCATAGAGGTGTTTACAGTATTCTCTGATGGTAGTTTGTATTTCTGTGGGGTCAGTGGTGATATCCTCTTTATCATTTTTTATTGCATCTATTTGATTCTTCTCTCTTTTATTCTTTATTAGTCTTGCTAGCAGTCTATCAATTTTGTTGATCTTTTGAAAAAACCAACTCCTGGATTCACTGATTTTTTTGAAGGATTTTTTGTGTCTCTATCTCCTTCAGTTCTGCTCTGATCTTAGTTATTTCTTGTCTTCTGCTAGCTTTTGAATGTGTTTGCTCTTGCTTCTCTAATTCTTTTAATTGTGATGTTGCGGTGTCAATTTTAGAACTTTCCTGCTTTCTCTTGTGGGCATTTAGTGCTATAAATTTCCCTCTACACACTGCTTTAAATGTGTCCCAGAGATTCTGGTATGTTGTATCTTTGTTCTCATGGGTTTCAAAGAACATCCCCATTTCTACCTTCATTTCGTTATGTACCCAGTAGTCATTCAGGAGCAGGTTGTTCAGTTTCCATGTAGTTGAGCGGTTTTGATTGAGTTTCTTAGTCCTGAGTTCTAGTTTGATTGCACTGTGGTCTGAGAGACAGTTTGTTATAATTTCTGTTATTTTACATTTGCTGAGGAGAGCTTTACTTCAAACTATGTGGTCAATTTTGGAATAAGGGTGATGTGGTGCTCAGAAGAATGTATATTCTGTTGATTTGGGGTGGGGAGTTCTGTAGATGTCTCTTAGGTCCGCTTGGTGCAGAGTTGAGTTCCATTCCTGGATATCCTTGTTAACTTTGTCTCGTCGATCCATCTAATGTTGACAGTGGGATGTTAACGTCTCCCATTATTATTGTATAGGAGTCTAAGTCTCTTTATAAGTCTCTAAGGACTTGTTTTATGAATCTGGGTGCTTCTATTTTGGCTGCATATGTATCTAGGATAGTTAGCTCTTCCTGATGAATTGATTCCTTTACTATTATGTAATGGCCTTCTTTGTCTCTTTTGATCTTTGATGGTTTAAAGTCTGTTTTATCAGAGACTAGGATTGCAACCTCTGCTTTTTTCTGTTTTCCATTTGCTTGGTAGATCTTACTCCATTCCTTTATTTTGAGCCTATGTGTGTCTCTGCACGTGAGATGGGTCTCCTGAATACAAGAAACTGATATTTCTTGACTCTTTATCCAATTTGCCAGTCTGTGTCTTTTAATTGGACCATTTAGTCCATTTACATTTAAGGCTAATATTGTTATGTGTGAACTTCATCCTGTCATTATGATATTAGCTGATTATTCTGCTCGTTAGTTGATGCACTTTCTTCCTAACATCAATGGACTTTACATTTTGGCATGTTTTTGCAATGGCTGCTACCGGTTGTTCTTTTCCATGTTTAGTGCTTCCTTCAGGATCTCTTGTAGGGCCGGCCTGGTGGTGACAAAATCTCTAAGCATTTGCTTGTCTGTAAAGGATTTTATTTCTCCTTCACTCATGAAACTTAGTTTGTCTGGATATAAAATTCTGGGTTAAAAATTCTTTTCTTTAAGAATGTTGAATATTGGCCCCCACTCTCTTCTAGCTTGTAGAGTTTCTGCCAAGACATCTGCTGTTAGTCTGATGGGCTTCCCTTTGTGGATAACCCGACCTTTCTCTCTGGCTGCCCTTAACATTTTTTCCTTCATTTCAACTTCGGTGAATACAACAATTATATGTCTTGGAGTTGCTCTTCTCGAGGAGTATCTTTGTGGCGTTCTCTGTACTTCCTGAATTTGAATGTTGGCCTGCCTTACTAGGTTGGGGAAGTTCTCCTGGATGATATCCTGCAGAGTGTTTTCCAACTTGGTTCCATTTTCCCTGTCACTTTCAGGCACACCAATCAGATGTAGATTTGATCTTTTCCCATAATCCCATATTTCTTGGTGGCCCTGTTCATTTCTTTTCACTCTTTTTTCTCTACACTTGTTTTCTCACTTCATTTCATTCATTTGATCTTCAATCTCTGACACTCTTTCTTCCAGTTGATCAAGTTGGTTACTGAAGCTTGTGCATTTGTCACATAGTTCTCATTTCATGGTTTTCATCTCTATCAGTTCTTTTATGGTCTTCTCTGCATTGATTATTCTAGTTATCCATTCATCCATTCTTTTTTGAAGGTTTTTAGTTTCTTTGCACTGGTTACGTAGTTCCTCCTTTAGCTCTGAGAAGTTTGATTGACTGAAGCCTTCTTCTCTCAACTCATCAAAGTCATTCTCCAGCCAGCTTTGATCCATTGCTGGCAATGAGCTGCATTCCTTTGGAGGGGGAGATGTGCTCTGATTTTTTGAATTTCCAGCTTTTCTGCACTGTTTTTTCCTCATCTTTGTGGTTTTATCTGCCTCTAGTCTTTGATGATGGTGACATACTGATGTGGTTTTGGTGTGGGTGTCCTTTCTGTTTGTTAGTTTTCCTTCTAACAGTCAGGACCCTCAGTTGCAGGTCTGTTGGAGTTTGCTTGAGGTCCACTCCAGACCCAGTTTGCCTGGGTATCAGCAGCGAAGGCTGCAGAAGATAGAATATTGCTGAACAGTGAGTGTTGCTGTCTGATTCTTGCTCTGGAAGCTTCGTCTCAGGGGTGTACCCAGCCATGTGAGGTGTGAGGTGTCAGTCTGCACCTCAGTTGAAAATGCAGAAATCACCCATCTTCTGTGTCACTCACACTGGGAGCTGGAGGCTGGAGCTCTTCCTATTCGACCATCTTGGGTGCCCCCACTAAAAGTAATGGTTCTATGTTATGACTCTGGATCTGATTACAGGACTGTGTTCCATTACAAAATCCATCTAATTGCATGCTTAAAATCAGTAAACGTTGTTTTATATAAATGATATTTCAGCGAATCTGGTGAAAAGTTGTATTATAAAATCTCTCATGTAGAATGTTATTTTACCTTGCACGCCACTAATCATTATCAGGACATCACCTATAAATTTTTATTGAAAGTGGCTTCTTATCCCTTCCTCCACACATAAACTACTCCATTTTAAAACACAAATCATGACAAATTATTCCTTTCATCAAGAAAAATGGTGTCTGTGTAACTTATTCCCAAGTTTTGTAATCTATTTTCTCAGTGATATCTTCTGCCAACAATTCATCATATTTTGTTTTCAGACCTTTCACAATATAAATTTTATGCATCAAAAATATTATAACAACCCATTTCTATATATGTGTCAAATCTTTCCTCCTAATTATTTTATTTCTTCCATTTAATAAACAAATGCCCCTGGTTATTACAGTTTGCTGTTCCCGTGGAGAGTTTTATACACTTTATTTACACTGCCTCACCAAAATGATCAACAAGAGTATCTTATCATTATTACTTTAGTGTCCCCAGGCAAAACCTGAAGTCTTCCTGTAACTAAAAGCTGGCAGAAGCTATTGATATTTTTATACAGTTCCAGGTAAGACAATAGAGAGAGGTTAGAATAAATAGCTGAAGCTATTTAGGCTTCTTAATGTAACATAGATGAAAGGAGTCAAGAATGTAGTCCCAGGGTACCAAAAAAATAAAAACGAGAAAATTAGAGCAAGTGATAGAAAAGCCAGGGTCAGAACAAAATTGACAATTAAGGGTTGTAGATAACTGCAAATCAAGAATCAGAGACTTGAGAGCAACATCAGCAAAGGTAGAAGAATTTGGGACTAATACATCAGCGAATTACTGGGATCTTCAGAATCAAAACAAAAATGGAATAGGAAGCATTCACAAGGTTTAAGCTTGAAAAAGTATGCCTGGATCAAAGCACCTATTTGCAGATAATCACCCCAAAGTTTCCATCTACTATCACTAACTTTAATCAAATGCTCCTCCGATATGCCCGCACTCACCTAGGCCTTGCTCTTCTGGCCCTGGAATACTTTGGAACCGAAAACAGATTGATGTAATGAAGGGAGGAGAGTCAGGACAAACAGTTTAATTAAAATAATATGTTTAGATGAATTCTCAAGGCATTTATATCTAAATCAAATATCTTTCTCTTTTTTTTCTTTCTTTCTTTCCTTTCTTTTTTCTTTTTTTTTTGTTTTTTTTTTTTTTGTTTTAAACAGAGTCTCCCTCTGTCACCTAGGCTGGAGGACAGTGGCACGATTTCAGCTCATGGCAGCCTCTGCCTTCCCAGTTCAAGTGATTCTCGCAGCCTCCCAAGTACCTGGGATTATAGGCACGTGCCACCAAGGCCAACTAATTTTTTTTTTTTTTTTTTTTTGTATTTTTAGTAGAGACAGGGTTTCACCATGTTGGCCAAGATGGTCTTGAACTCCTGGCCTCAAATGATCCACTCTCCTTGGCCTCCCAAAGTGCTGGGATTACAGGCGTGAGCCACCACACCCAGCCCCAGATAGCTTTCTTACTTGAAATTTTTGTTTCTATCTTTGCTTTGGCTTTTCTTACCATTTTGATGTGTTCTTGGTATCACCTTGAAAAGCCCTGTTACTGCTTTCTCCTTTCTCATCACCTGATTCAGCTCCATGGATAGCAGACTAGAATGGTAGCCTACATAAGAATGTGGCTATAATTTTGCATATCCTTGGCTTCTCGCTCTACCCATTCTTTATTTCCCAGTAGCAGCAATCACATATTGACAAAGACATATTGTTCAGAAAACTTTTCTAATACAGAAAGTGCTTGCTAGAAGTATGTCTTGGATTATAATATTATTATTAATACAGCAATAGTGTTTAAAGAGTAATCCAGGATTCCAATGAATGTATTTTAGGCCACAGAGTTAAGAGCTCTTGTACAACTGGGCTTGTTGAACTGTATCTCTAGTTATCATTGTCCCATTTGTTCTTAACAGACTTATCACTTGAATAAAATGAAATTCTCAGCAAAATAAAATAGTTTGAGTTACGGCAGGAAGAGAAGTTCTGATTTGAGAAAGATACATAGAGCTCAGAAAAGCTCAGAGAATCTAGAGAATCTCTGGGTTCTTTGTTCTTCCCCCTTCACCACACAATATACACAGAAATTTACCCTTAAAATTTCATCTCTCACTTTTTTCTTATCATTAATATTTTTTCCTATTTCACAATTTTCCTGAATTCTGTTTATATTTAGTCTTACTACAGAATTTATTGGCTACTAGGTTGTAATTTAGAAGGACATTTCCTTGCAGATATATTCTGGAAGATGTCACTATTAACAGCAGAAATTCAACTGACCTGACCAATAAGAAACATTCCATTAGTCTTTGCACAAGAATGTGCCCCCTCGGACTGTTTAATGAATTGTAGAGCTCACAAATTGCAGCCACTGTGTCTAAGGAATGTGCTTTCTCATTAAACAAAATACATTATTTCTTGGCCTCCCCCACACTCAAAACATATTCAATTTTCTTAATGACTCTGTAAGACAAGGTTTAGATAATACAGAAGGCATGGATATAGTATGATACTGAGGTCATAACAAATATTCAAAGTGATTCATGGAGTGTTAGCCACAGGGATTTGCCTCCTCTCTGAGGGATTTTGTTTTTGTAGGTTCACTCATAAAGATAAAAAAAAATAGGCAATGGGATAGTGAACTGGAAAATATATTTGAATAGATAATTCGATTTCTATCCAGTGGCCAAAAAAAAACCAAACAGCTAAGAGGTCATAATATTGTCTCTGCCTTTTAATTCTCTAAGTGAAATAAGACTATAATATAATAAATCTACTTTAAAGTGATTCTTTTAAAGGTAAAATGTCAAAGGTAAACACAGAGAAGAAAGTATTTTAACCTTATGAGTAATAATCTAAAATGGTTTTGGTATTTAGGTCTAAAATAAATGCATTGCCGGAGCAATCTGACCACACAAATTCCTGTTACCAACAGGCAGTGTTGGGATTCCTGTTGTAAGCCTGATGTGGATGTCTTCCTCTCCCTGTTACATTTCTAGAAGTTGTAATGTTAAGATACCACAATGCCTGCTGATGGTACTAGACAGAGTATTGCAGATGTTCTTTGAATACAACAAGTCCTGCCTGCCTCGCATACCCATGAGAATAGCTGCAGAATGGAGGCCATGATTAGAGGATGGAATTCAAAGACCATTATTCTTGCTTATGTTATTAATTAGAAACATTCTACACGTAAACAAGAGTTTCAGAGGAGCCTGTTGTTAATGTAACAAGGAGATCTTTTCAGTGTCTGCCATTTACACACACAAATGGTTCTCAGTGATTCCTAGAAATTGTTAGTAACAGTAAAATCAAGTTGTTTAGAGCTCATGGCCAGATTTTTCTCATTTTTCAACCTCTGTGCAGAGCATGCTGGAATGAGTTATTGAGGGAAACTCTAAGAATAGAAATACTATTAATTCATGCATGTGTAAAGTGCTTAACAGCTTGCAAAACACATGCATACCTGCTACCTCATTAATCTTCACGACCATAAGAGATATGTTACTGATATTATTGCCATTTTACAAATAAGAAAAAAGGAAGTTTAGGAAGCATAAATAATTTTACAGGATCACATGGCTACTAAAAAGTGGAGTTGGAGCTACCATTTATATTTTTGATTGCAAGTGTGGGGGAGTATCTACACTGAACTAAAAAAATGACCAGCTAGCTCCAAAATAGAAAATACCTATAATTAGGCTTGGTCCTCTCAGAACATAGCAAGTTATCTTTGCTGAACGCTAGATGTACATTCCAGTCATAGAAGCAGAGAGGGCATTGGTGGAATTTGGTGCATCTCCGAGCAGTGCTCCTTAGAATGCGATTCACATATTCGGTTGGTCTGCCGTTCATAACTGTTCTCAAAGGAGATAAGTGCCAACATGGAGAGTAAGCATTTGGAACGCTGCATGGCAGCTTCACAGAATAAATCTGTATCCGTTGAATAACAAAAAAAAAGGAGTTTATATTTTGAAAGTCCTTTTTAAAAAGTTTTATGTTTTGTATTCATTTATGTTTATTGTATTTTACAAAAGGAGCAGTCCACAACAAATTGCAGTAAGAAAATGGTTCCTCTCCCAGTTTTGCATGCATGAGAAGGTCCACTTCAGGGAGATTCACCTTGCCAAGCTAGAGAGTACATCTGTGTTCAAATTACTCAGGGCGTCCTTAACAAGCTATGTTCCACTCCACTGAATTGGCTTCCCGTGAATTCTCTCTGAAGGTCCCCAACACATTGTTTTCTGAGGAAACCTGAGTTTACACCAACATATCCTTCAAGGTCTGTAATGACCATTTCTGAAGAGTGATTGCATTAGTTTTTTCTTGCTGTGTAAAAAGTTAGCCCAAATTCACTGGCTTAAAACAACACCCATCTATTATCTTACAGTTTTTGTAGGTCAGAAGGCTGGGCACACATAACTTAGTCCCCTGCTCAAGGCCTCACAAGGCTGAAGTCGACATGTTGGTAGGACTGCGTTTTCATCTGGAGTTCAAGGTGCTCTTCCAACTCAGGTATGTTGCTGGCAGAATTCAATTTCTTGTGGTTGTAGGACGGAAGCCCTGTTTTCTTGCTGTCAACCAAGGAGTGCTCTCAGCTCCTAGAAGCTGCCTCAGGTCTTAGCCACATGGAGCTCACCAGAGGCAGTTCACCACATTTGTTTTCTTCCAAAGGAGCAGGAGAGAGATTCCAGTGTGTGACCTTCTTTTAAAAGGCTTACCTGATCAGGTTAGGCCCACCCAGGACAATCTTCCTTTTGATTCGCTCAAAGTCAACTGATTAATAAACTAATCAATGGCCTGGTATCCTGTTATGTTCACTGGTCCCAACAACAGTCAAGCTGAGAGGATTATACCTGGCATGTATGTTCAGATGAAAATTTAGGGTGCATTTTAGAATTCTCACTACCACAGAGGTCAACACTTGATAAAAAGACACAAGGAAAATACACTGCTCTATGGACTTGTCTTGCTACTGTCTTTAAAAAGTTTGCCTGATAATGCTATTAATTAAAATATGTTACATTTCATTTATGTTGAACTTCACTGATTCCATTCCAGACTCTGGCCTCAATTTCAGAGAAGGAAGTATCATCTCTCTTAAGAGGCATTTTGATCTTAAAATGCCAAAACAACAGAGTCTCTAGAGCCTTCATGCATCAAATTCAGACTCATCAATGTTTTCTACTGTGGCACTGCCAGATTGCTGGAATTATACTCATTACATCCAGTAGTTGTGGGACTATGGAACTGTAAATGGAATAGAGCACATAATCTTAGGATGAGGTCAGGAGAAGTCAGACTTTGAAACTAACAAAATGGACACATAGTACAATGCATGACAGCATCTGTAACACATCTTGGAGTGAAGTTTTTTAGATAATTTACTTTGGAAACTAAGGCACCAAAAATCAAGATAAAATGAAATAAACTACAATCTTAGAAATCATAATAGTTCTGTCACTAGGTAATGTTATAACCGGAGGTTTGAACATGGATAAAAAATGCTGAAGAAGAAGTCATCAAAAATTAGAATTTTGCAGTCTCCAGTACTATTTAAAGACAACGAAACTGAAAATCATTGACTTAAAAAAAGAAAGCAATACCTGTGGTGGTTACAACCAATATAAAGGAGTACCACTGAAGCTTAATAACTTTTCTCTTAATACCATTCAATTCTGTTCATTAGCAATAGGCACTAACATTTATATGGTACTTTCAAAAAAGAATATTTCCTGTTTTTATTGACACAATTCGATTTATTCTAAGCTTAAAGTGTCAAAACCACCTTCTCATGATGGCTTGTTTTGTCAAGTAGATTGTCTTAGTTTAAAAAACAAAAAAACAAAAAAAAAAACAGACAAACGATAAAAGCAAGCAAGAAAGGTACTCTATGCAATAGTTAGAACGCTTTGGTGCTGCAATGGCCTGGACTGGCATGCATTATTGAACTTAAAATATATTTTGTCTCCACTTTAGCTTTTTACATGCTTTCTCTCTCTTGCTGAGTACTTATTTTCTCTCTTTCCAAATCCAAATAGCGGATAATCGTAAGGAACTAATTACTCTCAAGTTTATATGTGATATGGTGAAAAGGCCAGCCAACATTTCTAAGTTCTATGTTACAGTGATGCAATCCAACCCTGAGAGTACAGTTACTCTTAAATGAACAGAACACATTAAAATTTTGACCTGAGCAGCAAAATCTGGACTTCTTTGTGCTCTACCAAAGAATAACTACTTAGTGAGGCCCACATTTCTAATTAAATTAAAGTGGCATTCACTAAAAGGATGACAAAGGACAATTCTTAAAAAGACATATAAACATGACATACAGATGTCAACACATTGAAGATCTTATTAAACTCATTAATTAATAAGAGAAATTGTAGATGCTGTAACTCTTTCAAAAAGGCACTCAAAGTATCACACACTCATAGCCTTATATGAAATGCTGAAACATTTACAATGGATGCAAAAACTAATAAAACTGCTTCATATCTAATATCCACAGATTGATAATCAATTGCATTCCACCAGACACAATTTGGATTTCTATGGACAGGAATCTTTTGCATTGCTATTGGATTTCTACAGGTTAACTTCTTGTCAGCATTGTGAAATAGCCTAGTTAAAAACAGAATAAAATGAAGGCCGACACCTCTACAGGATCAGACAATCCTTGAAGGCTTCAGCATTTCATTGAAATGATATCCAGCAATCTCTTCTGCCCATTTCAAAATCTTGCCCATGTATATAGAAACATTTCCTAGACAACAAGGAAAGGATTCAGCAAGACTACAGCAACAGGCCTGGATAGGCATGCATTATTGAACTTAAAATATATTTGTCTCCACTTTGGCTATTTACATGCTTGCTCTCTCTTGCTGAGTACTTATTTTCTCTCTTTCCAAATACAAATAGTGGATAATGGTAAGGAACTAATTACTCTCAAGTTTACATATGATATGTTGAAAAGGCCAGCCAACATTTCTAAGTTCTATGTTACAGTGATGCAACCCAACCCTGAGGGTACAGTTAGTCTTAAATGAACACAATACATTATATTTTTGACCTGAGCAGCATAATCTGGACTTCTTTGTGCTCTACCAAAGAATAACTACTTAGTGAGGCCCACAGAGAAAGAAGGAGGTGAATCAGTTAACATTAACATCAATGGAGACAATCATCTTATCCTCTGAGCCATGGCAAAGCGCTGGAGATGAGGGGGCTATTATAAAACTAACTTTATTTTTACCAGTTTAGTGATCTTGTATAGATTAAAGGTTGCAATTATCTGCCCTTTTGGGGGGGTATAAATACTAAACTTAGAACTTCTAACTTTCAAATTAATGTATCTTTTTACTCAACCTTTCCTTTCCTAAAGACAGGCTTCCTGCTCCAGATTTGCTAACAGAAGGGGACACTGTGGGAACATCTTGATAATTGAGACATCGTTAGTCTAATTACTTATATCACACCCCTGCTTCACCTTCACCCTCCCCCATTTCTTGAAGAAGCATCTGCTAAATGTCAGTAGTTAAGATGTGTCAGACAGAATCCAGAACCGCATAGCTTAGTTGTTGGGAGGTAGCCAGAGAGAAGAAAAGGAAGAAAAATATTTCTTTCTTTCAAATTCTTTTCTCAGTTGTTATGCTGATTGTTTTACAAAAGAGAAGAGTCCAACAAAAATCTAAAGAGAGGATAATTTTGTGCCTGTGTGAGTATGCTTGAGCATATTGGGGTGTGTGTGTGTGTGTGTGTGTGTGTGTGTGAGAGAGAGAGAGAGAGAGAGACAGAGACAGAGAGAGAGACACACAGAGAGAAAGATTTGCCAGTTAGGCAAGAATAAAGGTATACACACATGCGGGAAAAGGCATGACATCATTGGCATGATTCATTTGGTTGTTAATGATTTAATGGCTCTTTAAATAGGATGGAGAGTGGAACATACATAAAACTTAGCATACCACTTATACCCTGATGGATCAGACCTTAAAATATAGCTATTGAACTAGACGCCAGTCATTTCTAGGACTGACTACTTGGGGATGATATCTATTATTAGCTGTCGATGGTCAAAATTATATATATTGTATATAAAATGCAGAGGTAATAAAAAAGTACTTTTTTTCACACACCATCACCTCATTTTGTAAGTAATGATGTCATCTACAATCACTAAGTATACTTGCTCAATTCCATAGAATGGTGGTTCTCAACTTGGGGTACCCTTAGAAGACACAATTCCATTTCAGACCTACTGCCTCAGAATACTCAGAGGAGAAGCCCATTTTCAAAATCCCATAACATATTCTTATCTATACCAGGGTTTGAGAACCACTTTAGAGAAGGCTCCAGGTTTCTCTGAACAGCCAGATCTATAATATCAGTAGCCACTACTAGGGAACGGACGTGTACAGTACAGGATGGGGATATAAAATGGGAAGAAAACAGTAATAAAATTTTTTGGAAAATAAGTAATCATTAAAGCATAAGTCATTTAATAACTTGTTCATTATAGTATAGAAAGACCAAGGGAAAATATAAATATATACATTTTATCCTCTACCTACTCTCACTTTTAGTTTAGACCACCATTGACGCATTTCTCCTCAACACACTAAACACAGGGAACTCTGTATTCTCAATGAGGGTAGGGACCTTGCTGTGCTCTTTGTTGTATTTTCAGTTTGGGGCATGTAATATGGATTTAAATATTTGTTGAACGAAAGAATTATGTACTCAGAATCAGAAATAATTGTGGGTTGTAACTTCTTTGACTTAGACACAAATTTTTTTTTATTTTTGTTCTGTTCTGTTTGGCTGTGGAAGCTTCACTATTCCAAGAAATGACTATGGTGCAAAAAACCTTCATGTCTTGTCTACTTCGTTCCATCACCAGGGGCACAGAAGAGCTTTTTCTACTCCACAATGCCATTTGCCTCTGAAGTCAAATGTCCCTCTGTGTTCCTTAATGGGGAACAAATTTTTCCATTTGTTCCCCATTAAAATAATATAAAATTTTCCATCAAATTCGTATTCTTTGCTCCAATATCTGAATTTTGTTTTGGGGGCCAATAACAAAAACAAAAACAGTAAAATAAAGTGGACAGACGCACCTTGTTCCTGCTCCTTTCCCCTGAACATATTTCATTAATATATATATGAATATACATATTCCCCTGAGCATATCTCATTCGTGTGTGTGTGTGTCTGTGTGTGTGTGTGTTACTTATTAGAAAGATGTTACTTTTGGCCATGAAGTCACCCACTTCATCCAACTGTAGCAAAATTAACAAAAGTGGAACTTTTGCTCACTTCTCTTGTTTCTATAATTTACTATGTGGCTCAGGTCTTTGGTTGAAACTGCTTTGAATTATTAAAGGGAACAACATGTTTTCCTTTAACTGAACATTTTACAACATTTAATAAACCAAAATTACTCATTCACAGAATTAAATTTATTGGACACCTCCTATGCTTCAGGCACTGGGGATACAAGTTGAATAAGACACAGTCTCCGGACACTTTCTAGGGGAGGAGACATACAATCAATGTGTGTAAATCAAGGATAAGCATGTGAAAACTATCCTGGTATAAATATTGATATGTTCAGATACTGAGAGTACAGAAAAAGGATAACAAAACATGACTAGATTCTAAGGAAAGACTGCTTAGTAGAAGTGATGCTTGTACTGAAGCTTGAAGACACCAACGAGCTACATGATAAGTATGTGTTGGAAGGGAGTAGGACATTCTTAAGACAAATTGAATGACAGTATTAGGTATGAAAGTATGAAATACAGGAAGACATATTTGGGAAATTAGAGTCTGGTACAGCTCGAAAGCATACGGAAGTGTGGAGGGAGATTGACTGCAATAAGAGCATTATAATGAGATGGAGAACATATGGCAATTGAACAGAAGTAAATAAACTGATGGGCAGAGAGTTCAGAAATAGACTCAAATATAACTTAGTATATGACAAAACTTAGTTCAACTATGAGAAAGACAACTGACTTTTCAATAGTGGCTGGGGCAACTGGGTAGTTATTTGGGGCAAAAAAAACAAAACTGTAGCCCTATCTTACTTATAATAGCAAATTATATTTCGAGTGACTCAAAATGAAAAAATCATACCATAAAGTCTTTAGAAGAAAATATACATAATGATTTTCTTACTAGTGGTGTCCTTTATAGGACATGACATCTAAGGTAAGAAAATATAAAGAAAAATGTTGAATATCCTGCCAACTTTTAAAAGAAGAGCAAGAAATTTTGAATGACATAAGTAGCTTAAAAAATTTAAGGTGCTACTGACAAAATGAAAATATATACCTGCAACGTAATTTGATAACAGTGAATTTAGCAGTTACCTTTATTATATTTATTATTATCATTATTTTATGTTTTTATCATTTATAGGCAGCATTTAATTTAATCATTTCAATAACTCTGTATTCCTATTTTAAAAATGAAAGATATGTAAATCTCAGTGAGCTTGTTCAAAGTCCTAGAGCTAGTAATTCTAGCACTACAGTTTGCACTAAGCTTGGATTGATTCCAAAGCCTATGTATTTAAAAATTATAATACTAAATCATAAAAGGATAAATATCCATTTACACAAAAATTCCTACAGATCAATGAAAACCAAAAAGAAAGTATGTTACAAAGAAAAATGGGTGAAGTATAAGAACAGAGGACACCTCTTTGACTCTCTTTTAACCCATTATACATTGCCATATAAATAAAAATCGGCACTAAATAGTAAAAAGAAAAAGAAAATATTTACTAATCAAAAACAAAACACGAAAATTAGAAACAAGATATTACTTTTTACCTATCAATTTGGCAAAGATTAAGAAAACTGATTTATCTACTTTGAAGATAAAGTGAAGGAAATATCCTCCCTGGTACTTTTAACGGGAGTATAAATATGCATAAACTTTTGAAAAGTATTTTGGAAATATTTACCAATGTTTTAGTTGTATATATCCTTTGACTCAGAAGCCACATACAGGAACATTTCCTAAATTGCTGATCAGATAAGCCTGCAAATATGCAGATAATATGCAGACAATTCATCACATTCAAATTGTTTCAAGAACTAGAAACAATTTGAATGTCCAGCATTATGGAATCGGTTAAAGAGTGCAGCCATGTATCCTGGTTTTCCTAGGACAATTCATGGCTCTTGTTTCATCATGATTGTAAGTAGGGTTCCCTTTCACTCTTAAGGTTTTTCATTTTGAAAATTAAAGTATAAAATCAGTTTATTTAAATATTTTAAACAATACATTTCTCTATAGTCACTGAAAATGACAATGTAAACCTATATTATCTGACATTAAATGTCTTATGTAACATAGTTTTGAATTAAAAAGACAGTGTATAAAACAGGTTACAAAATATAACTACTATATTTTAAAAATATCTATAAATGTGTGTGCACACTCATCTAGCTATTAGATATTTATTACTATCATAAATTAATAACTGATTGGTGGGCTTCAGGCAATTTTTTATCATTCACATTTTTATAGTTTGAACTTTTACAATAAATGTATATCATAAATACAATTAAGCTGTTTTCATTTGGGAAGAAAAGCAGGTAATGAACATGCAGATATCTGGTAAATCAGGTAATATTTTAAAAAATAATAAGTTAAACAAATTTCTTTGTGCCCATTAGATATTAAACTTTTCAAGTTAAAATCCATTTAGTTTCAATATAAAATATTATTTTTGTATGAAAAGGCACAAAGGCTTATTAAATCCAATAGCAGTTAATCTTATTACTAATATTTAGTAAAGAGATATATGATGGATGGATAGATAGATAGATAAATAGATAGAGGATAGTTCCAGAATTAAGCTACCAAGTGTTTAGATAGATAAATAGATGGGGGACAGTTCCAGAATTAAAGCTACCAAGTATTTCCTCCAGGAGCAGTTTGGCTTTTCCCCTGTGGCCTCTGCCTAGGCTGGTGTACCTGTGTGAAGCGGCCAGCTGTGGCAGATGCTCCTCCAGGATGACTTAAAAGTAGGGCATCCTTAACCCATCTGAAGAGAGAAAATAGTGGTATGCAACAGTCTGCAAAAGGGTTTTTCAGATATCTTCACCTGAATGAGAAACCTGCCTCTCACAGGTTTCTCATTCAGATAGAGCTGAATAGAGCTACGTGATGCCAAGGTAAGTAATGATGTCAGCAAGGCAGTAGAGTAAGATAGTCTAGTGCTCAGCACTTTACAAAAATACCAATTTGAACAACTGTCAACACAACACAATACCTTCACAAGAGCTAAGAAAACCAAGTGAAAGATTACAGCATCTGGGTGTGACAAATAAATAAGAAAAGACTGATTGAAGAGAATAAAAACAGTTTCTTATTACCCACATTATTCTTTCACTCATCCCAGGCAAGGAAAGGACAATGAAATGAGAACCAGATTTTCCTCTTACTCCAACAAAAGCCCCACCTCAGTAAAACTCAGTAATAGGCAGGTTCCCACAATCTCATACTCCAGGCTGGTATCTGAAGACTTAGAATGCATCCAGGTCAGGCTGAAGCACCTGTAAATCTTCACTGCAGGCTGGCTCTTAACATATAGGCTCTAAGTCCACTGCTACCAATCAGGTGACAGGCTAGCCTGGCCATTGATCATACCATATTGTATGAACAGAATCTCTGAATAAGCTGACTGATGAAGGGTTTTCTCTACTGAAGGCAATCTGTAAAGACTGGAATAAGTATCCACTTTTTCAGATGTACAGACAGTAATGCATGACCATAACAATCATGAATGATCAACAAAATGTAACACCATCAAAGAAACATAACAAAGCATCAGTAGTCAACTCTAAAAACGGAGATATATGGACTGCCTGACAAATAATTCAAAATAATCCTATTGAAAAAGCTCAGTGAGCTGCAAGAGAATACATACAGAGAACTACATTAAATCAGAAAAACAATACGTAAACAAAATGAGAAGTAAAACAAAGAGACAGAAATCATTAAATTCTGGAGCTAGAGAACACAATAGGTAAACTAAGAAATTCCATTAAGAGCTTCAACAGTAGACTCTCAAAAAGAAAGAATCAATTAACTCGAGATAGATCATTTGAAATTACCCAGTAAGAGGAACAAAAACTAAAATAAAAAAATAATAAAGAAATGGGAACTATAAGATACTATCAAGAGAACCTATATACATGTTTTGGGTATTTCAGAAAGAACACAGAAAGAGGAGGAAAGTGTATCTAAAGAAAACTTTCCAAATCTGGAGAAATTAATATCTGATTCTATAAGGCCCAGAGAACCATATATATGTGTGTGTGCGTGTGTGTGTATGTATATGTATCTGTAATATATTCAAAAACTCCTCCATAAACCCTGCTGCCCCTTCCCATGCCACTGTTGGAAGACAAACCATGGTTAACAATTTTCTGCTTTTAACTGGCCTTTAAAAGTAACCCAGTTAAAGGGAATTAAATGTGTACTAGTAAATTTCTGAAGCCACAGCTCTGCTGTAGACAGCATACTATAATGTTGAAAATCTCTACCTTTGTCTCTAGCTGTAAGACCATAAGACCATAGGCAAGCTTCTTAACCTCTTGTGTGAAACAGAAGTAATGGTGCTTTACCCTCAATGATAATTAAAATGCATTATCAGTTGCTTAGCATAGCACACAAATAGTAGTTAACTTTACTAGACTCCTGAACTCCATGAGAGAAGATCCCCCTTTATTTTGTTTACTACTGTGTACTGGCAAGTACCTGGCATATGATAGCAGTGTCTCAAATTTTAGGTGACTGCTGAATGTAGAATTATTGATCTTAAAGTCATGAATTCTATTTTGTAAGCGTTTAAGCCTTTTCCCTTTGTCAAGTGTAATTCTACTATCAAAAGAAACTTTAAGAAAGAGAATGTTATTGATGACATGACTTTCCATATTCACCTAATGTGTTTTAATGGATTTTGTAGTATCAAAATGTATGTCTTCAATATTTTAATGCTATTTTCCTCTACTCAAAACTGGAAAAGGTCCTCAATATCAGCTCAAATCCAGATGCTATTCTGGCATTGAAAGTTTCATCATCAAGCTATACCAAACATGTCACTTAGACCTTTCAAAGTCTCAGCAGAAATTCCTGCTTTGAAGACCTCATTCTTATCACTCCTGGTGCACACCCATTTTCACTCCCAAGTAACCCAAATGTGAATAGAGCTCTTGACCCATCCCTGCTCACAACCAGCTCCGCCTTGAGGTCAGACTCTTTATTAATCTCCATCAGACCATGAGACTCAAGGGCTGGCGATTTGTCTTTTTCTATCATTGTATTCCCAACCTTGTACAGTGTCCTTCATTAAATACACATTTAATGAATGAAATATTGGATTTTTTTTTATTTAGATGGAGTCTTCCTCTGTTGCCCAGGCTGGATTGCAGCCGTGCAATCTCGGCTTATTACAACCTCCACCTCCTGGGCTCAAGTGATTCTCCTGCCTCAGCCTCCCAAGTAGCTGATACTACAGGCATGTACCACCATGCCCAGCTACTTTTTGTATTTTTAGTAAAGACAGGATTTCACCATGTTGGCCAGGCTGGTCTCAAACTCCTGAACTCAAGCAATCCACCTGCCTTGGCCTCTCAAAGTACTGGAAGTAAAGGAGTAAGCCACTGCAACCAACTGAAATCTTGAATTGTTAACTTGGGTATCCTGTGTGTCTTTTTTTCTAACAAGCCTCTAAACACCTGTAATATTTCTTTTGAATCTCCCACAACATCATTAAGATTCACAATAAATAATTATTCAGTTGAAAAACAGAAGGATTTATTTATTTTCTTGGAGCTTTACTTTTGGCTTTTCAAAGACCAGTGTGAGACCAATTGCTAAACACCAACTGCTACTAAATCTTCTAAAACTGCTTTAAACTACCGCTGCCTTCTAACATTTATCTGTATAATAGTTGAGAATTACAGTAGCTTTAATGGGCAAAGATAGTGAAATAACAAGAACTTTTTCTAAAGTGTCTGAGCTACCATAGTTCTTTGTCCTGTACCTACTATCAGTGCTTTGAAAATGAGGACAAGAAGAAATTTAACTGACAGAAGAAGGATGGAGCTGAAGTTTCTTGTAGTATTGGATGCTTGACTTCTGTTTTGTCCACACACCATATTTTTCATTTATTTTATAGAAAATAGATGAAAGTATTAATATGGAAGAATATGCAGAAACAAAGCCAAAATAAAGGTTTGGGGTTTGCCTGCCTTTTATTACATTTTTTTTTTTTTTTACAATTTAAACTTGTTTGCCTGACAACTTTTAAATGGAAAAAGGCTGAAGGACAACTGTAAAAGTCACTAGTTCTACAAATCAGAAATATATTTGTGCTCTGTAAAACATCTGTCTTTTAAAGTTTTATCTTGAAATTTTGATTCTTAGTTCTATTATTTATAATTACAAGAAATAAGATCTTCAAATACTTTGATGGTAAATAGTACATTTTAAAATATAAATCAAGTAAGGTCATAGCTTTAAATAAGCAAAAATTCTCATCATAATGCAAATGTTAAAATGACTTTGCAAACTAAACATAAACAAACTAAAAAGTTCATCTTATAGCAATAAACTTGTATCTGGATTACTTGATATCTAACTTAGCCTAGTTGTAATACCAAACAATCCACTTTTTCTTTTGATGACAGTGTTTAACATTCTTTCACTCATACTGAAATCAAAAACATCACTGATATAGTCATATCCACTCTGCTATATCCATCTTTGCTCTAAAATTTTATGATCACATAGTCCTATTGAACAAATGCCTTTATTGTTACATATGGTTCTTTGTTCAGTGCAAAAAATATATATATAACTTGTATTATAACATTTATACCCTGTAAGTGCCTAGCTGATAAATGGTACATACACAAATGTCTATCCACAGCGTTTCTACTTGCAAGATGAATGAGCAGTGAACATAGATGTCGCATGACTCGCTTAACCAGAATCATCAAAAACTGACAAGCAGAAGGCTGGCATCAACCTCCATAATGAAAAACCATGATTATTTAATCAATCATTGTCAGCTTTTTAATACTTAATTGCTGTGATTCCTTTCTCTTTCCAAACACATATTCACTTTTGTACCTAATTAATACTCATAATTTAGTATTCAAACCTAAAATGATCCTTAAGATTGCAAAAGCTCTAGGCCCCTTAAAACCTGGATTCTTCCTTGTAAGCAGTGATTGCCTTCATTTCCACTAATATGTTTGTGAGATTATGAGAAACAGTATACACACTCACAATACAGTAAAACTGAAACCACAGATTTTTCCCACTGTTCTTGTAGTTAATGAAAAATATGACTTGTTACAAACTGCCACAAAATTACTAGAAGGAATACAAGATTTTCTGAGCAATCTGGGAGAACGTTATTACGCTGCCACCTTCTTTATCCCCCTTGAATGAATAATCCCCAGAAAGTGAGTCAAAAATTTCCTTATCTCATGAGTACTTTGTTTCCAGGCTATTTGACTGTCATTCCCACCTTATCTGGCCAAGATCTCTCTTTCAGCTAGTGGGATACAATTTCCAGAAGACAATTAATCAAGATGTAAGGGGAATATTGATGACATATTTTGAGGAATCTTCAAAAGCATCAGGAACAGCCCCCCGGCATTGGGGTGTTTAGAGTGCACTTGATCCATTACAGCAGAGAATCTAAACCCAGGGGAACCAGAGATCTATTGAATACATGATTGTATAAGACTGTATGCAAAATTTTGAATGCACATTACTGAGTACTTCGTTTGTTTATTCATTGAGATGACTGAGATCCAAAAATGTTATGAACCTCTAATATGGAAAACACACACAAACAAAAACATAAGCTATAGTAGATAAGTTGTAGTAAGATAGTAAGGAAGTAGTAACATACGGAGGTAGAATCTGAGATAAGGAGGTAGATTCTAAGGTAGTAAGATAAGGAGGTAGAGTCTGAGATAAGGAGGTAGATTCTAAGGTAGTAAGATAAGGAGGTAAAGTCTAAGATAAGGAGGTAGAGTCTAAGGAGGTAGTAGGATAATGAGGTAGAGTCTAAGGCCAAAATATCATGGGTTATGATCCTGGCTCTCCCACTTACCAGCCATGTGGTAGCCAAAGGTTACTTGGACTCCTTATTCTTAAATTTTCTTCTCTGTAAAATAGGTAAAATATTAGTATCTACCTAATAGGGCTTTTGGGAGGATCAAATGAATGAAAATATGTAAAGCTCTTGGAACAATGCCTAGAATATGGTGAAAGAGATGTATATGTTAGCTATTATTATTATAAAATTCTGTTAGGCACTTGGAACAGAGTTTGAAACTTCAGGCTTCCAACTATGAAGCAAAAAAAAAAAAAATGCCTTTTGGAGATAGGATAGGGAGAAGGCATTTTGTACATGGAAAAAAATGTGTCTGGAAAATAACTCTTATTTCTAGATGAAGGAATGGAAAATGTAAATATCAACTATTGCATGGAGTCTATAAAAATATTGAGGTTTTTAAAAATGGATTTCAACTTAAAGAAATTTATAGAAAGAGTAACCTCTACAAATTTATGTACATCCTGAAACACACACACACAACTACAAATCAGTCTACTTCTCTGAAATTAAGTAAAAATACTTTTATGAAACAAGTAAGAAAACCAAAAAGAGAGCAAAGGCTAGTTCAAGGATATAACAAGGTACAATGGATGAATGAGAGACAGATGGGATAAGAAATAATTTCATAGAAATTGAAAACAGCTGAAAGGACAAATATCAATCTTTGGAAGCAATAAGAAGCAGAATTGGCATTGTAGAATATTGAGTTGGTGACATATTGGTCAAACTTGACAAGTTTCCCATAAGCTAGAGGGAAAGAGAAAACAATGAAGAACACAATAGATAATGAAAAGAAATAAGAAAGACGCGAACTCAGTGTAACAGTTGTTCCTCAATAAGCAAAAAAGAATGGAATCTAAAACAATAATAAAAAAACACAATTGCTATTTCCTTAGCTAAAAATCAAACAAATAATTAGAAAAACAAAAATCTGGCCGGGTGTGGTGGCTCACACCTGTAATCCTAGCACTTTGGGAGGCAGAGGTGGGTAGATCACCTGAGGTCAGGAGTTTGAGACCAGCCTGGCCAACTGGTGAAACCCCATCTCTACTAAAAATACAAAAATTAGCAGGGCGTGGCGGCAGGCCCCTATAATCCCAGCTACTCTGGAGGCTGAGGCAGGAGAATCGCTTGAACCTGGGGGGCAGAGCTTGCAGTGAGCCGAGATCACACCACTGCACTCCAGCCTGGGTGAAAGAGTGAAACTCTGTTTCAAAACAACAACAACAACAACAAAAACCATATATGTTATCTGTGGAGAACACTATGGAGGTTCCTCAAAACAACTAAAAATAGAACTATCGCGTGATCCAGGATTCTCACTTCTAGGTATATATCCCCCAAAAATAAAATCAATATATTGAAGGGATACCTGCACTCTCATGTTCATTGCAGCACTCTTCACAACAGCCAAGATTTGGAATCAACTTTAGTGTCCATCAACAGATGAATGGATAAACAAAATGTAGTATTTATCCACAATGGAATATTGTTCAGCAATAAAAAGAATAAAATCCTGTTATTTGCAACAACATGGATGAGGCTAGAGGACACTGTGTGAAGTGAAAAAAAACAGGCACAGAAACACAAACTTCACATGTTCTCACTTATTTGTGGGAGCTAAAAACTGAAACAACTGAACTCATGGAGATAGAGAGTAGAATGATAGTTACCAAAGGTTGGAAAGGGTAGTAGTGGGAGAGGACTGGGGGAGTGGGGATGATTATTGAGTCCAAAAATATAGTTAGATAGTATTTGGTAGCACAACTGAGTGACTACAGTCAACAGTAATTTACTATATATTTATAAATACCTAAAGGAGTAGAACTAGAATGTTCCTATCACAAAGAAATGATAAATACTTGAGGTGATGGTTGCCCCAATTATCCTGATGTGATTTTTATACCCTGTATGCCTACATCAAAACATCACATGTACCACATAAATATATATACCTACTATGTCCCCATAATAATTAAAAATAAAACATTAAAAAAAGAATGTAAAAATGAGGTGGGATCATTACATGCCAGATTAACTCAGTGAAAAGAAATCCACACTTAAATCTATGTAACTTTTTTCTTTCAGTTACAGGGCAAAAGAGAAACTCCTATCCGCGCTCAAGGGAAAAAATAACAACACACAAAACAGAAGGCGCCATCATGGGGGTTGACATCCGCCCCAAGGACCGAAAGGTTCGGCACAAGGAGCCCAAGAACCAGGATATTGGTCTACCTGAGGCTGTTGGTCAAGCTGTACAGGTTTCTGGCCAGATGAAACAACTCCACATTCAACCAGGTTGTGCTGAAGAGGTTGTTTATGAATCGCACCAACAGACCACCTCTGTCCTTTCCCAGATGATCCGGAAGATAGAGCTTCCTGGCCGGGAAAACAGAAACGCTGTGGTTGTGGGGTCGGATGACGTACGGGATCTGGAGGTGGCCAAACTGAAGGTGTGTGCACTGCGCATGCCCAGCTGGTCCCTGAGCGGCATCCTCAGGGCCGGGCGCAAGATCCTCAATTTCGACCAGCTGGCCCCGGACTTCCCCAAAGGCTGTGGCACCGTCCTGCTCTCTGGTCCTCGCAAGGGCCCAGAGGTGTACCGGCATTTTGGCAAGGCCCCGGAAACACCACACAGCCGCACCAAACCATACATCCGCTCCAAGAGCCGGAAGTTCGAGCGCGCCAGAGGCCGACTGGCCAGCCGAGGCTACAAGAACTGACTCTAGATCCTATCCTCTTACTAAAGATTTTGGATGCTGAAAAAAGAAAGAAAAAGAAAGAGAGAGAGAGGGAAAGAGAAAAGGTTAAAAATAGAAAATCTAGCTGTGTTTAAAACAACAAAATCTGATTTTACTTGCAGTACTGCTATAGTGTCAGGAAACAACAAAGCAAACTCAATAGCCATTTGATTGCAGTAAAACTGTGTATTCGGAAACTCCAGGTGAATTAACTAGAGAAACAAGGAGAATTCAGAAACTAAAAGGACTGTAGGATTTCTTCCCCAGGTTTATGCTGTTTTAGTTATGTTATTCTGTAAACTGGTTAATACACCTACAGAATCATTCAATTTGGCTATGGTTGTTTTGTTAGCCATGGCTTAAAATTATCCAATTCCTCTTTGCACTACCCATCTCCTTTAGTCATATTAAGTAATGAAAATTAAGGAACACTTATTTAAGAGTCCTTGGTATGTTGGCAAAGACCGATCATACAAAAAAAAATCACACCTCTTATGCAAAAAAAAAAGCCTCGATAAATTGCAAAATGCAGACATTATCATGCAATAAGCTTTGATAACTTAGAAAATAAATCTAGAAATTAAACCAAGATTGAAACAAAAATAACCAAAACATCTGGAAGGTAAATTACTGCTCGGGAACTCTTGTAATACTTCAAGGATTCAAATGTAAACTGATGATATGAACTGTAGAAAGAGAAAAATGTCCCTAACTGTTGCATGCTCAAGGGAATGTTTCTTTCTGGCCAGCCACCAGCTTCCATACATCCTTCTTTCCTCAGGGATCAGATGGCTCTGTTGGGATGCCTTCCCTGTCTTTCTGCCAGCTTAGTGATTGATTATCTATCTTTATTACCAAGTCAATCTGTACACTGAATGTGGAATGGATTCAGCAGTCAAAGGAAGAAGGGAAAAACAAGATATGATATGGCTTAGGTAAAAATCTGTTTTAAGCAGCAGCATCCTAAGTCTGTAGCAATTCCACTTGGTGTACAAACAGGTGAGCTTCTCTTGTTTTGTATCCTAATGCAGGGTGCTCTCAACTGCTAGAAATATGTTTTTTACAGAGAGAGATATCAGCAGCCAAGTCACCCCTCTTCACAAATATCCCCCCAAAACAATAAACTGAATGGTTACATTAAGAGAAACAGATAATTTCCCTCTGTCCCTTCCAAAATGGAATGTTATGGTGCAGCCCCTATGACTGAACACCTAGAGAAGTAGCAGTCTGAGAGACAGGATAGGACTAGATACCCATACAACCTGGGAATAAAGCTAGAAAACTGGTTGTATGTTTTCCAAAGAAGCAAAGCAGCTGTAGAACATTCAAGTCCAGTCAATATGTAAGCTTCGAAATCAGCCAGGAAAATAAAACTATATTAATGTCACATAACTAGAAAAAAAACTGTTGGCAAAAGAGAAGACTTGAGATCTCCATTATAGGTCCAAAATGGCTGTTTCCTACTCCTAAGCAAACAATGACATTTGGTCTATTAAGGAAAAATGAAGGCCTTGAGAGAAAACAGGATGTAGGGAAGAATTTTTGCATTTTTGTTGTCCCTTCTACTTCTTTATGAATATGAGATGGGGAAACTTAAAGAGGAAGAACCCAGGAAGGGTTTGGGGGAGAAAGAAATGTACAGAATACTGGAATAAGATTTGGGAGAAGAGAATGTGTTGCAGGACAATAAATACTTTGAAGGTTTTCTGTTGTTTTCATTCTAAAGGGTGACATTTCAAATAAGAACAAAAATGAGCAATGGAGCTAAGGAAATCCTACCAGACATGTAAACTGTGGCTATCACAGGTGCTCTTCCTTTGTTCTGTTTTAGTGCTCCACGCTTATTCCTTAACACATTTTAATGTAATTGTTTGAAGGTGTGTGTCTATTTTCATTAGACCCAGAGACTCAGAAGCAGGTCACCTGCTTGTCTCTTGGTTGTGCAACTTCCTCATGACAATTACTGGCCATAAATATTGTCATAGGTATCCTCCAACCTACAACTAACAGCAGAAATCCCCTACAAGCTCTTAACTGAGACAGCTTTGAATAGCTTCAGTGGCCAAGAGCTCATTACCTATACAGATAATTTGTGTAATTTAATGGGTTAACTCAACTACTCAATTGGGTAATTGAAATTATTACAATATACTCAACAAAATTCCCTTTCCTCCAGTGGTTTTATCATACAAAGCTAAATGGAATATATCTACTTTGCGGTCTCTCTTCAAAATCTAACTTCTGCTAGCATATATCCTCTTTGTCATCATTACTATAAACAATTTCTATAAACAATTTACAGATGCAGAAACTGAGGCTGAAAAACATTAAACACCTTGCCCAAGGTCAGATTACCAGGGTTAATGGCTCTTCTGGGACTTAAACTGAGATCTCTTTTATTTCATAATTTATGAACATAAACACTATGCTGTCCTGAAAATAACTACATTTTCTTTAAATGCATCTTTTTATAAGTGGCTTCTACAGCACTATAAATCTCAACATTCTTTATCCGTATACCATTTAATTTGTCAGGTTCTCTCTCAAATTGCGGCCCTGAAATTAACACAGTGTTGTCAGTTAAACACAGAGTTCGGGGGATTATCACCAAATTTGGTTTGGACCCCAGAAATCCATCTTAGTAAACTAAAATTGTGTGGGCGTTACCAAACTTGTATTTTGTGATAAATAAAAGTTTCAGATTATTTTTATATAAATTTCTTCAAAGAAAGGTCTTCCCAATCTGGTTATAAAATTTATTGTTTTAACTAAAATGCCAGATCATTTATCTTTGTTAAATGTCATCTTTTTTTTATTAAGCCTGCACAATCATTTTAAAATTTGATTGTGACATCTATCATATTAGCTAGTCTCTGAATTTTATGTCATCTGCAAATTTGATAACCATGTTTTCTAAGCATTAAGTCATGTCATTTTTATAATATTTAAAGGATAAGATAAATCAGAGAGGTTACAAATATTCTGTTAGAAATGCCCCTGAATACAAAAAGAACTAAACTTCTCTGGAAAAATTGCTCAAATATGTAGGACAGTAATCCAGACAATACTTCGCCATATTATTAGCCAAGAAACAAGAGTAACCTTTAGTTAAATGCTGTGTAGAAATCATCATACCCTACATGTTAACCCCTTCAAAACAGGATAATTTGTTCTTACATATTTTAATTAATTAATCCATATTGGCTTCTGCTCACATCATCTTTTCTACAGGCTCAGAAAACATAGGGCTAATAATATACCCTGAAGTTTTCAGGGAGCAAATGTCATGTGTTTGGGGATCTTGTTTCTGGGAAAGGAAGACACGGGTCTTTCAGTGGAAGATATAGTGAAAACACGCTAATATTCTTTGTGGTACTATGTTTTTTTTGTTTTTGTTTTTGTTTTTTGTTTTTTTTTGAGATGGAGTCTCGCTCTGTGGCCCAGGCTGGAGTGCAGTGGTGTGATCTCAGCTCACTGCAAGCTCCACCTCCCGGGTTCACACCATTCTCCTGCCTCAGCCTCCCGAGTAGCTGCGACTACAGGCATCCGCCACCACGCCCGGCTAATTTTCTGTATTTTTAGTAAAGAAGGGGTTTCACTGTATTAGCCAGGATGGTCTCGATCTCCTGACCTCGTGATCCGCCTACCTCGGTCTTCCAAAGTGCTGGGATTATAGGCGTGAGCCACCGCGCCTCGCTGGCACCATGTTTTTTAATATTACATGATTACATGTTGGTCTTTCATTTTCATCAACAGATACATCCTGACCATTTTATCAACTTCACAATAATACGTGCCTATCTTTTATATGTTTGAATATTTTGAAACTTTCTCATTGTGTTACACATGTACGGTGTTATGAAACCAGAAGACAGACTATATAGAACTGTCACAGAAAGAGTCTAAATTCCTTAATATTGCCAAAGCAATTTGCCATCCAAAATACATCTTGTCATTTCAAACCTTCCTAATAATTTACTATACTGGCCCATTCTTCAAAAAGATAAACTCATCATGCTATAGTACTTTATTTTAAAATCTATCTCATCTTACAATAAGGATTTTTAAAAAGTTTTCCAATCAAAATCGTAGATTTAACCCAGTATTATATGTGAACTCTTATTCAGTGAGCCTTGGTTTCAGCAGGCAGATTTGTGTAAGTCCTCATTTTACATTTTATGATTTTATTGATTTTGACCATGCATAATTTAGCTCTTTCAGTCTGTCTTTTGTTTCTTTTGAAGTAGGAATTGGCCTTCTCTGAACCTTCTCTGGATCTCCAAGTTTTTTGCACGTTTCTTTGGTATGTTTATTAGGCATTCTTGAAGTGTTGTCCCCGTGGGGATGCGCTGATGACTTAGGTCATTTGAGTCTTCGCCGTGCAATGGGAACGTGAATCTTACTGCAGTTCCGTCAGGTTCCACATGATGGTGGCCTTGTCTCCGCAAACCGGACTTCAGGTCCTTGTGTGCTAAGTTTATTGGCCTCAATTTCAAGCTCTGGTCATAAAGCAGCTGTCAACTTGCCACAGCCCCTGTGAAACAGCTGGGATTCTCAACTTGGGCTACATCCAACACCTGTGGCTGAGACACAGGGATTGTGAGAGATAGGATGCTTGCCGAAGAGCAATGGGACTGTCTGAACATTCTCAAATTCTAATTTACTCAAGCATGTTTGGTTTTGAGTTTTACTTTTCTGTAGAATATTTTCTTAACACAATTCAAATGTTGAGGATGCAGGATTGAGGTGCATAGTGAAAATTTAAATAATGCTGTATTCTATACTGTGCTTATTAGGCTTTACTTCTAATCATTTACCTGTCTCTAGAGCTGTGCTTTCTGATACAGCTAACAAGCCACATGTTGCTCCTGAATACTTAAGATCTAGTCTGAATTGAGATCAGCAGTAAGTGCCAAATACACATGAAATTTCAAAGATTAAATTTGAAAAAGGTTATGTAAAAATTATACTTTAATATGAAAAAATAATATTCTGGGTACATTGGGTTAAATATATTACTAAAATTTATTTCACCTGTTACTTGTTACGTTTTTTACAGTGGCTACTAGAAATTTTTAAATTGTAGGTTCCTTGCTTTGGTGGCTCACATATTTCTGTTGAACTGAGCTTGTCTAGAAGCCTCGATGATGTTTACTAAACACTGAGGGTTCTTGTATTCCTTTGCAGTATTTTTCTCATGAAATCTCTCAATTCCTCAGTGTAATTATCAGATGTACCCTAGAATCTGAATTTTCAGGAGGTGTTGGAGGCCTTGATGTGGCTCTGGAATGGATACATTTTAGAACGCTCCCAAAGAAAGCTTCATGATTATAACTGATCATCAGAATTATGTGGAGAAAGTATTATAATTCGTTTATGATTCCCTCTACAGATATGTTGATTCAATAAATGTGAGTTGTTGGTATTTTGCTCTATATTTTTCTTTCTCTTTTCCTTCCTCTCTTAGAGCTTTACCAATAAAGTAAGAGTGATATCCATGTAGGGAAATACTCTGTTTCCTGAAGAAACTGATGTGAAAGGAATATGATTATTAGGGGGCTACCAAGACATATGGGTTGAACAAGAGTGGAATGAAGGTTGGCACCTTCAGCCATATTCCAGGGTTGTTCTGGTGTTTCAGAGTAGGGCAGATTTAATTACTTAATCAGAACAAAAACGTAAATGAAAAATGAATCAATTCACCCTATGGTATAAGAGGTTGATATATAACTATGAAAATTACATGGAATTTCTTCTTAATATTTTATTATCCTATAATTACAAAGTTACATATATTGGACACCCTTTAGATTGGAGAGCCATCAAGCCTTTCCCTCCATTACTTAAATACATCTCGTCTACATTTTGAAGCTGATGAATCTTCATTTAACATGTTTTCTTAGGAAAGAAGCCCATGAAGAAGTAAAATGCATGCATTTGAAGTAGCCAACAGACTTGATGGGGTAGTTGGGGCACTTCTAAGTATCACCTGAAGAAGAGGTGCTGGAATTTATTAGAAAAAACAGAGTTTAATAGGAAAGTATAAATATTTAGCAGAACTAAATTGAAATTCTGCTAAATATTTTTACTTTTCTATTAAACCTCTATAAATTGATTTATATTTACTTCAATTGATTTATATTGATTTATATATTGATCCAGTCATTACCTTACCTGGCCATTCACAATATGGGTGCCTACTTCTTATGCGTCTGATGTTAAGGATAAAGCAAAAAAAAAAAAATTTAAATGGTCTCTGCCTCCATAGATGAGTGACATCTCACACACAAAAAAATGCTCTTTAGCCAGAAGATTACCAGATGAAGGACATTTATAATACTGTGTTCACTGTTGAAATACATAGTTTTAAATCCAGAAAACAATATAATAATAAAAAGTCAATAATAACTATGCTAACTCATACTTTTTAAACACCTACTAGCTATCACAAGTAGTGCTAACTGCTTTTCATAGATTATTTCACAGGAATTGCTTAGGAGAGGTAATATTGTTGCCACTGTTTTTGCTTATAGGAAAACTTAGGTTCATTGAGGGTAAGTTCAAAGTCACACAAGAATTACAACAGCTTGAATGTTAATGCAAGTTTTCTTGTGGCACAATTCCCAAATCCACTGAAGACTGTACAAAGAAAGTACATTTGCTTGGCTTTATAAAAAGAAAACATATTAATCATCCAACATGGAGCCAAGGATCAGAGCAAAAGTTTCCTTACCTTGTGAAGTAATGGGATTGACATCACAAAGAATGGAAAAAAAAATATTGTCATTTTTTGCATGTATTTTTCAGGAGTTGAGTTACTTCCAAATTATAGGTCATGGAACCAAATACAACTTTACAATATATATGTGTCCCACAACTTTAAAGACAAAAATGTGAAGTCAACAGCAAAGTTTTTATTATTCCATTCTTCCCTTTCTATACCTCTATTCTAGTGTCAGTATTATTTTCTGTTTCAAGAAGGGAAAATCGTACGATGCAGGCTGGTCCAGGAACCTTGACAAGAAAGGCATACGTATTCAGTATGGAATTCTGGTAAATAGACAACAATAGAACATTCTAGAACAAGTTTAATCATAACAATCTCCAAGCTAAAGTGACTATAATGTCTAAGGCTGTAAGAGTGCACTTGATTGAGAGGACATTGGTTATTCCAGGCATAATTCATTGCATCATGTATATTCTTCAAACTCTGCTTCATAAACTGGGATAGAACAAAGCAATTGCATGGAAGACATGTGTTCCCCAAGGGAATTACATTTTTTATTTTCAGTATACAATAGATATGGACAGGGTGATATTCTTTGACTATAATGCTGGGCTTATATCTGCTTTACTAATTGCAATGTGTGCTTATATAGTTAGATGTTTGCTCACGTTTGCTTACATAGTTAGATGTTTGCTTAATCAGTATGCCCACCCAACATCCCTGAATGACACAAAACCCCATTTGTTCTAAACCAATATTGTAACTAACAAAATTGCATTTACAGCTACTAATTCCTGGCCCAAAGCCACATTGTTCTAATTCAATTGTTCAGATATGTCCTGACATCATTATTTTGTGGTTTGAAATGTTTGCTTGTTTTTGTTCTCTAGGTAATCACAATGTTCTATTATGTTTAAAGACCTCAGGTTAAGACAATAAAGAAGAATATATTTTAAAGTTGTTTAGATAAAAACTAATTTTTTTTTTTTTTTTTTTTTTGAGACGGAGTCTCACTCTGTCGCCCAGGTTAGAGTGCAGTGGTGCAATCTCAGCTCACTGCAAGCTATACCTCCCAGGGTTCATGCCATTCTCCTGCCTCAGCCTCCTGAATAGCTGGGACTATAGGCACCCACAACCACTCCCGGCTAATTTTTTGTATTTTTTAGTGGAAATGGGGTTTCACCGTGTTAGCCAGGATGGTCTCAATCTCCTGACCTCATGATCTGCCCACCTCAGGATAAAAACTAATTTTCTATTGCTTGAGGATCTACTGACTACGTATATGGTCGATCCTCATTCACAAATTCTGTATATGTGAATTTGTCTACTCCCTAAAATTTATTTGTACTCGAAAATAAATAAATGCAACACTTTCACAGTCATTCATAGATGTGCATCAATGCAATGAAAAGTTTGGGTGGCCCAACATAAAATTCCCAACTGTGGTAGAAAAAGTTGACGCTTTGCTTTCCTGTTTTAGCTCTTCTAATAAAACAGGTCCTTTTTCACTACATATTTAGTGCTACATTTTTCACCTGATTGAGTTTTTTCTTGGTGAATTCACTGTTTAAATGGTCCCCTAGTATAGTGCTGAACTGCTGTCTAGTGTTCTTAAGCACAAAAAGTTTTCATGTGCCTTCCGGAGAAAATATGTGTGTTAGATATGCTTTGTTCAAGCATGAGCTGTAGTGATCATTGAATCTGATTTCAATGTTAATGAATCACAATCCATATTGGAGAAGCTGTCTTTAAACAGAAACAAACATAAAACATTTATAGATTGATTGATGAAATATTGTGAACAGAGGCTCACAGTAACATGTCTCTATAATTCTTCTGGGAGCAATGGCTTACTATCCCCTAATTCGGTGTCTGTGCACCTTTACAGCACATAAATACCACAAATAATATGAATTGACTGCATGCATCTCTCTATAGAAATCCAAGGTTTTTTAAATATAATAGATAATTATATTTTTAAAAACACATCTAAGATTATATTGGAGGCTACTTCAGTTTCCTAATATTTAATTGATAAATAATATTTTAAAAGAAAAAAGAAAACTACACAATAGCATTCCTCAGCATAATTTGATCAAGACTATGCTCAAACTTGCAGAGATGGAGTAAAGATAGTGGAACAGAAGGCTCCACCCATTGTCCCACCTAAGAGGACACCAATTTAACAGTTATCTAAATAAGCAAAGCAACTTCGTAAGAATCAAAAATCAAATTGAAAGCAATAGCTGCTTTAACTTTGTATCACTGAAAAAGGCACTAAAGAGGTAGAAGAAACAGCCTTGAATCACTGACATCACTCTACCACAACCCCTGGCCATCGCGAATGGTGCCCGAAGTGTCTCTGGGTGCTGGGGGAGGGAGACACAGCAATATGAGGCATGGAACTCAGTGCTATCCTATTAATATTGGAGCAGAAAGGAAAACTGGATCAAATTCAGCTGATGCCTTCCCCTGGAGGGCACATTTAAATCAGCCTTAGCCAGAGGGAATTGCTGATCCCAGTAGTCCAAATCTGAGTTACCATAAACCTTGCCACCAAGGGCCGAGGGGCTCTGGGTCTCTAGGTAAACTTAAAAGGCAGTACATGCCAAAATTAGAAGAAGAAAATAAATAATAAAGATAAGAGCAGAAATAAATGGCATTAAAGTAAAGAAAACAATACAAAAGATCAAGGAAACAAAAAGCTGTTTTTTGAAAAGTCAAATAAAATTGACAAAACTTTAGCCAGACTAGTTAAGACAAAAGAGAGAGAGAAGATCCAAATAAATAAGATATGAAATGCAAAAAGAGACATTACAACTAGTACTGGAGAAATTCAAAGGATCACTAGTAGCTACTAGGAGCAACAATTTGCCAATAAATTGGAAAACCTAGAAGAAATAGACAAATTACTAAACAAATACAGCCTACCAGGATTGAACCAGGAAGAAATCCAACACCTGAACAGATCGATAATAAGTAAGTGAATTGAAGCCATAATAAAAAGTCTCCCAGTAATGAAAAGCCCAGGACCTGATGGCTTCACTGCTGAATTCTACCAAATATTTAAAGAAGAACTAAAACCAGTCCTACTGAAACTACTCTGAAAAATAGAGAAGGTAATACTTCCAAACTCATTCTGCAAGGTTAGTATGACCTTGATACCAAAACCAAACAAATACACAGCAAAAAAAGAAAAAATCCAGGCCAATATATCTGAAGAATATTGATACAAAAATCCTCAACAAAATATGAGCAACCCAAATTCAGCAATACATTAGAAAGATCATTCATCATGACCAAGTGGAATTTATCCCTGGGATGCAAGGATGGTTCAACATACACAAATCAATCAATATGATACATCATATCAACAGAATGAAGGATAAAAACCATACAATTATTTCAATTAATGCTGAAAAAGCATTTAATGAAATTCAACATTCTTTCATCATAAAAACCCTAAAAAAAAAAGCTATAGAAGGAACATACCTCAACATAGTAAAAGCCATATGTGTCAGAGCCACAGATGGTGTCATACTGAATAGGGAAAAAAATGGAAAGTCTTTCCTTTAAGATCTGCAACACAACAAGGATAACCACTGTCACCACTGTTATTCAACATAGTACTGGAAGTCCCAGCTAGAGCAATAAGGCAAGAGAAATAAAGAAAAAGTATCCAAATTGAAATGGAAGAAGTCAAATTATCCTTGTTTGCAGATTATTAAATCTTATATTTGGAAAAACCTAACGACTTCAAAAAAACTATTTGAACTGATAAACTAGTAAAGTTGAAGAATATAAAATTAACATAGAAAAATCAGTAGCATTTCTATATGCCAACAGTAAACAATATGAAAAAGAATTAAAAAGTAATCTTATTTACAATAGCCTCACATGAGATTAAATATCTAACAAGTAATGTGACCAAAGAAGTAAAAGTTCTCTATAATAAAAACTATAAAACACTAATGAAAGAAACTGAAGAGGACACAAGAAATGGGAAGATATTTCATGTTCATATATTGGAAGAATAAACATTGTTAAAATGTCCATACTACCCAAAGCAATTTACAGATTCAATGCAGTCCCTATCAAAATATGGCATTCTTCACAGAAATAGAAAAAAAAATCTAAAATTTTGTGGAGTGAAAAAGGACTCAGAATAGCCACAACTATCCTAAGCACAAAAGCAAAACTGGAGGAATCACATTTCCTGACTTCAAATTATACTATGGAGCTATAGTAACCCAGACACCATGATACTGGCATATAAATGAACATATAGACCATTGGACAAAATATATAACCCCAAAATAAATCCACACACTTACAGTGAACTCACTTTTGACAAAGGTGTCAAGAACATATACTGAGGAAAAGACAGTCTCTTCAATTAATGCTGCTGGGCATATGTTTATTGCAGCACTATTTACAATAGCAAAGACATGGAACCAACCCAGATGCCCATCACTGATACAGTGGATAAAGAAAATGTGGTGTGCATACATCATGGAATACTATGCAGACATAAAAAGGAATGAGACTATGTTCTTTGCAAGGACATGGATGAAGCTGGAAGCCATCATCCTCAATAAAGTAACAGAAACAGAAAACCAAACAACTCATGTTCTCACTCATAAATGTGAGCTGAACATTGAGAAGACATGGACACAGAGAGGGAACAACACACACCAGGGTCTGTTGAGGGGTAGAGGGTGAGGAGAGGGATCTTAGAGGACAGGTCAATAGTTGCAGCAAACCACCATGGCACACATATCCTCTGTAACAAACCTGCACGTTCTGCATACTTATCCCGGTTTTTTTCTTTTTAAGAAGGAATAAAGAAAAAAAACATAGAGTTACCATATGAAAAAAATATATCAAAAATGATGCTGGGAAAACTGGATATCTATATGCAGAAGAATGAAACTATAAGCCTATCATTCACAATATTTGAAAATGGGTTAAAGACTTATATCTGAAGTGTTAAACTATGAAACTACTACAAGAAAACACTGGGGAGCCAGCTGGGCAAAGGTGGCTCATGCCTGTAATCCCAGCACTTTGGGAGGCTGAGATGGGCGGATCACCTGAGGTCAGGAATTCAACACCAGGCTGGCCAACATGGTGAAAACCCGTCTCTACTAAAAATACAAAAATTAGCCAGGTGTGGTGGTGAGTGCCTGTAATCCCAGCTACTCAGGAGGCTGAGGCAGGAGAATTGCTTGACCTCAGGAGGCGGAGGTTGCAGTGAACCAAGATCACGCCACTGCACTCCAGCCCTCCAGCCTTGGTGACAAAGTGAGACTCAGACTAAAATAAGTACATAAATTAATTAATTAAAAATTAAAAATTAAAAAAGAAAGAAAGAAAACGTTGGGAACACACTCTAAGATACTGGTCTGGGCAAAAAAATCTTGAGTAATACCCCACGAGCACAGGCAATCATAGCACAAATGAACAAATGGGACCACATCAAGTTAAAAAGATTGTACAGCAAAGTATACAATCAACAAAGTGAAGAGACAACACACAGAATAGGAGAAAATATTTGCAAACTACTCCTCTGACAAAGAGTAATAATCAGAATATATAAGGTGCTTAGATAACGTTATAGCAAAAAAAAAAAAATTCTAATAATCCCGTTTTAGAAAATGGGCAAAAGATTTGAATAGACATTTCTCAAAAGAAAATATACAAATGGCAAACAGGCATATGGAAAGATGTTCAAAATTATTGATAATCACACCAATAATTACTGACCGTCATATTATTAATCACTGATTTGCAGATATGCAAATCGAAACTACAATGAGATATCGTCTCACCCCAGTTAAAATGGTTTATATCCAAAACACAGGCAATAACTAATACTGGCAAGGGTGTGGAGAAAAGAGAACCCTTGTACACTGTTGGTGAGAATATAGATTAGTACAACTATGAAGAAGAGTTTGGAGGTTCCTCAAAAAACTAAAAATAGAGGTACCATATGATCCAGCAATCCCACTGCTGGGTACATACCCAAAAGAAAAGAAATCAGTATATCAAAAATATCTGCACTCCCATGTTTGTTGTAGCACTATCCACAATAGCTATGATTTTGAAGCAACCTAAATGTCCATTAGCAGATGAATGGACAAGGAAAATGTGATACATATACACAATGGAGTATTAATCAGCCATAAAAATGAGTGCGATCCTGTCATTTGCAACAACATGGATGGGAACTGGAGGTCATTATATTAAGTGAAATAGGCCAGGCACAGAAAGACAAACATCGCATGTACTCACCTATTTCTGGGATCTAGGAATCAAAACAATTGAACTCATGGATATAACAGTAGAAGGATGGATACCAGAGGCTGCGAAGGGTAGTGAGGGTATGAGGGGGAAGTAAGGATGGCTAATGGTTAAAAAGCAAAAATAGTTCAAAGGAATGAATATGACCCACTATCTGATAGCACTACAGGGTGACTATAGTCAATCATAACTTGTTACATTAGTATATAATTACTTAATTGTACATTTTTAAATAAAAAAGAGTGTTATTGGATTGTTTGTAACACAAAGGATAAATGCTTGAGGGGATAGATGATACCCCATTCTCCATGATGTGATTATTTCACGTTGCATGGGTGAAACAAAACATTTAATGTGCCCCATAAATACATACACCCACTATATACCCACAAAAATTAAAAATAAAAAATCTAAGAAACAAAAATAAGTACAAAAGTTACCACTAGAAAAAAAATGCAAATCTTCCTAGATACCTTATTTTTCTTACAAATTAAAGAGGAAAGAATATATATCTTGTAGAAAAAGGAAGATAGCAAATATAATACAAACAATTACAAAATGTATGGCAGACTGAGTCACATCATATTAATCATTCTAATAAATGTGAATAGCTTAACTCACCTAGTAAAAAATTTTTAAATTTATTGCACAAAGCAAGAAATAACTGTATGCTGTAATTGTTAAACAAAATGATTTAGAAAGACCAAAGATGAATGATATAATAGCAATAGCAATGAGAAAATAAGGGGTGCAATGCTTAAACCAGAAAATGTAGAATTTAATGTACATCAGTTGTGACAGAGAGCGTACTTTTTAATGCTAAACAACATAAGTCACAATGAAGGTATAATGCCTAGAAATCTATAGGCACTAAACAACATAACCGCATTCGTGAAGCAAAAACTATAGGCTGTTCAATATGACATAATTAGAAATAAAATAATGAGATGCTAATGTACCATTCTCAGTACAAAACAGAGCAATTGGTCAATAAACAAAAAAGAAGACAGAAAAACTAAAGAACATAAGCAATCTACATATGGATATGTATCAAAATGTACACCCTACAATACAGAAATTCACAAAAATGATCAAACATAAAGTTAAAAATAAAAGTTCGCAATAAAAAAGGCAGAAAATTTTGTAAAGTAGAGATCGAGATATAGTACTCTCTTATCACAACTCAATAAAATAAAAAATTATTAACAAAAAATTTTAATGTCCTATTAAACAACTCTTTGGTGACAAGGGAAAACAAAAAGTACAGAATTTCTTTAAAAATAAATGACAAGAAAAACACTACCTATCAGAATTTATTGAATATATTTTAAGCAATGACTAGAAGAAAATTAAATGCATAAAACACTTTTATTAGTAGAAAGAATATGTATAAATAAATAGCAGCTCAATAATCTAGTAAAGTTAAATAGCAGCTCAATAATCTAGTAAAGTTAAATAGCAGCTCAATAATCTAGTAAACTATCAACAAATTAAATCAGAAGAAAACACAAGAAAGAAGGTTAAAAAAGTTAAAAGTAAAAATTATTGTGATAGTAAAACAGTAAGCCAAGTCATAGAAGTTATTGCTTTAAAAAACAAATACAAATATAGGCAATTTATTAGCTAACTTGTTCAAGAAGAAATGAGGACAGAGCACAAATGTACAAATTAAGAAATTATAAGGTGGAAATATCCACTGAAACAAGAGAAATTAAAACTTACCACAAAAATCTATTTTAATTTAAGCATTAACATGAGGTAATTTAAAAATTACCACAAGGCAATTAACGTGCTTATCACCTTGTTTACCTATCATTTTTATGGTCAGACATTTAAAGTGTCTTAGTTCTTTTAAAACATATAATACATTATTACTGAGCATGTTAATTAATTTGATTTAATCATCCCACAGTGTGCACATATATCTAAGCATCACATTGTACCTCATGAATGTATATACATATGATTTGTCAATTAAAAATAATATTAATTTAAAAAATTACCACAAGGGCCTATTCTATGCAAATATTTTGAATCTCACATGAAATGGATAATTTCCCAAATAAATATATGTTTACAAAATTGACTTCATTAGAGTATGTGTGAACAAACTGAGCACAAAAATTGACTCCATCAGATAGAGGAAGATTAAACAGACCAAAGTAGATAGAAGAATTCAATAAAATCATTTGAAAACTACTCAACTTTGTAGGCATTTTAGCACCTTGTTCAGATGAATTCACACAGAAATTCTACTGTAGCTTTCAATACTCTATAAATTCTTCCAGACTACTGAAAATGAAGACATTTTCTCAACTTTTTAATGAGGTTATGAAGTCAATCTAGTAAAGACAATAAAAGTAAAATAAAATACAAATTAATGTAATTCATGAATTTCAATGCAAACACATAAAATAAAATATTAACAGATTCAGCACTATATTAAGAAAACCAAATTTGATTTGTTCCAGGATTGCAAGTTTGGCACAACATTAAGAAATCCATTAATATCATGCAACGTAAAACATAGTTCTTGACATTTTCTAGAATATAGAGATGAAATTAGAACTAAAAGATGGAAATATGAGAGAAAAGTGAAAAGATACGGACTATACCACTCAAAAGTTCACAAAATTTAACCATTGGGAATTCCCAGATAAGAACACTGAGACAATTTCAGGAGGAAACAATTCAAAGATTGTTTTGTTTTGGTTTTTAAAATATCCCTGAAATGGAGGAAAAAACCTTAAGAACAGATATCGATAGATGTGAGATTGACTGATAGATAGATAGATAGATAGATAGATAGATAGATAGATGATAGATAGATAATGATAAAACAAATGAGGCAACATTTAAATCATGGGTGAATCTGTACAAAACATGTATGGGAGTTTTTCATATTGTTCTTATCAATTTCTATCAGCCAAAATAAAAAGAAACAAAAAAAAATGTAGTGAAACACTAATACCCACAATATGTGTATTTCTTTTAGAGAATACATAAACAAATGAATAGTTCTGAGATATGATGTTTATGTAATTAAATAATTTATATAAGATTGTTTTTTGCTATTTATTTAGAAATATTTTCTCTTTCAGTATTTTATTGACCTAAATTATTAAATATGTTACAAACACTTGAGTAATAAAAATATGTTCCACTTAAGAGATGCCTGAATTAGGAGAAAGATGAACACATGAACCAATATATGTAGGTTAATACATAAGTCCTATGATAATGATGTTACAAAGTAACATGGGAAAATTTTACTAGAGGGGCAAAAAGGAATTTTAAGAGAAGCATACTAATGCAATTTAATTAGAGTTAGAATGCAGAAATATTCTATGAGATCCCTGTTCTTGGGTCAATCATGAACATTGAGGATAATGGAGGTTTGAGGTTGAAGTGAGAAGCTATTCTTTAATTGTGTCTTGAAATGCTGACTCAAGCGACCTCACTAAGACATTTCATCATGTGTTTTCTTCTGTTTTTGTTTTTGTTTTTTGAGACAAAGTCTCACTCTGTTGCCCAGGCTGGAGTACAGTGGCACGATTTTGGCTCACTGCAACCTCCACCTCCTGGGTTCAAGTGATTCTCCTGCCTCAGCCTCCCGAGTAGCTGGGATTACAGGCGCACACCACCACACCTGGCTTATTTTTGTGTTTTTGGTTAGAGACAGTGTTTCTCCATGTTCACCCGGCTGGTATCAAACTCCTGACCTCAGGTGATCTGCTGGCCTTGGCCTCACAAAGTGCTGGGATTACAGGCATGAGGCACCACACGCGCCCTTCATCATGGTTTTTGATGACCATCTGACTAGAATTGAAATTTTCCTATTCATCCTTTTTTCCCAACTAATTTCTTTTGTTGACTTTTCCAGTTGTGTCAACCATCCAACCATTGAAGAACCCAGACTCTATTGTTCATCACTTTTATGCCAGTTTTTACAGTTGTAAACCACAAATTAAGAAAATTTTACATTTATTATAAGCAGGTTAGTTTACCTTAAGTAAGAAAGCTCCCGAAAACCACATTTTTGATTATGGGAGGCATTGTATATTTTAAATCTTATAAAAATTACATTATTACCAAAAAGTTCATGAAAAATGGGTAACAATGATGAGGGAAAAGGATGAATGATGCCTGGCACTGAAATTAGAGCCTGAATCCCTGGGGTATATTGGTACAACGATCACAGAGATGTATGCTGTTTTGAGAAAAACCACCATTAATGGTTCTCTCCTTATATGCACTAAATTGTATAATGACACACTTTGCTTTATCATTTCTATGAAAACAGGATTTGATGTGTATATTATAACTATAAATTATTCATATCATTCAGTATGTATATATTATACAGAACTTAAGATGGTAGCAAAGACATTAACCAGGAATGTTCCAAGGTTAAAATATCAGTGGCTGGCAAAGCTATTGCCAGAAGAAAGTTATCTAAACTGATAAACAGGACCATTTGTCAAATCAGTTGAGGAAAACAGAAAACAAAAAAGATGAGTAGGACAGCCCATCACGCGTACATGGGAGTTGTGTCTCCCAAAATAGATTGAGAGAACAAGAGCTGGCATGACTGTCTAAGCAAGTGGCTTCCCAAAGTGGATAAAATTGTTCAAGCAAATAACTTCCCTGTGGAGGTACCTGCAGGAATATTTTCATCATGAAAATACGTCAGATGTCTTCCTCACCTGCAAACCTTATCTCAGAGCTTCCTTAACGCATACTGCAATCCCAAGTAAGTTCAATCTCTTGTTAGTACCAATCAGTCTTCTCTTTCTGTCTCCCCATGCTTTGATCTCAGAATGTGAAAGTCATGTTTACAATGCTTGTTAAAAGTCAGGTCATCATTTTCCAATACCCTATATTTCTTTTATAAACTCAAAACTACAGACAAGGTAAAAGCAACAAAAATACTTATTTAAAATGTTCTGGAAGAACATTGTACTTTATTTAGCTTTTTCTCTGATAGAGGTAAAATATAGTGGAATTTTATCATTCTTATACAGACAATGCATTTCTACTAGAATCAACGAACACTCTAGTATTGGATTTTTTAGGAGTCTTTTGATATTCCTGGTTCATATTGAACTTGTTTTAATTTAAAATCCCTACGGTTTTAATTATTTATTTTTATACCAGTAGCTATTCGAGCTAGTTTCTCTCCTATTTTGTACACATGAAATTGATTTTTACAAAGCATAAAAGCTTTTCTGTTTGTTTACAGTGTTCACTCATAATTTCTTGCCTCTGACTACATTGATAGGCAGTTAGCATTCCCGCCTGCATTATTCTCTGACCTGATATCTCTTCCTTTGCATGCCACTGCTAGATTACTATTTCTCAAAGTCCCACTTTGATCATGTCATTCACATGCTTAAAATTATTTAATAACATTCTACTGTTTAGTGCATGATATCCAAGCTCCTCAGTCCACAAGTCAAAACACTGCACTATCTATCAAAATCTTTTCCAATGTTATTTTCCATCTCTTCTCTGCATAATTCTGTGTTCCTGACAATGAACTTGTACATGGAGTTAGTCTTTTTGCTTTATAAACACCTCTTTGCTCTTATTTTGTTTCTTTTATTAGGCTATTTTTAATTTTTATATTGATAAATAATTGTAAAACCTTAGAAAATTTGCAAGAGTACTAAGAGCACTGATATAACACTTAACCCAGATTTAGCTATTGCTAAATTTCTGTATTTACCTCTTCGTTTTGCTCCATATAAATGGCCCACCTTCTATTTTTGAAAAAATAAAAAAAAATGCTTTCTCTTAAATAGAACTTTTATTTTGATATAATTTTAGATTCACGTGAAGTTTTACAAAATTATCCAAGGAGGTCCCATGCAAATAGTAAATAAAGCTGGTAGTAAAAAGCCTATACATATATACATTGGTTTACCCAATGGTAACATGTTGCAAATCCATAGTAGAATAGAACAAACAACATATTGACATTAACAGTCAAGATGGAGAATATTTCTATCACAACAAAGATCCCTCGTGTTGCCCTTCTATAGTCTTGCCCAGTTCCCATATGTTGCTATCCTTTCCATATCCATTCATGCTATAATCTGCTTTCTTTTTCTATATTTTTTTGTCTTTTCTATAATGCTATATAAATACACTTATACAGTGTGTAAACTTTTGCCACTGAACATTTTCCCCCAGCATAACTCTCTGGAGATTCATGCAGATTGTTGCAGGTAAAAATAGTTCATTATTCCTTACTGCTGAACAGTATTTTGTGCTATGTGAGTACTATGATTTGTTTAACCATTCACCTGTTGAAGGACGTCTGGATTGTTTCCAGTTTGAGCTATTACAAATGAAGCACCTATGAGCATCTATATACCTGTTTTTGTGTGAACCTAAATCTTCATTTCTGTATAATAAATACCTAGAAATACAATTGCTGGATTGAATGGTAGCTGCATGCCTAGTTTTTTAAACTGCCGCCTAATTGTTTTCCAGAGTGGCTGTAATATTTAAAATTTTCATCAACAACATATGAGTAACCCAATTTCTCTGCATTCTTACTAGAATTTAGGATTACAACTATTTTTATTTTAGCCATTTTGACTTGTGCAGAATGATATATCATTGTTTTTTAATTCAAATTTCTCTAACGGCTAGTGATGTTGAATATTTTTATGTGCTTATATCCCATCCTCTTAAGTGAAATGTCCATTCACTCATTTTTTTTCTGGTGGGGGGGCGGGTTGGAGTCTCACTCTGTCACCCAGGCTGGAGTGCAGTGGCGCATCTCTGCTCACTGCAAGCTCCACCCCCCGGGTTCACGCCATTCTCCTGCCTCACCCTCCCGAGTAGCTGGGACTACAGGCGCCCGCCACCACACCTCACTAATTTTTCATATTTTTAGTAGAGACAGGGTTTCACCGTGTTAGCCAGGATGATCTCGATCTCCTGACCTCGTGATCCGCCCGTCTCGGCCTCCCAAAGTGCTGGGATTACAGGCGTGAGCCACCGTGCCTGGCCCATTCATTTCTTTTGCCCGTTGTCTAATCAGATAGTTTGCTTTTTGAGTGTTTACTTTTGAAAATTCTTTGTATATTCTAGATATTAGAAATAGGATAAACACAAATAAATTCAGACCAGACATATTATAACAAAATTGTTGAAAGCCAAAGAGAAAATCTTGAAAGCAACAAAAGAAAAATGACTTGTTACATACAAGGAACCCCAATAAAATTAACATCAGAAACAATGGAGAACAAAAGACAGTAGGAAAACAGATTTAAAGTACTAAAGTAAAAAATTTTCAACCAACAGTCTTATAGCTAGCAAAACTATCACAAATGAAAGCAAAATAAAGATAATGCTGGACAAACAACTGACAGAATTGGTTTCTAGCAGACGTATATTTTAATAAATATTAATGGAAATTCTTCAAGCTGAAAGCACATGACACCAGATAGTAATTCAAATCCACAGATAAAAACAGCATGGTAATGATGATTATGTAACTTAAAAGGCAGCATAAATGCAGAGGTCTCTTTTTATTTCTCTTTCCTGATTTAAAAAGCAATTGCACAGAAGTACATATGTATATTTGCATTGTGGAGAATATTACAAATAGAAATGTAATGTGTTTGACAACAGCACAGAATTAGTGTGCAAGAACAAAGCTGTATTGAAGAAAGTAATAAACCCAAATGGTAATTTGCATCCACGAGACCAAATAAATAAAACAACAAATAGTAAATAAGGCTGATAGTAAAAAGCCTATGCATATATACTTGCTCTTCTTCCTTCTTTTACCTTTCTTAGATGATATAAAATTGTACAAGGTAATAGTTAAAGCAATATACTTTGGGGTTTGTAAACTATAAAGGTATGCTACACAACAATATCACAAAAATTGTGAAAAGGGAATAGAGCTGTATAGGAGTAATGTTTATATATCTAATTGGAATTAAGATACTATAAATCTGAGAGTAAATTCTGATAAGCTAAGATGTATATGATAAGCCCCAAAGTAACAATAAAGAAAATAACTTTTAAAATATAGATTAAAGATCATTAAATAAATTTTAAAATTACACAATAAATATTCCCTTAGTGCAAAAGAAAGCAGTAAAGGAGGGATACAGGAACAAAAAGTGAGACACATAGAAAACAAAAAGTAAAATGAGAGACATAAATACAACTTTATCAATAACATTAAATGTGAATAGATTAAACAATCCAATGATAAGGCATATGTCTGATTAAAAAAACAAAACTCAACTATGCATTGTCTGCAGGAAACACACTTTCTATACAAAGATACAAAGACTTGAAAGCAAAAGGATGAAAATGGATATAATAGTATATCCATACAAAGACCAATCATAGCAACCCTGAAGACACTATACCAATATCAGAAAAAACCAGATTTTCAAAAGCAAAATGTTATTAGAGAAAAGAGATACTGTGTATAGAAATAAAAGGATCATCCATCAGGAGGATAAAACAATTATGAACACATACATGCTGACCAACAGAGCTTGCAAATATATGAAGCAAAACTGACAGGACTGGAGGGAAAAATTAATAATTCAACAGTAATAATTGAAAACTTCAATACCATACTTTCAATAATAGATAGAAAAATTAGACAGAAAATGAATATGGAAATAGAAGACCAAATAACACTATGTACCAACTAACCCTAGACAAGATCTATGGAATATTTCATTCGACAACAGCAGAACATCATCTTATGTGCACGTAAGATAGACCTTCTCCAAGATAGACCATCTACTAGGCCATAAAGCGAGCCTCCGTAAATTTAACAGCACTGAAATATACAAAATATGTTCTCCTCACTCAATGGAATTAAATAAGAAGTCAATATCAGAAAGAAATTCAGGGAATTTACAAATATATGAAACTTAAATAACACTCCTGAATAACCAATGAGTCAAATACATCACATGGAAAATTAGAAAATACTCTTGAAAGAATGAAAATGAAAACAAGTCATATCAAAACTTATGGGATAGAGCAAAAGCAGGGCTTGGAGGGAAATTTAAAATATCCACACCTATATCTTTTAAAAATCACATTTTCTATATGTTAATTTCTATATTATAGGATTCCACTTATATAAAATATTCTGAGTAGGCAAATTTACAGATAATAAATTAGATTAGTGATTATTCATGGTGGGGAGGGGAGGGATATTTGGGGTAATTGAGGAATGACTGCTAATAGATATGTGGTTTCGTTATTTTGGAGTGATGAAAATGGGTTTTGTTTTCGTTGTTTGTTTTTTTGAGAAAGAGTCTCACTCAGTCGCCTAGGCTGGAGTGAAGTGGCATGATCTCATCTCACTGCAATCTCTGCCCCTGGGTTCATGTGATTCTCCTGCCTCAACCTCCCGAGTAGCTGGGATTATAGGCGCCCACCACCACACCTGATTAATATTTGTATTTTTAGTAGAAATGGGGTTTCGCTATGTTGACCAGGCTGCTCTCGAAATCCTGACCTCAGGTGATCTACCTGACTCGGCCTCCCAAAGTGCTAGGATTACAGGCATGAGCCACCACTCCTGGCAGATGAAAATGTTCTAAAATGTATTGCATTAGCAATTTCACAACCCTGTGAATATTTAAAAAAAACACACACACATTATTGAATTACACACTTTAAATGAGTAAACTGTACGATTTTACTTATATTTTACTTATATTTTAATGAAGGTCTCATATATATAAAACAAATTGAGTGTGTATTTGTGAGTTTATTTCTGGGTTTTCTGTTCCATTGATCTACATGTCTATCTACCAATAATGTACAGTCTTGATTATTGTAGATAAATAATACATCTTGAAATTGGGTAAAGTGATTCTTCTCATTTTATTATCTTTTCCAGGAAAAAAAAATAGCTATTCTAGTTTATTTGCCTTTCCATATAAGTATGAAGATAATCTTGCATGTATCTACAAGAACTCTTGCAGGGAGTTTGATAGAAATTTCGTTAAACCTGTATATCAATTCAAAAAGAATTAATATGTTAACTTTATTCAGTTCTCTATTCCATGAACTCAGTATGTTTTTCTATTTATTTAGGTCTTTTATTTTTTCATCATTATTTTATAGTTTACAGCATATGTCTTGTTTATTCTTTATTAGATTTATACCTAAGAATGAAATGAATCTAATAAAGGTTTGCTGAATCAATCTAACAAAGATTTGCTTTATTATTTGCATAATAAAGATACCAATCTAATAAAGATTTGCTGAGTCATTGCAAACAATATCATATTTTTAATTTGTGTACATATGTATAGTGTATGTGTATATATACATTATATATGTTTGCTGCTACTATATAGATATAATAAATTTGTGTATATTTATTTTGTATCCTGGGGCATTCCTGGACCCACTTATTGGTTCTAGAACATTTATGGGACAGGTTGAGGTGCTTCGTTATAGCCTTGCAAGCACGCAAGTCTGGACTTCTCAGTCCACATTTGCTGGTGTGGGTCAGGGGTGGGATCAGAGTGTTTTCAGTGGTGTTGGCTGGAGTATATTGTTTAAATGTTTTCTGTTTCATTAGGCTGTCCTGCTCCTGGTCCTTTGGCTATATAAAGCATGCTTTTGCTCTCTTCCTGCCTTCCTTCTTTTTTTTTTTTTTTTTTTTTTTTTTTTGCTCTCTTCTCTTTCCTTTCCTTTCCTTTCTTTTTCTTTGCTTTCCTTTCTTTTTTGTCTGTACCCATTGGTGTTTCCTGGTTGTTGGCTTCTTTAGCTTCAAGTCTGGGATATATGAAAAAAAGAAATATAGAAAACCCACAGAACTCACCACTGTGTTGTTAATTTGGCTTTTCTCCAGTTTTCAGGGTATTTTTACATTCGTTCTGTGTATCATGTTCAGATTTGTTCAGTTTACTTAGCAAGAGGATTAGGGAAAAGTATATCTAATCCAGATTCCCTGAATTGGCTGTAACATATAAGGCTTTTTTAGACTGCTCATTCGTTTATGTATCTCCTATGACTTTTCAGAGTTCACCAAGAGTGACAGAGACCATATGTTCTGAAATGCCAAAATGTTTACCATTTTTTCCTTTATAGAAAGCAAGTATCAATCCTACTTCATGCTATAATTTTCATATGCATTACATATACATATATTACAGACTAAATAGACAATGCTTTTGTTGTTTTAAACAGAACATGCTTTTAAAATATGAAGAATAGTAGTCTTTTATATTCCCTCCAATATTTATCATTTCTAGTGCTTTTTATTTCTTCCTGAAGGTCCAGATTTTGACCCGATATCATTCTACTTCATCCCAGAGTCTTTTCTTTAGCATATCTATGATGAAATTCTGTAGAAGACAAATTCATTGTGTGTTTCTGTCTGTGTGTGTGTGTGTTTTGTGTGTGTGTGTGTGTTTCTATTTCTTTCTCCCTACCTACCGCTTGGAAATGTTTAATTTTAATTATTGAATAATGTTTTTGTTCATTATAATATTCTGGGTCTTTTATTCTGTCAGCATGTTGAAAATATTTTCCACTATCTTTTGGCCTCCATAAAATCAGACGAGAAGCCAGTGGCTATTTGAATAGTTATTCCCTGGATGTAGCATGTTATTTTCCTTTGGCTGGTATCAGGGTGTTCTTTTTGTATTGGGTTTCACTAGTTTTACTGTCATGTACTTAGTGATTTCATTCATCTGTGTCTTGTCTGGGTTTACTAACCTTCTAAAATTAGAACAATAAATCACACAAAAAATTATATTTTATGCTAAACAGCAAAATTTTACAGCAATTAAAACATTTTCCCTTCAGTCTTTTTTCTCTCTTCTCTTTCTAGAACTTCAATTACATATATGTTAGACTTTTGCTGTTATCATACAGGTTTTGAGGTTGTTTTCAACATTTTTTTCTTAAAAATTTCAACTTAGTTAATTGCTATTGATCTGATATACTCTTTGCTCTATCTTCACTTTTTTGTTAATCCCATAGAGCAAAACTTTTATTTTAATAATAGCATTTTAAAATTACATTTTCTAAAGTCTATTTCATTGTTAACCATGTTTTCCTTTATAACCACAAGTTTAGTTATAATTGCTTTCAAATCTTTGTAGTGCTAATTCTAATATTTGAATGTTCTTGTCTGTTGATGATCTTTTGTGAATGAGTAATTTTTTCCTTCTTTGAATATTAAATAATTTAAACAATCTTTTTATGGGCATTATAAGGGTTATGACTGTATTCTGTAATATTCTCCCAATAAGTAGTTTTTTGTTCATAAACTTTAGAAGCCAATTATCTTGATCAGACCCAAACTGCCAAGTCTTGGGTGCCATTTGACATCTTAGTGCAGTTCTTTGACATTTTTGATGGGCTGTTTTGAGTCTACCCAATACATGTGAGCGGCAAGTTTCAGTCAGATACCTGGGGAGAGATTTATACAAATCTTGGGAATCACTCTGGTTCTCTCCTTTCTAGCATTCTACCATCATTATCCATTGGCTGTGGTTTCCCTAAATTTCTTAGTTTTAAAAAACTGCAACTTTTCCAACAGAGATTATGTCCTTCTGCATGATGAAGACTGATACACCATTAAAGCTGAAAAGCATAAGAAATGAAGAACTAGCCTGTGCCTTGTTTTTCTTTCAAATATTGAAGCATTGACTTTCCTCCCAAACCTCTGTGTTGACTCTCAAATGCCTTCAGATAATTCTATTTTGTGGTCTGTTCAGGGCTTGTAGTTGTTATCTCATGTAGGGTTAGTCCTGTACAGGCTTGTTTAGCCATTGACAGAAGTGGATTTCCTCCCCCATGCCATTTCTCATTTTGCAAATTTGTTTTCTCCTTTTTTTAAAGTTAGGTTGTTAGCTAGTGATTTGTCTATTTTGATTATTTTTAACAGAATATTAATTTGATTTAAAGTTTTTCTGTTCTCTACTCTTTTATTCTTTCATTTTTCTTCCTTGTGCTTTTATTTTCTTTTCTTTATTAAATATTGATGATTCATTTATTTTTACTTTTATTGCTATAATTCTACAATGTTATGCATTTTCTTTTGGTTACTGCTTTACAAGTTTCCCATAGCTTCTGACATATAGGATTCTTATTATCATTATTTTTGTAAATAAATTAAATTTATGACATCTGTATTCTTTCACTCAAGAGTTATTTAATAAAAAGTTGAATTTCTTACCTGGGGATACAACATACATTATTTGAGTGATGTTTACACTAAAAGCCCAGAATTCACTGTTATGCAAATTATCCATGTAATAAAACTGCACTTGTATCCCCTAAGTCTATTAAAATAAAATTTAAAAGGAATACTGTAGCTACTTCTCACACTTATTGTTATAAGTGTGATTGTTACAATACAAGTGTTATTGTTGTAAGTTATAAGTGTTAGTGTTATAACAATTATTCAGTTCCAAGTATTAAACATTTCTATTACGAAAAACAGTTGAATTTCCAAGAAGACAAATGTTTTTGATTACTGATTTTATATTTGATTTCTATTTTTATTGCATTGCAATCACACAAAATATTTCTACTTCATGAAAACTAATGATGATTCTTGATACACGGTCAATTTTCAGAAATGTTTCAGGTGTGTTCGAGAAGATATATTCTCTATAGTCAGAATATAATGTTTGTTAAAAGTCTGAAAAATTCTACTTTACTGACTGTGTTATTTAGATCACTTTCTTATCCACATTAATTTTCAGTCTACTTGGCTTCTTTTATACTGACAGTGGTGTGTTAAATCCCATATTATTAATGTGTTTTTAGGAATCCTTTTATCTCATGTTGTGTCAGTTTGATATTGTGGTTGTTCTATTATTTGGCACATAAGTATTCATAACCATTATGTCTGTGGTGTTTTGAAAAGTGACTTTTAGCATTAAATATATATTGTGGAGTGCAGTCTTTAGCATAAAAAATGTGTCTTTTTAATACTTTTTAATGTAAATTCTACTTTGTTATCAAGATTGAAAACACTTATTATTTCTATCAAATCTTTGTTCACTCCTTTAGTACCAACATTTTGGAAATACTATAATTTAAGTATATCTCTTATATAGAACAGAGTTGAGTTTTGATTTGCATGCAAATTCTAGAATTGGCTTATAAAAACCATTTATTTTTATTGAGATTTCTGGTAAATTTGATCTAAATTTTGTCATATTATGTTATGATTGACGGGTGCATTGTGTTATATTTACTGTGCTTCTTTCTGTATTTAATTTGTGCTGTTGGCAAAATAATTGCCCCCCAAAGATGTTCGCATCCTAATCCTCAGAACCTGTATACCTGCTACCTTACATGGCAAAAGGGACTTTGCAAACTGCCAAGGATCTTGAGACAGTGAGGTTATTGTAGATTAATTGGGTGGACTCAGGTTAATGACAAAGGTTCTTATAAGTGAAAGAGGGAGGCAGCAGCATCAGAGTCAGGAGAGGAGATGTGACAATGAAAGCAGAAGCTGGTGATGCAATTGCAGGAAAGTGACCATAAACCAAGGGCTGCAGGCATCACCTCAAAGCCAGAAAAGGCAAGGAACAGATAGTCCTATAGAACCTCCCCTGTATGGTTGAATGCATGTGTCCCTTCAAAATTCGTATGCTGGAACCTAACACCCAATGTCATAGTTTTAAGAGGTAGTTCCCTTAGGAGGTGATTAAGTCATGTGGGCTCCATGACTAGCTAGTTCCCTTGAGTCCTTTTTGCCCTTCTCCCTTCCACCATGTGAAAACGCAGCAAAAGCCATCATCGTGGAAGCAGAGAGCAGCCCTCGCCAGACACTGAATCTGCCGGTGCCTTGTTTTTGGATGCCTCAGCCTCCAGAATTGTGAGAAAATACATTTCTATTTGTGTTTGTTTGTTTGTTTGTTTGTTTGTTTGTTTTGAAACAAGATCTTACTCTGTCACCCAGGTTGGAGTGCAATGCCATGATCTTGGCTCACTGCAACCTCCGTCTCCTGGGTTCAAGCGATTCTCCTGCCTCAGCCTCCCGAGTAGCTGGGATTACAGGCCCCCACTACCATGCCCGGCTAATTTTTGTATTTTTAGTACCGATGGGGTTTCACCATGTGGGCCAGGCTGGTCTCAAACTCCTGACCTCAAGTGATCCCCCTGCGTTGGCCTCCCAAAGTACTGGGATTACAGGCATGAGCCACCACGCCTGGCCAAAATTTCTATTCTTTACAAGCCAACTAAGATACTCCAGAAGGGACACAGCACTGGTGACACTGTGATTTCAAACCAGTAAGACTGATTTGGGACTTGTGGAACTCCAAGTGAATAAATGTGTTGTTTTAAGCCACCAGTTTTGTGGGAATTTGCTGCAGCCATCATGGGAATCTAATACAAGCAAGAAAACCTTTATCAAGAATTATTTCCGAAGCCCACGGTTATGTGGTTCCTTCTGTCTCCAAGTCCTGCCTCTGTATATACTTCGCTGTTCCATAGTGTTAGAATTTAGAATGTAAACTCAGCCACATTTTGTCATCTATATTCATAGTACATACCTATACCCTTACAAATCTATGCATACATGTATCTACCCAGTCAAAGCATTCATAATGGCAGTATAATTTGCTGAATACTGGGCTTTTAAAGTGGAAGCAGGAGAGATTTACACTAGCAGAATAAGCAATAGTGAGGAAATGTTCAGATATCACCTTTCTAGTAAATGCACTTTATTTACTTATCTCCATCCCCTCTACATCATTCTGGTTTAAGATTTCAATTAATCTAATATTTATTTTTTTATTTACTTATCCCCATCCCCTCTACATCATTCTGGTTTAAGATTTCAATTAATCTAATATTTATTTTTTTATTTACTTATCCCCATCCCCTCTACATCATTCTGGTTTAAGATTTCAATTAATCTAATATTTATTTTTTTATTTACTTATCCCCATCCCCTCTACATCATTCTGGTTTAAGATTTCAATTAATCTAATATTTATTATAATTTAAGATATGAGATGGGGATATAATTTTAACAGTCCCTTTTTTTTTTTTCAAAATAGTAAATCAAGTTTCCCAGGACCACTTAATAATTACTCTTTTCCCCTAGCTATTCTGTTCTATACTTCATGGAACTAAATTATTTGTTTAGTTATTTGGGGCTGAAGCATATCAAAAGATGGAAAAGTAGAAAAGTCCTTTTAACACTCTAGTTTCCTCAATTTCATGTTTTGGCAATCATGCAATGAGAGGAGAATAAGAGAAATTAATATTAGGACAAACGGATTGGGGGAAAAATTGAATTTTTAGTAGGAGCTGAAAAGACACAAATATAAACAGTCTTAATTCTGGAGAAAAAAATATTGTGAATAAGACTGATTATAAATGGGATTTCTATAAGCTGCGATCAGCATGGAGAAGAGAACACGAATACATTTTGTTTTGTGAAGTACCTTCTGTTTTGTAACAAAAATCATGTTATGCATTATTTTTTTTTCTTTTAAATAGCCTAAAAATGAAAATGAAGAGAAAGGTCTAAACTTCAATTAAGCGTGATTCTGATTTTGAGGTGTGAAGATTTTTGATGGAAAATGCAGATTTTGCCATTCTAGACTCTGCAAGTATCTTCTATGTAAATGATTGTCTTCTGAATGAATTACTGGGATCTAGATTTCTACTTCAATAACTTAACACTAATTATCACCATTTAAAAGAATCCTTGTGTTACCTGACTGTCACAATCTTTTCTTTCTACCCCAGAAACCACATTACACCCTAAGATCCACTATGTATTAGAATCCCCTAGAATAAATTTTACCTGAGTATTTTATCTGTTTTGTTCAGTGCTTTATCCTCAGGACCTAGAAAAGTGCCTAGTATGTGGCAGGTGTAAACACACGAAAATAACAAATGGGCAAATAAGTTAATCAAATTGATCCTTGAAAACTTGATTCTTTTTAGAATTGGACCTCGCAATTAATACATGTTTGGATCTTGTCAAATCATAAGCCACCTTAGGAGTGTATAAACTACATTAGTGAGAGGAGTCTTGGCATATTGTTGTGGCTATTCTCTATAGGCCAGGTTTGGTGGTGGGAATTATTGCTATCAGACTGGGTAGTCTGATTTCAATGAGGACAATGTGGTTGCTGGGTGTCATGAGCCATATGGAGGCACTAATTTACCCAAAACAAGAAATATATGAATCCTGGGATGAGAAGCAGAGGGAACATCAGTAATAGGAAGAGTTTTGTTGGCAGAAAATTTTGGTACTGGCTAGTTGATCCTGATAAATGTAGAAGTGATATACATGGACATCCTACTAAAGTTTTACTTACTTTGTATAAATAGAAAACCAGGTTTGGTGAAGACGCTGACTACAATGACTACAATTACCAAACGAAGCTGAGAGTTTAACTGAACCACGCTTGCACAGACATCATTCTCAACTACTTCAGGTAAGGGGGTACCTCTTGCAGTAATGATATTATGGGGTTCAAAACAACCTGCAATTAACATTAAAAAGCAATTGCAGAAGAGAGATATTAGTGATATAGCAAAACTCCACCAGAATCTTTATTTTGCACTTTCCTGCCTCCAGAACAGTCAGAAATAAATATTTGTTGTTTAAACCATTCAGTCTATGGTAATTTGTTATAACAGCCTGAGCTGACTAAGACAGCAATATAGGTCATGCTTTGTTCTTTGAGGCAGCCAAATGTGTGTGTGTGTGTGTGTGTGTGTGTGTGTGTGTGTGTGTGTAGACACTCATTTGGCAATATGTTGAAATATTATTTAAATAAATAATAATTTACATAAATAAAATAGGACAGTTTGATTTGTGTTCTTGGATAAGAAAAATATGTGAGAGATTTTTCTGGAAAGCCCAGAGGGCTAATAAATATTGCTGTGGATTTTATCCAACTAGTCAAGCTATTGATAGAAATAACATGTGTCATATTTTTTTTCACATTGCCCAGATATTTTATTCCTTAAGAATACTTACTGTGCTTAGTTTGTATTGGGGATCACTAAAAATGAACCCATTATGCAACAGAATGATAGAAGGAAAATAAATCTTCCTTTGCTACACGTTCCCCAGCTCTCCCCTACTGAATTTGCTTTCTCAAACTGATCGCTTAAGTAGCCAAAACATAGCCTAATACTGTGATGATAATGACACAATCCATTCACACGTTTTCTATGAATCTTTATGCAGTTTATATGAATACTGTGAGAAGTGCCATTTCAGTCTTGAAGAATTTTCTTGATATGTAAGAACTCTTCTCTCCCTAATTATCTTGAAGTCTCTCTTTTCTCTCTACTCCCATAAAATGTGAGAAGAGGCTTCTTTCAGCAGATTATTGAAGTTTGTTTCATAGGCTACTGACTGGGAATGAGATTTCCTTGTGATTTAAATTTTATGTGTTTCCTCACTTCCATGTAATTCTATTCATCTCAACAGATATCAGAATAAAGATGGAAATATTTCTATGAATATGCACTGTATTACCATAAAGTTGATGATATCTTAAATGATTTAATATGGAGCACTTTCTAGTCTGATAATTTTAATCACCTATATCAACTGTAGAAATTTCAAAAACAGTTACCTGACATGTCATTATTACTTGGAAAAAGCAGTCTGCACATTAGAAATCAATCTCAGGGGCAGCATTACATTGGCTCATATTCCATGGCTCAAGAACTGACCCCAGCTAGCTCAAAGATTGAATTATCAGTCTACTCATATTGACCACATATGGCAGTGTGGGCTCACATTAACCATGTTGTAGAGCTGACTTAAGAAAATAATGATCTCCATGTATTAATTATGAAAATAACTGTCTTGGACTGTAATACTAACTTTGACACGGTATTGATTTTCTTTCTATATTCGGTATGGATATTTTCTCCTTGAAATCGGTTCTGGCGTGTCAGTGGGTATGAATGTGGTAGGTAGGTGTTTGACTTAAGGGTCTCCCTCTCCTGTGCTTCCTCATGCTTGCACTGCAATGTGGATTACTGAAATTCACCTTTCCCTGTCCTAGCCATCTTTCTCACCTCCCTCTCACACCCTCCTTGCTCTGGTTCTAATTGGAACATCCCTGTTGGACAACATTGTGACATCAATCTTATGCCACTCAATTCCTTGATCTAACAGCCATTCTTCCTTGTCCGTTGCATTTGCATGTGACTTACTGAGCACTGACTTTGTAGATTAACTTTCAGAAAGTAATCTATTTCTTTTTAAAATATACTTTCCAATTATTGGAAATAATGTCTCTTCAGAATCCAACTACTGATTATAGGAAAGAAACAAATTTACCTAATTGAACAGATATTGAAATAGAAATTTAAATGTGGTAACTTAAAATAAGCCTGAAAAGAGAAACATTTATGAATTATAAAGCAGAGTTCATGAAAGCCAAGAAAGGAGCTGAGTTTAAGGTGGATGTCAAAGAAAACCTCTTTATGACTCTTGTAAATGACATGACTTCCTTTTGAGAACTGTAGACATATTACCAACACTATACAGTAGACAGTAGAGTATAAAAAGTGATAAATACATGTTATGAACAATTTTTCCAAACTAGTGTTATTTTGTAATGAAAAGAATAATGATATTACAAGCAAGAATAATCACCTTGATGTGAAATTAATTTTCTGTCTCATGTAGAGATTACTATCTACTTCCTTAGACTAAACTAACCTTATCCCACACATAGAATCTGTGTGCTCCTTAATTAAAGTCTCATAGCTAACATGGTCCATGAGAGCCTGGGGGAATGTCTATGATTCTGCTTTAGAGAAGAGAGATTCCTACAAGGTGGAAGAATCTCAGCCACAAATAATGGGTGTTCAATATAAAAACAGGCATTAAAAGGAAAGGTAAAGAATATGGTCATTTATCTATTATCTCATTTAATATGTGAATATACTTTTTACTTTTTTCAGATGTTCTAGCATCCTCTAGACTTACATATTTCATAGACATAGCCAAACACTTGGGGCAAGGGATCTAGTAATCCTCAATAGGTCTGAATGTCTTGAATGCCAAACAACTCAGTTACCTAAGTTTGTTTTCTTTCTTTCTTTCTTTTTCTTTCTTTCTTTCTTTCTTTCTTTCTTTCTTTCTTTCTTTCTTTCTTTCTTTCTTTCTTTTCTTTTCTCCTTTCTTTCCTTTCTTTCTTTCCTTCCTTCCTTCTTTCTTTTTCTTTTCTTTCTTTCTTTCCTTTTCCTTCTCTTTCTTTTTTCTCTTCCTTTTTCTTTCTTTTCTCTTTTTCTTTCTTTTCCTTCCTTCCTTTCTTTTTCCTCTCTTTCTTTTCTTTCTTTCTTCTTTCTTTCTTTTTCTTTTTCTTTCTTTCCTCTCTCCTTCCTTCCTTCCTTCCTCTCTCTTTCTTTTCTTTTTCTTCTTTTCTTTTCTTTTCTTTTTTTCCATTTTACTACCTAGCAACTAATCTCAAGAATTGGGATATTGTTTATTTCAAGGAATCTGGGGTAGGAATAATCATACACTATAGGAAAACAAACAATTGTAAAGTATCAATTAGTGTAAAGGTTATAAAAACTTCTGAAGCTTCTTTCCTTCCATATTATAAAAATATTGTTTCCCTCATTAAAACAACTATTATTTTAGTGGAAGGAATCTTGGACCTTAGCTACTTTTCCTCAATCTAATAAAAGACTGCCATCTACAAGAGACAAAGATGTTTGGATAAAAATTTTATTTTCTATTTTTCTATGTGAATGGTATAAAATAATATTTTTAAAGTCAAGTTTATATTCATAACAAGAAATTTAAAAGTTTGACAACACCAACCATTGACAAAATAAAGGAGTAATGGAAACTTCCATACTTTATCAATGAGGGTGCAAATTTTATATGACAAATCTGCAAGAATTTCCTTGCTTCGGAATCTCAAGGGCCTGTCTTGTAATTCTTTCCTTAGAGTTTTCCACAGGTGCTTGCTGCATCTTTTCTCACTATAGACATACATTTGCACTGCCATAGCATCCGCAAGATTATAATGCCCAAGCTTCAGGGCCATGTGCATTACACCCTGGACCTGTTACTAAGCCCTTTTCTAATAAATAAGGCTTAGATATATGGACCAATTAACTGCTAGGTGGAATATGCGTATTTTCCATAACCCAAGAGGCCTACCATGTCTTTCTCTTTCTCTCTCTTTCTCTCTTTTTGTGTGTGTATGTGGTAGCAGATGCAAGATGAAATAATTTGTTTCACTTTAGAATGATGGATATCCTGGTAAGCCCCTTACTATTGGGTCCCTAAAAACTTCACTGAAGTTTCAGTTCCTTGAATTTTCATAGGGTATATCTCCAACTTTCTGGAATATAAGTGTCTTAGCAGGTTTCCCACATCCTAGCCACCTTCTGTTCATCCTGCCTAGTTGCCTCAATATCACTGATATAAAAAATTGGCTTGATATTCTATGGGATGTCCAGGGAGTCCAAATCTCCTTCAGACTATGACAGAGAATGGGAGAATTTATATAGTCCTGCACCAAAACTATAAACGAATAGTGTGTGTTCCACAAATCCAAATTCTTTCTCATTTGTTTCCTAATTGGAATCAAAAAGAACACTTTTTTCAAATCAATGGCTGCCTGCAATGTACATGCAGCCTTGTTCATCTGCTCCACAATGACTTTAGGTCTGGCACCGCAGCTTCAATTTGGACTTCTTGCAGTCTTCTACAATAATTGTTCAAAGTCATTCTATTTTGCAGCAGGGAGTGGGGCAGATTGTCAAAATAAAAAGAGGTAGGAACCACTACCATGTCCTTCAGGATTACAATGGTGGCAATAACCTTTATGATTCTCTTTGAGAATATAACTCTGGTTTTGATCAGCTGTATTGATGGTGGTGGGAGGGCAGTTTCAGAGGTTTCCTATGACAGTGTTTACTTGAGCCCAAGAATTCTATGTAGGGATTACTCCCACTGCTAAGGATATCCATTTTAACTGTCTACTCTGGGACTCAGAAAATGACCACTGGGTCGGTCTGCAGATGGAATGGCCCATCTGTGACCCAGACTTTCTCCAGGGCACCAGATTTTACTTGCTCCTGTAAGCTCCAACTCAAGCAAGGGGCCATGATGATGGTTACCCTTTTAAGTGCCCATAGATCTAATGGAGGAAAAACTAAAGGGATCATCCTGGTCTTTTCTTGCCACAGTGTTGCAAAGTATTTCCTTCAAGTGAGTCAAGTGGCCTGAACATGTTTTCAGTTATTGGGTTTCAAATATAAAAATTAGCTCAGATTTAGGAACTAAACCAGGAATCATAACTATTTTGAGGGACAAGCACCCCCAGCTCTTCTATTCATAACTTTCCCTGGTTGGAAACATTCTGTGTCTCTGATATCACCTGACTTACCTTACAATTTTTCTGCTAAGCACACCAGGTTCCATTAACCATTTCCTAAATTCTCTGAAGGTAGAGTCCAGTTGGCTTCCCCTTGGACTTTCCTCATCATTAGGTAACTGCATCCTCCTGGCTGTTGGCTTTTAAGCATGAGCAGTCACTGAATTTTGCAGTGAAGCTGGTTTCTCTTACCAGTGTATTCATGATGGCCTAGGTGAATGGCACGTCCCATGGGCCCAAAGTGTAACATGATCCTCTGTGGCTTGTCTGGTCTCACATATCATATTGATTTCAGCTTCGTACTTCTCTAAGCTTCTCAATATTTTTCTTTATTATCTGTCTCGAAAACTCTGACATTTTTGCTTCACTCATTGTGAACTGAATCCTTGCTTTCTACAGGGTTCTAAGAGCCACTTTAACAGTGAGTTTGGTTCCTGGCATTCTTGCCAGGATGTTAAATACTTTGTCCCAAGAAAGTTCCCGCAAGTCATTGAAATCTTGCTTATCCATTATTAAATCATGTTCCCCTTAGCAGAGTATCTGAACAGTACATTTTCTCAGCCACCGCAGAGGCACAGCGCCATATAAAGACCATGGTTTCAGTTTATATACTATATCCCATGGTTGCCAGGCAAAATGCAGGATGCACAGTTAAGTTTACATTTTAGGTGATCAATGAATAATTTTTTAGTATAAATAGGTTCCATGCAACAATGAGGACATACTTATACTAAAACATCCATTTGTTATTTATCTGACATTGAAATTCAACTGGGCATCCTGTATTTTATTTGCTAAACCTGGCACCTTACATGTCCTAGAATTCTGTGCTAAAACTCCACAGGTATATTCCATAAGTGTACACCTTAACTAAGGTTTTAAAAATTGATTACAAGCTTCTGTTGGATGAGCAGCTTCAGACAATGGTACATATTTTAGGACCATTGAATCCTGTGGTGATTCACCTATGGTGGTGCCTGTCTTTTTGGGCTGAGTATTGGAATTGTGTCCCTTTTTTGAAGCAATATTATAAGCATTGTTAATCAATCAGGAACTCTACGAGCCCTTGAATAATGAGGGTAGCAAAGAAGATAAATTCGTATTTAAGATGTGAATCAGTGTGAATAGGGATGACTTGGCTGGATCTTGCAGAATGTCCCAGTCCAATCTGAGTTGGCTGCATACTTCAGGGCCACAGAATATATGTGTACATGGGGAATATTTTGGAAGACTATGCCTAAAAATGTTAACATTACCTCAAGAAACTCTTGAGGAGTTATTAGCTTTTTCCTAATATATTTTCATTTTGATAGATCCATTAAAAAGAAGTGAATAAAAAAAAAGAGAAAGAAACACGGGCAGAACTTCCACTAAGAATCTAATTCTCATTTATAATTTATAGGTAGTTTTTCTTTATCTTGTTTCCCTAGTCTACAATCCTTGAATTAACTTAATAAAACTAATAATCGTTGTTATTGTATTGTAAAATAATGCATGATTTTTGCCTTATCATTGAAGACAATTCCTTTATATTTAAAAAATAGAACATAAACATGTTTATAACAAAGTACAAACAAAAAGTACAACAGAACATATAATATGGCAAAATTCGTAGCTGCTATTAATGTATGCATTAAGGCATATTAATGTGGATGTTCCTGCACAGATACAATTGAAGGTCGATATTTGTACATATTACCTTCTTAAGGGCATTGGAAGATTCATTTTCTTATTCTGTGTTTTATAGCTGTTACTCAACCTAATAATTTATTTTTGAATAGCAGAATGGACTCCAGCGGTCTTTATTTAAATATGGCTAATTACTATAGTATATATTTATATAACTTTGAGTTTATATAATTTTTATTTCACATAATGGTGGGTGGAAAAGCAACTAAGACATTATTATTGAAACAATTCCTTTGTTCTTCTGTTGTGAGTGTCTTTGGACATGTTACTTAACCTCTCTGCATGTTAGTTTTCTTAACTATAAAATGAAACTTTTGTTAGCCCTCATCTCTAAGAATTGTTATTCGAATTAAGGAGGTAATCCACAATAAGTACTTATAACAGAATTTGGAACATAGTAGGCACTCAATAAAGTTATTATTATTACTGTTCTCAAAGAATTCTACATTTTTGAAATTTATTATAGAATTTGGTTTATAGGAAAGGAAAAGTATTTTTAAATATTATTATTTACTATTATAATTAATGTCTACCCACCAGAAGTTGTCACGTCTGCAAATGTGCATAATATGTAATTGTAACTAACTTTCTATATATTAAAAATGTTGAACATGATAAATGTTCAACTGAGAATTAAGAATTGAGAGTTAAGAAATTAGATGGTAAAGTGTAAGAATTGTCAGATGGGGCTTGGATTATGAAATCTAGCCTGAACAGAGATTTTAACATGCCTTTTTAGAGCACTAAATTGTTGACAACTAAATCAATATATAACACAGAATAATGAGTATAAAGGAAGGTGGCTAAATAATTGGAACAGCCTGTAATCCCAGCACTTTGGGAGGCCGAGGCAAGTGGATCGCTTGAGGTCAGGAGTTCAAGACTAGCCTGGCCAACATGGCAAAACTCCGTCTCTACTAAAAGTACAAAACTTAGCCAGGTGTAGTGGCACACACCTGTAATCCCAGCTAGTCAGGAGGCTGAGGCAGGATAATCGCTTGAACTCTAGAGGCAGAGGTTGCAGTGAGCTGCGATTGTGCCATTGCACTCCCACCTAGGCAAAAGAGGGAAACTCCATCTCAAAAAAAAAAAAAAAAAAATTATGGTCAGTCTAGTGCAGAGAGGAAAGAAGAACCAACGACACTGTGGAGAAGAGAAAGTGGTATATTTGGGGACTGGAATGGAAGACAGGCTAGTGTTTGGGGAAAAAAGGCAGGTCCCTGTCTGAAAAAGCAGTGAATAGGCCCACTACAGAGTGCAACTGACATAGATGCATTACAGCTCTCTAGTCCTGCCTATGCTTCTGGCCTTCATTAGAATAGGGCTCTTAATTTATGAAGTGAATTTGTGGCACATGACTTAAGAAGGGGGGAAAAACAGGCTTATTTTCACTCATCTCTAACGAAACTGAAATTCAACATTTTCTTCCATTGCAAATGTGGGTAATAAAACACGACAGTATTTTTGATTTTTTTCACACATACAAGTTGCAGATTATCTTGTTACAGTTGTCACAAATATATATATAAGTACCATCTATATGTATCACTACTTTCAGTAATTCTAGACCCTGTCGTTTGATATGTTAATAGTGAAGCAAAATATTTCCTTATCAAAAATTTGTTTTCTCAATATGGTGACAACTCTATTTCGATGTCATTGAAATAATTTATAATCCAATATAATTTATCTCTAGCATTTAAAAACACTATTCTGTGAAGGGACACATAGGTTTCTCCAGACTGTCAAAGTGGGTCATGGAGCAAAAATTGCTCAGAACTCGTACGTTACAACTAGCATTTTGGTTTTAGCAACTGCCACCCCTCTCTCTATCAAATTAGTTCTTCAAATGTCTCCATTGAACTCAAGCTATTAATAAGTATTATGTATCTCTAGGATTCTTAGGTAAATAGTTCCTATTGTTGTATGTGTGGACAAGATTAATAATTTTTTACATCCCCTTTTTCTATTTTTTCTTTACTCTCTCTTTTGTACATTTTCTTTCCATTAAAGTAAATTCCCTATCTCAGCACACAACTGAAGATGAAGGAGATAACTTCAAGTTGTTAGGGAAGATTCAGAACAGCTTGTATCTGGAAGTAGGGAGCTCCACAAACGGATGAAAGTTGCCAAAAGGGAGGAAAAGAAAGGTAGGTTAGGAGGGAGGAGACGGAGTTTCAGACAGTACTGTAGGAGGAAAGATCAGCAGAGCAGAGAGAACCCAGAACCCAGCACCTAGAAGATACTGGAGGAGTGGCCAGAAATTGCCCAGAGGCTGGTATCAAGGAAATCCAACAAGAAGTAAAATGTAACCCAGAGAACATGGCAGCGGGTGCTCTAAGATCAGACAAAAATACAGCAGAGATATACCTTAAAACCTGGAGATACAATTTGCATCACACAAGTCTGTCCAGAGCTGGTAAGGGATTCAGAACAAAGCTGCCCCTGAGTTGGTGATGGTACTTGAGGGGAGGGGAATTAAAAGAAGAAACAGAGTCCAGTCTTCTAAGGATTAGAATACTGGGCTGAGTTTGAACCAGGGAGTAGGAGGTTGCAATGAGCCGAGATCGTGCCTCTGCACTCTACACTGGCAACAGAGCAAAACTCCGTCTCAAAAAAAAAAAAAAAAAAAAAAAAAAAAAAAGAATACTGGGCCGAATATAAGAAAGTTAGTTAATTAAAGACAGTAGAAAAGGGTAATAAGCTGGAAACTCTCTCAGGTATAAGACATGTCCCTAATTCTTATACCTGGGGCACAATGTGAGCATGACAGAAGTAAGACTAGCTTGATGCTGAATTTTCCGTTAAATCAGATCGTTTTGAATAACTGAGGATAGGATGGTTCACAAAGCTTACATTGTGACTGAGTCTTCTGGTCTTGGTGACCTGATGTATGTTAATGGGCGTGGAGGGATATGGAAGCAGGACACCAGGAAGTTTATGACAACTTGTCAGCTCTCGAAATCGGCTTTACTCTCTGAGCAGTAACCACTTTGTATGACATTAGGCCCACAATGCATGAAGCAAAAATGTGTTATTAAGTCAGATCTCCTTGGATCATAAAGAAAATAGTATGGCAACAGTGATGGAAGCAGAGAAAAAGCAATAATCGAGTGAGAAAATAATTGGGTGGCCAGAGGCAAAATCTATGACAGATCCAAGTGGCCTTCATTATTTCTCAGTTGGAAAATTCCAATAACTTCCTAAATTGCCTTCCCATCTTAAGTGCTTCACTATTCAAATTTATATTATAAGCCACTTCCAGGTGACAGACTAAAATTCTTCAAGTGTAAACACTGTCACTCACTTCAGTCTTAGTAGAAATACTAATAACTCTTCATTGGTGTAAACACTGTCACTCACTTCAGTCTTAGTAGAAATACTAGTAACTCTTCATTGCCTAATCAGATCCTCTTCTTTGCATTCACATTTCTGTACAGGACAGACATTGACTCACATTTCTTCCCACTATTTCTTTTTGTTCAATATTTTAATATTGAATATTTAAAATAATTTAAATGTTTAATATGTTAATACTTCATTGTTAATATTTCATTTCTATTTCTACAGGTGTGCCTTTCTTTGAATAATTGCCCTACTAACTTCATTTCTGTCTGATTCTGATGGGCTGCTGATTGGTTTGGCTCTGTGTCCCCACCCAAATATCACCTTTATTATAATAATCTCCATGTATTGTGGGAGGGACCTGGTGGGAGGTAATTGAATCATGGGGGTGGGTTTTCCCGTGCTGTTCTCCTGATAGTGAATAAGTCTCACGAGATCTGATGGTTTCATAAAAGGGAGTTCCCCTGCACATGCTCTCTTGCCTTCCACCTTGTAAGGTGTGCCTTTGCTTCTCCTTTGCCTTCTGCCATGATTGTGAGGACTCCCCAGCCATGTGGTGTGAGTCCATTAAACATCTTTCCTTCATGAATTACACAGTCTTGGGTATGTCTTTATTAGCTGCGTGAGAACAGACTAATACAGCTGGCAATCTGAAGACCATCAAGTTTTGACAACAGGGGTGTCACACAGTCCAAGTTAGGCCAACCAGAGTTGCTTTCTCGGGAGGAATATCCCAATAATGCAAAGATGTGCAGGGACCAAAATTGATTGGAACTGAGTCATGTGAGAAATTCTTGAATTGCTGAGATGCTCAGAGTACATGTGTCATTTATTTTTCTCAGTGTTCCTGATCTTCTATCCCTCCCTCGACTCTCTACTCAATTCTGTGAGCCACCTAATATCCTTTTAGGAAAATTCTTTAAACACACACACACACACACACACACACACACTTCAGTCTGAGAAGAGTAGTTTCTATTGCTTGCAATTAAAAAAATCACTAAATGCAAAAGTATAAGGGTGGAGAATGGAACTAATTATTGAGCTATATGTCATGAAAAAGCCATAGAACTATATTAGTATTTTAAGCTGAGAAATTAAGAGACTGTTGATATATAGTGGAGAGCTGGTAAATAATGTTATTGACTGGACTGCCTGGGATACTAAGGATGAAATTCTTTTGAACTAGTAGTTGTTGCAATAGATGGATAAATTAAACTGAGAAAATGATGAGCTCAATGTTAAATTTTTCAACTTGAGGCATGGACTAAAATCTAGAGCCTTCCTGTCGCCATGCCCTACGCCTCTCTTTTGACAGCTGTCATAGGATGGAGGCTGATGAAAGCCAAATTCAGAAATGAATCACATCACTTGTTAAATTTGATAAGGTGAATTGACACATATCTTACATGAATCTTGAGGATAATAATGGGATATAAGCTGTTTAGGAGTTTTCTTAGTGAGGATTTTAGGAACCAGAAAACCTGAACCACCAAACCTCTCCTCAACATTCCTACTTTGAATCCCTTGCTTGAGGAAGCAGTGTCTCTCACAAGAAAAATAAAATGATTCCTCTAGCATCCAAACCTCAGTGGGGCCTCATTTCTCATTGCTCTGATGATCTCTTCCTCCTTTTTTCCTTTGCTTTCTTTATTTCATTCACCAGCTCCTTGTTATTCCTGGAATTTGCTAGAAACTTCCATCTCACAGCTTTTGCACTCACTGCCCTCATGGCTCTCTCTGCTTGAAATGTTCTTTTTCCCAGGGAACCGCATGAGTTACTCCCTTGCCTCCCCCAGGCTTTTGAACACTGGCATGTTGCCTGCTTCAGGAGGCCTTGCCTGGTTACTGCATTTAAAATTCCAACCCTTGCCCAACACTATGCACTACTCTTCCCTGCTTTCTTTCTATTGAATTTACCATCATCCAACATACATTTTACTTTTTTGTATACTTTGTTTCCAAACTTGTCCTCTGATTAATTATACCTCCCAAGATTCACTTTCTTGTGTAGTCGACTCTCCTAAAATCTAGGCTGGACCTGGGACTTGATTTAATTATTAAAATGTGGCAGAAATAGTGTGGGGTCAGTTCCTGGCCTAAACCTGAAGAAGGTTTGGTGGCTTCCAGTTGTGTGATTTGGAGAGTTCTATGCTGCCACATAAAATGGTTGGTTACCCTGACAGACAGACCATGGAGACAGAGATTGATGCCTTGTGGGAAGAGTGAAGCCTTGAGACTACATGGAGAAAGAAAGAGACCTAGCCATTCAGTATCCCACCTGAGTCCAATTTTCAACTATTTCCACAAAGAAGTTAGACATGTGATGGATACATCCCAGCCCCTCAAGCTGACATTTCATAAAGCAAAAGAACCACCCCAAGAAGTCTGGTCAAACCACTGGGAGAATCAGGGAGTAATAAGATGATTGTTGTTTTAAACCATTAGCTGGTTTGTTATGCAGCAGTAGATAAATAAAGCTCTACTCCCTTCTGTGTCCCCCACAGAAATGTAAACTCCATGAACACGGATTTTTGTCGATTTTGTTCTTTGTTGCATTCCCAGAACCTATGAAGTGTTAAGCATTTAATAAACATGTTAACTAAAGGAAAGCATGGATTAGTTAATGAATTTAAACTAGTAATAGTAGTCTATGGGGTGAAATGCATAATCAGAATTTGGAAAAGGAAATATACCCAAAGAGATTTTTCATGAATTAATCACCATAGTCTATACAATTAATATAGAATTGTATTTGTTCAAGTAGACTTTGGAGAATTAAATTTCTAAGAAGATAGAATATTATTTGGGATATGTTATAATTTCTTGATAAGGATGAATTCACCAGAAAGTCTGAATTCAATTTCCTCTAGTCAAGTTACCTCATTCAGTTAATGAAAACCAAACCCAAATATTGCTAAACAAAAAAATGCCTTGGATGGCCAGAGAGATTTAACCTTATTATAAAGAGAAGGCAGTCAAAGAGTTCAGGCATGCTAGGTAAGAGCAATTATTCACATCTTGCCCATTCTTTCTCTTGAGTACACCTCAGAATCTCTCCCTTCATCTCTGCTATGAGACAATAGAGTGATGATTCTCTAAATGAATCAGAAAGAATTTCCATTATTGGTTATTCTCTTTTGGTCTGGAAAGCTTGAAATCTAGAATGCTAGAAATTCAACTGAAGTTTCCATCAAAATAAGTTATTTTATGCTAGCTGGAAGTGGAGAAACTCTGCTAATCAGGCCAGGAAGGGGCAATTAATTTCTGAGTTGATGTGGGCTTGCTAATCTTAAAAGCACACCACATGAGGAAGGATTTCTTTTGCTTGGTGGGCATGGTACTTCACTTTTACCCTAGACACAGAAAACACCAGTGTTTTGACTCCATGTCACAATCTAATTCATTGGCTTCCTCAATGTACCTCCAGATATTAAAAAGTTTTACAGCATTTACAGCAACATGCTGATATGACTTAAGTTGGAAAGAATAAATATTCTAGATGGACTGGTAAGATAATGTGCAAATGGCAGGAGTTAAATCTTGCAAAAATAAAGAAGCTTGTTACAAATGAAGACTGCTTCACAATAGTCAACAGAACTTCATATTTATTTGGTTGGTGCAAAAGCAATTGCGGGTTTTAACGTTTCTTTTTTTAGTAATGGCAAAAGTAAAATGCCCAAAGTGAAGAGTCATAGTAATTTGCTCTCCAGGACAAGCATTATGATTGTGTTATAGATCTTTGATGTTTTCTTCCCCTAGATGAATACTGAAACCTCTTTACAAATTCTAAATATTTTGCTAGTAGGTATTTTCTCATATACTTATGGCTACCCTTTTCAAAGAGCATATTTGAAGTATGCTAATTTATGATTATGCATCTTCCTCATCTAATCTTCCTCAACTGTCATGAGGATCTTCATCCCCCTGCTAACCAAAAGGTAAATCTAGGAGTATATCTGATATTATACTTAGATGTAATATAAAGTTTGTAGGATTGGGTGTTAAGGAAGTATCTTCCTGCAATTCAGTTCCTTTAAATGGAAAAGTTTCATTTGTACATTCAAAATTCATGTTATCACTCACAATACCAGTCACCATAGTAAATTTTCCTGGGTACAATGAGCAGGGATATGTGAAGATATTCCCTTCAAAATGAAGAACAAATTATGGACTTTACAAACCCTAACAATGGAAAGGAAGTACATTATCTCATAGCCCCCCTTGGATTTTGGAAGGAGCATATGCAGTATTTGGAGTCTTAATTGCCCTATTTACCTGTATCTGAAAAGCTACACATTTGAATGAGTCCCAAATCAGAAGCAGGCACTACAGTTGGTAAAAGCAGATTTTGCACTTGTCTTGTGTGATCTGGCAGATCCAATGATTCTGGAAAGCTTGAAATCTAGAATGCTAGAAGTTCAACTGAAGTTTCCAACAAAATAAGCTCTTTTATCCTAGCAGGAAGTGGAGAAACTCTGCTAATCAGGTCAGGAGGGGGCAATTAATTCTGAGTTGATGTGGACTTACTGATCTTAAAAGCACACCACGTGAGGAAGGATTTCTTTTCCTTGGTAGGCACGGTGCTTCACTTTTACCGGAAAGACCCCCAAAAATATAATTAGCAGAATATTTTAGAGTTTCAAAGTAAATCACACTCCTATGTCAGTCACAGTCCTAGCAGGTAATAGATGGCATGCTCAAATAAAGAGTTTAATCAAAGGGCTATTTGCTTCTTAATAACCAGGAGTGCTATATACTTCTTCTGTGCACAAAGAAGTATAAGGAGAGAGAAGATACCAGAGAACACAATCATGGTGAGAGAGAGGGGGGGGGAAGGGAAAAGAAGGGAAGGGAAGGGAAGCGAAGAGAAGGGAAGGGAAGGGAAGGGAAGGGGAGGAAAGGGGAGGGGAGGGGAGGGGAGAAGAGAGACTGTTACTGATAGGTACCAAGAACTTAATCAAGAGATATAGCTATAGAACCAAAGCTCTCTTCCCTCCTTTCTTCTGTTCCCTTGTGATACTCTTCATTTGCTAGAGCCAACTGGAAGTAGAGGGCAAGGGGGCCCTTGATGAAATTCACCTGGGTCAGGGGACATGGAGCAGAATGTAGATGGTGCAGAGTGGACCTGTATGGGCAGATGGAAGGCATTTAACACCACCTCTCTAATAACTATTCTCTTTTTGATGAATATCTCCAGATTGCTTTTAAGTCTAGAAACTGAATTACTATCCACAGGACATCAGATAACCATGTGATCTGACTTGGCCAGCATGATTTTGGCATATTATGAGCTCTCTGGCCATATTTAGTGTATGTCTAGCAACACTCATCCACTAGAAGAAATAAATAACATATTTATATCTGGTCACAAGCAGACTTAAAAGGTTTAGTAAGAGGAATGATCAATTTGTGTTGGACTGCTGTTCTCCTCTCTCTCACTTCAGTGGCCCCTTTGGGGATTCCTTCTGTCCAATGGACAAGGAAAGAAAAACTCTAGGCTCTTGCCCACAGAACTTGGTCTCATTAGGGATGATTCTGTGAAGGAGTGGAAAAGAAAAGTCCTTCCAATGGGCAGAGGTTGCACCAGTATATTTCTTTCCCTAAAGGAAAGATGTCCTGAAATCAGTATCTACACTAATTCTTGCATGGGAGACAAAGTCTGACTAAGTATCAAGTGTCTGTAGAAAAAACAACTCAAGTATAGGTTTTGATCCGTATGTAGATCATAAATTAAATTTAATGGATTGTAACCAACTTTAAGAAAATGAAATACAAGAGAAGAAAAATGTCAGTGTACATAGAACATAGTATTGAGAAATATTATTTTCCAAAACTTGTATTTCATTATTTCATTACGTGCGTGTGTGTGTGTGTGTGTGTGTGTGCATGTGTCTATGTGTACGCATGTGTAAATGTTGTAGGGATGCTGCCTGTCAATGCTAAATTCAATTTTACATGATGGTAGAAAATGTTGTAAAGAAACTACCTTAAACTTTAAGTAAATCAGCTTAGCTATACTAAATAAATGTTGTATGCTGCTAACATGTATAACTGCACCTTTTTCATATCTTTACTCTTAAAATGCCCCTTTTATCCTCCACCAAATCCAGTCCACCCTTCAAGGGAAATATCAACCCTGAGTTCTTTATGAATTTTCTAATTACTCCAGCCCAGTGTTTCTTTGAAATTCATGGGTCTTGCCCAATCTTAATCATTTCTATTATTTTATATTTCTACTATTTTACATTACAAACTCTTTCTTTTAATTAAAAACAAATCTTTGTATATTCAGGATCTACATATAAATTAGTTTGGGAGCTAGGAATTCTAAATTTTAGTTGTTTTCTTCCCAGAGTGCCTAACATCACATTATGAAGATAATTGTAATTCATTGAATATTTGAGTATATCACTGAAATAATTAAACACAAGGACTAGTCAGGCCCTTTAGTATTTTTAACTTTATCTTACTTTATAATGCTATAATATTATAATGCATCTAGCCTTATATAATGGATCTAGCTTTATTTTCAAAATAGGGTGTATTATTACAAAATAATTTTCTCTTCTTTTTTTTGAGACACAGTCGCGCTCTGTTGCCCAGGCTGGAGTGCAGTGGCACCATCTCAGCTCACTGCAAGCTCTGCCTCCCAGGTTCACGCTGTTCTCCTGCCTCAGTCTCCCGAGTAGCTGGGACTACAGGTGCCCTCCACCATGCCGGGCTAATTTTTCGTATTTTTAGTAGAGACAGGGTTTCACCGAGTTAGCCAGGATGGTCTTGATCTCCTGACCTCATGACCCACCCGCCTCGGCCTCCCAAAGTGCTGGGATTACAGGCGTGAGCCACCACGCCCAGCTTACAAAATAATTTTCGTAGGGAAGTTTCTCCATGTTGTAGGTTGTATATGGACCTTCTATCTCCATGATATTAAAAAAATGTTCATTTTTCAATGGTATGGCATTAAAACAAAAATGCTAATTTATGAACAATGATGGTACATTTTTCTATTAGAGAAGTTTTATTATGATAACTAATCATTTCTATTTGTTCTCAAAATGATCAATGCTTAGTAGTGTTCCTTCATATCCAATCAACATGTGAAATACAAGTGAGATAAAATGTAGGTTGAAAAAGGCAGAGATTGCTCATAATACCAGTGGTTGCTGATGTAGAAATAATAGATAATGCTTGAATATATCTGACAAGTCCAAGGATAAGGACAGCAAGGATTATTTTTTCTAAAAGGCCAGGAAAAAAAAATGTTTGCTTAATCCTGAAATTTTTTTTTTTTTTTTTTTTGAGACGGAGTCTCGCTCTGTCGCCCAGGCTGGAGTGCAGGGGCGCGATCTCGGCTCACTGCAAGCTCCGCCTCCTGGGTTCACGCCATTCTCCTGCCTCAGCCTCCTGAGTAGCTGGGACTACAGGCGCCCGCCACCGCGCCCGGCTAATTTTTTGTATTTTTACTAGAGACGGGGTTTCACCGTTAATCCTGAAATTTAATTGTATATTTCTTTATAAAAGTCACCACGTGATACTATCCAATAGCTCAGAGAGTAGTATATACTTTATTCCATCTTCATTAAGAGACAAAATTTAAAAGAAGATACATTCGTTCTGAAGGGTCTTGTTGCTAGTTTTTTACTCCCTCAAATTGAGTTCAAGGTTACATCCTGGTGGAGTATTCATTCAATCCTATGATCCATGAGGAACACACAAGAAAATATTTACAACTACAACTGCCATGATAACAAAAAATAATAACCTGATACTCATGGTGACAGGAATAAGTCTTCAAAAGCAGTTTAATTTACATTCATGTTCTTTAAAAAATAGTGTGGTACTTTTTTTTTTTGAACAGAAAGATTATCAGGCAAAAATGACTACCTTAAAAGCATGCAACTTTTAGGATTTAGAAGTCTAAAATTCATGTCATTCATTGCAAATATTTCAATCTGTTGATTATTCACAGTAAGGGATGCATTCATGTAATTATCCAAGAATCTCATAAACAAAGATAATTGAAGTTTTGCCCTATGTTTGATGGATCTGACAATCAAACAATCAAAAAAGGGAAAAAATTATTCTCTGTGATTATTTATCTTATGTAACATCTGTATCTCCACTAAAAGCAAGTTGAATGTGTGGATACAATCTCTATGTGTTCTCTAAGTTATCCCAGGAGTTCAGGGATAGGATGATCAAGATTTTTCATGTTTTCATTCTCTAATAAGGTATAATATGGCTTCCATGCACATTTTCAAAGAACAAAAGAAAATATGAAGTGATAATCTACATATAAACCTCTTTAGCCAACCCCATGAGTAACTTAATACAATCATTGTAATAGATACATGTGTAAGAAATACATCAATGTTCTGCCTGTCATGGTTTCACTTTTTTAAAAAAATATGGCTTTACAAAAATTAAACATTGGGAGCTAATTCTTTATTTTTCTTTTTAAATAATAATAGTTTTTAAAGTAGGTCTGCTTTTCTAATAAGTACTGGAATGCTTATGAATTACATTATTTTACCTGTGACCCCAACAGGATGAAGCTTTTTGACTTCCTTCTGTTTCTCTGCTTAGAAGAACAAAGGATTGGGAAGAACAGAAACAGTAGAGGACAAGTGCATTTCTAAGAGTAAGACATGTTTTCCTCTGATTAAAAATGCTCCATATATTTTATTTCTGGTAAAAATAGAGTGCAAATTTTGAAGCAGGCATTCCTTGCTGGATGCTTAGAATAACATTATGCCCTTTTCTTCTTATATTAATGTATTCCAAGACTCTTATCACTGTTTAAAAAGTAGCTTGAATGCGTTGATATTCTACATCCAAGGATATTGATCTGCCTTATTATTTTTTGAAAGGTTAATGAAAAGAAAGTCCCTTTGCTTCACTCTGTTAGAAAACCCCACGACTCAATGTAGATAAAGTTCTAATTTTTATATTCGGAAACTACTTTAAAATAATTCAATTTGCAAAAGACAGTATTTTCTATTTCCTTTTTCACTGCTTTCTATAGCCTATTTACCTCTGTTATTCACTTAAGGAAATTATATAATAATTCATTTAAGACTTTCAGAATTATGGAGCCAATAGATGTTACAGAAGAAAAAAAAAAAGATCTGTATCTCTTATTCTTAAAGAAGTATCTGTCTCCTCAATGGAAAAGAACTATAGCCTTTTCTTTCTCAATGAGATTTCTCATGGTCAAGTATAATTATTCAATTTTTTTCATACCCACATCTTCCCAATTTAGGAGAAATTCTCTTAAAAAATATTTAGAGCTTTAAACTCTGGTTGAGTTCCACTTCTACTAAGTTAAGAAGATGTTAATACGTCATTCCAGGAATATATGAAGTCAAAATGTCTATCCAAGATCCTCTTCTTCACAACCTATGTATAGAAGAATGTGACAGCATTCATATATCCTGAATAAATTAGAAAGTCTATCAGAGAACAAGTGTGAGAGATACCAACTCTGAGCTGAATGAGGACACTTTCTCATCAGGGAAGATTTGTTTTTGCCTGCATCTTGGTAAAGTTGCTTTTTACCCTCTCTATTATTGGACAGAAAGTTTGTCTTCCCCCTAAGGCCATGTAAAGGAACACAGATGACTTCTTTGCATTTTTCCTTCCCTTCTTCAAGGCTTAATGAACTTTAGGGTGAAGTTTATAAAGCCCAGAACAGAGAGCTTGCTCGAGAACACTGTGAAGGGCCCGATGACGGTCTATTTTTTCCTATTTGTGAGAATCAGAGATGTGGAGAGCTTGTCCTTTTGCATTTATGTTTCAACACTTCAGTGTGACTTAACAAGATGTTTAAAGCTGAGGCTGGGGTAGAATAATTCTTGAGACTTAAGGGATGTTGAATTTCACACTCTATATAAGGGAGCTTAGCATACCAATCTTTGCTTTAGGGGAGAATCAGGAAGCTATTCTAGGGCTTGCTAAGTATCGTAGTTGACACAGCAGAGAAATCTTTCACTTTTGGCTTCCTGCCATGCCCTGTGAATAAAGGAGTATGCCACAGTTATTTACAGGACTGTTTTTCCCTTGGGAGATTTAGTTCTAGTTCACCTTAACTCATTACTGATTCACGGGTTGCTGCTTTTGGCTAAATGTGTTAGAGGAGCAACATTAGCTGAGAGGTTATCAAAATTTGCAATAGGCTCTTCCATCCTCCCATCCTTTTGGAAGTTTGCTGTCAAAAAATCCACTGAAGACACTGCCTTTCTTTCTTCCCTTCCATCTGTCCCCATGAGTACTTTTTCCAATTAAGGTCAGCTTATAAAAGGACTACATTTACTATTCGTGTTTCTATCATTTGCACTTTACAAGGCACTCTTTTTATTAAGCACCAGTCCATAAAATGCCTGGAAGTTCATCCTTTTTTTCTATTCCCCACTGACAGGTGGCTTTGATGTAGAAGGAAGAAATGGATCTGCTCAACATTCCTAGCTCAGGTAGAGTCATAGGCTAGATGGCAAAAGTAGTTTAGCTGCTAAGACCCTTTGGCTGCATCATTAGACCAGCATGTAATTGTGTATTTTATAGTTAGCCCAGGGTAGGCTGAAATCATCATTTCCCCAAAACGGACTTAGCAATTATCTTGGTAGATTGGTGTTTGTTTATTGAGTCTTATCACTTTAGAATTAAAGAGTATGTCAAGAGAAACACTTTAAAGATAATCCCAGAGAATTTTCTATTATTCCCTGAATAATAGGAGAACAGACTTGTTTACTTAAAAATTGTGCTTAGAGACCAACAGATAAGGAAGTTATACAGATTGCCTTTGGCACTCATGGCATGTAAAAAAGTGAAGATTTTTGGTTTATGGAAACTAAGCCCAAACTACCATTTTGCACATCATTACAGTGATCTTGATTTGGACTGGTGCGAACCCAAATATATCCACTGTAAGAGCGTTTCCCTGCTCCACCAAACCCTAGACTATTGTGAAACTTTTGTTGAATTCAGTAGTACCAATTTAACCTATTAATTACTGATAGAAAGTACAAAAAAACTGTGTGACATTTGTGCCCAAGAGTGACTTAGCTAGTTTGTATGACAATTTCTCTGTGCTAATAAGTTGACTGGGGGAGTATAAATGACTAAAGGAGTAGGGTTACAAAAATCACATTATTGAACACAAAAGCAAATTTTTTTCAGCATCACCTTGATTTATTTTCCTAGTATTTTTTTCCTCAGATGGAAAAATAATTTCATCAAGAAAACAAATTCTTCTGCCAAAGTGAAAGAATTTTATGTTTTAATGCTTTTCTTTAAAAAAAAAAAAAGTTGACATTGAACTAGGGCATGCTCTGCTTCCCCACCCCCATTGTGCTGACTACATTTTAAAAAATCTATTGGCAGAAAACAAGATAGTTTCTTCAAATAGAGTGATTATGTTTTATTGCTATTTTGTTTAGTATATATTTTTCTCAATTGGGAAAAAAGTCTAGGTGAAAAAAATTACCTAACAAGAGAAGTAGTTTACATAGTCATAACATTTAAATTGTTGCCCAAAAACTGTAAAAAAAAATTTTAATGTAAAATGTCACATAACTTCAAAAAACTTACCTCAATTGTCTATCATTTATCATGTACTCTAAGTCAACTTCCTAAATAAGATTACAGTCCTTTATTATAAGCCCCTAGTGGTACTATAGTATACATTTAAAAAACACTACTACAAAAATTTTCTTTTCTTTTTGTTTTTGCTTATTGTGTACTTAGCTATAGATAATTTTTGAATAAAAAGCCTACGGTACATATAAATGCAATAGTTAACTGATCCTGTTTGCTGATGTCCTTTTTATATTCCACAGGTGACATCTTTTAATCCAGCATCTTCTCCTGTTTCTTGCCTTCCTTTTTCTTCTTCTTAGATTCTGCTGTGATTACAAAAAAGAGAGAGAGAAAGAGAAAAAGAGAAAAATGTCAAGTTATTAAATTACAGGGAAGAAATAGCCACATTTCTTATAATTGACCAGGAATGAAAAAATCAGATTGATACACAAGTTGCTTGCTCTTGGCAGTTTTCTTGGTAAATTGAGAAAAAACTATGTGTGTGCGTGCGTGTGTGTGTGTGTGTGTGTGTGTGTGTGTGTGTGTCTGTCTGCTTTTGCCAAAAGAGTGCCTGTGAGAGTGGGCAGGAGGAACATAGCCTGCTTCTGTGTTAATTCTATAAATGCCTGTTATCTTACTGGTTGCCTTTGCTTGATAGGCAAGATATTGACTTGGGGTCCTGCTTAGAAAATAGAAATACAGCAGACATCTCTTAGTAAACTACCCAGGTCACTGCTCAATGGAAAGCTATGAGAGCTCTGCTTGGCACCTCATTTCCCCCACTCCCTTTCTGTGGGACTCTTTAGTAGTATATTTTCTGAGCAAACAATTCCAAAGTGGTTCCACTCCAGGTCGGCCCTTTGCTTATATATTTGGCCACCTATCTATACAGGAAGAAGCAGCTATAAACCAAATGTACTCTCTCTGAAGCTTTGCCTACAGGAACTCCTAGTTTGGGGTAAAACAAATGGAATGTGTCAACATAGGCTGTAGGAAAGGAAAACATTCAGGATTGCAATCAAAAGACTCCATTCTTTTCCATTCAGTCATCTTTCCACTTCTCTTTTCCTAACAGGATAATGCAATATAGAATAGAACATATCTAATTTGGCTCCAAAGACAAAAATGGTCAGAGTCACTGGGCTAGCAAGTGAGTGGATATTGCTAAATATTTCTGAGCCACTTTTCCAATTTTGTCCATAGTAGCGGTAGAAATAGACTGGTTAAGTACAACCTCTGGAGTCAGACTGCTGAAGTTTAAATCCTGGCCACATCATTAAGTTACTGTGAGACACTGAGAAAGTTAATTAATGTATTTGTTTCTTAGATTACTCATCTTTCAATAGGCATATGAAAAGTATCATAGCATATGATAGTAACCACAGGGTTTATATCCAAATTAAACTCGTTCTATAAAATCTACTGAGAACAGAATATGATACAATAGCATGTGGTCAATTAAGGATAGCATTTATCATTAGTGTGATAATAGAGCAAGAACAAGAAATCATTACCCTGTATAATTAAAATCCCTAATGATCATCAAGACATATTGATTGAGCAGGTCAATGAATGTGCTAAGCAACATAGGGTCACTGGGACAAAAACAATGACCAACTGGGATTAGGTCATTGTTCACTGGAGCATACAGCCTGTGTCCAAGAGGACCGTAAGACTTATGATGACAGAAGATATGATATGATGCCAACCAGAAATATTGTATGTTTCTCAGCTCATACTTAAGTAGAACTGGAAACTTTTCCATTTCTGTGTACTATCTCCATGACCTCTTCAAGTAGGTTCCAACGTCCATTACTCCCTAGTAGTATTTCTGTTCAATGTAATTGTTCTAATCTTCCTTTACTCAAATTTCAAGGGTACACCATATGCAATTGGGTCAGCAGTTTCTAAACCCAGGCTAAATTGTTGCCCATAATTGTATTCATTTCATTCATGTCTTCCTAAGTTTGCCCCACTTCTATACTAAAGAAATTTAACCTTTCACTCTCTCTAGTTTTGTTCGTTTTCTCAAATATCTACCTTTCACCCTGTGAGAGGTGTAATAACCAGAATTTCTGAGTGAAAGATACCTTTTAGGTCAAAGGAGATATTCCGTGTAATTTCTGAAAAATTATTCAGTGTCTGAAAATGTAATAATTCCCAATTTTTGGTCAACATTTTAGGCAACAGCTGTATATTAGGATGGTATCTTCAGAGAACAATGTCAGACTTCAACTGAGACCTAACTCTGGTTTTTCCTGTCTCAGTTTCCTCATGTCCCTTCCTGGGAAACCCTCAGGAACTTGTTATCTTTTAGATCTCCAGCAGAGTGGATATCTAAGCAGCAATTTCCATATTTTGGCTAACATGTTCCTGTTTCATACATAAGTCTGAGCGGATGACACACTAATCAGGTTTTTGTATAAAAGTTTCATAAAACTTAAAATTATTCTGAACATAGGACACTATTTTATCCGCTAATGTAAGGTTGCCCATTTCAAAGAACACTTTGGGAATAGGAATCTGTCACCAAATTCTTCTTGGTAAAGGCAACAGCACACTGTCTCTGTTATCTGAGCCTGACATTGGTGTTTTATTCATTAACGACAACTTTCTAAATCCCAGGAAATCAACCACTTGCTTATTAAATCTGCACAATGTCAATCAACTTATTTTTCTGACACAAGTGGCAAGTCATCATGGCACTGCCTGGATACCCTGCAGAACTTGAGTCCACTCTGGGCTCAATCTAAAGAGAAAAATGAAGACTCTTCAGTAAAAAGTAGTGGAAGGAGGGAAGAATTCATATTTGCAATAAGGTCAGTTTAGTTTCTTACATAAAAAAGTGTTCAAATTTTTGTGAAAAAAAAAATCAGGTCAGTATTATTGCTTCTAATCAAAAGCAGTTTTTTGTGACTTTTATGTGCATTCAACTGACAGACTAAATGAGCTTTGTCACTGCTTATCTCTGTGGCCTCAAAAACTTATTAACAACCTCTCAATCTTTACCTAGTATACATGAGGGATTTAAAATAGTATCACAAAATCTATGATCTAGAAAAAATGTGGTCCAACTCCCTTATGTAGTAGATGAAGAAACTGAAACATTCACATCATCCCTCTTTACTTCCATCTTCATACTTATGCTTATTTTAGTTCCCCAAATAAATCTTTCCTGTTTGTCTCTCTCTCTCTAGTCTCTGGCCTTCAAATTTACTCTTCATTCCATCAACCCCACACTTCCACTACTACATATGTCTCATTAATGCCTCCCATTCTTCAGGTACCAGCACTGACATCACTTCTAGTTTGCTGACCTCTCAGTCTGAGTTAGAAGTTGTTTCTCTTTCCTGCTCTTGTTAGAGCACCTAACTCTAGTATCGTAATTGCCACCAAAATACAAGCTGTGAGAGGGTGCAGTTTCTACTCTCTGTTGTACCTCCAGCCCATGGCACAAGGTCTTGTGTATAAAAGCTGATTAGTAAAGCTTTAGTGAAAACAAATGGATCCATAACATGGCGATAATATGTCTCACCCATCTTCCTTATGAAGGTTCTTTGAATTTTCTTTGCTTCTTTTCATCTTATCCTTTTCATATTATTTCCTATTGGCTTGAGTGTTCCTTCTTCTACTACCCCAGTTTGCATAGTCAGTACTTAGTCATCCTTAAAATCTTAGCCTCAGCTTCATTTTCTCAGGGAAGCCCTCCAAGAGCTCTCAGATAAGCAGATTCCATGCACAGACACTCTCATTGTGCCTCTCATTGATTTTTCCAAAATTAGAACTGAACTATTAATTTTGTCTCTAATTATTTAGTATGTTTTTCCCTTCCTATGACAACAGAGACCCTATCTGTATTTTTGCATCTGTATATTCTGTGCCTGGGACATAACAAGCACTCATGAAATACTTGCTGCATGCAGAGTGGATAAATGAATACTTGAATGGGAAATAGTTCAACCCATTACTATGTAGAAAAGAGTGTTTCTCAAGGGAAGTAGGGAGTGTAAATCCAATTAGAATCTGGTCAAATTTCAGTCTATCTTTAAAGACAGATATTTTATGAAGAAGAAAATTTACAAACACATGTATATGAAATTTATCCAGGTTTCTTAACACTTTGTCTTTAGAATAGAGACCTGATTAAACTCTGTGGGTAAAACTGTCCCAGTTTAGTCGCCTTTCAAGGTTAGAGTGAGAGAAATGTTTACTATGAGATGTGGGTCACAAATTAGCCTGGAGCAGGGCTATAATTAGTTAAAGTCAAATGCTTTTTTATTGAAGTCATATAGTGGCTACTCTAGAAGGTTCTGAGAGCCAATAGGATTCCTACCCTGATGTGAACAGTAGGGCACTTTAGTTCACATTGAACAGAGCCAAATCAAGAGAAAGAAGTACACACACACCACACATCAAATGACACCCAGGGCCACATGTCCCTTGTCCCTGCCTGGATTGAGGCTGCAAAACAGAAATGGATGCAAACAGAGAATGAGCCATTGTCAACATGTGAGAGTAAAGGGCACCTGCCTGAAAGGTGACTTGTTCTGTTCCTACCAGGACATCACTGCACTGGAATCTCACAGCAGTGTCCTGGGTACATTTTAACTTCCTGGATTTTCAAACTTTCATCCTTTCTTTGGCCAGTTTTTGAGCTGATAGAGGCTAGTACTCATAATAATTGGGATACAGAGATGAGAAAAAAATAGTAGGTGTGTATTTTTGTATTTCTGTAACTTTGTGGGTTTTTAAAAATGTAAATACATTGTTTTAAGATATGTTTGAAAGTGTTCAGAAAGTCCTAAGGCTTTCCTAAGAAAAAGTACTCTAGAAAGGATTCCGGCTTCTTATATTGCTATGAATCATAGGATCCAAAGGGCCATGTTCACCATATTCTATCCAGAAAACTCAGAATTTACCCAAGGAAATTCTTTCAATGCATAAAAACTCCTGATAAGAAAGAGGACAGGCAGTGATATGTTTTGACTCTGTGTCCCCATCCAAATCTCACCTTGAATTGTAGTCCCCATAATCCCCATGTGTCAAGGGCAGGACCAGGTGGAGGTAATTGGATCATGGCAGCAGTTTCCTCCATGCTGTTCTGTGATAGTGAGTGAGTCTTATGAGAGTTGATGGGTTTATAAGTGTCTGGCGTTTCCCCTGCTTGCACTCATTCTCTTTCCTACCACCCTGTGAAGAGGTGCCTTCCACCATGATTGTATGTTTCCTGAGGTCTCTCCAGCCATGTGGAACTGTGAGGCAATTAAACCTCTTTTCTTTATAAATTACCCAGTTCTGGGTATTTCTTCATAGCAGCACGAGAATAGGCTAATCCAGTAAATACAGTAAGAAAAATGAGTAGAAATTAAGATGAGCCATATTACAGTAAGTTCTGAGCCCGTGTGGTTTTTTCCATGCTGAATAGAAAACAAAATCTTGATAAATGCTAATGTATTAAGTGACATCATGGCCTTTAGGTACAGTGAGACAATGAAAAAATCATGAAGTTTTTGTTAGAATCATCTAAGAACTAAGTCCTAATCTAGAGAATTGGTTCAAATAGATGTTTGCCACTTACCAGCTCTGTGATCTTGTGCAAATCAATCATTCTGCCTCTGTTTCCTATAAACTGTGGATAATAAAACCTATATCCTCCTCAGGGGGCCATTGTTAGTGTCATGTGAGATTACGTCCTCTGCAATCTCATCTTACCACTAATGTTCAAAACACATTAATATATTGATTCAGCAAATATGCACTCCATCTCCACTATTATAGATGCTAGTGTATAAAGGTGAGTAAGACAAAACTCTGCCTTCACACAGCTGACATTACAAATAACACTTTCAAGGTGGCTTTATGGGAGAGTCTTTCAAAATTGTAAAGTGCTTTAAAGTACGTACTTATATTAAAGATCATGGGTACGTGGCAGCCATTTTTATGGTTTCGAGACCTAGTTTTCTTGTTGCTAATTTACTACTACAATCCAGAGACATGTATTATGAAAAATAGAGCAGCTAGAAGGAGGATTAATTACTAATTACTAGACAGAAAGAGTATACCTACAGTAGATTTACCCTGAAGGACAAGGAGGGTTCCCCCTCTCGAGGTTATTTCATTTTTCTTACAAAGTATTAATTACTTGTCTCACTTAAAAAGTATTACGGACTCATAAAAACCAAAGAAACACACACACACACACAGATATATATATATATATATATACATACACACACACACACACACACATATACATAGAGAGAGATTACTCTAACTCCACAATGTAGAAACAGCACTTTTAACAATGAGTTCTATTTATGTTTTCTTTCTATGACTTTACTTAGGAATACTTTGACAGTTGATAGAGTATTTTATGCTAAAAATTCAATTGTATCTATTTTCCACACCATTGCATATACTTTGAAATGTGACAAAGTAATATTCCTTTATATTATCCTACTCCATATATTTTGTAACCTTTCATCTTTTGTAGGTCAGTTGGATAGTTCTGACCTCTGTTATTATAAATAATGATGCAATGCTGATTTTGTTCACAAATCATTGAATGCTTAAATTTTGCCTTAGTATAGATTATTATAAAAGGATGTACTGGATCCAAGGGCAGGACATTTTAAAAACTCTAGATATGTACTGGGAAATTTAATCTTTGAAAGGAAGTAGTAATTTAAATTCTTATCAGCAATTTATATGAGTCTGTCACAGCAAAGTTACTCTTGAACAGCAAATAATCAAACAATATGCATCATCTGTTTTCCATCTTTTCACAGGCCCTTTGGAAATAGAATTGCCATGTAGTTGGTATAAGTAAACATCAACTCCCCACTTTCAACATTAAGAAAATCTCAGAGAAATCAGATTGGAAGTGGACCTTAAGAGAAAGACATCTATCTAAAGATTTTTCAAAGACCTTAAGGGGAGATATTTTTCAAGAAGTAAGAAAGTAGAGAATTCCGAAATAAGCTTATCTCATTTTCTCAGTAAAAGGTCTTGCTTTGATTACTTATTTTCAGATGGCCTGCTGTGCATACAGAAAAACTAAAAAGGAAATTAGGAGATGAAATGATTTCAGATTGAGGGGAGCCCAGATTTTAACTAAAGTGAGTCAGCCCCTGTTTGCTGCTGACTTAAATAAAGTGTCTTTGGGTCATTAAAGCAGTGAAAGGAAGTATTGATTAGAATAGAAATATAAAATTTGCACCTTCTAAGAGACAGAATTCACTTTAGCTAAAAGAAGCTAAAATCATTTAGAAATGCACATTGCAGAGGTCAAGAGAGACAGCTGAAAGGAACAGCTGGAAGCATACCATCGAGACCACTGAAAGTTCACTTTTGAAGACATGTTCAATAAATCACAACGACTTATTACAGAAAAAGGATCATATTCCTGTCAAACAGTACTATCACAATGTAAATATGTTCAAAAGCCTGGATATCACCAAGATTTTTTAATGCTTTGTGAACCTAGTTAAAGTAACTCACCTGTGCTTAAGAATTAACTGCCTAGTCATCTACAACTGCCTAATCCCTCGCCCCATGCCAGCTATGCTTCAGAACTGATAAAAAGGCTTGTCGAATTGTGAACATACGGCTCGGTGATTCAGGAACTAAAATCCAGGTACTGGTTGGCTAGGCTGCCTAACATGGCACTGTTCATTCAATTTCCAAATATTTCAGTTTAAGTTGGAGTAGCATAAATTAAGTGGCACAATACAGAAAAATATTTCTGTTAAAAATCAAAAGTATAATCTTTTAAACATTTGTTTAATGCATTATTCACAGATATACTTCAGTCTAATGCCTATGTAATAATTTTGTTGTTTCTTCTTTGATTTCTTATTTTGTAGTATCACTTGCTTCATTTCTTCTTTTATGGACTCAATGCATTTACTTCTAGGATATGTGTGGAAAACATGTGTATATGTATACTGCCCCTCAGTGCTACCCACATGCTGATACTTTGCTTCCTCCACATCTCTTCTTTCCCTCACTGTCCAACTTCCTCTTCATTCATCAATCTATTTCATAACAATACCTTCTACTCCTGCTCAACTATCTGCTTTTCCGCACTCATTTGCTTTCTGATATCAAGTATATGTGAATAAAAGATAGTACACATATTTGTGTCTAGATGCAGACTAAAAAACACATCTAGACAATTTCAGGACCTGTTTTGTCCCCACTCACTTTGGGAGCCGGCTCAGCTTTTAACTGCATCTCCTCAAAATAGAAAGTTTAGCTATGAAAGCACTAGTGAATAAAGCAGATTTAATAGAAAGTTTAGTGAAGATGAAATTACTCCATCAACCATGCAGAACAAAATTAATAAAAGTCCCCAACATGTCAGTTATTTTTCAAATGAACTCACCAGTTGCATCAGTAGACTAATCCATCTCTCTTCACCCAAACACTCCTCTCTACCATCTTTTCAAACTCTCCCCACTCCTGTCTCTCCATTTGTCCTTCTTTATAAGAAGGAATTGAGGTATCTGCAGCTTCTCCAAGTCATAAAGGGCCCGTTTAGGATGCACTTTCTTTATACAGTAGAGTCAGGGGTGGGGGAATTAGCCACACATGAGCATGTTGGGATCAGTCCCTGATCTGACCCATACGCACATGTATACCAAGTAGAAAATTGTCAATTAAACTCCTATTTGTAGCTCAAAACATGCATATCATCCTTATTTGTTATTTATGCACACACACATGCATGCATGTGTGCATGCACCTACACACATACACAGAGAGAGAGAGAAAACCACAGATGTGGAATTAATGCTGAGTTTCTTTTGTTTAGCAAAAGCCTCTGCCCTTCCTCAATCTGTAGACCACTCTCAAGATTTTACATTTCTTGACAGTGACCATCCCACACCACACAGATTCATGGACTTCTAAACCCAAACACAAAAGAATGATTTATCTCTGATATGACATTTAAACGTTTAAGAGCTTATTTCTGCAATAATGAGGGTAGAGGTAGAAAATTTGCCTTATTATAAATTATTGTAAATTAGAAATTAAATGTAGTATTATAAACAGTAATAAGTAGTTCCCACTTAGCTAATCATTATTTTCTATGATCATATCTAACGTTTACTTTAATATAATATAGCCAGTACCCCTAGGAAATCAAATTGTAATTTGTGAGAAAAGGGCAAAGTTTGAACTCCAATATATTTAAAATTTTAGTAGGTACAGTCCCATAAATGTCTTTCCTATTCATAACCAAATAAATGTTTCTTTTGGTTCAAAAAATTGTGGATATAGATATAGTTAAATAGAATCAGTTATTATGGCCTGACTTGCATCCCTCCCAAAAATTCATGCTGAACTCCTAACCCTTGTTTCTCGGAGTGAGAACATATTCTAGAGATAGAGTCTTTACAGATGCAATTAAATTAAAATGAGGGCATTCAGATAGACCCTAATCCAATGTGACTGGTGCATTTACAGGAAGAGGAAATTTGAACAGAGACACATATAGTGAGGACACAAGGAAAAGATAGCTGTCTATAAACCAGGGATAAGGGCCTCATAGGGCACCAACCCTGACAATACCTTGACCTCAGACTTTCAGACTCCAGAACTATGAGAAAATAAAGTTATATTTAATCTACTGAGTCTACGGTACTCTGTCATGACAGCCCCAGCAGACGAATGCATCCGTGAATTCGATTTCAGACTATATTTCATTTTTGTTTACCTTCAGAGCATTCTCATCAGCTGTAGAGGTGCAAAATAGGATGTTAGTTTATTGTTATTTTTAAATTTGTCCTCCAGAATTAAATTAATTTTTAAATTTTCAGTCATTTAAATATGTAACTTAGGTGCTAAGTAATATAAGGTTTTATGCTCACCAGTAATGTCACAAATCTTACTGCATTAATTCTTTCACCCTCTTCAAACATGTCCTCCCAGCTGTAAGCAGGTGAGTTATTCCCCACTACGTGATTTCTTCTTTCCCAAGAGACCCAGCAGTCTGTCTATAGCAGCAGCAGCAAAAGGTAGATCTAAAGATCTTTGTCCATACTTTACATGTTTTTAGACAGCAGCCTTCAGAGCAGCTTAATTTATTACTCTTGTACATCTAGGTGAAGATCCAAAAACATTTTTTTCTATTTTCTGTAAGAGTAAAAATAATTTTTGAAAGCCTAGCAAGAGAGAGGGCCATGAATGTGTTAACCTGCCATCAATATCTGTGGGCCTTGCCGCCTGCATGCATGAACACTAGGATACTAGACCAACTTTGCTTTCTTCTTGCTCTTAGGATTCCTGATGAGTTGTACAAATTGTTTGCTCCTCTAGAAAAAGTCTTTATTCTTTTATTTTCACGGCCTCTGTGCACTGAGCAACAACCAGCCTGCTCTGATTTCCCTGTAGGTTTGTATCAGTGAGAAGCAAAGCAGACTGGGAGTGTGCCAAGTGTCCCCACCAGCAGTTCCAGTTACCAGGAGAGCCATCCCTTGAATCGTGGTGAAGTACCAGAATTGCTAGGAATCTCATAGCAGAGGGAAGACAGTCATGAATCCAGGCCAGGGCCCAGCCTGGGAGAGCTCTGGGTTAACAAGGCACCTTGCTGTTCACCCTTACTCTCAAGGAACATAGCTGCTATAAAGAACCCCGGATTGAAAATGCAGCACTAAGAGTGATCATTTGTTTTCAGAGTAATTTTTATACAAAGACAAGCTCAGGACTTGTTAATTATCCAACAGGACTCAATCAATCATAAATAACTCTGAATATGCTTATATGAATGTTTAGGATTATCACGGAAACAAGAAACAAATTATTAATTTCTTTTAGAATATCTAAAGAGATCCGGCAGTGATCAGTTGGTTTGGGAAGCACTGGTACAATGGAAAAGAACTTGAAACAGATTGTCCTGACTTCAAGTTCAAGTCTGATCTTTCACTGTCTGGGTAACTTCGTGAAAGTTGCAACCTTAGTGTGTTATTTTGTAAAATACGAAGATAACTACTTTAGGCTGCCATGCGGCTTAAGTGAGACAATGCAGGCTAAGGGCTTATATAATGCCTGTCATATCATAAATACTCAATAAATAGGATATACTTTTACAATACTCAATAAATAACAACAGGTACAATTTAAAATACAAGTAGAAAGCCTCATTTCAGAAGTTAGAAGAGAGAAATGCAAAAGCTTCAGGAAGGAAAAAGAAGGTCCCGAAACCCAATAACTAATATGCAGCTTTCCTTAGTACTAATTATTCTATAGCTGTTTTGTGAGTATACAGCTAATGATCCCTTGAGCATGGAATGTGCCCCGGGAGATGAAAGCAGACACACAGTTTGAAGTAAACCTACAAATATTTATAGTTCCTAGTTCTCACATCTGCCCCAGCAATTAGGACCAAAAATTCTTTAATAAGGAGGGAAGTAAAACACAAAAATGACTCTGATCCCAGGTGAGCTCATTGTGCCTTAACAGTGATTTCTCTATACATTTTTGAAGCCAGTGTGAATGATGTAGTCTAGTGAGCTTTACCAGGACAGTTTAGTTGGATACATCATTCATTCATTCAAGTCAGTATTCTTCCTTGAGTTTTCTCATGGGCGAGGGACGATGAGATGTAATTTTTTTTTTAATTATATTTTAAGTTCTAGGGTACATGTGCACAATGTGCAGGTTTGTTACATATGTATACATGTGCCATGTTGGTGTGCTGTACCCATTAACTTAATTTTCAATGGTGAATAAGAGGTAGTATTCAAAGAGTTTTCCTGTTAGGAGAGGCAAACAGGCCCTCGGTACAGCATAATGGATGCCTTATCAGAGGAGTGACATCTCCTCTCAGAGGAGACAGTGACTTAATATTTGGGAAGGGAAATCTGGCAGGTTTTAACACTGATCCCTTTTCTAGTCATTGAGCAAAACAAGCAGTTTTTGACCTGAAGGACTTTGAACTTCCCCTTGTTTCATTTAGAACACCAGTATGGCTAGTCCCTTCTCTCGCTTCCAAACCAACTTCAAAAGTTACCTTGTCCAAGAGGCTTTCCAGGATTACTCTATCTCACGTACTCCTTTCCTATCACTCTATCACTTGGCTCTGTTTAGTTTTTAAGGTCATTTATGCCAAGATGTACTTGCTGATTTAGTTATTATTTATTTCTCTCTTTCCTTCATTGTCTACTCACCACCACCACCAGTAGAACATAGCAGTCAGAGGGAAGGAACCATGTTTGTCTAATATCACTAGCACTTAACATACTGTGTGCTCCATTGCAGGCTCTTAATAGATTTTATAAAAACCTGAATACATTAGAAACAATGCTAAAGGACTCTCCACTTCTCTTTCTCATAGCATTTGCCACTCTATGTGGTACATTGGAATTTATCCCTCTGCTTCTCCTACTACACTGTAAGACCAGTAAGGTCACTAATTTATCCCTGGTGCTAACTAGAGCACATAGCACTTGCTCACTAAAATATTTGTTGAAAGAACAGTAGAAATGTATGAAAGAATAGAAGAAGGAAAACAGTTCTAGGTTTCAAGAACTACAGATGCAAAGAAATGGACACATAAGACATCATGGCCCAGTCTGCCATCTCCTGGAGTTTGGGAGTTTGGTATGGCTGGGGCAGAGCTTGTAAGCAACGTCTAGAGAAAGGATCAGGCAAGTACCCAGCCAAGAAGATACATTAGCAAGACAGCCTGGTAAGGATTCAGGGCGGGCCTAAAATTCATTCGCTTTCTGAGGTAAGAAACTTAGATACCTGTATAAAATTGACACAGAGGAAGGAGCTGTGCATGCTGCAGGAGCTCTAGAGTTGACTGCCTTGCATTTAAATCTTCTGCATATTAGTGGTATAACCTTGTGCTAGGTATATGTATTAGTTCATTTTCACACTGCTGTAAGGACACTACCTGAGACTGGGTAATATATAAACCAAAGAGGTTTAATTGACTCACAGTTCTGCATGGCTGGAGAGGTCTCAGGAAACTTACAATCATAGCTGAAGGTGAAGGGAAAATAAGGTATATTTTATATGGCAGCAGGAGACAGCAAGAGCAAGGAAGTACCACACTTTAAAACCATCAACTCTCATGAGAACTCACTCACTATCAGGAGAACAGCAAGAGGGAAACCACCCCCATGATACAATCATGTCCCACCAGGTCCCTCCTTCAACACTAGGGGTTACAATTGGAGATGAGATTTGTGTGGGGAAACAGAGCCATATCATTGTCTAAATTCTCTATAGCCTCAGTTTCCTTGTATATAAAATTGGATGTAACAGTGACTATTTCACAGAGCTTTGTGAATATTAAATGACACCCTGTGTGAGCAATGAACTAAACTTTACTCAAAACACACTAAGCTCTCCATAAATATAAACTATAATCACTATTGTTGTAATCACCATCATTCTCCTTTTGCCTGAAAAGGTGCTAAAGGAAAAACACCTACTTCAGGAAATTCATCTGGAAAAAAGGAAATAGTCTTTAAAATACTGCATATTTACCAAGCATTCTTACTTATAGTGCCTCATTTTATCTTTATAACAATGCTATGGTGTATTCACTGTCAACTCTAATTTAGAGACGACAAAATAAGTATCATTCTACCAAGAAAAGGACAGAATTAGATCTCTCCACTACCAGTACGGTATTATGGATGGAAAATAAAACATAGGTGTTGAAAGACGTTTTCTCAAGCAGAATAAAAAAGAAATAAAAACTTGAGAACCAACGGAGTACAAGTGTTTTCCTCTGATCAAGAGGAACAGAATTCCCACAGGGTACCCCATGCTGCCTCTTCTGGCCAAGTACAAGGGCAGTAATCATCAACATCTTTAGGGGGCCTTGGAGGGGAGGGAACCAGTCCCAGGCCAGCCTGTGGTGGGATTCTGCCCCCTCACCTCTCTCAACACAGTTAAAAGTCTCCCAGCCTAGCAAAGCCCATCCATACAGTGTTGCCATGCTCACTCCTAAGGGATGTCAGAGCCCAGAACATAGACAGAAATGTTGGGGGGAACTTCTTTTATCTTTAAAAGAACTAACAAAAGAATCTATTTAGCTGGGGAGAGAATTGAGAATGCTGGGAATATCACTTTCCTGACCCTTTTTTTTCCCATGTAATAATCAGCTGCCAAAAGCTGTGTCCTGCACACAGTTGAGTCTTGCACTTAAACAGTTTCTGTTCTTTTGATCTTTAAAGATGAATTGTCAAACATAAGAGAGGGCTAGGCGGCTTTCCAAAAAAGAGCAGCAAGATGGCAAAACTTTTAGAAATAGGAAAAAAGAAAAAGAATTGAGGTTATCAAGAGCAGGAAAATTGAACAAGGATCTGGTAACAGCAGTGTGTGACTTCGTATGGACCACAGGAGGGACTGACATTCATTCCCTGACTCACTTGTAGCACAGACATCTCTCCATGTGTTCCCATCTCTGCTGTCCCAGAAACAATCTGAGAATTTCCCTTTTCCCAACAAACTTGGAGCCTGGCTTATCTGTACTAAAAAGGGCTTCACAGTACCCTTCATTTATGCATCTGATTTAAAAAGCAACAACTAATAATTGTCAGGTGAACAATAACCCCAGATACTAGAATGTTCCAAGATGATACTAGGCAATATCAGCTGTGGCTGGAAGGATCCTCTCAGCTCTCACTGGAGCCTCTCACACAAGCCACAGCCCCTGCTTCAGCTTGGCTCTGCACTCCAGTGACAAATACCAGAAGCCTGCTCCATGGGCTGCACCATACCCTGACCCACGCAGACAGGACTGCCTATAGAAGAGCCACAGCACCCCGACAGATGGGTCCATCCGGGCAGGGATGCTTGTTCTTGCCATCTTCTAATTCCATCGTGAGCCATCATCTAAAGGGACCACTGAAAAACACGTGTGGCTTGGAGAAGAGTGATTTGCCCTCTGAATAGTTCTCTATCGCCAGGCTAGAGTGCAGTGGCGCGATCTTGGCTCACTGCAACCTCTGCTTCCTGGGTTCAAGCTATTTTCCTGCCTCATCTTCCCAAGTAGCTGGGACTACAGGGATGCGCCACCACACGCAGCTAATTTTTGTATTTTAGTAGAGATGAAGTTTAACCATGTTGGCCAGGATGGTCTCAATCTCTTGACCTCATGATCCACCCACCTCAGCCTCCCAAAGTGCTGAGATTACAGGCGTGAGCCACTGTGCCTGGCCTACTCTGACATTTTATGCAAAGCTGTTAGCAGAGACAGACTCTATTTTCCAACTTTCTTCATTGTTTGCAGATCAATTATTCCTGCAGAAAATAAAAAGTAACTGGTAATTCCAATGAGGAGAGATCCAACTCTGTGCACAATGGTGTAATCACCAGTTCTAATATAAGATTACCCTTGGCAATTTTTCCCCATGGGGTGGCATCAATGCGTCATCTAGCCCCAGAGGAGAGAAGGGTAAGTCTAATGACATACCCCACCACATTTTGACATTCTTGCACACTGTGGTAGATTTGTTCACTACATGCCACGCAAGACCCTTGAAGCTTCCCTTCTTGTGTTTAGAGGTAGAATCTAGAAAGTTAAATACTCATTTTCCAGGCTCCTTCATAGCAGGATTTTCCATGTGACCAAGTTTGTATCAAGCAGGCACGCTTAAATGAGATGTGGAGGTAGAAGTGACCAACTAGAAATAGGGGTCAAATGTGGGGAGACTTGATAGTACCTCGAGAAAGGGGACAGAAGTGTCTGGTTTTGGAAGGACACCTGTGGTGGACTTTCCAGTGTTCAGTTCTAAGTATTGTATGTGCTGAACAGACAGTAATTGCAGCAGAAGGGTTTCTGCTAGATCAGTGACATGTGGTGTGAGTAGATATTTCTTGCAGATCTGTTGACTTTGGCTGCATTATTCCTGGTCTTGCAGCAATCCAAGCCAGATCTTTGGCCCTCCCAGAGATTCTTTGAGCTATATAATACCCTTGAATAGACCTCTTTTGCTTAACGAGCTAGAGTAGATCTCGCTGTATCTAAAAGCTTTTGACAGATACAATGTTTTAACTAATTTAATTAATCTATATTAATTAAACTCAATCTCTTTTCTTAAGAAATTAAAATCTCAAGTGTCCAACACAATTGTTCACCAATTTATCCCTGCCGGACTCTGGTAATCATTAAGCAAATTCCAGCTACAATCTTTCAGTCAGGCAATGAACCTTTCCCAGAGTAATATTGCCTCCATCCCTGGGAAAGCTAAATTCCCGATGTGCACCTTTCAATTCTTATTTCTGCATAAGAGCATGAATATTCTCTCTGCTTCTTAGTATAGAATATCAAAGTGAATAACTAAAAGCTCTCCTCAGGTTAAGTGGGATTCTAACCCAAGACAATCTTCAACCAAGGGTTTCCAACTTCACATCTAGTATCGAAATTGCAGACTGAGGCTAGAGTGTGGAATCTGTATGACATTGACACAGCAAAAGAAGGATTGCTTCTATACCTCAAGAGGTAATGTTGTTAGAATGGACTATGATGAATTTTAAGGCAATTTTTAACCAAAGTCTGTGGGATATTTAGTAATTTCCTGGTGTTTGGATAGCAACACTCGATATTACGCTTCTCCCTATCTCCTAACCAAGTCACTTAATCTTTTAGCTTTATTATTACCAATCAAGTAGCAAAGATATTCTCCAGCCTTTCCTCAATTTAATGCTGGGTATTCACTGACTTGCCAACATATTTATGTTTCATTCTAAAATTTAAAGAGTATGATTTTCACACTGAAAACCAAGTGGTTTGCATATTAATCCACAGCTATTTCCCAAAACAAAAGTGGTCAGGAACTAAGCAAAGAAGTTCTCTAAAATGAAAAACAAACAAAAATCAAACAAACAAAACAGATACTGATCGTATGTTTGATTAGAATGATAAAGACAGGAAAAGAAGGCACTTTCTGATGATGAGCTGAGTGACTAGATTATATGTAATACAGTTACGCACCACATAGCAATGTTTCAACCAAGATGGATCATGTATAGAACTGTGGTCCCATGAGGGTACAGTAGAGCTGAAGAATTCCTATCACTGATTAACATTGGAAGGCGGCACATTACTCACATGTTCATGGTGATGCGGATGTAAATAAACTTACTGCACTACTAGTCTTATAAAAGTAACACAGACAATTATGTACGGTCATAATACTTAACAGTGATAATAAATGACTATGTTACTGGTTTATGTATTTACTATACAATACTTTTAATCATTATTTTTGAATGTATTCCTTTTTCTTGCTAAAAAAAGTAAAAAAGCTAACTGTAAAACAGCTTCAGGCAAGTCCTCTGGAAGGTATTCCAGGAGGAAGCATTGTTATCATAGGAGATGATGTGTTACTGTCCCTGAAGACCTTCCAGTGGGACAAGATGTGGAGGTGGAAGACAGTAATGTTGATGATCCTGACCCTGTGCAGACCTAGGCTAATGTGTGTGTGGGTCTTAGTTTCAACAAAAAGTTTTAAAAAACTAAAAATGCTTATGCAATAAAGATATAAAGAAAGAATATATTTGTTAGAGTTATGCAATGTGTTTGAACTTTAAACGTTATTTTAAAAGAGTCAAAGGTTAAAAAAATTAAAAAGTTGACAAGCTAAAAAAGTTACAGTAAGCTAAGGTTCATTTATTGTTGGAGAAAGAAAAATATCTTCTCGTAAATTTAGTGTAGCTTCAGTGTACCGTGTTTAGAGAGTGTATGGTATTGTACTCTAATGTCCTACACCTTCACATTCACTCACTGTTCATTCAGTGACTCACCCAGAGCAACTTCCAGTCCTGCAAGCTCCGTTCATGGTAAGTGCCCTACAGAGAGGTACCATGTTTTCTTTTATACCATATTTTTGCTGTATCTTTTCAATAATTAGACATGTTTAGATACACAAATAGCTATCACTTAACCTACAGTATTTAGTACAGTAACATGCTGTATAGATTTGCAGCCTGGGAGTAATCGGCTATCCCTTACAGCCTAGGTGCACCGTAGGCTACACATCTAGGTTTGTATAAGTGCACCCTATGATGTTCACACGAGAATGAAATTACCTAAGGATACATTTCTCAGAACATATCCTTGTTGTTAAGTGACACATGACTGTAATTAAACTCAAATTTTGAAAACTACTGATTTTCCTCATGACTGCAATGCCCTTTACTGATCACTATAAAAAGTCCCTTTCCTATCATTCTCATGTTTGAAATAAGGCAGAAAAATGACATCAAAAGAGAACAAAACCTGGGACTGACTCCACTACCAGAAAACAGAATGGACACGGATAAGTCATTGATTTTCTCTGTCCTCATTTGTTCTATGGGTATTAGACCAGACATTAGGCAAGGTCCCCAGAAGCTCTGCCATTTAAAGCTTCTAGACATAAAGATTCATCTAATAACTATGACCAGAGTTGCCTGAGTTTATAATACTAAGAAGCAGTATTGTACAATTGAAAGGGCAGTGGGTCTTTGGTATCCGTCTGACTTTAAATTTGAATCTGGTTGTGCAGCTTGCAAGCTGTGAAACCTCAAGTGAGTTGCTTAACATTTCTGAGACTATGCTTTTTCATGTATAAAGTAGGATAAATAAAATGTATGCTTAAAGTTGCTTTAAGGCTTAAATTAAATGACTGGGAGCTCCTACCCCAGTGTCCAAAAATTAGTGAGTTCCCGACTTCTCTCTATGTCCTTCACATATTGAATTAAAATAAGAAAAAATTTTGATGATGTACTCTTTCCTGAAGGAAGAAATAATTTATAAATGCATCATTTTGAGAAAAGCTTCGTTAAATGACTACTGCGGTTTCCACCCAAAAGAAAGGAAATCAGTATATTGAAAAGGTGTCAGTACCCCGACGTTTGTTGCAGCACTGTTTACGATAGCTAAGATTTGGAAGCAACCTAAGTGTCTATCGATGGATGAACAGATAAAGAAAATGTGGTACATATACACAATGGAGTACAATTCAGCCATTAAAAAGAATGAGATTCAGTCATCTGCAACAATATGGATAGAAATGGAGGTCATTAGGTTAAGTTAAACAAGACAGGCACAGAAAGAGAAACATTGCATGTCCTCACTTATCTGTGGGATCTAAAATCAAAACAAACTCAAGGACATAGAGAGTAGGATGGTTACCAGGGGCTGGGAAGGGTAGTGATGGGGGGTTAGGATGGTTAATGGGTACAAAAAAGTAGAAAGAATGAATAGGACCTACTATTTGATAGCACAGCAGGGTGACTATATCGTCAATAATAAGTGTACATTTTAAAATAACGTAAAGAGTGTGATTAGGTTGTTTGTTACTCCAAGGATAAATGCTTGAGGGGATGGACACTGCATTCTCCATTATATGCTTATTTCATATTGCAGGCCTGTATCAAAACATCTCATGTACCCCATAAATATATACAGCTACTATATATCCACAAAAATTAAAAAGAAAAAAGGCAAAGTTCACCTTCTCCTATTTCAAAGGAAATTAAAACCCATGGAGGTTAGTTCATACCCCTTTGTGATTTAGGTGAAAAATCAGCAGAATACAAAAGATTATATGAATTTAGAGTTAGACGAATCTTGGCACTGTCATTTATTAGAGATATACCCCTGGTCAAATAAATTAACCAGTGTTCTTCAGTTTCCTTCATAATAATACCCACCTGCAAGGACATATGGGACTTTCTAAGTCCCATATGGACTTTACTGTATAGAAAACACGTAGAGCAATGTATAGCAGTAGAAACTGAATAGCGATAATGATGGTACAGATTCCATTCATTACTATTTGCTTTCCCATTGACTAGTAGAATGTGAGCTATCTTAAAGTTAGAGATGTGCAAAGGAAAAGCTGTAATATCTATCCAAGTTTATTTGAGAAAAATAGTACAAAAATAAATACAACTCACATATGCCACTCATTACACTTTGGTTTAAACTAGGAAAAATATGCCATGGAATGTGTGTGTATGTGTGTGTGTGTGTGTGTGTGTGTGTGTGTGTGTGTGTGTGTGTCCCCTACAAAGATTTTATATCTGACACATCTTCCTGGTTCAACTCCTACAATAAGAATATTCTTTTTGCCAGGCACGGTGGCTCACGCCTGTAATCCCAGTACTTTGTGAGGCCAAGGCGGGTGGATCATTTGAGGTCTGGAGTTCAAGACCAGCCTGACCAACATGGTGAAATGCTGTCTCTACTATAAAGACAAAAAAATTAGCCAGGCATGGTGGCACATGCCTGTAATCCCAGCTACTCAGGAGGCTGAGGCAGGAGAATCACTTGAACCCAGGAGGCGGAGGTCACAGTGGGCCAAGATTGCGTCACTGCCCTCTAGCATGAGTGACAGAGAGAGACTGTATCAAAAATATATATATATATATTCTTTTTGCAGAGTGTCTCAGTACCAAAACAGCATTTATAAAACTCTCCACTGTGGGGATGGAAAAGACTGGTTAGTTTTAACAAAGATATGTTATACACAAAGGGAAGGATGAATTTTAATGACTTATAAATTGCATAACTGGTAGTTCGAAATATAAAACTCAGAGTAATCACATTTTCAATTAATTATATCAATTAATTATAAACCATAATTTATTTATATATGAATATTACAGAATGTCTACCCACTTGAAATATTTTTAGTGTCATTTTTTCAAGCTGAAAGCCTGAAACAAACTTAACGTTCATTATTAGATGAGATACTGTATAAAGGTGAAATATACAACAGTTCAGGTAAAAGGAAGACTTCACTTATTTCCTATATATCCTTTAGGGGTCTCTCTTAATCATGTTCCCTGCTGTGTTCCATTCATTCCAAACTTTTCACCATTTTATGTGTTCATCTAGCCCCACTATCTTCCACCTAATCATGTCCCCAGTTTTTCTCCCCTATTATTAAGTTGAATTTTCTCTTTCCCATAGGAAATAACAGGACAGTGCACATGTGTGTGTGTCTGTGTGTGTGTGTGTCTGTGTGTGTGTGTGTGACATGTGCATGCATGTGTGTGTGGTCTCTTGTCAACAGATTCCATACTAGGGCAGCAGTTCTCAATTTTGGCTGCATCTTGAAACCTTCTGAGATGTATTTACAATTTTTAAACTACTGATGCTGATTGGGTTAGTCTGTGCTATACTTGGGCACTGGGAATTTTGCACGTTCCCACACAATATTCTGATGTGCAGCCCAGGTTGAGCATCACTGTGCCAGAATGTGGAAGCTTCTTTAATTTCTTTTCCTTTCAATTCTGTATTTATGCTGCATATTTTGGTTCTACAGCTGGATTAAAAATAAATTATTTTGATGACAGTAACTCTGAGTTCTGCCATTTTTGGAAATGTTTCACTTAGTAGTTATGGCCCTGATTTGGCTTAGATTTATGTGGTTGTCTCTGGACAAATGACATTTGGGAAGTCGGCATAAGTACTCACTCCAGTCACTCCAGCCCTGCTTCATGCCTTCCTAAAACCATAGGACAACAGGTAGAGATTTCCAAGATCTGGAAAGGGCAGCCTTAATCCTAGATTCACCATTTGCAGGTCCAGCCTGTACCTGGCCATCCTGAAGTTGGAGATAACCATTTCTATGGACAACTCCATCAGAGGCCAAAAAGCCAGGCCTGTGAAAAATAAAGTCCTTTCTGGTCACCAGTAGGAAACCAGCCAATCTCCCTCAGCTTCTGCAGATTTTTTTTCTATTTTTATTTATTATGAGCATTTCTTACATGGTCATTTTTCTGAATCTCTCCTTACAATTTCTCTGGCAGTATGAATTTTCAGGACCATCTTAGAGTTGAAATATATGAGTAAAGGCCAAGAAGGTATTTGAATTGAGTTCATTGAGGCCCATTTTGTTAGTTGGCTATAGCTGCCATAACAAAGTACCACAGAGTTGGTGGCTTAAAAAACAGAAATTTATTTATTGTCTTGCAGTTCTGGAAGCTACAAGCCTAATGCATCTGTAGGGCTGATTTCTTCAATGCATCTGTAAGGCTGATTTCTTCTGAAGGTTCTCCCTGTGGCTTGTAGATGGCATTCTTCTCCCTCTGTCTTCACACAGTCTTCCCTCTACGTATTTCTGTGTCCTAATCTCCCTTCTTATAAAGACACCAGCCACACTGGATTAAGGCCTACCCATGTGACTGCATTTTATCTCAATTACCTCTTTAAAGACCCTGTCTCCAATACAGTGGCATTGTGAGGTACTGGGGGTTAAAGCTTCAGCATATGAATTTGGGGAAACACAATTCAGACCATAACATCCATGATAAAAGAGTTTATTTCCCTCAGCTGGGATCCTTGTATGTATGAATTCATGGCCATAATGACTGGTTTTACCTTCTCCAGCAAGTGAGCAGAGCCTGACTTTCTGGGAGATACAGATCCCTGTCATTAAAAAATTCTGTGATGAATGTAGCTGGTAATCAAATTGAACTCAAAAAAATGTAAAGGCTCTGAAAAGAAGTACAGAACCCATTAAGTTATGCAGTGAACAAAGGGAAAATGTAAAATAATTTTCCTGATTTTGTGAAAACTATATTTCAGACAATCGGGGAGAAGTTTGAGTTAAAATTGTCCCCTTTATAAACATTCTGAGTTTGTTTTTCTTGTCAGGATACAGTTCCAATTAAGAGTTTGGAATATATGGTCATCATACAACTGTCTTAGCTGGCTTCTTTTGCTATGTTATTTATTTGGGTTAGGAGACTGTACCAATCCCCTCATTTATGCAGAGGACTTCAATTTGCACTCACAGACTGCCTGCTTTAAAGTATTTTTGTGGTTCTCAGTGCAGGGGACTTTTTCAGTCACTTACTTCAGGTAATTCACCTAATAGTTCCTTCTGGAAAATGTGGGTTTTCCAGATCTTGCCTGAGTCCATCAATCCATTAAAATTGTGGTATAATGGCAAGGACTTACCTTGAGGTTTGGGCTTGGTCAGTTTGCCACAGGGCTTGGAGATGGTGACCGTCTTCTGGCATTCGGCATTGTGCAGGGCTCGCTTCAGACTTCCAGTTCTGGTCTTCAGGGCCGTGTTCAGGTCACATTCTCCCCAGGCCTGGAACTGGTATTTGCACTCCGCTAAAGGCAGGGTAGAACCAAACAGAAATCCTTGAAAGATCCTATTGTACTTCCAGGATAATAAAGGCACTCTTTTGTTTGTAACTTTTTTTATTGAAATAATTATAGATCCATGTGCAGCTATAAGAAATAATACAGAATGTATGCGTGTGTATTGAGTTCTGTTCAATTCTATCACATGTGTACATGCATGCAATCACCATCAATATACACCATTAATATACATTAATATACACCACTAATATACAGTCCCAACACAACACTGGGTCATTCTTTATAGTCATGGCCTGGCCACCTTCCTCCTTCCCCACTTCCTTAATCCCTGGCAACTCCTAATCTGTTCTCTAGCTCTATCATTTTTCTAACTGAAAATGTTGCATAAATGGAATTCTACACTATGTAAACTTCTGAGATTGGCTTTCTTTTTTACTTAGCATAATTACCTGAAGATCCACCCAAGTCGGGTGCATCAATAGTCTGTTTCTTCCTATTGCTGAGTAGTACTCCACAGTGCCAATGTACCCTGATTTGTTTAACCATTTATCAGTTGAAGGACATCCAAGTTGTTTCCAGCTTTGGGTTATTACAAATAAACTCCTGCATAAATTCATGTATAGGTTTTTGTGGAAACATAAGTTTTCATTTCTCTGGGATAAATGACCAAGAAACTGCTGTGTTACATGGTAAATGCATGCTTCATTTTGTAAAAAACTGCAATACTCTTTTTCCACTGCGGCTGTACCACGTTACAATTTCCACTGGCAACATATAAGGGATCTGGTTTCCCTGCACCCTCACTAGCATTTCGTCTTGTCACTATTTTTTATTCTAGCCACTCTTATAGATGTAGAGTGATCTCTCATTATGGTTTCAATTTCTAGTTCCCTAATAAGGAAAAGATGTTGAATACATTTTCAGGAATTCATTTGTTGCCTATATATCCTCTTTGGTAAAAGGTCTGTTAATGTTTTTTCCCCACTTGCTTACTGAACTGTTAAGTTTTGTTTGTTTTGTTTTGTTGTTTTGTTTTTGTTGCTGTTGTTTTGTTGTTTACTGTTGAATTTGAGAGTTATTTAATATTTTCAATATAAGTCTTTAAGATAGACCTTTTAAACTTTTTGAAAATAGGTTTTTGAGGTGCCCAGATACAGTTTAAGACCAAATGTACCTGTTCTCCATCACACTTTTATAGAACTTATCTATCTCCATTCAAATAGAAAATACCCCAAAGATTACAGAGGGAGAAAAAGATGTACGTGTATACATCCATTGTTCTTCCTCACTTGTCTATGGGCCACAGTGCATTTCCACAGAACACAGGTAGGACATTTCAGGAATCATGTCCCCCCATGGTTAAGAAAGACAAAAAGTCTGGATCGTGGAAGAAAGAGGTTATTTGAGGGTTCAATATTGGATATAAAGTTGAAAGTGTTGACAGATCCTGTCTCAGATAGATAGATCAGGCCAGCATAATACTGACTCTAGCCAGTGGGAGAAAGATCTATGAAAAGTGACTGTGAGCAGCCCTGCTGGACTCAATAAGTGAATCTGTGAACCTGTGTGGAGGGTGGGGAGGGATCAAATGAGAGAGAAGGCCTGAAAGTGACAGGGAGGGACATGGAGAAGAAGGGGAATAAACAAGAAAAGGGGAAAGGAAAAATCAAAGGAACTTAGAAATAGAAGAAAGGAGAGAGAAGATATATCAACGAACATTATTAGGAGGAATCAAGGATATATTTTATGTCCCTTTGGAAAGGCAGTGGTTCCCAATCAGGGATGATTTTGACCACAAGGAGACATTTGGCCATAGATATTTGGAGACATTTTTAGTTTTCACATCTGGAGTGGGTGAGGAATCCTACTGGAAACTAGTGAGTAGAAGCCGGGGATGCTGCTAAATACCCTAAAATGCACAAGACAACCTCCACAACAAAGAATTGCCTGGCCTGAAATGGGACCAGTGTCAAAGTTGAGAAACACTGGGGTTGGGAAAGATATCTGGTCACTTTGTGTCTGATAAGATAAAGTTATTTAAAATAAAAAGTACTCATCCTTAAAAAGACATTTGGTGGAAAAATTTGAGAATTATCTTAGGGTAGGAGATTAACTCAGTAGCATGAAGCTTACCTCCAAATTGCTTCTTCCAGTTGCAGGGGATCTTACATCTCTGGGTCTTCATGGTTTGCTTGCACTCGGCTCCAGTCCGAGTGCCTTCCCGCGTGCCCAGTCCACAGTCTCCACTGGTGGGCACACACACACTCCACTGCCATTCTCCACAGTCAGACTTTTTCACTTTTTTTTCTGAATGAAAGGAAGAAAACCTAATCAACATACAGAAAACTCCTTAACTTCCAGATATAACCAAGTTCATTCCTGAGAACCTTAATTGTAGGATCTGTGTGTTTTTTTTATCTCTATCCTTATTGTCCAGTGAATAACAGAAATACGACGAATATTAACCAAAGTATTGAACCAAAGAATGATCAAGAGAAGAGAGAAAGAAAACTGAGAAAAGAGCTAAAACTAGTATTAATTTAACTCCCTCTTACTATGTGCCAGAGACTTTGCTAAGTGACTTAGTGGCATCTCCTTTTAGAAGCAAATATTTCTATAAAAGAAGAGATGATCAAAAATAGTTAAGCCTAAAAATTGAGAAAATATTCTATTAGAAATGACAGTTGTCAGCCGGGCCCAGTGGCTCATGCCTGTAATCCCAGCACTTTGGGAGGTCGAGGCAGGCAGATCACAAGGTCAAGAGATCGAGACCATCCTGGCTAACATAGTGAAACCCCAACTCTACTAAAAATACAAAAATAAGCTGGGCGTGGTGGTGCATGCCTGTAGCCCCAGCTACTTTGGAAGCTGAGGCAAGAGAATTGTGGGAGATGGAGGATACAGTGAGTTGAGATTGCACCACTGCACTCCAGCCTGGTGGCAGAGCAAGACTCCATCTCAAAAAAAAAAAAAAAAAGAAAGAAATAACAGTTGTCAAATGAGCCATTTCAGTGCAAGTTATTGTTCCTTTCTCTGTCTTGTAGAAGGAATGACATCATACATATATGGTGGATCACAGATTTAAACAGACTGTCAGTTCCACAGCCTACTTATGACTTTGAGAGTGGCGTAGAGAAGGTGCTTTAGCTTCTCTGTGCCTCAGTTTCCTCCTCTGTAAATCTGAAATTAAGGAGAAAAACAAGTTGCAGTGCATTTTTTTTTTTTGAGGTAGAGAGGTAACATAATAAAGCACCTGATTGCTGGTCAATGTTCTATACATAGTAGCTGCTAATTTGATCATTATATTAATGACCATCATCGTCATGCAATCCAGGACTTGCAATGGGAGACAGGATATTTCTTAGGTTCCTCTAAATAATTATTTTTAAAAAGGGAAGATTGAAGGAATACAGGAATAGGAAGGGAGAGAGGCAGAGTAGAAGAGATGAAGGAAAAGCAGGTAATTAGGCTAGATGGACATTAATCAATGAAGCATCTTGCCTTCAGAACCCTACTGCTTACCTGGTTTCTCTTTCTTCCCTGCTTCAGCAGTATCCACAGCTGCCAGTATGAAAATGAATGCCAAGAAGGCAGCTGCAAATTTTCGACGCTGCTGCTGGTACTGTTGAGCCTGCATTCTAGGAATAAACAGAGAAAGAGAAGAAGGTGGCATTAACCTAAGTCAGAGAGGAAGACTCATTGAACCCCTTGATGAAAGGCTCCACTTTCCATTTCTGGAGTGTTAGATTTCAGGAAGATTCATATCAATTATCTTGGGTAGAATTTCATCTATTCTCACCAACAGCCATTGAAATAAGTGCTCTTCTGCAATCAATCACGTATTCACTGACAAAATGCAACAGTTCTTCACATAAGACTTCACAACCATTTGCTAAGTATGACTCAGAAATTATGGAAGCAAAAGAACTTTGAAGGCATGCATTTGAACACAGTTCTACAGCCTTGCTGATAGCATCACTTGGTAATATCGACAACTATAGCCATCTTCAAAATTTCTGACAGTCTTAGAAACAACCACAGCAATGGCATCACAGTACACAAGACCAATCTGAGTAGACATGATGAATGAATTACCTATACAAGTATATGTTTACTGATTCTATTTAGATGCATACAAAACAACCAATATCTCTGACCTTTTTAAAATCATTGTCATAATCATCACTATCATTTTATCACTATTCCATTACTTATTGATCTACCAAAGAGTGAATCCCAGAAGTAGAGCTAGCACACCTGTGACACATATCAAACACACTTATAAACTCACACGTGCTAAAAATCCTCAAATGTTAAGATATGGTAAAGTCTTCACACTCACTCATAATAGGAAATGCTCACATTTGATGTGAATCAAAAATCCCAAGATATCATTGGAAAGACTCTCCTAGAACTTGAAGCCACCTGTGACAGCCTAGTGTCAATATGGTTACTTGGCCAAAACACCCTTGAGAAGGTCTAGTCCAACCTCCAGGACAACCCACTTCCCAATGGCTATACCAAACCATGGCTGCAGCAACTTGCCTGGCAGTTATTGAGCTCCATCTGCTGTGTTAGTGGTGTTTTACACTTTATGTAAAAATGGTAGTAATGACCTATGGTCACAGGCTGATAAATTTTTTTCCAGAAGTAGTAATAGATTAGTTTACGTGTTTTAACATTCTCTTTAGTGTGAACAATAAAACATTTCATGTATATAAGGGATTGAGGTTATTCTGTTCTCTAATTTATTTTTCTCATTCAAAAATATCTATGAGATGATATCCTTGCCAGTGAATTTTCCTACTTTTCTGTGGCATTGGATATGCTGTCTCTTATTAGTGTTATTTTTATTTATTTATTTATAATTTTACTTTAAGTTCTGGGATACATGTGCAGAACATGCAGGTTTGTTACATAGGTATACATGTGCCATGGTGGTTGGCTGCACCTACTGACCGGTCTTCTAAGTTCCCTCCCCTCACCCCCCACCCCTAAACAGGTCCTGGAATGTGTTGTTCCCCTCCCTGTGTCCATGTCTTCTCAATATTCAACTCCCAGTTATGAGTGAGAACATGCAGTGTTTGGTTTCCTGTTCCTGTATTAGTTTGCTGTGGACGATGGCTTCCAGCTTCACCCATGTCTCTGCAAAGGACATGATCTCATTCCTTGTTATCGTCGCCTAGTATTCCATGGTACATATGTACCAAATTTTCTTTATCCAGTCTATCATTGATGGGCATTTAGGTTGGTTCAATGACTTTGCTATTGTAAATAGTGCTGCAATAAACATACGTGTGCATGTGTCTTTATAGTAAAATAATTTATATTCCTTTGGGTATATACTCAGTAATGGGATGGCTGGATCAAATGGTATTTCTGGTTCTAGATCCTTGAGGAATCACCATACTGTCTTCCACAATGGTTGAACTTAAATTCTGTAATTTCCAGAATTTACAAGGAACTTAAACAAATTTATTTTTAAAAAACATCAAAAAGTGGGCAACGGATATGAACAGATACTTGTCAAAAGAAGAAATTTATGCAGCCAACAAGCATGAAAAAGAGCTCAACATCACTGATCATTAGAGAAATGCAAATCAAAACCACAATGAGATTCCATCTCATGCCAATCAGAATGGCAATTATTAAAAAGTCAAGAAATAATAGATGCTGGCAAGACTGTGGAGAAATAAGAGCACTTTTACACTGTTGGTGGGAATGTAAATTAGTGTTGTTTTTTAAAACTGATGACTTTGAATTCCAGCGTATTGATGAAGCATACTTCACTTATCAATTAAAATTAATATTTTGAACCTTTAGTTTTTTCCCTGAATCACAAGCCTAGATTAGCTACTCACCATCTCCAGCACTTTCTACAATATAAGATAAGGTGCTTTGGTCTTCCTCCTGAGGCTAAATTCTTATTATATTAGATTGGTGCAAAAGTAATCATGGTTTTCACCCTTAAAGCAATGGTAAAAAACCACAGTTACTTTTGCACCAACCTAATTCCTCATGAATGGTCATGCAGAAAATTTCTACTGATTCTGAGGCTTTTCCGCTGCTTTTAATTGGGTGTGAATGATAAAAGAAGCCAATCTAGACTCACCAGTTTGCAAGTCTTTTCAGAGTTCTTTGAGTTGGGCACTGGTACATCAGTACAGCTATATCTTTTCATAATGTATTCAAATGTATTTAAAATTATTAGGTGTAAAGTAAACCAAAGTGGAAGTCTTTGAGCTTTCCCCAGAGGCTGCCTGAGAGCCTACTTTCTGCCACTTTGGCAGAAACTTTTCATTTCAATTTTTTAAAAGATCAAATCAACTTTTTGGTTCAGAACTTTTGAATTACAATATATTTCTTTCCAAGTTAAAATTTACCTGCATTTTCAACAATTACTTACAAATATCAGAAGTATTTAGGTTATTATGAATTAGATTACTGTGAGAATTTTGAAATTCCCATGGAGCATGCAGAACTCTTGGGAGAACTTGCTGCCCGAGCCATGGGATGCTCCTCCATAGTCCTATGATACCTACAAGCAGGAAGAGCGGCCAGAAGCACCTCAGAGCCCACTGGAGAAATATGATAACTTGGCAGAAATACAAAGACTCTACCTTCCATAAATAATACAATAACACACATATACACACACATGCACACACAGAGTTATTCATGGCAAGGTGCTATCACTGGCAAGTTTTAACCTCATCATTTCTAGTTTTATATTGTTAAACTCTTGTTTTCATCATTATTTTCAAAAAGATTTCTCTTAATCCAGCTCTATTCACTGATTTCAAGGGAAAAAAACACACAGGTCAGAATTTCCAAATCAAATAAATTTTTTAGTATAGAATAGTCTACTAAACAAGTCATTATAACTGAAATATGAGCTGACTGGAAAGAAGGAAAGGTAAGTACTGGATGGGAGTTGGAGAGATGGTAGAACGGAAATACACTCTATCTGCCTCTGATGTTAATTTAGAATAATTAAGAATATTAAGAATTGAGTAAATGGTAGATTTCAGCACTTAAATCTATGGAAAAAATGCACACAAGTCCCTGTGTACAGTGGGTCACCTGCGTACAATACGTGTTCACCAACAGCTTTGAATTGGAGAACATTGTTCTTAACCTCTTCTCCTCTTCCTTCTATTTTGCCCATCATTCTACTTAAGCCTATATTTTGAGAGCTCAGATTTTTCTGGGTAGATAAATCAATAAAGGTTATTTAAAAAGAAGAGAGTAAGGAGGTTTAAAAATGCAATGATTAAATTTATCCAAAAATTCAAGTATGCCCAAAACAATACCCAACTAGCCTGCTGGTGCCTTGCTGTTGTAGTAAATACTTGAGTAATTAGTATATGGGTAGATACAGTTCCCCTTGCTTGTGATATTTGCACAGTTGATTATTTATTTGTCCTTAGCACCAAATGAGGGCAAAAGCTCTTCCTGTATGAAGTTTAACCCTACCTGTTCTCCAACAGACTGAGTGCCAAATGAGAGCAGAGGCAAAAACATTGATTCTAAGGAAGTGATCAGGATCGTGTCAAATTTTTTTAATCTGGGGAAAATAAAATAGTGCAAGAATAAAGCCTTACTAAATTGACTCCATTCTTTTGAAAAATTTACTTATTTCTCACCCCCTTTTTTCTATTGCCATCATTCTTGTACTTGCCCTAATAGACTTAATTGCATATTAACAATTAAGTTGAAGACTACCATATTTGGGTGCTGGTGCCTGGAAATTATTGTTAAGTTATCTCAATGAAATCTGAAACTCAATGATTAAAGGACATTAAAGAAACCAACTTTAAGGGAATGTGTTTATCTATTAAATCTCGATCTCTTTTCTGGATAAATAGCTGATTAGGAAAAGAGAGCTCCCCTTTTCCTTAGTATTTTAATGAGATCTAGAATTTTCAAATGATAATATCTAAAGTAAATACAGGGAAATGATGCTGGAAACTGTACTTTAGCAATCTATTTGGGGGATTAATACAGGATCTGGAGGGAAAAGTTTTGGCCCAAACTTCAGCTATACCACATACTTTTTGAGAGTGTCCTTGAACAAATAATCAAATCACAACGGATTGAACTGTTTTGACATCTGCAAAATGGGAGTGGTTGTAACAATTACTTGAGAGACTTGTCGTGAAGATTACAAGATATAGACATAGAGATAACCAGAATATTAACAAATATAGTATTAGTTGCTGAATAAAATTAGTGTACCCCTTTACTCTTATTACTTACTACAAAGAAGTGCTTTTTTATTAAAAAAAAAATAAGCATTACACTTTGTTTTATCTAGTATTACCCAAAAGCAAAACAAAACAAACAAAAAGGGACAGAGAGAGACATTATTTAATTGAGACCAACTAAAGTTGTGTTCAGCCTTATCGGGGCACAAATTAAATCTGCCTTTGCTCCTTGGAAGCTTAATAAGAACTCAAGGACCTTCATCCCCAGTATTCCTTTTGCGTTCGCTGAAGTCAAGAGGTCCAATGTTGCAATGTTGATAATTAGGAAATATGTAAATGCAACTTAACTTATATGAAATGAGAAAAAGCATCTCACTTTGCAACTACATATTATACCCTTCATGTGATAAAACTATTACACCTCCCACTTTTTATTTAAAGTACATAAGATTTTAAAATAGCTACTACTCATTATACTTTTTGCTAGTGAAAAATATCACCAAAACATGGCATTAAACAGAGGAATGAATAGCCATAATAAAAGATTGTCTCTGTCCTTTGTCAATACCTGGGGATATGTAATTTACCAAAGTGCTGGAAACAATCAGTTTTGAGACAGTAAATGACAGTAAATGATTTATGATAGTAAATGATTTATGATGCTTCTGCATTATTTGTTTTGCATTGCTAGATCATTCTAGATATTGTGTGATTCAGTTGTGTAAACTCTCATGAAATAGTAATTTTCTGACCTCTTTATTGTAAAACAAAACACAAGTTATAGAAAAACTACATAAACCCACTAAAGAGCTTAGCAAATTATTATAAGATTTTTCCAGTCATGTGAGAAGGCTTTACATGTTCCCCATCCCAATGACAGTCCCATTCCTCCAAAAGTAACTCATATAGTAATTATTTATTTGTATTATTTGAAGGTTTTATTCAAGGGTGCTTCCCTAGATTTGTCTAATTTTATTTTATTTTATTTTATTTTTAAACTAATACATCTTTCAATTTGCTTTTACTATACAGGATTATCCTCCATCACTTTCTTTGTCTTGCTTTTTACTTTTACAAAACCCAGGCCATTTAATCATTAGTATCCCATAGTCAAGATTTTGATGATTGCAATTTCATGGTGCAATTCAATATTCCTCTGTTCAGCTGCAAATTGGCAGCTGGAGGCAGAGGTTTAATCAGACTCAGGTGCTATCCCTTTGGTAAGAATGTAAATAATACTGCGTTTTTTCCCCATGAGCTACAAAATATTTGGGTTTTGCTCTTTTGTGATGTTAACAGCCATTGGTACTTAGTGAGTACGGATGGGGGTTGCAAAATGTTGGTATTTCTCATTCTAGTCTTTCATTTTCATACAATACTTGACATAATTCCATAAAGAAATGTTTTCCTTCATCTAATATTTTGTTAAGCTGTTTAAAGTTCATAAAGATATATAGGATAAATGCTTGATTCTTTCCTTTTATTTATCTAGTTTTCAAGATTATGAATTTGCTCTCTACTATTATTAAAATATGGCCAATCACTTTTTCTTTTTTAATGTTATTATAAATTCATGCATTTATTCATATTTGATAGGTTTTAAGCCATCACATTCTTTTTATCTTTATTGAAGCTCTAATTGTCCCATCTTTGGCCTGTGTAAGCTTCACTAAATTAAGTTGTCTTATGAATTATTTTAACACTAGCCTTATAATCTTTTATAAGTTCCATGCTTTCTGGTATATCAAGATTTTCCAGGTTTATCCTTCAAGAATCTTTGTTCATTTTGATTATAATAAATGATATTTTAAGACCAAAATCTGGGCACTAGGGATGCTCAGCTTTGATGAGTTCATCTTTATTTCCAGGCCATTTTCTGTGAGCAGAGTGAGAAAAGGACAAAGGAAATGATAGAACTAAACATAAAATTAATTATTTATCTTACATTACATAAACATTAGTGTTATGATAATAATATCAATACTGAACCTACCAATTACGAATTTTAAAAGCAGTTAAAATGATTTTACATAGGTGATCTCCTTTTGGCTCTCGTTTTTATGGTTGCTTGGCATCTATGTAATCAGACATTTTAGTCATTACATACTTACAGGAGCCAAGGGAAAATTTCCCCTTTGCCTTGCAAAAGTTACCTAAAAATCACTGAGAAAAGGTAAATAAATAGGAGAAATGGCGTATCAATTTACTTGATCATATTTTTATGTGACATGGGAGCATTCAGAACAAAGACCGAAAGATTCAGGAGAAAAACTATCTATTTTTATGCCTAGGTTCAACAAAATATGGACAGCTTTGTAGAAGTATGATTAGGCAAAAGGTGTAATCTAGCGCTAACAACAGGCTGAATGAGGAAACCCAGCAAGGCCTCCCTGTTTAGAGTCTTCTTGTTCTCTCTCTGTGTACCTTTGCTTTCTCTGCATGTCGGGCAGGGCCCTCTCTGGAATGGAGATCTTATGATTTATACTCAAACAAAGTAGGTCAGATAATTTATTTATGGCCAGTTTTTACACAGAAAGGTGTAGGGAAGTTAGAGTAATATCTTTAGGTTCCATGGCTGGTTTTGGGGAAAAAGAGTTCTAGCTTCTATGACATGCCTCGGGGAAGAGTTTCCATGACTATTCAGAATCTATTTTACTTTCCCTTATAAATATAGTATTATTTTAGCTGAGATGCCCAAAGTATTTTTTTCTTTCAAGTACAAAAATTTTCCTGAAAAATAACTAGGTGTTTTTCATTTTGGTTAAATATTTTCAGACAGTGATGGAATCTTTGCTTTGCCTATTTTCAATATTTGTCATTTTATCTCAAATCCTTTTTATATTTTTTATTTAAAAGCAATTGCTTTTTTATCTTCAATTTATCTTAAGCTATTACTTGTGTGTATTCAATATTGTGTTCCTTCTAGTTTAGTCTTCATTTCTAAAATAGATTTCTTATAATTCTTATTCTTTCCTAGTTTTGTCACCTCATTGCTGAGTTTTTCTAATTATGATTTGTGATGCTCTTTTACATTTTATATCAGTTTCTTAGTGTTTTCTATCTCATTTTGAAACAGTAGGTTACAAAGAATTTTGTTGTTCTGTTTCTTGAGCATATTCAGAAATTTTTGGATTGCCCATATAAATAATGGTCTTCCCCTTTTTCTGTTCATTCTCTCCTTTTAAGTTACTTTATGTGAGATTTGACCTCAATACATTTCTCTTGTTCATATTTATGTTCACATAGCTTTTCTAATTTCACTAAATCTGTTCTGTTCTTTCATATAATGGTGAAAATATGGTATCTATCTTTCTGAGATTTTCAGGTTCTGTTCTCTTCTTGCTTTTATCATCTTTCTCTTTCTCTTTTGTTTCTGTTGTTGCTCTCTTGATCAATTTTGATTTTGTTCACAGCAGTTTATCCTTACAGTGGGTTCCTGTCCCAGAAGGGAGTCCTTGTGGGTCAGCTTTTATTCTCACATTGGCTCACCATGATCTGCAGTGCACTTGTGTGGGCTGTTTTGGGTTCTCCCCCTGTCAGATCTGTCTGATGTTTTGTTGCTTCTCCCTGTCTTGTTTTGTTCAAACACCAATTAGCGTGCAAGTCTTGTGGTTACCAGTGGTGTGCTCCTATCCACTTTTATTTTCATGTTTGTCAGAGAAAAATTATACTCATTTTTGCTTTAAATCTTGACCATGGGTTTTGATCTTGCTATTTGTCAAGCTGCTACATCTTTTTTTTTTTTTTTTTTTTTTTTTTTTTTTTTAGACAGAGTCTCGCTCTGTCACCAGGCTGGAGTGCAGTGGCACGACCTCTGCTCACTGCAACCTCTGCCTCCCGGGTTCTCCTGCCTCAGCCTCCCAAGTAGCTGGGATTACAAGCATGCACCACCATGCCCAGCTAATTTTTTTATTCTTAGTAGAGACAGGGTTTCACCATGTTGGCCAGGGTAGGTCTCAATCTCCTGACTTCGTGATCCGCCTGCCTCTGCCTCCCAAAGTGCTAGGATTACAGGCGTGAGCCACTGTGCCCAGCCTGCTCCATCTATTTTTATGTGAAGATTCAGGAAGTTTCCAAAACTATCTTGACACCTCTTTCCACTCCAAATTAACACATTATTTCATTAAATATTTTGAGGGCACCTACCCTATGCCAACTACTGGGTGGTATTCTCAAGACACAACAGTGACAAGTGATAAGACAGATGTTTTGGCTTGTTCTCATGAAGCTTGCACTCTAATAAAGCATCAGTGACAAGTAAATAGCCAATTATAATTCACTGTCCTCTCATAAGAAGTACAGAATGTCATGAAGTATAAAGGAAGGGCAATTATTTTTCATTTCCTTTTTTTGATTGTCAATTAATTTCAAGACAGGGATTCAGTTAAGGCCAAGGATTTAATTTCCCTGAAGTTCCCTATAAAGTGAACAAAATCACTTATAGGTAGAAGTTCTTTTATAAGGTATTAGCTATTAATAAATGTCCTGATTATTTTAGTCGTACAGTCAAATGCTTGTCTTTTCTTACTCACCAGAAATAATTTTAGTTTAAGAAGTTACAGTATTCATTTAGTTAACAAATTTATTTATAGTACTTACCATATTCAAGGATCTGTTTTAAGTACTTTACAAATATTGACTCATGGTAATATTAAGTGATATTTGGATCATTACAAATAGTGTATACATTTACTAAATTATTCAAAAACTTTGTATTTGTAAGAGTTGCATCCTTTGTGGCACACATTATTCTAGGCAATAAAAATAAGGAGTTGAACAACACAGACAAGATTCCTGACCACACAATGCTTATATTTAGTGGGCAAGTGAGAAAATAACATGTAAACAAATAGAGGAGTAAAGAGATTCATAAACAAGGTAATTTCTGATTATGGTAAATTTGTTAAAAGAAAATTAAAATGATATCATAAAGAGTGACCCAAGGAGGACTATTTAGGTAGGGGGTTATGGATGGCTTCATACCTACAGAAAGAGCAAGTGAGGTATGGTAACTCTACTGAAAATATTTTGCATCATGGACTCCAAATTATCACTTTTCCTTCCTCATTATTCTCTTCTGAGACTAGAAGGCCCCCGGGCTTTTAACATTCTTCTAGAAGTCAGTAATTAGCCATCCATTTCTCCTAATCAACGTTGTTCTCCCCAGTCTACTGCAGGCTCTGCATCCACATAATCTTCCTAGCTTTGACCAACATCAAACAATTTATCACTCTTATTGGCTCACTAGTAGGCAATCTGATCAAACGTGAAATTGTACCAATTCATAATCTGTATTAATATCCAATGTCATATAATTTCAGAATTAAAAACAAATCATAGTTTTAAGAAATGTTTACCAAGAAAAATAATGACCCTTTTAAAATTTAAACATGGTATCACAAAGTGTTCTTTTCCCATGTGTTCTGACTTGGTAATATAGTAGAAAATCCATTTTGACTAAAAGCATGGAGCCTTATCACCTCTGCTCCCCATTAATCTTTACAAGGATGAGCAGGTTTCATGAAAACTGTCTTCTACTTCAAATTCATCACTAATTACTCAGAAGCACACAGGCCTAAGAAACAAACAAATAAAGCAACCATAACAAGTATTCAAAGGAAACGTACTGGGTTTTCTCTTTATAATATAACTGTGATAGTAAAGGTATGTTTGTTCAACTATTCTGGGGAACCAAATGGGTTCAAAGAGGACTCGGCTGTTTGTATTATTCCTTTACCGCTTTGATTTATCATAATTGAAAAGAGCTGGAGACTGACTTTGAGAATCATAGAATTGCTTAGCTTCCTCCTACTCCTTTTCATGTCTATCTGCTGCAATGTGGTATAGGGGAGCAAATAAGAGTTTTAGACCAAGTCTGAGCTGAGTGAGAATCCCCTCTCCGGCTAGGGAATGTGAAGCAATACATTTAATTTCTCTGAAACTTATTTTTCTTAGCAATAGACCTGGGTATAATATCTTCCCCACAAAGTTCTGGGATTAGAGATTACATATGAAAATTAAGCAGCACAGTTCCTGGCACACCGCAGACCCATAATATCTTTTCTCAGTAAGCTTTTCTAACTTCAATTGCAGCCCCCTTGCCCCTTCTTCTTTAATTTTACAAAGTCAATAAACGGACACAGTGGGTATAATTTCCGTATACCAGCATGCAAAACACTGAATGTTCCTTGGGTAAAGATAGCAATCCAATTCTTCCTTTTACCAGATTATTGTACTATCTTCCTAATTCATCTTCCTGTTGTCTTTCTTACTTCCTTCTAAACCACTAAAAGCTTTCCTTCCTGGAGGCACCTTTCAGTCTGTCTTTCCCTCTCCTGCACCCAATCTATGTATCTTTAGCCAGAAATAAGTACTTATAATTATTTAAAGCCGGAAATGTTTTAATCATCTGATCTTTTGCTCATGCTATCCTATGTGATTAGAAGTTCTTTCCCAATCCCCTTTCCTGGCAAATCCTTATCACTGTTCAAGGTTTAGCTCAAGGCTTTCACCCTCAACAAAGCCTTTGCCAAAATAATAGTATCTCTATCTCTGGAATACATTGTGCCACATCCATTCCACGGACCCTCCTCACTCACAACCCTGCATGTGCACGTGGAATATTATTGATTCCATAAAATGTGGCATATAAAACTGAAAAGGAAATGACATGAGCCATCGAGACCATTATATTTAGTAACTAACATGTCTTTAAACCTCTTCAATTTCTCTTCTTTGATTACCAATGCTAGCAATTGACTTTCTTTTAAGGAGTTATTTCTCTCTTAAAAAAACTACACTAAAAATAAAGTCCCACATTATAATTGTAATACAAAAGGAAGTAGAGAATAACAAAGCTGTCCTGAAAGGTAGATACTGAAAGTTCACTATAGTTCCTTACTAGCTGATTGATTAGTTCACATACACTAGCCAATAAGTAAAAACCACCAGCAACACAACTCATGGACGTTTGAGGTCCTATTAGAATAACTGATATTTAGAATACTGTCTACTGATGAAGTTCTATCAAAAGCCTTTGGATAATAATGTAATTTTCTGTGCATGCACGTGTGATTGTGATTGTGTTTGTGTATGTGTATATATAATAGTGTGTGTGTGTATATACAAACACTTATATTCATCTTCCTTCAGTAATCAATACATTCTTTAAGGGAGAGAACAGTATCTCTCTGTTATTCATTTGTAAGGTTTAGAACAATGTTGACACATAGACTTCATTTATGTATTTGTTAAATAAATGAATAAAATAAAGAAGAAAAATGGCCTTGGTAGTCAATATAATAACTGACTATGGTATCTAAAATAACACCCACCTACACATCTCTGTTCCCTCACGGGCTTTACTTTTCCCTTAGCATGAATTAATGTTGGATGTTGTATTAGTCTGTTTTCACACTACTATAAAGAACTGCCTGAGACTGGGTAATTTATAAAGGAAAAAGGTCGAACTCACTCACAGCTCAGCATGGCTGGGGACGCCGCAGGAAAGTTACCAACATGGCAGAAGTCGAAGGGACAAGGCGGCAGGAAGGAGAATGAATGCAGGAGGAACTACCAAATACTTAGGAAACCATTGGATTTCATGAAAACTCAAGTAGAAGGATCACGAAAGCAAACGTGTGGAGGTGGCATTTATAAAATTTTCAGTGACAAATGTGTAGAGTCTAGAGCACACAGTAGCAAAAAACAGTGGATGCACCTCAAAAGAAGACGCTGGAAATGAGTTAATCCTGGGAGCTGTGATGGGAAAGGAATAGAGACAGAGTCATTAAGTAGTCTGGAGAAGAGACAAGGAAAAACCACGGAGAAAGGAAAAGGCTGTGAGTTGTACGAACATGACTAAAATCCTAAGTTACCAAGGGGTCAGCCGCCATATTCAAGAGTTCCTCAAGATAGCCTTTGCATAGTTCTGTGGTTATTGTCCTGATTTGTATTTATTTTTTATCAGTTTTGTGGGTGTTTTAGGTACTTCAGTTCACTTTTGCTTATTTGTTTATTACAAAAGTACTATAATTAGGAGTCCAGAATAAGCACTAAGCCCTCAAAAATTCAGAAATGCACACACACACACAAATAGCCTCTTATTTTCATTAGGAGACAGAGCACTGGTGCTTCCACAAGAAAGCAACAAAGGCCGCAGTAAGGCATTAAGAGGAGCCTGAGAAGGTGCCCTGACCTCCCCGCCACACCCAATAGTGCCCCCTCCTTACCCTAGCTGTGCCTAGAGCAGCACCTCCTTCATTACTCACTGACTTCCTTGTAAAATTCCATTTGTCAAAAAAATGAAAATACATTTATTTATTTATTTATTTATTTAATTTATTTCTCTGAAGCGAAGTCTTGCTTTGTCGCCTAGGCTGGAGTGCCGTAGCACCATCTCAGCTCACTGCAAGGTCCGCCTCTGGGTTCATGACATTCTCCTGACAGCCTCCCGGGTCGCTGGGACTACAGGCGCCCGCAACCACGCCTGGCTAATTTTTTTTTGTATTTTTAGTAGAGATGAGATTTCACCATGTTGACCAGGATGGTCTCAGTCTCCTGACCTCGTGATCCTCCCACCTTGGCCTCCCAAAGTACTGGGATTACAGGCGTGAGCCACCGCGCCCGGCTAAGGAAAACACATTTAAAAGCCACTAGTCTACCCAATGTCAAGGTCTATCTAGTTAAGAGATACAATAGTGACACAGAACAATGTTTTTTTTATGTACTTTAAGTTCTGGGGTACATGTGCAGAACATGCAGTTTTGTTACATAGGTATACATGTGCCATGGTGCTTTGCTGCACCCATCAACCCATCATCTAGATTAGGTATTTCTCCTAATGTTGTCCCTCCCCTAGGCCCCCACCCCCCGACAGGCCCTGGTGTGTGATGTTCCCCTCCCTGTGTCCATGTGTTCTCATCAGAACAGTATTTTCTTAAAAGATAGAATAGGAAAAATGCCTCGCAGATGGTGATGTAAATATGAAATCTATTATTAGTATGAAAGATGCCTTGCTCACATTAGGTACTCAAAAATATTTGTGAAATTATATTTAAAAATAGAAATTTTATAGTTAACTATTCTATACTTTCTAAAGTCTGAAATGATTTCATCTTGTCATCAAAGATCAAACACATAGCCTAACAAGTATGATTATAATCATGAAGAATTTATGACAGAACATCATAAGGCATTAGAGGCCTATTTTAATATGGTGGAAAGAGAAAAGGTTTTGAAGTCAGAATTTTTCACACTGGTTTCACGACTTATATGTAGGCAAAGTAGTTGATTTCTTTTGCTGTCAGTATCCTCATCTATGGAAATGCAGAGTTTTAATATGCACGCTTATAATTTGTTTGAAGAGTACAGTGAGATAACATAAAATGCCTAGCATCCTGTGGGACATACATTCGGTTCTCCATCAGTGGTAGCCTTTGTGGTTCTTTGAGGAAGAGAGGGGAGGTGAAGAAATGTATAGTTCCCCCAAAAAATGTCAGAGGCAGCTTCTCACAGAAGGTGATAATGCAGCCTTTTAAGATGGTTTAGACTTTGATACGTAAATCTAGAATGGAAAGCATTCCCAGTGGAAGAAATAGAACAAGCCAAAGTTTCAGGTGAGAAATCAAGAGAACAATGCAAAGTATATAGGTCAGTTTAGTAATAAGAGAAGAAAGTATAGTACAGATGAGCTGAAGCCCTGGAATTATCATTAGTATCAGCAACTATTTCGTAGACCACCTACTATATGCAAGATAATATCCCAAGTTATGAGGGAGATACAGATGGGAATTACATATGATATTAGAAATGCTACAAGATTACAGGCTCATTAAGAGGGTTGAGACAATAAGATTATATACCACGTCTTTGTGCAAGATATAAAAATGCTGTAACTAAAAGCAAAGTGTTTATGATAATATTCTTGCCAAAATCTCTTGTGGGAAATTAAAAGGACACTTCTCAACTTTTGGCAGTAAATCTTTAAAAAAAAAATTGTCTGTATTGGCAAACTGAATTGGGTTCTGAAGGCAAGACTCTCTAGTATTGGCAAGTTGCAAATAAATGCCCCACGTTGACTAAAAATACAAATCCATAATCATTCAGCCTAACTCAGTAAGAAACCACATTTAAAAATGTATAGATCTCAGTTTCAAATTAAAAGGTATTTCTGTCATGATTCCACCACGTTTTCGTACACTTCTGAAACAACTCAGTATAGCTTTATTAGCTACTGACTTCAGATGGCATTTCTAATAACTGGTGGCTTTATTTGTTCAGATGAAGTGACTCAATTAAAAACATAATTAACAAAACAGCATGCAGATTTTCAAATTCACTGCCATACAGCTAAGCAAATGAAGAGTGTCCCACATTATTGTGTATTTGGGAGGAAGTAACAAATAGCTATTGCATGGCTGCTCTTGGTTATATGTGTGAGGCAGAAATGTCTCAGGTCAGCATCAAGCCCCAACTCAGAGAAAAACCTCTCCTTCAAAGGTCAAACACCTAATGAAAGTGCCCATCTGGGAAGTGAGAATTTTGAAGATGAATCTAAATTTGTTAATTGATCTGTTACAGACTATTAAATTTGTGCCAGAAAAGGAATCGATTATTGCAAGACAAGTCCCTGGATGACCCTAGAGACCCAGATCTTCCTCTTTTCTCTAATGTAGTTCAAGAGCAACTGCAGAATGTGCTGAGAATGCAGCATCCTGAGATAAAGAGAAACTATTAGAACAGTCCAGGCTCTGTTCCCATCCCTCTTAGAAAAGGATATGCTGCAATGCTTTAGCTCGGAAATTCCAGTTACCCCTGGATATAAAACCGGGGTGAAATGGGTTTTGAGGGACCCTCGGCCGCAGTGTGATATGGGGCACATATACATAAGACTTCAACTACCTTGGGCAGTTTTCATGAGGTTGGGGGCCTGGCTTGCCATTGATTCCAGGCATCTATTGTCCCTTGCTGCCTATCTGTGAGTAATATAGTTGCTTTGCTTCACTTGTGTGAGTGTTTTGTTTCACCAGACTCATGCAAGTTGACTGATACTGGTGCATGGTATTGGTGAAGTGTTTAGAGTCCTCTTCTCAGATGTATACCAGTGCACAGTGAACTTGCTTCACAATTATTGCTTTTAACAGAAAAAAAAAATCACAGAAAATATTTACTCAGTAAAGTTTGATTGTGTCTGAAAAGCTGTACCAGTTTTCTCAATTTGATACCTAGAAATATCAGAGCCTTAATGAAATAGTATTTTATTTACAATTCAATGGAATCACTAAAAAAATACTACCAGAATTGATAACTGAGTTTAGTAATGTTACAGGATTCAAGGTGAGTACACATATATAAATTATATAACTATATGTTTACAAAATATGTATCTGTCAGATGAATTTTATCTATAACATATAAAGAATATTTGCAACTCAGTAGTCATAAGAACACTTAATAAAAATTATGGGCAAAAAAATGGACACTTTATCAAAGAAGATACTCAGATGGCAAATGAGGACGTGAAAAGATGCCCAGCACTATTAGGAAAACTTCAATATGATACCACTATGTAGCCCACTCAACTAACCAAAACTTACAGACTGACCAAACCAAGTGTCGGCAAAAATGTGGAACTTTAACTCTCATACTTTGCTGGTAGGACTATAAAATCATTGCAACCAGTACTGAAAACATTTTAGACTTTCCTTTAAGAATATTAAAATACACCTATCATACAACCCAGCCGCTTTTCCCAAGAAAAATGAAAATTTAGGTCTACTCTAAGGCATACACAAATGTTTATAGCAACTTGCTTTATTTGTAATAGCCAAAAATGATAATAACCAAAATGTCTATCAACAGGTAAACTGATGAATAAATTGTAGAATAGTCAAATAATGTTATCTCAAGCAAGAAAAACAATTTTTTTGAGACAAGGTCTCAGTCTGCCACCCAGGATGGAGTGCAGTGGCATGATCATGGCTCACTGCAGCCTTAACCTCTCAGGTTCAAACAATCCTCCCACCTCAGCCTCTCAAGTAGCTGGGACTACAGGCACATGTCACCATACTTGGCTAATTTTTCTATTTTTCATATAGACAAGGTACCACTATGCTGCTGAAGCTGGTCTCAAACTCCTGGGTTCAAGTGATCCTCCTGGCTAAGCCTCCCAAAGTGCTTGGATTACAGGCATAAGCCACCATTCCCAGCCAAAAAATATAAATCTAGATAGATAGATAGATGCAACAACATGTTGCATGATCTAAACTAAAATGTTAAGCATAAATTCATTTTTTAAAAAATGACTACTAATCAGAAAGCCAGATTTTCAAATTAGATAAACAAGCAAGACTCAATTGTATGCTTTCTAGAAGAGATCTATTTTAAATATATATATTTTCTAAAAGGTTGAATCTGAAAGGATGGAAGAAGTTATTTCACATAAATAGTTATCATAAGAAAGATGGTGTAGCTATAGCAGTATTAGTCAATTTAGACTTCAAAATAGAGTTAACGAAATAAAGAAGGTTATTTTATAATTAGAAAGGTTTATATTGATCCAGAAAACATAACACTATCAAATGGATTTGCAAACAACAAACTTTCAAAATACAAGGATTAACTTGGCTGGGCAGGGTGGCTTGCACCTGTAATCTCAGCACTTTGGGAAGCCAAAGCAGGTGGATCACTTGAGGTCAGAGCTTGAAACCAACCTAGCCAACATGGTGACACCCCATCTCTACTAAAATTACAAAAAATCAGCCAGGCATGGTAGCACACACCTGTAATCCCAGCTACTCGGGAAGCTGAGGCAGGAGAATTGCTTGATTGCTTGAACCCAGGAGGCAGAGGTTGCAGTGAGTTGAGATCACATAATTGCACTCCAGCAAAGTGACAAAGTTAGACTCCATCTCAAAACAATAATAATAATAATAAAGAAACAGGCCAATCCAGAATCATAATCTGAAGTTTAAAAACAAACTGAGAAATTCACATGAGTAGAAAAAACTCAGTATGAATGAACCTGACCTGATACCAAAACCTGAAAACACATTACAAGAAATTGTATACCAATATCCTAATAAACATAAACAATAAAATCTTTTAAAAATGTTATTAAAGCAAGTCCAACAAATACAAAAGTAAAGCTAATAAATCATAACTAGTGATGTTTACTCTAGGATGCAAGGTTGATTTAACAATTGAATGTCCATGTATTTTACCACTTTAAAACAATACTGAAATAATGGAGAAAAATCGCATGGTCATCTAATCAGTTACAGTAAAAATATTTGATCAAACTCAATACTGTTTCCTGATGAAATTAAGATGCACTGAAATTAGAAAACTACTGTATTAAAATTTTCTTTTAAATTGGAATTTAATAATTACCCAAGTATGTTCATAGAATTTAAGAAAAGCTTCCAGAGGAGCATAATTTTTGAGTTTAGTCTAACTTAGCAGATTAAGTTAGAAGAGGAAGAACCTTCAGAAAAAGATGTGGATTTGAGTAAGTGTGATCTATTGCAGAAGTCAACAATTAGTTAAATATTGCTAGAGCATTCGTGAGAAAAATTGGAAATAAGAAATAGACTATAGAGGTAGAAAAGACTAAGCTTATGTTTCTTTCTTGTCATATACAAGGGTTATGTAAAAAATTTAGTGACGCTATATTTTAAGAAATATGGATCCATGAAGAATTTTGAACAAAGAAAGGCCACTATGAGATGTGAATTTCTGAAACAACACTCACAGGCAATAAGCAGAGTGAGTGGTGGTTGATGAGGCTAAAGCCAGGCAGTCTGACAGAGGGTCACTTGACATAGTACAGGTTAAACATTACAAACTTAAACTGTGACTTTGAAAAAAGTTGCTGAGAAGAAAATAAGTTAATTTTTTTAGGAGATAAACTTATTGGATTATCAAATTAATTGAATATTTGATGAAAGGAGAAATCTAGGATATCTCCCAGATTTCTGATCCTCAATCCAGAGATAAGTTGTCAACATATAGAATATGGGTTCATAAACAGTTCCCTAAGTAATGCATGCTGTGAGCTATACTAAGGAAAATAGTCTAAGCATCTGACTTATGTTAAATGTGATTTAATTCTTAGAAAATCTAATTGCTTGTATTCTTTTACTCTCTCTACTTTTAATACGAATAATTATGGCTTAAATAAGTAAGTAAAGTTAAGGAAAGGTAGTAAAGATCTGTTTGGATATATTTAATTTAAGGTGCCAGTAGGACATCTGGGTTGAAGTAATTGGTAGATATGGATCTGGAAGAGAGCTCTAGTCTGGAGATAGAAATTAAAGCATTGTCAAAATATATTTGAGTAAGTAGGAGGATTTGATATTGCTCAAGGACACCATAGAATAAGAAGACATAGAGCAAGGACTGAAGAAGGAAGCAAAAGGCGAGAATTCTAGTTCTTATATAAGTGAATTAGGGGAATTAGGGGTAGCAGCCAGAAGACACAAGCAAAGAGAGCAAACAGAAACCATGCAAACTGGGGCTGTGTGTGGTGGCTCACACCTGAAATCCCAGCAATTTGGGAGGCCGCGGCAGGTAGATCACTTGAGGCCAGGAGCTCAAGACCAGCCTGGCCAACATGGCAAAACCCTGTCTCTACAAAAAATACAAAAAAAAAAAAAATAGCTGGGTGTGGTGGCACGTGCCTGTAATCCCAGCTACTTGGAAGGCTGAGGCCCAAGAATCAGTTAAACCCAGGAGGCAGAGGCTGCAGTGAGCCGAGATCATGCCACTGCGCTCCAGCCTGGGCAACAGAGCAAGACTGCCTCAAAAAAAAAAAAAAAAAAAGGAAATTTTCAAAAAAATAAGAAAGAAGACCAAGGCCAAATTCTTCAGAGAGGTTCTCCATAGGGATTAGCAATAAAAAGTCACCAATAACCTTAATGAGAGGAGTTTTAATGAAATTGTGAAGCTAAAAGATCACATAGCTCTCTCAGAAACAGTCATTCATTTAAGACAACATTGGTCTAGAGACTATTTCTTGGCTACTGGATAGCCTGTGTGATTCAGCCAAGTTATGTTAGAACAGCCTAATAAACATGCCACATGATCTAATGAAAGTCTACAGGAGCTCATAGAATATAAGGGAAAAGACTGTCCAAGAGTCAAGGGACCAAGTGCCAACTAAGGGGGCTGGTATCATTCAAAAGGACAGAAAAAAAGAAAAAAAAAACTGAGAAATAGAATCCCATGTGATTCTTTCAGATTTTGGTTAAAGCAATAAAGCTTTTACTCATAAAAGAGTAAGATATAAGAGACCATCTCACTGCTTTCATTTAAGATTCAAGGAGTTAAGGAACAAAATCAGCTACTGTGTCTTTTATAAAGCTCTGAGGATGATATCCACACCTCTCTTCAGAATCCCTGTGCAAGGCTACTTTCAGGGCAGGGTCAGTAGTGTGGGCCTCACCCAGGTGCTTGTTAGAAATGCAGACTCTCAAGTGTTACTCCAGCACTTTTGAACGAGAATTTCCATTTTGATGAGATTAAGACCCCCCAGGTGAACTCTTATTTCTGCACATGAAAGTTGGAGAAACTCTTCTAAACCACAATTTCTTTAAGGATAAAAAAAATTCAATATTTGGTAATTATTTGCTTGTTGACTTATTTAATTTATTTGTAGCCCAAATTCTTCAAATAGGTGCTTAAGACACCTTTTAAAGATATATATGCACTGTAGAACAATTTAAAATTAAAAAAAAATAAAGACCAAGGGAAATAAGAATAGGAACATTTAATAATCAATATGTATTAAAGACTTTGCCTGTGCTAAGAGTTTTATATCTAACTTTTATTTTCACAATAACTTTAGAAACTAATCAACATTATTTCAATTTTTCAGGTGAGGAAAATGTGAGTTACAGAATTTAAGTAACTTGCCTAAGATTACAAAATGTTAGAAACAGGGTTTGAACTCAGGCCTGCTTAACACCAAACTACACCTGTGCTCTCAATCATAAAATTAAACAGTAAGGTCAAAATACAAACTACCTGTTATGTACTCAAATCTATTTATAATGACTCACCCTGCATTTGGCTTCAAACTTTCAGAAGCTCATGTGAAGAGAAAATATCAGTGATTACAACATTCAGAAAGTCTGTATTTAATGTTCCGCCTATCATAACATTAACTGTGTGGTAGAAGAGAGCTATCACTTTTGTTTGTAGAGAAGCTATGTATTCTTACAAAAGTGTAAGCTATGTAAAACCTCAATAGAATGAAAGGCATACCATGACATTAAGGTCCTGTGTCTTAGCTAATACCATGACATTAAGGTCCTGTGTCTTAGCTAATGTGTATATAAAATATATCCAGAGAGTTTTTAATATTTTAGCATAATCATATACAAACTTTACATAGGTGACTGATAATTTATTATTCTGAACTAGAAAATGAGGAGGTAGGTGTACAAGCAGTAGCACAGAGGCAGAACAGAGAGTCAGGAACTTGCTCCCTCATCATGTCCACTTTATCCATCAGCCATAATAGAGCAGCCAGCACCTTAGGCTTTTTGGAGGCCATCAAAAATATTTGAGACACAAAGAAAAAAAAATGATGTAACTAAAACAAGAAAATACCAATAATTGAATTGATAATGTGATTAAAAAGGGCTACATCACAAAGCATCACATTAATTTAATACAGTATGATATTTAACAATCAGAAAGTTTGCTATATTTAAAAGTCATCTTTAGATTAGATTTTCTCTCTTTGCAAGGATTTTTTCAGTATACTTAGTGATGAACTAAAAGTAAATTAGTTGGAGGCAAATAATTTCCAAAAGCAAAATTGCAAATAATTTCCACTCCAGAAAATGTGGGTGTGTATGTGTGTGTATGGAGACATATGTATCTCCCACAAAAATAGAATTCCTGGCCCTTAGCATAGGTACCAAAGTGAATGAGGATGAGGCTATTTGATTTCCAGAGCTCCTACTTTCTTCACTGTCTGTAATTTAGGCCGTGTGCTAGGCTAGAATGGAGCAGGAAATATCAAAGAGCCTGAAGGCTACCCCCTCCACTCCTATCTCCACTCCACAAATGATGTAAAATCCCTTCCCACACAGTTCCCACACTGCTAGGAAGTGTCCACATGGGTACTAAGGCACTGCAAGGTAAAGATGAGATGTGCATTTTCTTGGTTTAACTGGCAAAAAAATAGGTTATTAATGCCTGGTTCCATACCAGGAACAAAACCGTAGAATAATCAAACAATTGCCCAGGAAGCCATTTGGATTGAAGTTAGCTACTCCTTCAAGAACGGAAGAGCTGAACTTGCCAGCTTTGATTTGCACGCCTTTCAGCTACTATTTCCAGCCGATTCAGTTCATACAACTCCAGCTTTCATTTAGGGCTGAGCTCATTGACTAAAAAAATAAAGAAGAAGTGAAAAAAAAGAGAAAAGAACGAGAAAAGAAATCAAGGAAAGGCTTCATTGATTATTCAGAGTGTTGCTTTGGGAAAGAGAAAAATCTTGTTAGAAGCCTGGCAAACTTATTTCATTAGAGACCCAGTGACATCTTCCAAAACTAGAACATTACATGAGGTTAGTTTAAAACTTCAAGTGGCCTTATAGTTTGATAAGGATACCCATCCTCATCCACTCTACTACATTCTTCGCATTCGTCATACTTTTTGTAATGGTGAAAGGTTTGCTACTAAAAAGTATGCCAAAAGAAAGAAAGAAATGTGACTTATTAGAAATTAGAAATGCTAAAATCAGGGATGATGATTCTGATCACTCAATGTGTCCTCTAAAAGTCCACTTTTCTTTCCTTCTAACATGGTCATTTGGACCTCATTTTCACCGTCCTCCTTCCTCATACACATAGTCCTACTCCATCTCCTTCTACCTAATGATTCAATGCACGCAGTGTTGATAAATGAATGTGAAAATGAGCATGAGATTTTATAATGGTATGTAAGAATCGATTGCTTCCCAACCCTTCAGAAAGACCCTTCCTGGTCTTCTGAAGTTCTGCACAATCACCATGTCAAAAGAGAGGTCTTTTCTTTTCTTTTAACTTTCTTTCCTTGGAAGCATCAAATGCTCCCACTCACTGACCTAACTCTTTCTCAGAAATAATTAGCCTAAAGGCAAAACTACCATGGAAATTTATCAAAGAGTAACTAAAAGATCAAAATGGTTTGGTCCTGACAAATAAACCTCATTTAGTTCTGTGAGAAAGTGGTTAATAATACTGATTTTATTGCCATAGAGTATCTTGGTTTCAGGAAATTATTTGACAAATTCTCTGAAAATATACCATTGAGATAGTGGTGTTTTAGTTAGACAATAATATTATGAGGTACATGCACTGTTAGATGACTACATTCTGGAGAAGTCAACTTGGAGAGGTGTCTACAAGAAACTGATAGAAGATTCCCTCCTTCACCTGTTCTGTAAAGACTTAATAATTAGAATAAAAACCATCAAAAGGATTCTAGTTCAAGCAGGCACATAAAATTGGAATAAATGTGGAATTACATTGGTGAGAGAATCAATATTAACTATATTCTCAATGAAGTAAATACTGACTTGAAATAAATTAACATCTAAGGATAACTTAAAATCCTGCATTTGAATACATTTAAATCAACAACTGAAATAAATATTAGAAGGTAACTTGTTTCACATTGGTTCATAAGATACACTGAAGGCATTACTTGACTACAAGTTTTATATATATATATGGAGAGAGAGAGAGAGAGAGATGGTAAGTATACATAAAAAAGCAAAGCTAATGAGCAAATCAGTACGTTCCATTTTTGAGAAGCTCAAATTGTTAGAAAGTTCTTCCTTATAATGAGCTGGATTCTATACACTAAATTTCATTTAATTTTTCTCAGTGAGAAATGAGGTTGAATTCCTAGCAACTCATACATAGATAATAGGACACAGAATTAACTCTGATTATAATATAATATACCTGACATGCCTATGAAGCAGGAACTAACACTCAAATAGATTAGAGACTATTACCCCTTGCAGTTGCAAATTTTAACTGAATTTAAAGTAGTTGCTAACCTAGGTCAGGCGCAGTAGACCACGCCTGTAATCCCAGCACTTTGAGAGGCCAAGGTGGGTGGATCACTTGAGGTCAGGAGCTCGAGACCAGCCTGACCAACATGGTGAAACCCCGTCTCTACTAAAAATACAAAATTTAGACAGACATGGTGGTGTGTGCCTGTAGTCCCAGCTACTCAAGAGGCTGAGGCAGGAGAATCACTTGAACCCAGGAGGTGGAGGTTGCAGTGAACTGAGATGGCACCAGTGCACTCCAGCCTGGGCAACAGAGTGAGACTCCATCTCAAAAATAAAAATAAAGTAGTTGCTAACCTAGATCACAGTATTTCCTTTAGACCATAAAGTAACATCTTTTTTTAATTAGAGTGTAAATCCAGCAACTTCATGTATCTAGAAATACATGTCATCTATAATCTTCCTACCCCTGTCTCCAGTAAAGTGGCTCGGCACGTGGCAAATAGTGAATAAGTGAATGAATTTTAAAAGACTGATCAGCCAAACCCAATGAAACAATAGCATGTGGCTGATACTCTTAGAATACCAATCATTATCTTTTGAATTTTATGTATGTTCTACAATCTTAGTCATCTAGTTTTCAAGTCTGTAGGAAATAGAAGGAAGGAAAATAAATGCTACAGCCAAGTATATTGGTATCCAAAAACAGTAAAGGAAAACATGGGGAAATTATTTTTAAAACTCATATGCACCTAGTTTAGAGTCATTTAGGGTAGAGTCAAAACTCTCAATAACTCAGTTTACCCTAATAGAAGCACCCACAGACTTCACAATATTGATATTAAGATAGATAAAGTCATTGAGGTATATTTGTAAGGCATTATGTAATCAGCAATATGGGAAAGTATTGCAATACCTTTTATAAGACTATACCTGCAAGGTTTGTGAGTTGAAAAAATTAGTACATAAAGGCATGAACCCTTAGCTCTCTAAACAAAGCCCACTCTTCATGGTTCCTTGCTCCCTCTGGCCTACTGTTTCATTACACTTTTAGAAAATCTCGACAGCAACTTATGTTACCAGCTTCCAGCAAGAGATTCTTCTTATGATCAATTCCTATTTTCACCTCAATTATCATAATACCCGAGAGGGGTAGAATAAGAACATCATATCCAACTTATGAATATGTAAACCAAATTAACACATATAAGAGTAAAACAGGAGAAAAGTGAGCCAGTCTATCCATCGAAGATAAATAATTTCTTTTTTACTTAATTATTCATTTAGACTGAAAAAATTTATAGTGTGAATGCATAATAAATACCAGGTACCAGGCTGAGTGATGCAAATGTAGAGAGAAGCACCTCGATTGGGAAATATACACAAATATTTGGAAGAATAGTTTCAGAATGAGTTAAAAATCAGAAGTTACCATATATATGGTACTAAACTTTCTTCTTCAAAGCGTGTTTCCATACTTAGTTGGACTAAATAAGCCTTAACTACTGTTCAGCCCCTAAATGGTATGATTCTATCTTGCTCAATTCTGCAAAATCACTGTGAGATAAATATGGCAGGCATTGTTAATTTGCAGTTAATAGACTATAAAATTGAAGATTTAATAGATTGCATAACTTACTCCCAACCTCACAGATAGTTAATACCGAAGCCAGAAAAGAAGTTAACTTGATTTGAGTCCTAATTATTCTATTTATTATGTAAAAACTCTCATTTGTGTTTCATGAAAGTTATCATCACCTATCCCATTTTACAGATTGAAATCTTTGTGCTATGTTTACAAAGCAGCACATTGAATGAACGAGGCTTGCTCCCCCAAATGATGTGATATTTGCTGTTTGGTTAGTAAAAATGTTTCTGCTGCTTCCTTTGGCATTTCACATGCACAATTTATGAACAATTCTCTGTCACCTCCACTTATAGTGTTTCTTTCAAATAACTTCTATTTCCAGAGGACTTGTAAAAAGTAATTTAAGTGGCCCAAACCTGATCACTATGTATATTTAAAGCTTGTTGGCTATTGTTGGTATGACATGGAGTTCTTTTCTGCTTAGGGTCACCCAGGATGTGAAATAAATAAGACAAAATATGCATTTTTTTTCGGATAATTTTTAAAAGGGGAGTGACCTTAAATTGGTCCTTAAACTCGTAATCCAACAACCAGAATGGTTGTTTAGTTCTGTTATATACAAGATTCTGTGGACATATAAAATATACTATACGACCCTCATTCATAAAGAACTTAAACTAAAACTTGAAGGTTTTCATGAACATGTGATAATGCCTATATTCAATATGACAAAATATTCCATATAATTAAAAGTCTTAAAAATACATGATGATCTCACCTCAGTTTGAACTCTCTCACTGATTACTTGATGACAATAAAAAGATCTGATATTGTGTCAAGAAAGAATAAAGAAAAAAAAGGGCTTCCATTGTATGTGCTCCAAAATGTCTATAGTACAGTTCATTCTGAAGCCAGGGTGTGTGTGTGTGGGGGGGGGGGTGCTATTAGATGACTTATCTTCTTTAATAATGTTTTTTCCAGACTATAAAAGATATATATGATAATTACTTTCAACAGTTGAGTTCCCCTAGAAAACCAACCAAAAACATCTATTGACTAAGCAAAGCTAATTTTATTAAACCTACAGCAGCAGCAAAGAGGATAACCTTGACTACATCTTAGTGTCTCAGAAGGAATAAGTAAAAGAGGATATTTCCAGGGCTTTGGGGTCAGGTCTCAAGTGGTATAAATTGAATCTTTCAAAGCAGGGAATTGATTAGGATTCAGCGAAGTTCATTTTATAATAGTTCAGTGAGGTGAAGGTCTTAAAGTGAGTCTTAATAAATGAATTGCTTAATAAACAAGCTGTTGCCCCAAATAATTTGCCCAGATGAGTTAATTGTTTGGATATATTGGCTTTCAAAAATTTTGTGATGCAACAAAGTTATGAATTGGTTATACTGCCTCATTTTCCTGGCCCAACATTTGCTAAAATAATGGGAGTAACTCAGGAGCTCTGCCTGGTCTTCATCTTAATTTTGTCCCTTGGTTATCAGCAGACATGAAACACACCTTGCCCACCCAGTTTTCTAATATGCTAAATGCAATTTGTAATTATTGTTTATGCTTTAAAGGATATTTGACCACATTCCAAGGGCCTCCAATGAAAACAGCACAGATTTTTATCATCAGATGTATTTACTGAATTTTATCTAAAGCTAAATGTGTTTTTTAAATTTAGCATTGGGACCTTAAAATCAAAGAATAAATATTTGCATAAAGATGGAAAGAAAAAAATTGCTTCTCAGCCTTTTGGCTAAGATCAAGTGTAGAGATGGAAATAAACATTTATTTAGGGGGAAGAAACCTTTTATTTGAAGTTTGAAAACTTTAGACCTATTATTCCTCAAGAAAACTGAAGTTATACATAATGTATTCATTAATAATGATATTATTATGGGAAAAGACTTTCAGTAAAAGTAAAAAAAGGGCAGAATCATACCTTCTGCTGGATGGTGGACTTAATTTTAAAATGCCAAGAGAAGAAAATACTTCAAATCAGACAATAATGAAAGCCTCCACACTGGATAATAATATAAACCTCCCCACTGAAACAATGTTAAGATTACTATTTATTTTGCACTTACATGCCGGTGCTATAGTAAGATGTGTTTATATACACACATATTCTTCTTTAATAGTCACAATCACCTTGCAAAGTAGGTAGAATTATTACCATTTACAGATGGCAAAGAGAATCAAACAGGTTCAGCATGTCACTCAACTCAGGAGAAGTGGTAAAAGCAAGATTCGAACTTGGTGTGTTTGACTTCTAAACATATTCTCTTAGGATCAATGAAAGAAAGGAACATAGCTATTGTCATGAAATTAGAGCCTTGGTATTGAAATGTGATCTCAAAGCACCCTAGCACTTTATCTTTCAAATGACTTTTACACTGGAGGGTTTCTTTTTTTATCAAAGGGAAAGAGCAGTCCTGTGAATCATTGGAAGACAGCTTTGGCTTTCAGGTATGTGTTAGGCAGAATTCAAAGATACTCCTAAGAACACACGACTTCTCTTATTGATCAAGCAGCCATGAATCCAAGTGTTGCTGTAAAGGGATTTCACAGATGACACTAAGGTTCCAAATCAGTGAACCTTAAAATAGGGATATTATCTAGGTGGCCCTGACCTAATTACATAAGGCCATTAAGTCTGGGTCTTGTCGTCAGAGACAGAGAAAGTCAGAAATTTCAAGTGTGAGAGGGAGCTGGCCCAAGGAAATTCTGCTGGCTTTGAGATGGAGGGATCATATGGCCAGGATGGTCTCTATGAGCTAAGTGGCCCACAGCTGACAGCAAGGAAAGAGGGACCTCATTCCTGCAACTGCAACAGACTAAATATGGTTGATGATCTGAATCAGCTTGTAAGTTTGCTCTTCCCCAAAATTTCCAGAAAGAAGCACAGTTCAACCACCATCTTGATTTCAGTTTCAAGACCCTGAGCAGAGAACTCAATCATATCATACCTGAACTTCTGATTTACGTAACTGTGAGTTAATCAATAGGAATTGTTTTAAGTCATTACATTTATAGTAATTTGTTATATGGTGTATTCGTCCATTTTCATGCTGTTGATAAAGACATACTGTAGACCAAGCAATTTACAAAACAAAGAAGTTTAATTGGACTTATAGTTCCGCATGGCTGGGGAAGCCTCACCATCATGGTGGAAGGCAAGGAGGAGCAAGTCACATCTTATATGGATGGCAGCCGCCAAAAAGAGAAAGCTTCTGCAGAGAAACTCCCCCTTTTAAAACTGCCAGATCTCGTGAGGCTTATTCACTATCATGAGAACACCATGGGAAAGACCTGCCCCCGTGATTCAATTACTTCCCACCACGTCCCTCCCACAACATGTGGGAATTCAAGATGAGATTTGGGTGGGGACACAGCCAAACCATATCATATGGCAATAAAAACAAATGGTGTTCTAAATAGGAAACAAGGGTTAACCTGTGATTGAGATTTTAATGGGTACTTCTGGTTAACTTGAAAATGAGCTTACTTTATCTGTAAAAAAATATAATCCATTTCCTACAAACACATTTGCAAGAAAATATCAATAGTAGTAGGTTCATCAGATTCCTCCAGTTATCTGATCATATGGAATTATAAATAAATAATGGTTATATTAATAATATGTAAGTAATGCTTTAGAGTGTACAATGTATTACCACATTTATTATATCACCTGGACCTTATTATAACCAAGTAGAGTAGACAAATTATTATCTCTTCTTATAGTGCAAGAAATAAATACATAGGACAAGCGACTGACTCAAAACCAACTTGAAGAATTTGGAGGTGAGCTGGGGTGGCCAGAAGATGACATTCAAGGACTTTTGACTTCCCTCAAAACCACATTTCATTTTCAGGGCTGACTTAAAATGTTTCAGCAAAACATAGCATTATGTTCCCCTTTCCTATTCTCTTCCAATTAAAAGAAAAATAAAAAATAACATATTTTTACTTGAAATAAGTGTTTTTCCCCCACATCAAACATTTCTCTTCATCACACAATGTGGAACATTTTAAAGGTATTTTTAAAGCAATATTCAAACTGGTTTTATAAAAGTTTGAACTATGGTTTCAAAATGGTTGAAGTTGAATGACGAAAAATTGTCAATAACCAAAATGGGATTCATTAAATACATCTATAAAATGTGACTTATAGTTATGCACAAAAATTGTGATATATATTTATTCCCATGAGAAGTTGTTGATTCTGTCTGTATGCTACAAACCCATTTTGTTTAAAAAAAGTACATATGTATACACACACATTCACACACACACATATGCAATACGAGCATTTTTTGAAAGAAATTATCTGTGGAATGTGGGGCATTTAAAAATTACTTTTCAAAAATTTCTACATTTTATAAATACTATATTTTATAGTATATGTTTATTTTCAGAAAAATGGCACTACAGTCATTTTCATTTCACAAAATAATTTGATTGAAACTGTGCCTCAGTCTAGTTGTATCAAAGCAACATGATTATTATTAAATATCCAACAGTCTTTATGAAAGTTGAAAATTAAATGTAGAGCAAGGCTCACATCTTCATCAAATCACTATTTGCTCACATGAAGGCAGTTGGGCACCTGTAACTCACAGGCTGGGCATCTACAGCTTTAGTGACCACTGCCTACAGGTCTCTCATTGTCCTTGACCACCAGTTTTGACTTAAGTATCAAGTGCCAGTTGACATCCCCAACGGCATCCCAGATCTAGTCAGACACTCAGAGTACCCGAGTGAGCCTGAGGGAACATTTATGTCCTCTGACATAAGTGCTGACTCCATTTTTTCAAAGCTCCTACTGAAGTAAGTTGAGGGAAATTGTCTTACTTTACTTCTCCTTCATATACTATGAAAATGCCATACTCTGAATTGAGTGTCCCATCTGAATTGTTGAAACATAAATTTCTAGCCAGAGGCAGTGCAATTAGAATGACTGCGGGTTCTTTCAACATACTTGAGAAGTAGATGTAACTTGGCCAGGGTTTCAACCACTCACCCTTATTGGAATTAGATTCTTTGGCATCCCCCTCTAGTAACCCAATGGCATTTAGTCTCTGTGTTCCCTTGTGTCTGCAGAATAAAACTAGGATTCTGATAAAGTGTGAGAAACCATCAGTCTTTGCCTGCTCTGAACCAACAAAAGTGCACATGAATTTTGCTACTTTATTACTTTATGTTCATTGCTACTCATGTAAAACATGGCCATCCCTTGTTATTGGTGGGGGATTGGTTCCAGGACCCCTGTGGAAACCAAAATCTGTGAATGTTCAAGTCCCTGATATAAACCAGTATAGTATTTGCATATAACCTACACACATCGTCTGCATACTTTAATCATTTCTAGATTATTTATAATACTGATGTGATTTGGCTCTGTGTCCCCACACAAATCTCACCTTGAATTGCAGTAATTTCCATGTCATGGGAGGGACCTGGTGGGAGGTAAGTGAATCATGGGGGCGGGTTTTTCCTGTGTTGTTCTCATGGTAGTGAATAAGTCTCACAAGATCTGATAGTTTGAAAAGGAGAGTTCCCCTGCATATGCCCTCTTGCCTGCCATCATGTAAGGTGTCCCTTTGCTCTTCTTTCATCTTCTGCCATAATTTTGAGGCCTCCCCAGCCACGTGGAACTGTGAGTCCATTAAACCTCTTTCCTTTATAAATTACCCAGTATCAGGTAAGTCTTTATTAGCAGCATGAGAACAGACTAATACAAATGCCTAAAACAATGTGAATCCTATGTAAATGGCTGCTATACTGTATTGTTTAGGGAATAATGACAAGAACAAAAGTCTGTACATGTTCAGTACAGATGCAACCATCTATTTTTCTCTCCTGAATATTTTCAATTCAGGGTTGGCTGAATCCACACATGTGGAACCCACAGTCAGGGAGGGCTGACTGTATTCCATTTAGAGTCAAGTGGGTGGGTGAGTTTTGGCATGTTGGTGGGGTCATTTTCCAAAAGGAAAAAAGGTAATCAAAATGTGGAATAACACAATATTTTAAAAACTTGAAAAAGAAAATAACTGAATCTTTATTCTTAACACCCTACCAAAATTGTTTTAATTTCTAATTACCTTCTATCCTTTACCCACATGCATATTCATTCTTTTTTACATAGTTGCCATCTCATGACACTTACCATTTTGCATTCTTCTCAAAATGTAACAAGCCATAAGGCTTTCCTCTCCTCGAACCACTCCTGGTCTTCTAAATGGGTTAACATAAACTGGGTCTTGTGATGGAGCTGAACAGCTGAATTGGCTTAGACCTAAAACTGCTCAATGGTAAAGGTGAGAGACGAAAGAGAAAAGGTAGAATCCATAAACAGATGGAGTGGAACTAGCTCCTACTTCCTGACTTGCTCCTACTTCCTGACTGATGGGATGAGACACAGGTGATTGAAGCTAGTGTGTGTGCAGAGGGGGCAGCCATCCTTCCACCTCCCAGGCAGTATAACTATACTGAGGATGAATTTAAAAAGCGAACACTCCTAAATACCTTTAGAAGTTATTCCTCATATGATTGATAAAGTTTCTGGGCTAGCATACTTGAAATGCTAGTAATTAGAGTGGAGTTACTTGTGCAGGGTGCTGAGGATGACAGAAATATTTTATCTTCGAATGTGAAGCTGTGGATGATTCTACCATACTCAGCATCATAAAGATGGCAAACTCATGTCCTGACTTTACGTTTTTTAAAAATAGACTTTATTTCTAGCACAGTTTTAGGTTCACTGCAAAACAGAGTGGGAAATAGAGATTTCCTGTATACTCCCTGCCCCCGCACATGCGTAACCTCCCCCATGATCAGCATCTCCCACCAGAGTGGTACATATGTTATAATTAATGAACTTTCCTTGACACATCATCACCCAAAGTCTGCATTTACATGAGGGTTCATTCTTGGTGTCATACATTCTATGGATTTGGACAAATGTAGAATGTATCCACCATTATAGCATCATACAGAGACGTTCCACTGCCCTAAAGACTCTCTGTGCTATGACCTCCCTTTTTAAACAGAATGATTTAAAATTGAAGGAAAAAAAGTTTTGATACATCACGCAAGCAAAAAATGTTAATGGAGAATTACAATTATATCTTCAGTTTGTTCTTATACATGTATTTGCAGAGTTTCACCATCGTTTCCCCCTTTTATTTTACTTCCTAGAAAGGAATAATACTCATTCAGGCAAAAATTTAGATATATAAAAGCGTCCATATTTTAGACCTTAGTTGCAAACTGATTTCTTTTTATTATTGTTGTATTTTTTGTGGCTTGGCTGGACGGGGAGTTCTTCCTTCTAGCCATAGCTCGGATGTTGAATACAGTCTGCTTAGGTCCTTAGTAGGGCTGGTGATGGCCCATGAAGTGCCCTTGAACAAAATTTCAGAAGGCACCTCTTCCTCCAGGTGAACACAAGCCCGCGGAGGAGTACACTGGGTATCATACAGAGAAGATCTCCCAACTCTCTCTCTGGCTTGGGCAGCCTTGTGCAGAGCACAATTTGTATCACGATGGACAATAGCCTTGGTCCTGACATTTAAGTTTCCTTTTTAAATTTAGACTCTGTCTGCTTTGCTTGGCAGTCAAGTATCTATTCAGAAGCCAAATTAGAATCACCCACTCCCTACCAGGCCATCTCATGCCCTACCAAGAGAGTCTGGCTTGTTAGCAAATTTCTCTGCCATCCACCTCAGCTACCAGAAAACAGGCCAAGTTGCAGTTACTGAAAAGCCCAGTTATGTCGTGTCTTGAGCTCCTCTCAGTGCTTCTAGCTATGTATTCTTGTGGCATGTGTATTTGTACATTTGGAGGAATATGTGGAAGGCAAATAAAGATGTATACCATTTCCATTAGCCAAATTATTTGAAATAGTAATAAAGATGGCTGTTTTAAGTGGGTCTGGGATTAGGTATGGGCATCAGATATCACTGCTGTTTTGTTTTGTTTTACTTTTTTTTATATAAAGTGACTCACAGAACTTTAAGTTGGAACTCATGCCTTCAGAGAATTTGGCAAACAATAAAAGAGAAATAAAATAACTTGCCCTGGGTCACCCATCTGGTGATTGATGTTGATGACAGAGTCAGTCTTGTATCCCAACAATCTAGATCTCTCCTGTCTAACACAGTAGTCACTAGCCACTTGTGGCTATTAATCCCACGAAATGTAAGTAGTCAGACTGGAAATGTACTATAAGTGTGAAATATACATCAGATTTTAGAGACTCTGTGAACAAAAAAAGAATGTGAAAATATCTCAAATATACTTATTCATTCAATCAGTCATTACACATAGAACAATGAGTAACACAGGCTCAGTCCTGACTTTTGTGGAGCTTACAGTATAGTAGATATTATTCAAAATGTTCTTTTTTATTGCTTGGACTTTCATATGAATATTTTGATTATCTGCCTGATATTCTCAAAGCAGACACCATCGTAGCTCTACTGAAATATCGAGGACTGGGATGTGAGCTAGGAGCGCCTTACCAATTGCTGCCTGGCCAAGATGCAATTTCTCTTCTGTTCTAGAGCCTCATTTTTAAATCAAATAGGCATTAGTCTCATGTGACTGGTGAATACTTAAAACGTGGCTAGTCCGAATGGAGACATGGTGTAAGTGTAAAATACACACTGAATTTCAAAAGCAGTATAAAAAAATGAATATAAACTATATCATTCACAAGTTTATATTGATTTAGACAGTAAAATAATATTTGTATATATTGGATGAAATAAAATATATTATTAGAATTAACTTCATCTGTTTATTTTTCCTTTTTTACGTGGTTATAAAAAATTAACATTATGTCTGTGGCTCACATTATATTTGTATTGGCCAGTACTTCATATACTAATTTTTTCCACTTCACCAGTGTTAAATGGAGCTCTGCCCTGCAGAAAGCTGTGGAGCAAACTGATGAAGAAACTTGAACCTAGCTAGAGAACTGTCAGCTGCCTCAGCCCCTGCTCCCACCTCTTCTGCTTGAAAAGAAGCAGAAAAGAAAGGTCACTTGAAGGGTCACTAGTACCTTGAGTGATTAGTGAACAAGATTCAAAAGCCCAGGTAGCATGATGCCACGGAGAGGCAGTAGAGTTTAATTGGAAATCTCATTCCTCTGATCTCAGAGTTCTTTCTCACTTACTTAATGAAAATTCCAAAGCAAATCATCAGATCTTGCTGAATCTCCCTCTCTTTAAGTATAAGTATTAAAAGAATCTGTCCTCTCCATTTCAGATAGAATTATAGCAAGTGAGATAAACGTCTGTGAAATTATCTGATAAGCTGTAAACCATATTGCCATTATCATCATTTGTAATAATCATGATAATAAATATTTCAGTAAGCAATCAAGAAAAACTGTGAGAGGTAAAAGATTAAAATACCATACTCCTGGGGAAATTCCAAAACCAAGAAAAATTCAAGTAGACATGTTAAAATACTAATGTATAAATAGAAAGGTTGACAAAGGAAGAAGAGAGTTAAGGGAATGGGGAACTAGAGTGAAGACAGGAGAAAGAGTAGAGACAACTTGGTTTTGGAGCTCACATCTCTACCAATTGCCAGATGCCAGGAGATCACTTTGATATTATCTGCCTTTCCAATGAGTATTCTCTTCTAGGTTCTATTAAAAAACTACCGATTAAAAATAAAACCCTCACCCTATTTATATTGCGGCCAATTGTTTGGGGATTTCTGTGGTGGCAGGGGGTGGAGAGTAGAACTCTGATTTCACACTGCATAAGTTGAAGCTTATTGAAACAGAGGGGACTCTGTACAATTTCTGGCTTAGCAATACCAGGCACCACACCACTTAGGCCATAATTGCACACTAGTGAAACACAGAGGCTCCATTATTTTTCTGAGGATCGGAGCTGATCCTAACATTCCTGGCTCTCTACCAAACCCCCCAAATTGAAGCAGATTGGATGGCCTAAGAAGTCCTATGTAGATGTAGGTTATGCTTGTAGTTGTCTGGGAAGTTTGTTATAGTGTGGAAAGTTGAGCTATTTTATGCTTACTTGAATGCACAAAAGATTCAAAAAGTATTCCAAATCAGAGCTAATTTAAATCAGCAAATACATTTTCCAGTGTGCATGGCAAAGAGCTTGATGCCACAGAGAAATTCATAAAATGGAAAGAAACAGACTTTGCCCAAAGAAGCTTGCATAAGATATGGACAGACAAAATAATGTTGACGAAAATACTTTTAAAAATAAGACATGTTATAAAATTGTACATGATCATTTTTTTCCAAAAAATCTGTACCATCATTTTGCTCACATAAGCATAGTTAAATTTGGTTTGGGTATAGTCTGTGGGATAAAGGGGCATAGGCCATTACATATGTGGAGGTGGGGAAGCCACCATGGATATCTAAGACACTGTGAGTAAACTGTCTAAATAGAATAGAAGTTTTACATAGCAGCACTGGAAGAAGAGTCCCAGCAAGAGGCAGATGGCATACTCAAGTGGATGCATTGAGGCTAATTTCATGAATGCATTATTTAAAATTGCATGAGCTGAGTTAAGGAACACCAAGGAGAGACTGTTGGAACATACTTAGATGAGCAACAAAAAAAAGATTTACCACCTTTAGATCTGAGGTGGAAACTAGAAGGGGTCATTGTCAGAATCTACAGAGAGAAGGAGAAAGCAGCCTGAGGAACAACCTCTAAATACACACAACAACAAAAAAGCAGGCAGTGAGGGAGAGAAATAAATAGCCCAGGCGCATTCTTATCCAACACTTTGAATTCCCAACAGTTCCTCCATTGGCCAAGGCAAAGCAGAAGCCAGATGGCAAATGAATCTATTGATTTTTTCCATGAAGGTCAGCCTCCTGATAGAGCAGAAAAAAGGTGGTAGGAGAGTAGAGCTGGAGGTGCAAATAGAAGATATCCAGAAGAGCTGATATTTAGATCAAGAGGATATCTAAGGGGCTAGAAGCTTTCCCATGGTGGGCAGGAATGGGGAATGTTTACAGGCGTTGTTTACTGTCTGCACCCACAAACTCTGTCACGAGCTTGCTCCACGTCTATCTCTAATTGTTCACGTGTGAGAAATAGCTCACTCTGCAAGAACAGGGACCAGAAGCTTTCCTACTGAGTTCCAACATAAAGTACCTGGGTCAAGGATTAAGGAGCAAGAATTGATAAAACATAGATCCACACGCAACTTTAAGAGCCTGTAAGGATTCTTAAGTATAAAAATATTGTTTCTAATCTTGAATTTTTGACAGTCCTGAGGTTTGTGTTAATCCAAATTTTGATTAAATTTTGATTGAACTAATCCTCAACTCTGTATTCATTAGTTCAGTAAATATGCTTTAGATTTTCTTTTTCTTTTAACTTAGCCAAATATTGACCTGAAACTGTCCAAAAGTTTACTGAGTTTCTGATTAAATATTAAACAGAGGCCAGGCGCGGTGGCTCACGCCTGTAATCCCAGCACTTTGGGAGGCTAAGGCGGGCAGATCACGAGGTCAGGAGATCGAGACCATCCTGGCTAACATGGTGAAACCCTGTCTCTACTAAAAATACGAAAAATTAGCTGGGCTTTGTGGCGGGCGCCTGTAGTCCCAGCTACTCGGGAGGCTGAGGCAGGAGAATGGTGTGAACCTGGGAGGCGGAGCTTGCAGTGAACAGAGATCGTGCCACTGCACTCCAGCCTGGGCAACAGAGTGAGACTCCATCTCAAAAAAAAAAATATATATATATATATATATAGATAGATAGATAGATAGATAGATATAAAAAACAGAAAAATGACTCCAAGCTATTTAATATAGTAGCTTCTTTAATGTGGAAATTTATGATTTTTTTCAAATTTTCTAATCCTTCCACAGGTTTTAACATAAAAATAACTGAAGTGTTATAGACCTCTTATAATTCATGTTAAAAAATGCATGGGCACTGGGTGGCTGGTCACTGAGACACAGCGAGATCTGGTCAAAATTCTGTGCACAGTCTTGGTGGCCCAGCACACCGTATTGAGGACAGATTGTTTCCATAGAGGCTCTACTTTATTCCTAGCTCTGTTGCCTATAATTATTGTAAAGCAGGACTATTTCCTGCCTTCCTGCCCAAAATAGCAGGAAGCATCCAACTCTGTCAACTCCCTTTGCTCTTGGCACCACCTCTCTGCAGGGGTTAGGGTTTCCTGCCAGGAATTTCAAAAAAAGTAACTCTGTTTTGGTTTCTTATCCAAAATTCAGCTTGCAAGCAAAGAAATGGAGCAAGATCTATAATACAGTCAGGGATTCGGAGAAATTACATGGCTTTTGGCCTGGTTAATAGCACCAAGCTGGGGTTAGACTCATTGTGAGAATCAGTTCCAGGTAAGACTTGATGAGCTTTGGAGTAATTGAAGCAATTGAACACTCTAAAGAGTGTTTTATTAAGTACCGATAGCAAAGAAAACATTCATTACCCGTGGGGTTTAATGAAAAATTGCACTGAGCATTCCTACATACTTCCTCTATGGACCCATGCTATGTCTCCGTGGGCACATCGTATTCACAGCCAGAATACTGTTCATCGCTAATATGACTAGCCCTACCTCCAACCTTTGCTAGCTCCCGAGGTCACGTCCTTTAGGCATCTGGTGCCTAAAATGAATGTCGTCTAACTACAACAAAGCTCCCAACTATCATAGCTAACATTAACTGCATTTTGTTGTTATTGATGGTGGTGGTTATTCTCTTTGGCTCTAGGCATAACACTAAATGTTTTTATATGCTTGTATCTCAGCTAAGTTTACCATAGCTCCATTAGGGGATGACTGTTAGTCCCCATTTTACAAATGGGGAAACTGAGTTTTAGAAAGATCCAGTCATTAGACCAGGTTCATAAGGAACAGAGCTAGGGCTTGAAGTAGGCAGTGCTGCACTCCTCACCATAGGGTCCCCATGGTACGCTCCTCTGAGAACATTTAATGGCACAGCGCAGAATAAAAAGAAGCCTTCCTGACGACCCCACCAAATATGAGGGGCAGTTATTTCCAAAGAGGAGACAGAAAGTGCTGATATAACAAAAAACCATGCTCTGGTATGAAAGACACACTTCCATCAAATGTACAAGCTTTAACCTTCAAGAGAGACTGTTCCCTGACTCCTCGCCCCTGTGCCTACCCTTGTGAAAGAGACAAACATCTTTGTCTCTTCTGATTGTACACGCCCAGTTTTTGTTACTGTGCTTAAGAATCAACCCTGAAAAATTCAGATCTGACTCTTTTGCCAGAGACCCTGTCCTGACCGTAGAATCATGGTAGCCTCCAAGTAAGCGGCATCACTCACTTAAAAGGCCAGGGAAGACCCAAATCATCATACATGCCAAATACTCAAAAGTCTCCTTCATTGGGTCTAGATTTAAAATTCTTTCATGGAGAACCCATGGCCTTTCATCCTAAGTCTTTGGGCTAAGCACATGAGGAAGAAAAGCCCAAGATGAAGTGGCTGCCCTCCATGAGAGCAATGTCACTTCTCTCTTTGCAACACTAATCTCTCTTTCTTAATGGGTAGATAGATGACAAGTAGATGAACAGGTAGATGGATAGAACATTGGTATTACATTAAAATTCGCAATTTGAACATTTTTGTATCTTTTACCCCATTTGACTCAGAATTTTGTGACCATCAGAGTGGCCTTAGGGCCTAAGGCACAGGTGGCTGATTCTAGCAGCATAATATGAGAAGCATAAAAATTCATCAGGTATTTCAAATGAACTTGATTTTCTCTTAGTTCTTCATGCATTCATTCTTATGGATATTTATGAAGTGTTTTGTAGGTGTCAGCCCAGGTGCTAGGGACCAGAGACAGGGCAAAACACAGGGCAGTACCTGCCCTCAAAGATCACAGCCTGGTAGAAGAAACTGACAAACAAGCTGACAGTAACAGAGAGGATATTGGGGCATTGTGGAAAGAGACAGGAGCAAGAACCTAACTCTTCCTTGGGAGGCAGGGGTGAGTTAGGGAGTTTTTCAGAGACAGTAAAGCCTGCCAAACCTGGAAGATATGAGCAGATATTAGCGAGTTTGATAGCAGAGACAAAGAGGTGCTTGGAACTGGCAGACCTACTCGGCACAGGGGCCTCCCAAACAATATGGGGGTTTGCAGAACACACTTCCCTAGTAACAACGCAAAGGCATATCTTCTCTGTGTCTCAAATTCTCTTCACAGAGCTTTGATTTTCCCCTGCCTCCACCCTGCTTTCAGTCCGAAAGAATCATTAACTCCAATTTCTGAGTATTACCTTGCAATCAGCTGAAGTTTCCGTTTTCAAAATCTCATTCTGAACATCGCACAAAGTTCATTTAACTTACTCTTGCCATCTTATTGGGGATCAGCTCCTTTATGTTTTCATCCTTCCACCTATACCTTAAGCTGAATTCTCATTCATTCCCCATTCTTAATGCTGTCCAAACAGCCTCTTAAAGGATAGTTTGGGTAATTACAAAGAAGTCAGGCCTAGGTTCCAGGGATAAAATGTATAAAGGGTATAGTACAGTATTTAGTAAAACGTAGCTTCTGCTAACAACATCCTTACATGACTAGAGTCTCCTAAACAATTTGCAATATGTGTCAGAGTGAAAAATAAAATAGGCAATGTGGCGAATAGAGCTGCATGAGAAACTAAAGCAGGACTATAGGGAAAGATTGGTATGGGGAGAATGCAGGAAAGAGATGGCCCTAAGTGGCCATGAGCAACCCAAGGGCAGTGTAAAGACCACCGGAGATGGCAGACAGGGTAGGCTGCTCATAGCATCTTTACCGTAAATGCTCACAAATCCATCAGGAAGGAGACAGCAGTGAGAGCTGTCATCGTGAACAACTATGACAGGTGAACCAGTTCATGTAAAGATTGGACTAGATGTTTTAAGAGACAGGAATAATGAATGATATTGGTCAATTCAGATAGTGTAGTAACAACTCAAAGAGTCCATCACTTTACCTTGGATGCCAAGACAAGCTGAGAAATTGTATATATTAAGTCAAAAAAATGTATAGCAAGCCTAACCAGTGCAGAACACCATGCAGAACAGAAGCTTAAATGTTGGATTCCCATGGAAAGTACCAATGAGCTCCTTTATAGACACAGAATGAACAGGACTCTGGGAACTTAGATTAAAACAAACAAACAAAAAAATCAAACATGCTAACAGTTTGCTTGTTCTTTGAACTCAGTAGTGAAAGCATGTTTTATCCTGTTTTGTTCGCTTTTTAATTAATGTAAAAATTTTAAAATGTATCTTGGCATTTGAAGACTAAGATCTAGCTAGGTAGAGGTAACAGTGAATCTCTTTACTCTTGTGTGTCAAAAATTCAGGATAGTAATTAAAATGTTAGTATATGTTCCTTAAGACTTCTAGTAACTGACTATTTTTGTTATTGTTTTTTCAACATTAAATCTTAAAAGCATTCTTTTCAAGAAATCAATAGCGTTAACAGTTATTTCTGTATAAAGTAAAAATTATCTGGAGATTTAAAAGAAATCAGTTAAGTAAAGAAAGAAAGTAAACCCTAATAAGTCACTTTATTTATATACTAATTTATGGCTTAAAAAGAAGTTGTGCTTATTATCATATTTGATCCCAACCATTTTGTGAAGCACACAGGACAGCTTGTATTATCCCCATCTTCCACACATGAAACCTAATCCTCAGAGCAGCTAAATGTCATCAAGATTTCGACACAGCTAGTAAGAAAAAAACCAGAGGCAACGTACCATGTCCTCTAAGTTCTAGTGGCCAAATTGCATGAACCTTGTCAGTATGGTAACATAATATTTAACTATTGGTAAAAGGAAGAATGTGGTTGCTTTTAAAATAAAAATAAGCAACAATCAGATTTTAGCAATCAGCCAAAATTCAATGAAAAAAAATCAGAAGGATAAATTAGACAAAGCAATGAAGAAAAGAATTCGGAAATGGATGCAAAAGAATTGGGTTTATTGCCAACTTATACCAAATATCACAAGGAGTCTTATGAAACTATCAGTGCCCTCCTCTCCTCTCTACTCTCCTGGTATGTTTTCCAGGTTAATATTTTGATAAGGAATGTCAGAAGTTGTCCAATATTGTTAGTGCTGTTATTGTAGTGAAATTTTGTTAAGAACAATGTAATAGTGAACTCCATCTTATATTTATCTGCTGCTTTTATAATTCTAAGGCATTTACATTTGAATTGTCTCATTTTCTTGTGTAGGGGGGTAACTGGAACATATAGGATGTGCCATTTAATGGTAGGACACCGTGGCATAAATAGCTCAAAATAACTCAAAAGTCTATCAGTTCAGCTCTGCTTTCCCTGTTCTCAATGTAAGCTGTATGCAATTTAGTTCCTTCATCAAACAATAACTTGTATGGTCTCAAAAAGAAAGCACTTGATGTTCATGTTTATTCATTGTATAGTATTTATTGTAATCATATCAATAAGGCACTGTTTCCATAGACCAGCTGCATGAGACATGAAAATGTTTTGTTTTATAACATTCTCACTGTACTTTTCATTGTTGTCATAATGGAATTTTATTGTATATGGCTCTGAATTCCACTATGTGTTTCAGACTTGAAGACTTTACTTGCAAGATTTATTCCCTGTAACAGCAGTTTACAAATAAGCTTCACATCTGAATCACCAGTTAAGAGACCCAGCAAGAAAAAATTTATTTCCTAGGTAATTCTGATGAGCCATACACTTTGAAAAGAATTCTTCTATGTAATATCCTTTTATTTTATTGTAGACTCAGGTTGAATCATTATATTTTGGGATTCAGTCAGATTATAATTATTATTATAATGGACTCCTTTCCCCCAGACAAAACTAGAAGGCTGATCACATGAGACTTCTCTTAGTATGACTCTCAATTTGCATTGAGATTATTTGAAATAAACCAAGTACTATCCTAGCATATAAAAGTACTTAAGATATTTTAAAAAACCATAAATTTTATCTGCTCATCATTTACCATTTCTACACACAGTTATTAAACAATGTAGATGTCTGTGTTATTGGCATAAAGATAAATAAAATGGAAAGTAACCCCTTAAAAAGTCAGTAGGAAAATCATAATTTGATTCTGATGTTAATCCAATTCTCATCAAAATTATATTTAGTGTGTTAAACAGCACAAATGAGTTTGAAAAAGCAAACAAATTTCATTTGTTGACTATTTCTATAGAATTTCTTTCAGTTTAACTATGAGACAACCACTAAGAAATTGAATCAGCTAAGCTTAAGTTCATATATAATGCCCAAAAGGATACTAACAGCCTCTTCAGTACTGGTCTTGCAAAGTCTGTAAGAAGCAACAATAAATTGCGTATGTTGCATTCCCCCCAACACAAAAAAAGATTTTATGTTGCACAATAGTTTGCCACATAATTAAATTGTTTTAAATAAAGTTGTGTATAAGGTGGGAAAGCTGTAATCTTCTGTACCTAGACTGCACAATGTACTTCCAAGTCCAACACTTGGGAAGATACGCAGCATGGTTCAAAGAATAATGACTCCCATACGGAGTTACCAAACACTATCTTAAAAAACACTGCAAATATTGTTAACTGACCCCAAGATTTGCATTATTCTCCCTTCCTCTGATCTTTCCCTTCTTTTTTCTCCTCCTTCCCTTTGCTTTGAGCCTCCTGACAGCCAAGTACTTGCACAGTTACTTTGGGTTACAATATGTTATCCACAGTGGAAATCAGAAACTTTAATTCAAAAGGTGGCCACTCTTGACCTCTGACCCTGGTGCCTCCCACCCTGCTGCTCTCTTCCACTTTCTGTCTCCATGGAACTGAATAGCCAAGTGGAAAAATGGGAGCAGGCAAAGTCTACGCTATTCATAGACCATCCCGCTCCCCTTCCCCATCAAAAAAAGAGAGAGAAAAAGATGAATGAAACTCATTCATCAATAAGCAGGAGATGAAGAAGAAAGCTTTATTGCCTAAAAAGAAAACTAAAAAACCGGGAGGGCAAAAGAGAAGGAATGCCAAGGAAAGACATGGAGAGAAGTAAGGAAGTTCATGTGGAATGCAAGCTGCGAGTTCTCAAAAATAAAAACTCTGAAGATGAAAAGCAGCATAGCACATCTCTCCAAACTGAGGGGTTAATAGTTGCAAAAATGAATGCCTACTACCTGTTTTACATCTTCTTAAAACAAAGGCATGCATCTAGAGGAGAAGCAAAAGGAAAAGCCACAGAACCTCTGAGTTTGTCTTCTTAAGGCATCCTGGTGGCACTGTTTGGGAGCTGACAGAAAAAAGACATTTGCTAAGAGTTGGGAACTGAAGACTCCCATAAAGTTCAACACTGATCTAAAGGAAATTATTTTACATATCAGAGAGAAAGTTATAGTGGCTATATTATTTAGACTACTCATGCAATTAGTCTGTATTTTAACAAGCATGGTTGAGCAATTCGATGTGCTCAGAACCAAACCACAACATAAGAAAGTGACGCAAATCAGACAGGCCAATGTCCTCACTTTCAGCCAACTTGATAACAACACAGAAGCTGACATACACAGAGTATATCCTCTCAGTTTGAGAATGTTAGAGCTTAAAATATAAAAATCAGCACTAAATTCAGATCAACCTCAAAACTAAGTAGAGCTCAATAATTCTGTAGCATTCACCATCTTCCCCCTCCACAAGATGAAAATGTTCTTTAACCTATTAATCATATCTGAAATCCTGTTTTGTTTTTATCATATGAATGCTGGCTCTGAGATTAGTACACCAAAGCATTTTCATTCCATACGAATCAGAGTAACTACCACATGCTTCAGATCAAATACGGTGGGGCAAGACGCTGTTTCTATCACATTTCAGACTATTCTCCTTTTACCAAAAGGACATCACCTACACCATTAGAGCTGGATAAAGATTGTTCTTGCAGCAAATAAAGTTCTCCTACTTCTTCAGTGACATATTCCAGCTACTTTCAAATAGATTTTTTAAGTATTTCATCAGGATATGTGGCATTACTCCTAAATAGCTTTTTGCATTGTTCCTCTTATTTCATCTGTACTGACACTCTCTGACTATATTTTCTAAGAATGTCAGATTTCAAGAATATAAGAATATGCATGAAGAAGATGATGTATTATGATTGGAAAAAGATAAAGAGGCTGACAGTCAAATTGGCAAATTCAAATGAGCTCAAATCAAATGGCAGCCTTATGGACTTCAAGTATACAGAGTTACCACCACCTGGAGCAGGGAACTTCAGCATCTCCAAAAATTCCAAAATAGGACATAGAAATAAGTGTGGAAGAATTCCTAATAGAAGAATCAGAGATTCTATCCATTGTCACTGTAATAAGAAGGAAACTGGAGATGAATCTGTAGCAAATACTCTCTTGTGAGTGCCCACTCCCTGCACTGCTTCCTCACCTCCTCCCCGTATAATTCTACAGATTCTCATGAAAAGAACCCAAAAAGGGACTAGAATGCAGAGGCAAAGTGGATTCAACTCATTTTGGGCCACTGCCAGATTCTCATTAGGTCCTGGACATGTGAGCCAATGCTGATTTCCATGGCTGATCTATCCTGAATCTGCCCTTCCTGAAACACTAGCCTTTGTCCTTCCAGTCGCCCTCTTTAAATGGGGATTTGGGTGAGAGCAATACCAAGGGGACTGTCATTATTCACCCATTATTATGAAATTGATGGGCTCTAAGTCTCTCTAGCTGAAAGCTCTGACAGGGTGAGATCACATTGGATTGCAGAATCATTGCTTTCCCTGGTAAATCGGGTTACAAATGAGAATGAGAGTTGGGAGGGAGGGTAGAAAGAAGGATAAAGGAAGAGTGTTTTTCCTCAAATTCACCTCACTTCATGCTGGAGTGAGAGGCCATCCATACTCACGAAAGGCTAATTATATAAATCAAATGCCCTGGCTGAGTTTCCAACCCCCTGGGAGCAGGGAGAGCTAGGAATAAATGAGGTCTTCTGCAAAATGAAAGAAATCCTTTGAAAAAATGCCAAAGCCAATACAGCTCAACTCACCAATTTTTTTTTGTAGAAACAGAAAAATCTGAACCAAGGATAACAAAAATAGCTGAGTTTTCATCTTCCAGCAGATTTGGAAATGTATTCACAATTTATTTACCTCCTTGCTAGAATTTATTTATCTTTAGTTTACATCACTAAATATGACAACCCTTGAGCTAAATACATCTTCAAAATAAAATCTGACTTACTGTTTTGGAAAGATCACATTCATGTTAGTATGTCATGAGAGCAGACCATTATTAGGTAGCCAGGACTAAATGTGGCGGGAAAATCACTGCACTAGAAACAGGGATATCAACCTTTAGGGCAGGCTTTACTATTCCCTGGTACACAATCTTGGGTGGTCACTTCGCCTTCCAGTGCCTCAGATTCCTCATATGAAAATAATGGGTTTGAGGTCCACATGCAACCCTTTGAGATGTGCCAATTTTCCATACATGCCACAAGCAGTCAATGCTCAGTAGAAAAACTGAAATTCAATCAGCTATCAATGGCATATGTGGCAGCTACTTTGAATATCAAATTTAAAGTTTGGGCTTTGGTTCATGTGACATTTTATCTTCCCTATGGATAGTTTCAGCCTCCATGAAAATTTATTCTTATTCTTGTCCCTCCTCATTGACACTTCATTATGCTGGGCCCACTGAAGCACAGAATCTGACAGCTGTTCGGTTCCTGACAATCTAAGTTTCTTTTTAGGGCAACTCAGGAAAGGTACCTATTCATATTGTACTAGTAAAGTTGCCATTCACTGAGTTTCCAAACCTGGTACCTGGGAGTAATTCAATATACATTTGCTATAATAGAAGAAATCATTACACAAATTTTTAATGAAAAGGCCACCTACACTTGATTTAAGAATGTCTCTAGTTGGATGAAGAGCTGATTTAGTCACATTGATTTCTATTCCAACAATCCATTTTTTTAATTTTTATTTCTGACCACAAACAGCTCATTAAAATTCAGTCCATAATTAAGAACTCAAACTAAATATGTCTACGACTATATATATATATTTAATAAATATATATTACATCCACAGATATGTATACACATATATATATATTTAATGTGAGTAATCCATTTTGTTGTTTTCTGTATGTAATATGACTTATGATTCTGAGATTCAAGTTGATAGTGTGCTTTAACAAACACAAACCAATGCCAACAACCCTGCCCAATGGAAAGGTAGACTAAGTAATTTGCCCAAAGTCACTGATGAAGGGCACAGCCAGAGGCAGAATGCACCCTTGCACTCCACTTCCAATCCCATCCACAGCTGCTTCTACTTCTGCCCTTGTTCCTGCCATGAGTTAGAGGGAAAGGATATTACAAGATTTTCTGTGTTCTTTGGAAGGGAGAAACAGCTTCATCTGTTTATGAAATCTCTAAAGCATTTTCTGTCCTCTTTTATTAAAAGGGAAGGGTACAGGATCCCTACTGAGGGACACACCTATGTCTTTGCAATCTTACTCTTTCTGACTGCTTTTCTTACAGCCTGCATCTTTATCTAGCCCAGAGGGAGGAAGAACTACTTCTCACTGAGCTAATTCATTGTTTATTTTCTTTATGAATTTTATGCCCTGAAAAGTCATGAATTGTTACTCAAAAGTCATGAATTTTATTCTCTTTTCCTGTGCTCTGCCCTCTCTTGAGAACTAAATTATGATTTTGTCTAGCCATCCTATAAGGAAGGAAGGTTATAGGAAGACTGGACTTACCAATAGGAAAAGAAAAATCAGTACAGAATGAATCTTGCTATTTAACATCACTATGTCACAGAAATACAAATGTGCATACGTACATATATACAAACTACAGTGGTGACTAGTTTCTCAATTTGGATGACTAAAACCTTTTGAAACCACTTGAGGGAATATCCATCTACTTTCTTTCTTTTTCGTGGTAGATTCTGCCAGGCTGCTACTGGGTATTGTGGTTCAGAGCTTGGTAAGGTGAATTTTTGTGACAGATATTAATATCATGGTAGGGTGTTCTGGTAATAATCACAGTCTGTATCCTAAGAGGTGGTAAGGATTAAACCTTTATGGCAGGCAGATGATGACCAAGGACAAGATGCTCCTGATCCAGTCTTCATGTCTTCATCTCCCCTCAGCACATTGGCTCTCGGTAAGTTCCGTGGGGCATAAACACTATTTCTAGGGTTCATAAATATTAAGCAGGGATAGGAAGATTTGAATCAATCAGATAACCCTAAACTTACTTGGTTTCCCTAAATTGTCTGAGACTGACATTTTGACCCCTGACAGGCCCAGATGAAAATTAAGTTACCTCTAAACCTAAGAGGTTCACGTATTCTACCAGTTCAAATGACCATTTGATGCAGGGGCTGAAAGAAAAAAATACGAAAGACAGGATCCAAAGTACATACTGAAATAGATCCTGTAGCAGAGTAAAGAGTGAGGGTTACATACAATTTTCTGTGACCCGGAGAACTGGAATGGCTGAGGAAACTGATTTACAGCCATACCTTGGAGATACTGCATGTTGGGTTCCAAACCACTGCAATTAAAGTGAATGTCACAATAAAGCAAGTCATACAATGTTTTTGGTTCCCCAGTGCATACAAAATTTATGTTTATACTACACTGCAGCCTATTAAGTGTTCAGTACCAGTATGTCTTTAAAAAGTGTTTATCTTAACTTTAAAATGTTGTATTGCTAATATATGCTAATGATCATCTCAGCCTTCAATGGGACATGACCATTTTGCTAGTAGAGGGTCTTGCCTAGATGTTGATGGCTCCTGAGTGGCCAGGGCAGTTGGTTGCTGAAGTCAGGGGTGGCTGTGGCAATTCCTTAAAATAAGACAACAATGAAGTTTGTCACATCAATTCACTCTTTCATGAGTGATTTCTCTGTCGCATGTGATGGTGTTTGATAACATTTTACCCACAGGAGAACTTCCTTCAAAATTGAAGTGACTCCCCTCAAAACTTCCCACTGCTTTATCACTTAGGTTTATTAATATTCTAAATACTTTGTTGTCATTTCAACAATGTTCACATCTCCACCAAGAGTAGATTCCATCTCAAGAAACCACATTCTTTGCTCACCCATAAGACGCAACTCCTCATCTGTTCAAGTTTGATCATGAGATTGCAGCAATTCAGCAATATTTTCAGGCTCCACTTCTAATTGTGGTTCTCTTGTTTCCACATCTGCAATTACTTCCTACACCGAAGTCGTGAGCCCCTTAAATTTATTCATGAGGGTTGGAATCCACTTCTTCCAAACTTTTGCTAATGTTATTTTGACCTCCTCCCTTGAATCAGGAATGTTTTTAATGGCATCTAGAATGATGAATCCTTTCCAGAAGGTTTTAAATTTACTTTGCTCAGATTCATCAGAGGAATCACCATCTATGGCAGCTATAGCCTTGTAAAATGTATTTCATTTCTTGCAAAGTGTATTGCAAAATGTATATAACTTGAAAGTTGAAATGACCCTTTAATCCATAGGCTGCAGAATGAATGTTGTATTAGCAGGCATGGAAACATTAATACAATCCTGATACATCTCCATCAGAGCTCTTGGGTGACCAGGTGCATTGTCAATGAGCAATAATATTTTGATAGGGATAGTTTTTCTCAGTAGCGGGTCTCAACAGTGAGTTTAAAATATTCGGTAAACTACACTATAAGCAGATGTGCCATCATCCAGGCTTTGTTGTTCCTTTGATAGAGCACAGGCAGAGTAGGTTCAGCATAATTCTTAAGGGCCCTAGTATTTTCAGAATGATCAGTGAGCAGTGGCTTCAACTTCAAGTTACCAGCTGCATTAGCCCCTAATGAGAGTCAGTCTTTCCTTCGAAGCTTTAAAGCCAGGCATTGACTTCTCTCCAGCTATGAAAGTACTAGATGACTTCTTCTCCTTCTCCTTCTCCTTCTCCTTGTCCTCTTCCTTGTCCTCCTCCTCCTCCTCATCCTCCTCCTTCTTTTTTAGACAGTCTCACTCTGTCACCAGTCTGGAGTGCAGTGGCGCGATCTTGGCTCACGGCAACCTCCAACTTCTTGGTTCAAGTGATTCTCCTGCCTCAGCCTTCTGAATAGCTGGGATTACAGGCCACCAGTCCCGACTAATTTTTTCTTTTTTCTTTTTTTTTTTTTTTTTTTGTATTTTTAGTAGAGATAGGGTTTCACCATGTTGGTCAGGATGGTCTCAATCTCCTGACCTCGTGATCCACCTGTCTCAGCCTCCCAAAGTGCTGGGATTATAGGCATGAGCCACTACTGCAGGCCATCTAATAGAAGTCTGTTTCATTTACATTGAAAATGTGTTATTTAGTATAGTCACCTTTATCAATGATCTTAGCTGGATCTTCTGGATAACTTGCTGCAGCTTCTGCATCAGCATTTGCTGCTTCACTTGCACTTTTATATTAAGGAGATGGTTACTTTCCTTAAACGTCACGAACCAATCTCTGCTGGCTTAAAACTTTTCTTCTGCAGCTTTCTCTCTTCTCTCTGCCTTCATAGAACTGAAGAGTCCAGGCACGGTGTCTCAAGCCTGTAATCCCAGCACCTTGGGAGGCCGAGGTGGTGGATCACTTGAGGCCAGAAGTTTGAAACCAAACTGGTCAACATGGCAAAACCTTCTCTCTACTAAAAATACAAAAATTAGCTGGGCATGGTGGTACACACCTGTAACCCCAGCTACTCGGGAGTCTGAGGCAGGAGAATTGCTTGACCCTGGGAGGCGGAGGTTGCAGTAAGCTGAGATCGCGCCACCGCACACCAGCCTGGGTGACAGAGGGAGACTCCATTTCAAAAAAAAAAAAAAAAAAAGGATTGAAGAGAGTTAAGTCCTTTCTCTGAATTAGGCTTTGGACTGGAAAAAAATGTTGTGATTGGTTTGATCTTGTATCCAGACCACTCAAACTTTCTCCATATCAACAATGAGGGTATTTTGCTTTCATTTGTGTATTTACTGGAGTAGTATTTTTAATTTTCTTCAAGCACCATTCCTTTGCATTCACAATTTGGCTGTTTGGCACGAATGGCCTTGCTTTTGACCTATCTTGGCTTTTGATATGCCTTTCCTCACTAAGAGTAGTCATTTCTAGCTTTTAATTTAAAATGAGAGACGTTCAATTCTTCCTTTTATTTGAACACTTAGAGGCCATTGTCCCATCGTTGGGTTACTAGTTGGCTGAATTTCAACATTATTTTGTCTCAGCAAATAACGAGGCTCAATAAGAGGAAGAGAGATGGGGAAATGAGCTATCAATGGAATAGTCAGAACACACACAACATTTATCTGTTTTAAGTTCGCCATCTTATACGGGTGTAGTTCATGATACCCCAAAACAATTATAACAGTAACATCAAGATCACCGATCACAGATCACCATAAGGACATAATAATAATAAAAATTTTGAAATATGGTATAAATTACCAAAATATGACACAGAGACACAAAGTGAGCACATGCGATTGGAAAATGATGCTGATAGACTTGCTCAATGCAGGATTACCACAAATCTTCCATTTGTAAAATATGCAATCTCTGAGAAGCACAATTAAGCAAAGCCCGACAGAATGAGGAATGCCTGTATATCATCAATGGACCACGTCATACAAAGTTGATGGACTTGGTTTTAAGACACAGGTGGCAACTCCTAATCCCTAATGCATAATCCATAAAATCCCTAATCCCTAATCCATAAAACCTACCTGACATTGCCAATGAGAGAACTGTGATGTCTCCCCATTTAAAAGACAGGAAATTAATTATTGTCAATTTTGAGTGCCAATAGCAAAGGCAAGTTTTTAATTATACAGTTTTAATCATTCTCCAGTGAAAATGAATATAAATTAGGCTGTGTAGCAATGAGGCATTCAAACAAATCCGTCCATTTCTCTTTTGGGAGTTTCCGCGATGCACATTTCTTAGAACAGCTTTGCTTAAGGGTGCTTTACTTGCTTTTCTACCAGTGACAGAGAACAGGTAAACGAGACAAGGAACTAAGCAGCAGGAGCCTACTAAAATGAGAAATAGAAGATGCTCAAAGACACACTATGCCTGCTGACATTTTGCCTGGGTGGCTTATCCTGCCCGTTCACTTCCCTCACCTGATGCTTACTTGCAGTCTCCACAGTCTTCTCAGCTTTCAGATTCAGCTTAAATATTCATCTTTTGGAAAACTGTTGCCATTTAATTTTTTTTACCACTCCTCCACCCCTCTCTCATATTTATTGAAAAATGTGAAGCTATTAACCACTGGAGAGATTTTCAACACCTGGTCCAAAAACAGACAAAAAAGTAAGAAAAAGGCTAGAAAATGCCACTTTTAAAAAGAAAAAAATGGAAAACTCTTAAATTTTCAATAAAGTTACACTCCAGTTTAAAATAACTACCTATACAACAAATGTATAAAACATATAAATTGGGTAGTGAATGAATTAGGTGATATTAAAACTAATTCAAACTAATTTACTACTCTTTACCCGTCACACAGTATTATTGTGATAATCATGAAAACTGTAAAATAATTTTATACTGTGATATTTAATAACTTATATACTCTGCCAGGTGTTATTTATAATGTGGTATTGTTACAAAATACTTGTAGGTACTTCCTACAGGGTTTTTAGTAGATTCCTCTAACTCCCTTCGGGTCCTTGACTCTCACCCATCTTGTTGAAACTGAGTCCTCCTGGCAGCCCTCCCCACATATGTCTCCAAAGAGACATTTCACTGAGGGCCTTCTGATTTCCCCATCTCCAAGTATATATCATGTCTTGGCTTGCTCAATATCCACTCCAACTCTCTTCCAGCAAGCAGAAAGGGAAAAGTAAAAAGCAGAAAACAAAATGAAACAAACTTTTAAAAAGAAATAACAACTACATATCCCAGCCTAACTCACAACTACTTTGGAGATGACTTAGGGAATTGCCGTTCAGATGCGTTCATAAGGGAATTGAGTCATGAGGAGACACAGGCACGGTGTATGGCATCTGGTTTGCAGGTGAGGCCTGTGTCTCTGCTGTGTGTTTTTAAGAGCTATTCCCAGAAGTCCAGCTTTGAATTTATTCATTCAGCTATCCCAGTAATTGTGGGAGCTAGCTCTCCCCCTTAATCCATCTCTCACTGTTTAAACTATAATAGCTGGAGGAAATTTTATTGTTTGCAACTTTAAAAAACTGACCTGTACTCACTCTTTCCCTTATTATCAAATTCTGCTCCCAGCCAACACTTTCATAACTATCAAAGGATTAAATAAATAAATTCACACTTAGATTTTAAAATTTCAACTCACACGAGTAACTAATCTGAAAATCATGAGGCAAGGTCCTCTCTTACCTCCTCCAAGGTTATAAAAGCTAATGTACTACAGATATCCTATCTGTTGTACTGATAAGCTTCATTTAATCCACTTAGAAATTCAAAAGAACCTATGCCTCTTGGAATTTAATATCTCCTCAGAATTGGATGTTCACCATGCAGAGACCAACCGGACTGGGCCAGACGTAGGTTTATTACTCAGCCTTTTTCATCATGTGCTGGTTTCTGAGAAGGGTCTGAGAAATCACATTTGGAAAGCAGAAGATAGTCTCACCTATTTTATCGTATTTTAAGTTATGTATTATTTATGACATTTTCATCTATAATTCTATTGTTCAGCTGCTGAGTGATGAGCGGGACTAGAAAATCTCATTTAGAAAGGCAGAAGAAAATATCTATTTTTAGAGTCATTGTGGCTCAGCGTTAAACAATGAAGCATTACTAAAATTTCCAGAAGGCTCTATAGTACCGTAAAAGACACAACCCCAAGACAGGAAGACAGGCTCTCCAGAATGGGGCATACATTGAGCACTCCATTCATTAAAGTGGCCTTAGCAGTATCATGGATCATTACTCTTTTCTGTGTGTATTAACTTACTTTGTTCCACGAACTAGGGCATACAGCAAAGACAAATAAGATCACCAATGAGGTACCAGCAATTGATGGATGGTAGACATATATAAAAATATGTGTAGCACAATGCAAAGTTTACATGGCAGAAGCAAGTGAAAAGTGCTGCAATAACACAAACTCTCGCGAGATTGGATGGGCTTACAAGTCAAGGGAAACTGTATATACAGATGTGCGGTATACATTATGCCTATTTTTATGGTATTATCTCTCAGGTCCAAATCCAGCTTTTTGCATGATGCTTTTTTTTTGTTTTTTAGACAGAGACTCACCCTGTTGCCCATGCTGGAATGCAAGCTATGGTGTGATCTCGACTCACTGCAACCTCCGCCTCCCAGGTTCAAATGATTTTCCTGCCTCAGCTTCCCAAGCAGCTGGGATTACAGGCACCCACCACCACACCCAGCTAATTTTTTAATTTTTAGTAGAGATGGGGTTTCAACATGTTGGCCAGGCTGGTCTGAAACTCCTGACCTCATGATCCGCCTGCCCTGGCCTCCCAAAGTGCTGGGATTACAGGTGTGAGCCACCACACCCAGCCCATGCTGCTTTGTGATACTAGATGACTCCTCCATGTTTTATTTCAGTTACATAATCAATAACTTTAGACATTGTTAACTATTATTCATGTTTATTCTATTAAAGTAATTGATGTGGTGTATTTCTTGGCTGATCCTGACACATAGAAATTGGTAGCCGGCACAAGGTCAGGAATCAGACTCTCATAGGTGGAATAGAGGGATTGGTTTGGCTGTGTTCTAGGGCTTAAACGGTGATGGGCTCCTTGCCAATGCAAAATAGGATGCTAATAATTATGCCATGCAATAGTGTCACCACTAATCAAATGAACACCTGTGGTTGATTGTGATAAATTACCTACTGAAGAAAGTGCCTTAAGAGCCCAGATGGCTGCTGTCCTTGACCATTACAAAAGTAATGATTACTATGAGGACTGTGGTGTGGGATGGAGTCTCCTGAATGTCCCAGAACACTTACAGGAAAAAAAAAAAAAGTGCAAGCTCAAGTGTAAATTCTTATCACAAGCCACAGATGAGGACTTACTTGGTAGCCTTCAATGAATCTCATCTCTTGTAATCTCTGGGCTGATGTTATTGAACAGCAAGCATAGCATTTAAGTGTGTGTGTTGCAGAATTACAAATTAAGTTGAAGTCACAGTTTCACCAACTCTCATGGGCAAGTTGGGACATTGGAAAGGGAGTTCCTGAAATGTGCAAAGGGGAGATCTAGCCGGATTCGAACACCCAGGATCTTAAACCACCTAGTGACTCTGGGTTTCCCTCTCACACTCCTTACTGACAGCCTGCTGTGGAGCCAACTGAGAAACAGAAATATTCTCTGGCAGGGTCACATCCCCAGCACTCCAGGGTAGAGTATAGAAGCCGGGCGCGGTGGCTCACGCCTGTAATCCCAGCACTTTGGGAGGCCGAGGCAGGCGGATCACGAGGTCAGGAGAGCGAGACCATCTTGCCTAACACGGTGAAACCCCGTCTCCACTAAAAAAAAAAAATTAGCCGGGCGTGGTGGCAGGCGCCTGTAGTCCCAGCTACTCAGGAGGCTGAGGCAGGAGAATGGCGTGAACCTGGGAGGCGGAGTTTGCAGTGAGCCCAGATCGCGCCACTGCACTCCAGCCTGGGCGACAGAGCCAGACTCCGTCTCAAAAAAAAAAAAAAAAAGGGCGACTTTGGAGCTGGGACACGAGAATGTAGTAAAAATATCCCATGGTATAGCTGGTGGGAGGTGGCATTACATGCTGGGATGGCCTAGGTATGCAGTTCTGTGATCCTAAGTCTCTGCCTCTGCCTCTGTATTTGCATATTGAAAATAAAATGCACTCTACTAGATTGGTAGCTTCACTTTTATTTTAAGTAGCAAAAACCTCCTATCAAATACAACCATGTCTAAAACTCCAAAATACACAACTGATAAAAATATCTGCTCTGATCATTTCTTGTGCTCACTGGGGGATCTCCTCTTGCCTGCTGCATCTACCCTGAGGCACCTCTTCAGAATCCTCAGCCTCCACTGAATATAGTCAGTAAACCTCTGAATAGAATCAGCTCTTAAAGCTCTTGTTGCTCTCAAGGCAGCTCATTCCAAGATTCTCTCTGCAGGTCTGAAATACTTTTCCCAGACGGTCACTATCACCATCAACTGGGAACTTGTTAGAAATCAAAATTCTGAAGAACCTAAACTCAAACTGCCTCAGCTCCATTCTCAGTCTCTCCATTCATTTCTGTGCAAACTTGGAGCAAGGTGCAAATCCTACACCTCGTTTTCTACCCCTAGAATTTTGATCTTGAGGGCATCGTCCATATTCAGGGAACATAAGTCTTAAAAGAAAGCCTCTTTGGAGGCCTAACAAGTGTTCCTGAGAAATTCAGAGTGAAGCATTTTTCATGATTGCATCTGTCAAGTGATGTAATGGAAGAGAACTTTATAAAGGCAGGCCAAGGTCACCTTTCATTAATAACAGGGGCCTCATGCTTTTCCAACAGGAGGGGGCAGATTTTGAAAATGACCCATGTCAGATACCAGAGGATCGAGCAGTCCCAAAAGAGAGTGGAGATTACTTTGCTTTCTGCAGAAAATGGCCAGGCAATTCAGCAAGAGCATAAGCAGGAGAGGAAAGCCCTCCTGGGGAGCATTGGGTTGCAGACTGGGCTGCCAGAGCATTACCTTTCCAGCAAATTAGCCAGCTGCCAGGTTGGGTGAACATCATAAATCTCTAAGAACAGGGCTGCACTCATGAGGTAACCCAGGTGTTTGACTGTCTAGGATGTGGAAATATGCAAGGCAGCAGCGCCCGTGCCAAATGGGTCACAGCCACCCCTCAGTGTTAGAGTTTCCCAGGCCCCTTAGTGGAACTGCTCACAATTAACTGCTTTGTCTGTCCCCAAGCCCAGCCTCTCCATTGGAGGTGGGGTTCCTCTCAGGTTGGTGGTCTCTCTCTTTCTCTCCCCCTTTCTCTCTCATTTCCACAAATGCATGCAATCTTAATCAGAAATTACATCAGACACCTAGAGCGTTTCTGAGGCTGTGTTTGTGAATCTATCACTCCGTATGTCAGGCTTGATGAAAATCGGCCTGGGTGAGTCAGGGAGAGCAGAGGCTGGCCATTCAGATTCAGGCTGTGCTTCCTCTGTTCCTGGGAGTTGCCTCCAGCCATGGGGGGCTTTCTTCATTCCATCTTTGGGTGCCCTCAGTGCAGAAATCGGAATATGATTTTTAGGTATTTTTCTTATGTAGTTAGTGAAAATTAAATTTTAATATCAAGAATTTTATAAATGCCCAAGCATCTCCAGAATCATAATGACTTCTTTAAATTTTCTAACCGAGCAGTCGGTGTGAGTATGTGGGTAAAGAGTGTGGGAGGAATCCCAGAGATCCCCCATGTGGCAACCCCGATATCTCATATCTCCTGACCACACACATGGGAGTGCCATCTTCGGGAAATCCTATAGACTTTGGAACTTTACTGAGTTCCTTCTCATCTCAGAAACTGTAAAATGTTCTAGTCCTACATCAACAAATGCTTTGACAGGTCATCATGTGCTTATTTTCTTTCTTTCTCTGAATTGTATAGGGCCTTCTGGAAAGAATCCTGTACTTAAATGATAATTACATGTAGGACATTCAATATGTAAACAATATTGCATGGTAGAGCACTCTGGTTTCCTTTTTCAGGGGGTGGGGGAAGGCATCGTCCCTCTCTCAAATATTATAGTTTATAGTCTTTGTAGGAAGATGCGTCAACTGAGGCATGAGTGACCAAGGACAGGTGAGGGAGGTTCAGGATGAGTAAGTGCCCTGGGAGTTCAAGGAGCGGGTGGCCATGTAGGCTGGAGGGATGAAAGAAAATTTTCTAGACAAGATAGACTTGACCCTTTCTTTATAACAGGAATCATGGCCAGGCACAGTGGTTCAGGCCTACAATCTCAGCACTTTAGGAGGCCAAGGTTGGTGGATCACTTGAAGCCAGGAGTTTGAGACCAGCCTGACCAATATAGTGAAACCTTGTCTCTACTGAAAATTTAAAAATCAGCCGGGCATGGTGGCACGTGCCTGTAATCCCAGCTACTTGGGAGGCTGAGGCAGGAGGACTGCTTGAACCTGGGTGGCAGAGGTTGCAGTGAGCTGAGATCATGCCACTGCACTCCAGTCTGGGCAACAGTGTGAGACTCATCTTAAAAATAAATACAATAACAGAGTAATCTAGTGGCCAAGAGCACATTGAAGAAAAGGCTGTGAATGAACCAAGTACTTCAGGACTTCATCTCTCTCATGCTGGCCCTAACTGTAACTCCAGCAATTCTAGAGACTTCAAAGAGCAGAAAAGTCAGGTAGAATCCTACAGATTATTTCATACAGCATTTTATCATCTGTGGCTCCATATTAAATATTAACTTTTTTATATGCTTGCACTTATCATATATAATTTTAAGAAAACAAATGGTAGGCTCTACGTTTCATTTAACTTTCCATTTCCATGAGTTTGAAAGGTGAGACAAGTCAATGTGTATGCTGTGAATGAATACATGAGTGAACAAATGACTACAGGCCTTGATATGATCCTCCTCCCCCGTCTTTCTGGGTGTCTGCCTTCATTCACCATGAAGCTGTAAACACAACATTGATTTTGGAGTCAGACAGCCTAAGTTCAAATTTAGCCTTTGCTAATTACTGGCTGAAATCATTGAGAAATCTACTTAACCTGCCTTGAGACCTCAGTTTCCTTATTTCTAGATGGAATAGTAGTGCCTCAAGTGAGATAAGGTATGTGAAAGCAGTAAGCATTGCCCTCTATAAGTAGAATAAACTCTCCCTCCCCACCATCATCACCAACACCAAGATTTTTTGTCAGCTTTCTGGCATTTTAGTGACTACTGTCATGCTTCTTCCTTTTAAAATTACTGTAGGGAGACTTTTTTCTGATCCATCTATCTTTCTCTCTACTTTATCCACCACTCTCTAGTTTTTGTCCACCTAAAAAGACCTAAGCTTTCTAGTTCAACAGATACCACATCATTGCTGACTACTTGAGTTTTGGAGTAATAGGAAATAATTGCTTTGAAAGTGTTTGTGTTTGAAACCCAAAGATCTTCTGCAGTTTATTTAACATCTCTCAGCCTCGAATTCCTCATCTGTAAAATGGGATTAATTAGTTTCCACACTTTACAGAATTCTTGTGAGAACTAATTGAGTCACACAGATAAAGCATTTATCAGTCTCTGGTTTGGTAAATGTGAGATATAACAAAGGGCTATCTTTTGCTTTCTTCCATTTGTTCTCAGAAAGCTTAAGTCTCCAAAAAGGGCATTACTTTAATACCCACAACCTGAGAGTTCTTTGGGGAGACGTTCCTTAAAACTTGACATTGAATCAAGGCACTCCAAGGGACTGAAAGCAAACATCTCTTTGTCATTTCACCAAGACCACAGTCCTCCTCGTTCAGCGGACAGATCGGTTTTTGGCCATTCAGCTTCCTCTATAGTCATTGAAATGGAAAACTCAGGAGGTCTCCCTTGTGGGGTTTTGTTTTCCATTTTATCAGGATCTCAGAATGTCTCTGTGTGTCCACAAAGGTATTGAAACCTGTACAGATGAGAAGCAGGACAAACTGCCACGACTTGGAGACCCCAACGCTAGGGGCAAGACCTGTGTATTTTTGCCAGAATGGGCTGGGGTGGTACCTGTACTCCAGCTTCATACAGCTTTGCTGGGACTCCTTGACATTACGGTCTTGTACATTTAGGATAACATTCAACTAGCTTATAGTGTAACATCCAAGGGCCAAAGGGAGTCTCACGTGGTCTAGGTCAGTTTTTCAGTCCATACTCAATACTTCTAGGTAATCCCCTCCACAACTATTCTGCTAATTAAAAGGCCGCATGTCTGTATGTCTGTGTTCCCAGGATATTCGAAAAGGCAGAAAACAAATCTCTCTCTCCTTCTAGCTCCAAAATTCCCTTGCACGATATGTCTCTGCTAATTTGGAAGCCATAAATATATGCATTCATATTTAAATGACAATCATTGAGCATCCTCAATTGTGTGATTATTATTTTATACCTTTATGCCATGGAAGAATAAAACAGTATTCTAATTGTTTCTGTTTCTACTCATCTTTCACCAAAATTCACCCACACACTCACAGGCACTGTCTCTTCCTAATGCTCATACTTACTTCTTACCTTCCTGATAGAAAGAATAAGACCCACACATAGGACTGTAAAATCTTTCTCTAAAGCAGAACATTTTAGTGTCAACTTTAAAATGAAGACTCCATTTTCTAACTAGCTAATCTACTGTAGTGCAACTGTAACTGGATCATTTCACAATTCTAGGAAAATTTAGCATTGTGCTTTTCTCTTTAACACTGTTCCTTGCACAATCAAGTATGTAGTGACTTGTATTTATTATAGAGATTTAGAGCACTTTTGCTCCATGGCAAACTTAAAGCTATTGTTGACAGAAATAAAAATGGGAAAAATTCCCTGGGAAAGTGTTTAGCTAGAAGAAAGAGAACTAAAGCAAAATTTAGATTTTTTTTAAAGGACTCCAAATACTGAATACAGAAAAATGAACTTTTATAACATTATAGGTTTGGGGATTTTTTAAAAAATTTTGCATTATACGCTTTCTTGTGATTTTCTGACACTGGCTTGTCAATTGAATTTTATTCCTAACAGCAGTTGCCTTACGGAAACCTGCTCTGCCTTCTCTAGTCCTGCAGCTCACTGTCAACCTGCCCCACAGGATACTCTGTCATTCCTCTTCACACATCTTGATATGGTGGTTATTCATCTTGCGGAGCAAGCTGAGATTGGAAGAACCCTCTGTGTTATAACTTCTGGCTTTATTTTTCACAGACTCAAAGTAAGCTTTGAGGTCAACTGTGTTGTGGCTCTATAATGAATATTCAACAATGTACTTTGTGTCCACAGGTGTCCCATACAGAACATCCAGGCTAATGGACAGTTAAGGAAACAACCCAACAGCTATCAGGGCTCCCTTGCTATTGCCAAGCTTGTTTTCATGCTCCAGGAGGTCCTGAATTATATAACACATGCACAGCTAAACAAGCAAAGACCTCGCATGTTCACCACACTCTCTCTCCTCTAAACTCTGAGGTTAATACCAGTTGTCAAACTGGCTTACAGGAAGACTTTATACCTGCTCACAGCTTGGCTAAGAATCAAAGATGTTTGTTTTGAAAGAATAAAATCCTTTAAACCAAATATGGTTTGCATCTTTCTTTGGCTTTAATATCGTTTTTAACCACATCTTTTATATTGATTTCTCCCTCTCACAGTTCATATTTCATCACCTAAAAAAGGAAATCCAATGTCTTTATTCATGCTCATGTGTTAATTGCAAAATTAGTGGCAATATTTCTTCTGGCACTAATAGTGTTTATCATTGATGCCAAATTCTTGGATGGTAGATGCTCAAAGATATTTTATATGTAGGTTTATAATTTCTGTATAACAATGTGATTTTTGCTTGATAGTAATTAAAGACTGGGTGGCTTTTCTTCTGTTTAATCACTACCAGAAATAATTTCTTCTTCTTGTCACAACACTATTTAGTAATCATTTCTCAGTAATGCTATGGCCAGTCTTTGGAATTCAAATATGTGACTCCAGATTTAAACATATGTAATCAGCAAAAATAAAATATTTTTTAATGCTTAAATTATGGAAGTTATCATAGCATAGAATTAATGTTCTATTTATAAATTAATTATTAGCTTTTAAAATTTGTTTTACTTAAAATAGACCATATGTGACTAGGATAATTAACAATAAAAAAGTGTTTAATATTGATTAAATATTTAACTATTTAATTTTCAAAAATACATTGTACAATAAGTTATAAAGTAAGAACTTTGGACTTAATCACTGAAACAGTTATTTTATCTCAGCCCATGAACAGAAACCTGTTTGGTTGAAGCTTAGAGGCCTTCCCTGGCACTCTCCTTCCTAAACCACCCCTCCTTCCCTCGTACATACAGTCATTTTCTATCTCATTATCCTCTTTTATTTTCTTCCTTACTACTTGCTGAAATTTTTTCTACTTATTTGCTTTTCCTTAATTGAGAATGAAAGCAGATACCTAATAGGTGTTTACTCCTGTGCTATCAGGGCTTAGAAGAATAACATGTGGGCATTCAATAAATATTTAATTGAGGGAAGCAATGGATGGAGGTTTTCAATTGGTGACATCTATAGGCCATTTTAAAAATATAAAACATATAGGCTCATACAGTTATTTTTTAGGAGTCACATATGAGTTCTGGAGTAATACACTTGCTTCATAGTGTTTATATTTGAAATTTAAGATATTCAGGCAGTTCCTGCTATGCATAGTAGTTTATGACCATAAAACTCACCTTGTTTTAAGATCAACCTTAACTATCAATAGGAAAATTATGTTTTTTCTACGACCTATCATTAAAAACTCTGTATTCATAAATGTATAGAAAAATTAAAATATAGTAAAATTGATATTTATTTAGTATACTGCCACATAAAACATTAGAAATATTGAGATGTAAAATGTTTGGTTTTATAAAATATTTATCAAGAGTCATTAGAACAGCTTGCTTTTCTTTTCTCATAGTACACATTACAATGCAGAATAAGCATTTTTCCGTGCCTTGGCAAATCATCATACACCTTTCTACATTTGGATTAGCTTCCAACATTTTATTCTTCACTCTTTCAGTGTCATAAAATAAATCCAAGAATCCATTGTAGTGAGTTACTGTCAGCATCAATTCCCTCAGGACAGTTTCATCCTCTTAGTCATATCCAATTTCCGTATTTATAGCTATTAATTTGCCTTTCCTAAGTGCCTTTGGCCGCACGTGGAGAGTCTCTCCAGTGGCAGCAGCATCAATGTTCCCACCTTCAGTTACTTCTGTAACTCCACTTATGTTTGATTTGAGTTTCACTTCCAGTGTTAAATTATTCCTATTTTCTTGCCTGCACTTTCATCTTTGTTGGCCAATTTCTTCTTTGGATTACAAATTTTTGAAAACCATCTTGTGAATTTATCATTGTGAGACAAGGAGGCAACAAAAGTACATGGTTTGCTGCCTGTGCCTAAAGTGAATAACAGATTCACGGTGACCAATTACAGACAGACTATGAAAGAAGGGATGTGATGGGTCACTAATTATAAAGCAAATTTGCTATGTATGTGGTGATTTGTAGATTGAGCAGCTAACAGTGAAATTTGTATTTATGCAATTTAAGTATTTTATATACTTTTAGTTAATATACTAATAAATTATGTTGTTGGGGGATGGTGTGAATTAATTTTACTATGGTAAAGTGAAGACTGTCAATAATTTAAAACTTCATTTCTTTGCCAAACTTTCCAATGATGTCTGAATGCCTTAATGTATGAGAGAAGCTACTTTCAAAACATGGAAAGTTGAGTTTTTACCCTTGGAAGTCATATATTAAAAATAAAGAGGGATTTTGCTTTCTTAATGTCTTTCCCTGTGAGACAGACAGCAGTAGATAGTCATAGCCATAGCCTAAGTTTAAGAAAACAAAATGTTTTAACGGTGTAGTTATATGCTTGAATTTACTAATCAGGATTATCTCAATGGTTTCAAATTTGATCATGTATTAGAATCATCATGAGGGCTTATTAAAGAGCCAGATTGCTGGACCTACCCTCAGAGTTAGGGTTACTAGTTGAGAATTTGCATGTCTAATGAGTTTTTAGGTAAAGCTGATGCTGCAGAGCCACCAACTTAAACACAATCAGAAGAGTATTCCATGGGGAGAGAAGAGAATCCACAGATCATAATCTAGGAAGAGCACAGACACTGAATCAAGGAAATTAGTGGAATCTTAGAGATATTTTAGTGTAGGTCATTTGTTTTACAAATGAAGAAATACAAGCCTGAAAAATTCAGGTGACTTAATACAAAATTAGCCAGTTGTAGAGGCTGGTCTAAAACATAGAATCTATTATAGTCCAACAAATTCTGGAAGACTTCTAGTGCCATAGTAGGTCATATTTTCAATAGATATATGCCAAATGTATTACACACACACAAAATGGTTCTCAAACTTTAGTGTGTCTGAAAGTAGTCCTGTGGCCTTGCTAAAAATTAACATTGTTAAGCTGGGCAATGTGGTGCCCGCCTATAGTCTCAGCTACTTGGGAGGTGGAGAAAGAAGGATCGCCTGAGCCCAGGAGTGAACTCCTGGGCTCAAGCTGTAGTGTGCAATGATTATGCCTGTGAATAGCAACTGCATTCCAGCCTGGGCAACACAGTGAGACCCTGTCTCTAAAAAAGCAATAAAAAATAGAAATAAAAATTAACCTTCCTAAGCCCTCACCTAAAAATTCTGATTCATAGATAAAGTATGGGACACTTTGAGACCACAGCCCCATAAGATTCTAAAGAACAGGTAAACTGTTCTTTAAGAGACAATGTTCTATGATTGTGTATGCTGATGTTTTAAGCCAAATAATGTACACACAGAAAATAACAAAATGCCAACTTTTAAAAAAATTTTTTTGCAAAATACTTTCACAGGTTATGATAATTCCCTCCAAAGATCCTGTAAGGTCAGTGAGGCAACTGTCATGCTCCCTTTTTGAAGAAATCTTGGAGAATTCTCCATTCTGGAAACCTCCTTCTTCTCATCTATGGAGAGGGTAATAATACTAAAATGGATCTCATAGAATTGTTTGGGGGATAAAATGAGATGAGATCTAGGAAGGCAATTTGTCAATAATAAAATATTACATGGATGTTAGCTGTTAATGGAAGGCCAAAACAGAGTATGAATTGTTTCAGAGTATGAAACAGAGTATGAAATATCAATTGGGTCATCTGCAGATAAAAGAGTTTTAATTGTACTGTAATAGGCTCATCCTGTAGAAGCTTCCTGATTGGTCAAAGGAAACAGATAAGGCAAAGCTTCAGTGAAATTGCAAGATTTTACCCTCCCAGGCCCCAGATTATCTGAACCAGGAATTGCTGACTAAATCTGAATCTGGAACAACATTAAGTATAATATGCCCTGTGTTAAATGGCTTTCTTAGAAAAGATCTTGTCTGATCTCTGTCCCCAGGACATTTCCTGCCTCTTCTGACTGATAATTAAATTGGGGATTGGAAGCCAGACAATATTTACTTCCTGAGCGTTCTTTTCTTTTAGTAAAGCTGAAAAAATAATTTTAAAGGAAGAAAACTGAAAATGATCCATTTACCACTGATTCTACCCTCCCTAGGAAGAAGGATCCCTGGAGTGAGATAAAGAAAATACAGAAAAGGAAGGGAGTGTCTTCACATCCCAGCGGGGCATGTGGAGGAGGAGGAGGTGCTGACTATGGACAGCAAGAAGCAACATCACCATCACAAAACACCCAGCACAGTGGCCCTTTCAACAAGGAGCATAAGAGACTGTTTCTACCTCTGATAAAAGTTCAGCATTTTGTTTTTCTCCACATATTTTAATCAATATTTACCAAGCCATAACAATCTGGCTTTCACTGTCACCCTGGGGTTGAGTTCCATGAGTAACTACCTTTTCCACTGGCTGCAGAAATAATGACTCCATGCATGATTGGCAGAAGGTCATTCATTTGAGTACAGGAAAATGAGCAGTTTCAAGAAAAGAGCTGGCATCTCTGCATGGGTGAATCAGTGCAAATCTAAAATGCAGTTACTGAAATTACAGAAACCTCTCCTCAGCCAGTTGGCCTCTTTTGGAAGACATGGACTCAAACCATTCCAGTGCATGTGAAATGTCTAGACGTGATTATAGAGTTTTCTTGAAAGCTGATGCATCCAAGAAACATTTAAAGTAAGAAGCAAAGTAATAAAAAAGTTTTCTCAGAAAATTAAATGGTTAATATGGTCTTACCACATTTTCTAGTGAAAGTATGCTGTGAATGCTCAGGAGGAGGAAGGTGCAGTAATGAGACTAGAAATTTACAGCTTAGATAGGAACCCAGCCACCAATTACCAAGTGCTACAAGCCTGAGGCTACTTCTCATTAAAAGGCCTCCCAGGCATCGTAGGTGTCCACAGTTCAGAGAGACCTCAGAAACCTGCACCTAGTTCATGTTCGGTTCTTAGGATAATCCTGTCTCTCCACAATTCCTTTAGGCTTGCAACATGCTCTTGCCCCAAATCAGCTCTTCGTCTAGATTTCCCCTTTCTATCAATGGCACTAGAATTCTCCCAAATTGATCAATTTCAACATCTCATTTTTTACTCACCCTTCATGTACTCACCTCCCATTGTAATGTCTAGACTACAGATAGCCTTTATTTTACCTCATGGTGTGTCCAGAAAGAATCCGTCTTAACTACCTACTTACACCAAGGCATCAGCAATTCACTTATTTATTCATTCATTTGTTATTGTATAAAGTATTGGCTAAGAGATCTATAGTGAAGTGGGGAGAGATAGTCATTTAAGGTAACTGTTACAAGATAAGAATGAGTAAGCATTCACACCGTTGCCTCTACCAGAACTCACACTTTCTTCCTTATATTTTTCAATATTTAAACACAAGTCAGGAGACACTACCTCCTGGAAGCCTCCCCTGAATCCACCCTCAGCTGACTAAAATGTCTCTCCAATGGGCTTTCATATGTGCATATCTAGTTCATTGCACTGAAATTGCACTGATTAGCTGTTCCTGTGCCTGCCTGCTCCCCCCAGTTAGATGTCCGATTCAAAAACAAGGACTGTGAAGTATTCATTTCTGTATTCCTGATACTTAACATAGAGCCCAGCTCATTGTGTTCATTGCATATTTTTAAGTGAATGAATGAATGAATGAATGAATGAATGACTATAAAAGGAAAACCATAGAAAGTTGTGAAACAGAGAAAGGGGTAAGTAATCATTTTAACTAGGGGAATAAAGGTAAAAATTTCACGGAGGTGACAGTATTTAAGCAAAACATTGAAGTATGCACAGGATTTCCAGAATGTGAAAGGATCAAGGGGTGGGGTGGGGGTGGTATACAAAGCACTACTTTTTAAAATGTAACTGATTCTCTCTACCTCTGATCTGTTACTTCTTTTAAAATAATCTTTTTATGCCTTACTTTTACCAATTCTTTTCTTCTCTGTTGTGGAGAACCTTCAGTGATTCCTTACCATCTAACTTGACATAATTCAGGCAGGTTAGCTTCCACTTGAAGGGTCTTGCTATCATTCCTTTTTTTTTTTTTTCTAACCCTCGTTTCCACTCTTGGCCACTCACTCTCTACACAAATCAGGCCCTTCTGTTTTCTACCTCTGAGGTCTTGCCTTGGATCATCTCTTTGGCTTCCCTCTTTCTTCATGCATTACCAGAGATGCTTTCCTCATGACTTTCTGCCATACACAATGCAACTCTGCCTTTGAAAATCCTACCCTTTCCCAGAACTTTGGGATGCGACAGCAGGAGGCTCGCTTGAAGCCAGGAGTTTAAGACCAGCCTGGGCAATGTAGCGAGATCCCATCTCTAAAAGAAAAAGAAAAGAAAATCCTATCCTTTACATGCAGCCACCCTTTTCTGCTCCAGACTGGAATGTCTTCCTTCTCTGAAAAAAAACCCACCGAACCACTCTTTTATCATTTCATTTCATATTCGATTTTCTAGCTCTAAGTCTGCTTTGTCCCGTTTATGAGGATGCAACTAAGATGCCTACAGGCCAGGATCATGGACAGCGTCTTGTTGGAACATGCCCAGTGTCTCAGACAGATATTCTATTGATTAAAAATCCTGGACAACTGAAGTAGCCCTCTAAGGATATATGAGAGACTCTTGACTTCAGGTAGACACCTTGTTATTCAGCTACTGGATGGTGGGTATGGGTACCTGCAGTAGATTTAATATTTAATTCAGTGAGAAAAAATATAAATTATGTTATCAGTTTGGTAAAGGAAATCACTAACTATATTACAAAATAAAAAGTCTTACTTCCTGTTTCAGCTGTAGAATTATAGTCATAGTTATTTTAACTTCTTCCATGCTGCCAGATTAAAGACCTTTTTATAAATTTTACTGTGTGACTAGCCCTTTAAGATAGATGCATCATTTTCACGGCTTTTGCCCTAGCTGTTGTAATCCTGGGATTCCTTCATGCTTTGCAGCTTTCTAGGTTTTGCCCTTTGTCAAACTACATCAATACCGGTCTCAAACCTGAATCATAAAAGACATTTTAGAGAAATAGAGGCTCAAGGCTCATGTAAAGGAATGACCTATCACACACAACAGGCTGCAGGGCATGGAGAATCCATCACCTAACCTTTCCCAGCCTCTGTTCATCTGTGTCCCACTGTTGGATGTCCAAGCTTGACAGTGAATGCTTTCCAATGGGAAACTGTAGCAGGATTTTTTTTTCCCATCCTTTGGTCCCTATTGTATGTTCAGCTGCACTAGAGCTAGCTGCTAATCAAAGCCAGAGACTCTCAACACAAACAAACCCGGCATTGTGGCCTCCCCCCGGGATAGAACACAGCAATCCAACAAACAATTTAGTCAGGTGATAGCAGGCTGGAGAAACAGACTGAGCAGCTCCTAGACACCCTCCTGCTTGTACTCCCAGTGGTCCCTTTCCTCAACGCAGGCATGTTGAAACACCATGCCAGGCAAACTGGTATTTGAGAAAACAATGGGAATGAAACAATCATATGCAATCAAGGAGGGCAATCTAATGGCAGCATTCTTTATCCAAAACACGGTAATCTCTTGATTACAAGGAGGTAGAAATAAATGACATAGTGTGAAGAAATATTCCTGGATACTGGCTAGAGAGAAGAAAGGAATCGTGAACCAAAATATCTTCAAGTACTCCCTGGCCCCTTGACATTGAATAGGGGAATGGAGGTAGAAGAGTATGACATTTAAGAATTTTGTGGTTAGAAATATTTGCACTACACCCTCAGTTTTATTTTTTACTAGCTTTTGATCTTGAACAAGTTATTTCTGAGACACGGTTCCCTCATTTAGGAAGAAAAATAGCCTTTACCCCATAGGGCTGTTGGGAGCATTTAACCCAGCACTGAATGTAAAGTTGTAGTATTGAACTACCCACTGTATAGAAAGCACTCAATAAGTAGTAGCTATTATGACAGTACTATTAATGCTGGTGAATTGTGCTCAGAAATTTAAAATGATGAGAAATAATAAGAACAGAAAGCAAGGTCTTCAGCTTCTAGAACTAGCTGGTGATAAGGGAGCAAGTCTCCTTGCTCTTAGTAGTTCCTATGAACAACGTCTTAGAGGTGCTGGCAGGTCTTGATTTTGACTTATTGCCATGGGTCCTCAGAACACAGCAAGGGAAGTTAGGGACGCCACTGTCCAGGGTGAAGGTAGAGGACAAGGTATGCCTTCAGACAACAGCAGAAGCTTGGCTCCAGGTACCTGAGCACTGATGATGGAACCATCCTCTAAGTACAAAGGACAGAGCAGAAGAAAAAAGCTGGAGATGCCAAAGAAAATGATTACTCATGTCACAATTTTGCACTAGGCCAGCCAGTTAATATTAATTCTTGCCAGAGTTTCTGGAGGTCCAGACATAGGACAGAGAGGAATAGAAACTAGTAAAAGGTTACTACAATTCTATGCAACAATAAGCATGGATTGAGTACTATATGCAACTGGCATATAGTGGGTACTCAATCATTTTCAGGAATATCCATACTCAATGCATATTCAGGAAGTGGTAAAGTGAAGGACCTAGACACAATCATAGGAACAAACAATGGGGTTCAGCAACAAGAAACATAGCCAGTGAAACTCAAAATTAATATAGTGACTTCCTTTAAATATAAAAGACAGGGATGCAAGATTAGCAATTGAAGTAGCTTCTTATGGAAACCTCCAAATGAAAACAATGCTAGTCGGTCAGGTGCGGTGGCTCATACCTATAATCCCAGCACTTTGGGAGGCTGAGGAAGGTGGATCACCCGAGCTCAGGAGTTTGAGACCAGCCTGGCCAACATGGTGAAACTCCATCTCTACTAAAAATACAAAAATTAGTCAGGTGTGGTAACATGCACCTGTAATCCCAGCTCTGTGGGAGACTGAGGCAAGAGAATTGCTTGAACCCAGGAGGTGGAGGTTGCAGTGAGCTGAGATCACACCACTGCACTCCAGCCTGGGCAACACAGCAAGACCCTGTCTCAAAAAAAAATGAACAAGAAGGAGGAGAAGAAGGAGAAGGAGGAGGAGGAGGAGAAGAAGGAGAAGGAGAAGGAGAAGGAGAAGGAGAAGGAGAAGGAGAAGAAGAGAAATACCAAACCTAAACTTTTTCTGAACTGAAACAGAATGTTGAACATCACACATTACAGCAAATAGCAATCAAGGCAGAAAACCAGCCCCCAAATCTAGAAGGCGTGTGTGCAGCGAAGCCCTGGCTGAAGGAACCCTGATGTGCTCTAGCCCACAAAAGGCACATTTCAGTCTCCTGCTTTCATGATCTGCCACTAAAGGTGGGGAGGACATGAATGCATGAATGAAAACAATGTGTTAGAGGGTAGAAAGGTTTATGGAAGAGTTGGCTTCAGGGACCAGACTCTCTAACTCCAGACTCTGCACCCAAGATTCTTCAGGCCCTGTTTTGGGAAGGAACTCTTCATTAGAACAGCAGATACCACTTTGTCTTGAAACACTCCCTCTGAGAAGAACAAGAAGAGGACCAGGTTTGCTCCACAGAGCTGGAGTGATTTCATGGGACTTTTATGGCAAGATGCACCTGGAGCCAAGCAGATGTGGAAAACAAAGAAGGCAAATTCACCCTACAGGAATCTCCATAGGATACACCATAACAGCCAGATGGGCCATAAGGGCCCTATGGCATGCTTAATACTTCCTTTTTAGTGGCAGAAGCCTCAATGCTATCTGATAGAATTTTCTGTGAGGTCTGCAGTTCCTCTCTTCAGGTACAGGGCTTCTATCAATGGAATTCTTGGATGTTTTCTCTAAAGCCTCAGTTCAAGTCCAATGCTGTTTCTTTTGTCTTATTGGTCTTGCTGCCTTTGATATAAAGGGCTTCCATTTAACATCTTGTGAAGGAATGTCACTGGATAAGACATTAGAAACCCACAGAGTCAGCCTGCTTTTAGGAAAAGTGGATCTGTCTGTTTAGAGAGAAATTGGTAGAAATCCACATCTACCCACTTACTCCTGCTGAATTGCTTCTAATCTGCTTCTCCAAACCAAATTCACTTATGACAGCCTTGAAGCACATCTTCAAATCCCCAGATATCACATATCAGAAGGCCAACTGTAATTCCCTAACCATCAGACAAAAGCAACAATTTAAAAAGGCTAAAAAATCACTTCAGGCCAAAGTTGGTGGGAATCCCAATACTGGCACAGATACTAAACGCATTTGACTTTCACTCCTCCTCTGCGATCGGGAATGTGGTGGTCAAACCCAAATTTGATCTGACTCACTTTAAACTCAAGCCAATTGTTCACTAGTCATTCCAAATAATAACAGAGCAAATAACTCCCTGAAGGATGCCAAGCCCTGGAGCGACAACGCATCAAAGAGGTTTGCTGATCTTGCAGTTTACCCACCTGCAGTGCATCAGGCCCACTCCCTTGGGCCCCACAGCAACTCACAAGTTTCTCAGGCTCTTGAGAGGAGCTAAGAGGTTGGATCCAACCTGGGTGGGACCAGGCAGCTGTGTCTTCCCTGGGGAGACTTTTACCCTTGGATATACGGAAGGGTCCTTTAGGGTAAGAAAGAAAGACAATGTGTACTCAGCTTGACCTTTAATTGGTACACACTAAGTTCCCCAGGATTATTTGTTCCCATCTAAACAGCACATCCTTTGCAGGGACAAAGATTTGCATTTGTTTATTTGCTTTATGAGATGTTTGTTTGTTTGCATTTTTCCAGTGCTGGCTCTTTTATGAGCGTTCATAACATTAATTTACTTAGCATTTTTTATGATTCTAATTTACCCATATCAAGCTAAATAAATTGAATTTCCATCTTAATTGGTTCATTTGGTAGAATCAAGTGCACATGTTAACATGTGCATAGCTGTTAAGATATATCGCATGCATCAATAACACTGTTAAAAAGCAGGACACCCAATTATGCATCTATTTTTAAAAGTTACATCAGAAAAACTGTAAAGGTGTATCAGGGTGCTAACAGTGGAGACTATTTTAAGAATTATAAGTAAGTTTGCTTTTTTATAAAATTTGAATATCTTGTACCACGAACATGTATTTTTGTAGAATGGGAAAAATAATGTGTTTCTTCAGGTACATTTGTGATTTCCTAATAAGCAACCTCATAATGGAAAAAAAAACTTTCATTATTTTTCACATGGTTAAAATTAATCAAACTTTTCACACATTTGACCTGCATTGAACTATATTTGAGATTCTGCATATTCCCAGAGACATTATTCAATAATGAAATGTATATTGTAAATAAGAAAAGATAAGGGGAAGAAAGGCTTTATTTTATTGTTTCAAGATATAAGCATAGGCACGTGTTAAAAGTAGCCTAATAAACTACCCGTTTCTCTCCTCTAGCAGCTTCAGGCTTGCTCATTTGAATCCCTTGAAACGTATCTAAAGAAATACATTGCACAGAGAGGGCAATTTGTTTTTGTAATAAATATTTTTTGAGGAGTTGACTTGACCCTTGAAATCAGGTTCTTTCAAGATGCAAGATATGCTTTTTAAGTCAACGATCTGATGTTCGTAAGCTCACAAATGAGGGTCATATATGTTAAAACCTGAGATGATCCTGCTGCTGGGTACAATGATGCCATGGCTACGTCTTGAAAAAAGCCATATTCACATCAAATAGGAAAGCCGTTATGAAAACACTGTTCTAAGTTTTGTGTGGTTTCTGCTACAGTTTGGATGTGTGTCCCCACCAAACCTTATGAGGAAATTTGACTTCCCAATGTTGGAGGTGATGCCAGATGGGAGGAGTTTGGGTCATGGGAGTGGATTCCCTCATGAGTAGATTAATGCCCTCCCTGGTGGGGTTTGGGAGGGTGGGTGAGTGAGTTCCCACTCTTAGTTCCCCTGGGAGCTGATTGTTAAAAAAAGAGTCTGGTACCTTCCTGTCTTTCTTGCTTCCACTCTTTCTGTGTGATGTCTGCTCCCATTCACCTTCTACCTGAGTGGATGCCATCTGAGGCCTTCACTAGATGCCCAATCTGGAAACTTTCAGCCAGCAGAATCATAAGCCAACTAAACCTTTTTTCTTTATATGTAACCCAGCCTCAGGTATTCCTTTATAGCAACAGAAAACAGACTAAGATAGCTTCTATTTGTTTTAGCCTGAGTGAAGATTTTCTCCATTACCTAAGACTGTTACCCCAATATGCTCCTTATTAATTAAATCTGGACTCTGAAGCAAAAAGCCCTGGTTCTTTCTCTGGGCAGCCTAATGTCTTCAAGGAAGTCACAAAGATGGATGATTCCTGGTCTAGTTCCATTATGGTATGGAAGGAAAGAGTCTAATGCAGTTACAGGAGTTAAAATGTGAAAGAAGGGAAGACTCTAACACTAAGTCAACATATCACATATATCTTTTTCATATTAAGAATGAAGTTTTCTAAACACTTTTCATTAGCTTTTAAAGCAAATGAAGAAGGCAACATTTGGATCACTGACACCCTCTCGGAGAAAGACCCCAGCAGAAGCACTGGGAAGGAGGCCCAAGTGCAACATCTGGCCAGGGTCTTTTTACGCTTAAGGGAACTTCAGTGAAGTCAATAGCAAATCAGGTGGTGTCCGCAATTTTCTTTCATAAATAATCATACATTGTAAATATTATTTGGTCAAAGATGTAAGTTTGAGAAGATTTTGCATATAGCAAGAAGCATTACTGACAATGATCCTGATCATTTTTATTAAGCTATGGACATCATGACTGGAGAGTTCTGATTTGTCTCCTATTCCCTCAAGTTTGTTGAATTAAACTGTTGTAGCTTGCTACTCAAAGAGAGGTCACCAAGCCAGCAGCACTGCAGTCACCTGGGAACTTGGTAGAAAAGCAGACTCTGAGATTTCATTGGAGACCTACTGAATTTTGGCAAGAACCCTGGGTGACTGGTAAGCACATGAAAGTTTGAGAAGCACAATTATCCAGCAATCATGTAAATGAACTGCTGCTAGCCAATTACTAAAGCTTATATTTAGTGAGAATAACCAATTCAAAAAAAGTGACATGTAGCTTTTAAGACACTCCAGAAGGAACTATAACATGATCTGAAGTAAAAGAAAGCATGCCTGTTTCAGTTTAGCCTCATTTAAGATGTCTTCTTGCTTTTTTTTCTTTAGTATGACTCATTTCTTTTTCTTCATTCCTGTCACACATCTTACCTCCTCCTCACGTTGTCAGTCGAACTTACCTTCAGGCATCTGAGGCAATCTCTGGGTGTCCTGAGAAAATGACAATGACAACAGCAGGATTGGGGAACCAGAAAGGCAGAACTTGCCCCACTGACTTTATTAAGTTCAGTTCATGTTCAGTATAACAATTTGGAGCTTACAGACATTACATCGTGACCATTGACCTTTACCACCAACCTATGAGGTTGGCAAAACAAGTGACATCATCATCATTTCTCACTTACAGCTAAAAAACCTAAGATTCCAGGAGATTCAGTAACACATTCAACAGCCCATACCAAACAGCAGGTGGACTGTGGTGAGATGCTGGTTCCTGACTCCAAACCTTAACTCCTTCCCTGGACTGAAGCCTCTATCAGCAGGGGTCAGAGAGAATGTGGTTATGAGCATCACTAAGGTCAGCAATAAGGTGCCTGTCTCTTGGATTGGGAGTCTCCTATATGCAAAATGCTCTCCTAGACCTTATGGGAAAGCATAAGGTCAAAGAGTCTGTATTGGAGATTTTGTCTGCCCAACCCCCAGGCCTTGAGCATGATCACATGCTCCATGCTCCATATGTTTCCTTCCAGAAGAAAGGATTTTCAATCTGCATTTAGAAAGAAGGAAGAAAATGGTATGAGCATGTGGAGGTGTGAGATCTTTCAAGAAGCATGGAATTCCGCCTAGGATTTTGCTTGTATGTTTGTTGCAGATGCCAAGTGGGCATGAGAAAGAAAAGCAATTCAGGAGGGGGAAGAAGTGAGAACTTGCATCTGGTGCTGCTTCACCATGATCATCATTTTCACCTTCCTGCTCAAACACTCCCAGCAATCAGACTGTATGTTCAGTACTTCACATTGATTTTCTCCATTACTATTCAGATGTCAGTCCTAGAAGGTAAGTATGTGCTCCCACGTTAGAGATAAAAACATTGAAATAAGGAAGACCACAATATTTGCTCATGGTCACAGAGCTACTAAGAAGTGTAGTAGTTTATACCTCAATATTTTGGACCTTGTAGCTCAAATATTGAGCCACCAAGGCTACCGTTTCTTTTTTTTTTCTTTCTTTTTTTTTTTCAGACGGAGTGTCGCTCTGTTGCCCAGGCTGGAGGGCAGTGGCGCGATCTTGACTCACTGCAAGCTCCGCCTCCCGGGTTCACGCCATTCTCCTGCCTCAGCCTCCCGAGTAGCTGGGACTACAGGCCACCACGCCCATCTAATTTTTTTCGTATTTTTTAGTAGAGACGGGGTTTCACCGTGTTAGCCAGGATGGTCTTGATCTCCCGACCCCGTGATCCACCCGCCTCGGCCTCCCAAAGTGCTGGGATTACAGGCGTGAGCCACTGCACCTGGCCAAGGCTACTTTTTCTAATGTATCATCTGTATCCACATGCCCTGTCATATGTCCAGTTTACGCTTAAGGGAACTTCAGTGAAGTCAATAGCAAATCAGGTGGTGTCCGCAATTTTCTCAAATCCACCTCTTAAATCAGAACCACTGAAGATGGGCTCCAGGCAGCTGGCACCTACACATGACCCTAGTTAATCTGATAAACATTGAAGACAGGCAATTGCTTCTGTAGGTTATTTGACCTCTAACTGTACGTACATTGGACTTGGGGTTTGACATGAGAGACAAATGGGAGATAAAATCAATTTATTAGCCTAAGAAAGATGGCATTATATTACCGAGGAATAAACTCAAACCAGGAATTTTAAGACTTTTGTTTTCATATCTGTATGTCATTGAATGTGGCCCCCTTAACTTCTCTAAGCCTGCATTTCTGTATCAATTTTTTAAAAATCCCACTCAGTCTACCTGAGTAGAGTTACAAAAATATGATGAAAAAATAAATGTGAAACATTCTGAGAAAAAGACCTTATAGCTACATAGAAGTTATAATGAAAATAATGCTTCAAATGACTAGCTTTGTCACTTTGAAAAACATGGTTTGTTAAAGAAGTGGTAAGTAAAGTTTTCTGCATTCTGGAGGTAGTCTTGAATCAGAAACTATGAAAAGTTTAAAATTATCAAGGTGAAATATGATTAGGAAGACACTCTAGAGAACTGGCAAGCCTATATGACATTTGGAATGAAGAGAGTGAAGGAAAGAGAGTGGGAGAAGTTTCTGGAGGTTCAAAGTTGAGCATGGGAATGCTTGGGCTTAAACAGGAAATAGGCACCAGGTTGTTTGGTAAGGCGAGGGGATTAGGCATAGAATACAGACGGTCAAGGTGGGTGGAACAACATGGGCAAAAAGAATGAAAGGCATTTAGAGCTGCCTATTTATTTTCTCGTTCATTTGCCATCTTCAATGGTTCTATGCTAAATATGCTAGGGTTCTTGAGAGAATGAGAGACAGCCTCTGCCTTAATAGGGTACATAGGTTGGATGGGGTGGGGCTGGTGTCAAATGGTGAGAAAGGAGGAACTGAAGTCACTATAAGGGGTGACGGTGACGGGGAGACTTTGAAGAAAAGAGAAGGGGAGAAATACAGCTCCACCTAGAGGGGCATTTGCCTTGGAAAACCTTTGGTGCCTTCAATTTCTGACTCAAGATTTCATCCAAATTCCACAGCTGAAGTACAAGGATTTGCCTTCTTTTCCTTCATGTATATGTTTTCATTAAAGGACACTCTTCTCGTCTGGTATAAATTTTCCTGAAAATGACATCTACAGTGAGTGCCATGTCTTAAAAATTGTATTGATTCTAAATAAAACTCAGTCTCAATTCTTAAGATGGCACTTCCAATAATTTGTTTCTGCTACATTATGTGGCAAATGTGAAATGAAAACACGAAGGAATTAGGAGTTCAATTTATCTTCCAGAATAAACAGCATTAAAGGAATTAACAGACATAATGCTTTTGAAATAGATGTTGGGTACCATTTAGCCTTTTGTGAGCTCCCCTTTCCTTTTTCTCATAAAAATGTGATCCCTTTGACATTGGAACTGCTTAGGGCAACAGTTGTACATATCTTATTCTAACTTGTGTTGTAGTAATTAGTGTTTTAATATTCTTACGTATATATTGAGTAGATCATTAACTGCTTGAAGACATATTTATTTGTCCTGTGTCCCTCATCACACCACCTACCATAGAGTACGGCAGTCACTATCCATAAAAGTCTGGTAGGGATAAAAATAAAATAACAAGAAGTCCTTTACTTCAATCTCCTCCTCCAAATAGAATTGTGCCCGAATGATTTCCTTCAGTATTCATTGAAAAAATATTAAAAATGTGAGTCTAGAGCTCATTACAGAGAATCTTCCTCCAATTCTCTTCAGATTTGAGAATTTTCCTTGTGAAAGAGTTAAAGCTCGAAGAACAGTTGTGACAATACTGAAGCATTTGGAGAGGAGAGAGGAAGGCGGGGAACTGAAATATTTGGAAATAAATGTACACATTTGGAAGACGAGGGAAAAAAAAAGCAAAACAAAAGGTGAAAAAAGGAGTGCCCAAAGAAATTAGGAAAATATTAAGATAATAACATATCAAGGAGGTTATGAGATAATCATAAAAGGTTGGGGTTAGCAACCTGTGACTTTTAAAGCATCTTTTCCAGAGATGGGTGAGGGCATAATGGATTTTAATTGAGATCTCCTTTAAATACATTTCTAATAAAGAATTTCACAAGTTCACACCACTTACCAAACACAAAGTATTAGATATTGTCGAACCATAGAGACAGACACCATGTTCTATTTCTTAAACATGCTACATTGTCCAGCACAATGTAGTATTAGGCATCCAACATACATACAATAAATATTGTTAAACTGGCTGGCCATAGGAGCAAGAAAAATTGTATTGTTGGAGTAGGACCCCAAGAGGATGTGATGGAGATGAGTAACTCTAGCTGCACCGCTACATTGATACTGGGAAGCTGAGAAGAGAATGAGGTCAACACATTGCAGCGATGAAAATGTTGGCTGACCCTTAGCCAGGGTCTTGAGTCAAAAAAGAAAAGGGGAAAATACCACTGAATCAGTAGAGAGGGCATTGAAAACACCAGCTAGGAAGGTCCAAGTTGAAAACACCAGCTAGGAAGGTCCAAGTTTCCAAGAATGCCAACATATGGACAAACATTCCTGGTACATCTGTACATAGAGAAATGTATGCCATCATAGCAAGAGGGAATTGGGCAAGACGTTCTGGGACCTGTTGGGTGGGAAATAGTGGCAACAGAATTAATAGAGAAATGAGAGAAAGGAGGAGAAACAGGTCAACATAAAAGCAGGAAGAAAAGGGAGCAAAGGGTTAGAGACCCAGAATGCTATTTGTGTTTTAAAATGATGTTTTGGCTTTTGCTAAAAGCAATTCTTAGAATTAAGAGCCCAATTATCAGTTACTATGACTTACTTCTTTCAAGATTAATATATAGAAATTGATTTTTTGTTACACCATGTGTGAAGTTAAAAAAAATCTAAGAATTCTATTTTTAGAAAACTGGATATGATGTTTTTTCTCTTTGAGATATCACTTTATCTAAACCACTATGAAAAAAAATGGTTCAATAAATAAAGCCTAGAAAAAGGAATTAAATTTTATTTCTAAAAATATCTCAAACGTGAAGGAGTCATTGTATTCCTTGTCCACCCTGAAGAAATAGGGATTTGTGGTGAATGTGATCTACATAATTAAGTCCACAATATTACCATGTTTATAATACCCTCTGATAATGTTTCAGCATAGCTACCCTTTTAAGCTACTGTTTTAATCTCTTATTTATTAAATGCCAAAATAGAAAAAAAAAGAGGCTTGTTATATTTTACAATCTAGAAATATTTTAATGACACCATGAAAACTGTGCCGCACACTAGACTGGCTTGAAGTGGATGGAAAAATTGCCCAGTGGGTGGAAACTTGAATTGTCCATAAACATCAGACGGAAAGACAACTTTCCATGAGGCCATGGCCCAAATTCCACTTAAGCCAATTGACTCTGGATGGAAAAAAGCAAGCCTAGCTCATTAAAAAAAAGGTTCATATCTGAGTATCATTTTACCTCCCCTCCCACAGCAGTGATATGACCTTGTGCCAGAAGGAGACAAAATCTCTTCGATTATTCATTTAGAAAAGAAGCCAGAGGAAAAAACATTCCTCACCCTTGTGAAGAAGCCCAACTCAACATCACTAGCAAAGCCATGGAACAAAGGCCATTGGAGGGCTCCCACTCAGCCTCATGCTCCAGAGAAAAGCACATCTCAAACTGGGCCGAGTTGCACTCAGGTGTGGAGGACGTTTGCACTCATCACATTGGGTGGTTTCAGTCTGGACACCTCCTTCCGGAGAGTAGTCAGGAACAACTCCCCATATCATTATGCTGCCATATTAAAAGGCATAATCGTTTAGAGAACTGGAATTTTTATTCCAAATTTAGACTTCAGGCCTTCAATCTATTGTTAATTTATCACACCATTTTCAACGAGCCAGGTAAACTCAGTTTTGTGGGAAAGTTTTGAATAGTAATTAAAAACACTACATCACAATGGGAAGATGATCAGAATTCATGTGAGAATGTCATATAAGTGAGAAAGCAAGAATATCTTCAAAGGAAAAATAAAATATTTGGAGTTAAAATATTTGATATCTAAGATTGATTTTATTTTATAAAAATGATTCAACTATCTGGGGATCTTATTTCTCTCTGTTGTTTTCAACAACTAGGTTTTATGAAATTTTAAACCAGGCCATTGATTTGACTGAAATTTTAAAAACAATGAAAATGCAGATCTTGTTATGTGTTGCTATAAGTGAAGCCAAAATAAGGCACATGGAAAATATCAATGAATTAATAAGTTTATTATTCCAAATCTCATGATCTCATGGAAAGAGGTCTAAAAAACAGAGAATTATATATAATACATTAGACTATAAGTACAGTTAGGTATACCTTATTACTCTAATTCTCTACAATATCTCATTTAAAGTCAGATAATTAAAAAGTCATATATTTAATAGGGCTTTTATTTATCTCAAGCTCTAGCTTTGAGAACATAATGCATTTGCATCCAGAAGCAAACAGCTGGAACACAGCACCTAATGCTGTTATATGTGGCTTCAGGTGGGAGTTCCTTATAGTGACTTTTCACTAAATGCAGAAAAAGATGTCCTAAAGGGAACCAGTGAGCAGTGGCAGAGAAAAGATCACCTTCTATGTATTTAAAGTACAATTAGAGAACTTAAGGCCCAAGTTTCTTAAAGCACAAAAGAATGGTATTAGAGTTGTTCTTTTTTTAAATAATACAATTTTTTAAAATCTCACCTTCTAATTTAAATGAAAGAGTACAAATATTGCCAGTCTGAAATAACTCATGTCCCAAAGGAAGCAAAGAAATTCAAATTTCCTCTGAATTTAACTGGATTATATTTTTTAAATGACTTGGCCTTTAAAGTGCATAATTTACTTAAAAGGAAACATAACGAAGATGGAAAACACAGCTTTATTTTCTGCACTGGGAGACTTCTGTTTTGTTTCATTGTCATTACCTTTTAATATTCCTACATATCAACGCATTCCCAGATAATTAAGGGGCTAACATGGGCCCTGCTGTTTCATCAATTCCACATTTGCCTATGATCATAAAATTGCTTCATTATGTTATTAGTTCAAAAGTTCTTTTTGGTAATTCCTGAATCTCCTCCCGTACCCCTATCTCCAGCACACACACACACACACACACGCACATGCACACATCACCCCTTTCTCAGGCTGCTAAAGCAAAATGCCTGGTGACTCTTAACATGAGAAATGTTCAAGGACTGGAGCTTTAATGTTCTCTCCTCTTAGGACCCCTATCCCTCCTATTTTCTGAATGTGTCCCCAAACTTACAAAGCAGCTCTTAATAGACACAAGGGTGAGTTAACACTAGAGTGTATATAAATTGCATGTATGTGTTCCTGTGTGTGTGTGTTGTGTTATGTCATGGAGAAAGGGGTGTGTGTGTGTATGGAGAGGAGAGAGAAGGCTTCACTTTACATCTATTAAGTAAGAAAGGAGTTGAATATATTCCTCTCAAAAAATATTTTCTTAACTTATTAGAAACAACAACTCAGAAACTCTAAAAATCGAGTAAATTAGTAACAAATATATCCTAAATTTATGTGGGTCAAATTAAAAGTTTAATGAGTCTATGTACAGGGCAGTTCTTTAAATTTGCATTCAAACGAGAGACGGGACTCCAGATGTGTCTTCTAAACTTCGGTTCTAACCATTTCTGGAACCATTCCTGGGCTGTCAGGTGGGAAGATGGGTGCCACTAGTGCTGTGAGAGAGGTTCCATGTCAGCGAGCACTGGGAGGAACAAACCCGCAGCGCTTACCTAGAAATGCCAGCTAAGAGTCATGGGCTGGCGGGCCCTGGGGCAATCAGAGAATCAGAGAGAGGTTGGGAAAATGAGAGCTGCTTGTTCAGGCTGCCGTACTTTCTCTCCAACTACTCAGCCAGAGACACACCTACTAAAGCTCCAGGTTTTACGAAAAGCAAAGATGCACTCTCCAGCCCACCGCTGGAACACGGTCCAAATGCACGCTTAACATCACAAAAACTTCTTTCCTTTCACTTACCTAAGCACACCCTAACTAACCTAACCTGAAACCCCCAAAATACGCCTCCCTTGGCCTCTGGAGCAAGTCAGTTTTGAAAGCAGTCCTATCAGCAAAGACACCGGGCAGCCTCTCTCACTCCTACCACCATCATCTGTTGGTACCCAGAAAAGTGGCACAAGGTGAAGGCAAACTCGATCGAAGAGCCCTCCGAGAAATCGCACATTCCTCTCACTTACTTTGAGTTGCAAATGTCCCCTCTGGCGCTCAGTCTGCCTTTGTTGCAAGGGGCGAGGTTGCTACGGCTGAGTCCAGGTACCCGGCTCGCTGCAGCTCCTGCTTGGTCTGCTGCTGCTCTCCCCGCCTTCTGGACGGATGACTCACTGGTCTCTTTCTTCCCCTCTCTCCACTTTGGATTTTCCTCTGCTCTGGGGCTCTCTTGGCGGGATTTTTGGACTGGAAGGCGGGGAACCTGATCCTGCCTTTGACTCAATTACGCCCTGACAGGGAGGGAACGGAAGGGAAATGGAGAATGGGAGGGATGAGAGGAGCGGGCCAGGAGGACGCAGGCTGGGCGAGGGAGGGAGAGCGTTTTGCACTCGAGAGCTGATTGGGAAGCTTATTAAAAGCAGAATACTCCAGGGGCAGTCTCTCCCCGCGGAGCAAGAAAGAAAACGGATTTGAACCAAGAGGCCATGAGATGGTACCTTGTTTTGTTTCTAGCAGAGACCAAACACAACATTTCTTTTCCAAACTCCACCCATGATCTATTCTTCAGATGAGTGCAAAGCCACTTTGCCAAATAGGATATTTTAAATGGACAATTGATGGCATTTTAGGTTACAGTTTTGGCCCCCCACAATCCTTTAATGATATTCAGGATGAAAAAGCACTCTCTTCGAACCAGCCTCTTCTTCCACCCACGAAAGCCCTCCCTATACACAGAGGCAGTTACCCAGCTGTCAGTCACATCTCACCTGCAAAGCACAAAATGTACAAAGTACTTTTTCTCAATTGTCACAGAGTGACAGACGTCTGAAAGTTCCCAATTAAGTGCTACTTACCTTTAGGGAGAGCTCTTTCCTTTTTTGGTTTCCTTGGCACGTTTAGCAACCTATTCAGTAACATGCCTTTGACACCCAAGAATTTAGAGGATTCGTCAATGTAGCTCAAACTCTGAGGTTTGTAAAACTTGGAGGCTGGACTTTGCATCTCTCTGGAATTTTCATTTCATTCAATTGAGGAAAGATGCTAAGGCAATGCATAGGTAAATATTTATGATATAGATGAGATAAAAGTATTGTGTAAAAGGATTAAGACGTATTACACAAATTCACCCAAACATTTTAAAAATGTAAATTTTGAGATTTTCTGCCACTTATCAGCTTTTCCTGCTCCTTGGTTAGTTCCTTTTACCTACTTTTACTGCTCAGCTTATCATTTGATGGCGTCCATCCCAAATTGCTTGTAAAAGAGACTCGCATTTTTCATAGTTCTGAGTTACATCCGTTCATTTCAATTTGACAAATATTTATTAAGCAACGTATTTACTTAGAACCATCCTTAAACCCCCAAACTAGAAGCATTGTCTTGTGGCAAGTAGTTTTTAGGGACTTGGGGCTCTTATATTGACTGCTACCTGTAGAAATGTCCCTTGGAGAAGTTAGCTGGAACCAAAGAGGTGGCTCTACAAACTCAATCAAGCAGTCAGTCAAGCTTTTCAAAAGGAACAGCATCAGAGATGCACTTACACACATACAGTTTATCCCCCTTCCCAAACCCTTCATACACATACCACATACAATTCTCAAATGAAATAACTAAATAAGGAAGCTGTGTTCCTTTCTTCTATACGCAGGCTTCAGGTTACCTATTTTCCTTTTGTGATTCCACTTCCGTGTGAAGAAAGCATTGTTTGTTTTAATCGGATTTCACCTGTATAAAGTGTGGCAGAATGCACATTGTCATTTTTATTAGTATTTTGCCCAGTCCCTTTACAGAAAAAGATGTCTCAGCATTCTATTAACACTCCACAGGGGCAAAGTTTCTAAGGCATTGAACAAAGAGCTATCCATTTTCTTTCTGTTCTTCAGCTTTATTTTAACATATGTAACATATGTACATACAAATGTATATACTATATATATATATACACAAACGTAACATACAGCTAGCTACCAGTTAGGTGAACAATGCTGGCTTGATTGAGGTGCTCTCTATAGGGTTGATAAAGTAAGCAGGAGAGTCCTATGATTTCTACTCAATTATATATGTTATATCAAAAATATCACCCTTTATTCAGATAGGTGTATACTAAAATTGCATACATCAGTGATTATCAATTGGGAGCAATTTTGCCCTCCAGGAAAAGTGAATAATGTCTGGAGATAGTCTTGGTTGTCGCAAATTGGGGGAAGAGGTTGCTCTGGCATCTAGTGGGTAGAAGCTGGGGATGCTGTTAAACATCATACAATGCATAGTTAAACATCATACAATGCCTACTCCATAGGCAAAGCTGCCCCAGTGGCTGCTGGCTATCCACCTTTATGGTCATTTCCTGATTGTATGCTAAACAAGGGGTAGTTTATTCATGAATTTTCCTGGAAAGAGGTGGGCAGCTCCCAGAACTGAGGGTTCCTCCCCTTTTTAGACTATATATGGTAACTTCCTGACATTGCCATGGCATTTGTAAACTGTCCTGGTGCTGGTGGGAGTGACTTTTGGCATGCTAATGTGTTATAATTAGCATATAATGAGCAGTGAGGACAACCAGAGATCCTGGCCATCTTTGTTTTGGTGGGCTTTGGCTGCCTTCTTTACAACAAGCTGTTTTATCAGCAAGTTCCTTATGACCTGTATCTTGTGCCAACCTCCTATCTCATTCTGTGACTTAGAATGCCTAACCTCCTGGCAATGAAGCCCAGTAGGTATCAGCCTTATTTTAACCAGCTCCTATTCAAGATGGAGTTGCTCTGGTTCAACCGCCTCTGACACCTCCACAACAAAGAATTATTTGGCCCAAAATGTTAACAGGGCTGAAGTTAAGAAAACCTAATGTTATTCGCCACCGTTTTTTAAAAATGCAAAGACAGATTAAAGAGAGTTTGTGTTTTTTTAATAAATAGAAATTTATGAGATTGGGATTAGTCATAATTTAATTCAATCCAGCATTTTCATGAAAGTTGAAGTAGAATATGTTTTTTTAATACACAGTGAAATACTCAATTTCAAATCCAAATTTCATTCTAGGGCATAGTCTAGGGTCTATTGATTCCAGAGTCCAAGTTATTTCATTCATTAGGCTAATATCCTTTAAGCACTTAAGTCTTTAGCTTAATAGAACCATGAAGAAAAACTGTTGACAATCCCTACTCTCAGATAGCCTATGTTGTTGTTCTTTTTTTTTTTTTTTTTTTTTTTTGAGATGGAGTTTCACTCTTGTTGCCCAGGCTGGAGCGCAATGGCGTGATCTTGGCTCACCCAGGTTCAAGCAATTCTCTTGCTACAGGCTCCCGAGTAGCTGGGATTACAGGCATGTGCCACCACGCTTGGCTAATTTTGTATTTTTAGTAGAGATAGGGTTTCTCCATGTTGGTCAGGCTGGTCTCAAACTCCTGACCTCAGGTGATCCACCCACCTTGGCCTCACAAAATGCTGGGATTATAGGCGTGCACCACCGCATCCAGCCCTATGTTTCTATTCTTAATGAGTCAATTAAAATTTTTTAATAGATGTGATAAGTAACATGAAAAAATAAGGCAATGATGGAAGATAAAGTGTCAATTTGGGGGAGAAAATCTCATTGGGATGATATTTGACAGAAGACTTAGAAGAATTGAGGATGCTGGCCAAGTAAATATTTGGGGGAAGAGCTTGTAGGCAAAGGCATCAACAAAGGCAAAGACTCTGATGTCTGACCTTGCCCCAAGTTTTTTGGGGAAGAAAAGGAGGCCACCGTGGCAGGAACTCAGTGAGAGGAGGCAGGCATTAAGGAAAGTAATGGGCCAGATTACCTAAGACCTTTGTCCACTGTAAGGAATTTCACTTTTGCTCTGAATGAGGTGGGAAGCCATGAAGAGTGACTAAACCTGACTCTGGTTTAAAACGTCCTCTCTGCTGTGTTGAATAGAGCACAGGAGGATGAGGCTGGAAGCAGACAGCCCAGTAGGAGGCTACTGCACTAACCCACTCCTCAAAAGTCTTCCCCTTGTTCCTGTTTCTTGTGCAAAATAATCAACTCCAAACTTGCTCTTTAGTACTTTCTCTGCCTACACAAGCTCCTGTCAGCAGTATCTTCGGCTTGCTAATGTCAGTTCTCAGCCTCTCCAGGTGTAATGAACATGCCCCTTGCATGAGTGTTACCAGGCCAAAATATAACTAATGCAAGGTGATTTGAAATCACAGAAATTATAACATGTCCCAAGGGTATTTTGAAAATGAGGCTGCTGATTTTGCAGTGGCAAATGCAAGGAGCAGTGTGATCAACATGAAGTTAAAAAAGGTGAAGGAACCTGATGAAAAATTTGCCAGCTTGTCTCTTTGATTGCCTACTTGACAAGATGTTTAGAATTCTTGATTGCCACTCCAGGTTCTTCAGTATCCCTAGAATGTAAAAGGACAATTCATCAAACTTTCACAGCATTCTAGAAGCCCCATTAATACATCTCTCTCCCTCTCTCTGAAATATTTGAAAGGTAATAAAAACAAATCTTTTACTTTGTTTTTTATTGATGTGGCAAGATTACAAAATTTACTTCTATATTAGATACATTTTTATAATAATTATGATTTTTCATTAAAAAACATAAAGCAAAAAACAATGGCTTAGAAATTCTAGGAATTTATCTCACAAACAACACAAGTGGATAGTCAATGCTTCAAAGTCTTCAAGAACTGAAGTCTTTCTATCTTTTGACTCAGCATTTTCAAATTTGCAGCCCAATGCTCTTCAATATGATTTTAAGGAGCTCCAATCATATTTGGCTTAAAAAGTTTAAAATAGACCCAAATTCTAGTGCAGAGTAGGTCAGCTTCTCTAGTCACATAGCCACACAGGCTATGTCAGCACAAGGAAGAGGCAAACAGAATTTGGGAAGCAAACAAAGCTTGCTACAATTTCTCCCTAAAAAGTTATAAATTTGGACTTTATCAGTGTCTTATGAATCTAAGCAGCTTGACTTAAGACCCTCAATCTTGTCTTTTTTGCCAAGAACTGCTAAAATCAAGGTTCTGAAAGAGGAGGTCTTGGACAATGACCTCACTCAGACTTACACAGAAAACTAGACCTGAAATGTCAAAAGAAGTTTGATCATACATTACAAGAAAACCAAATATACAGAGCAAAATATAAAATGAACGTGGATGCAAAAGTCTTTAACAAATATCATTATATCAATGTGATTAATGTATAAAAAGTGTAATACTATGCATCATATTGGATATTTATTTCAGGAGTGCAAGTTTGGTTTTACATGTAAAAAGTAAAATTCATATTTAAAGATTAAGCAGGGGGAAAAGGGAATACATTAATATATATAGGAAAAGCATCTGACAAAATTCAACATCCATTCATAATTTAAAATTCATTAACTTAAGAATATGAATGACTACTCTTATTCTGATAAGAGATGTCCACAGAAAGCTAAAGGATACTTAATAGGGAAAGTAAATGCTTTCCACCTAAAATCAAGAACAAGGCAAGAATTGCCACTCTTACCATTTTTATTCTATATTAAATGAGAAATATTAGCCAATAAAATAAGTCCAGAAAAAGAAAAAAACATGAAAAGGAGGGGCATGGTTCACTTTATTTTCAGATAACTTGAGTATATACGTAGACATTGATCAAAAATGCACAGAAAAGCTTCTAGAACTAATTTGTGACTTCACTTGGATACAAGTCAATACTATAAAGATCAATTTTATTTCTAATGATGAACAATTATCAAAATATGAAATATTTGGTGGTTTATGCCTGTAATCCCAGCACTTTGGGGGGCCGAGGTGGGCAGACCATGAGGCCAAGAGATCGAGACCATCCTGGCCAACATGGTGAAACCCCATCTCTACTAAAAATACAAAAATTAGCTGGGCGTGGTGGCACCTGCCTGTAATCCCAGCTACTCGGGAGGCTGAGGCAGGAGAATCTATTGAACCTGGGAGGCAGAGGTTGCAGTGAGGCAAGATCACACCACTGCACTCCAGTCTGGCAACAGAGTGAGGCTCTGTCGAACAAAAGAGAGAGAGAGAGAAAGAAAAGAAGGAAAGAAGGAAAGAAGAAGGAAAAAAGGAAAGAGAAGGAAGGAAGGAAGGAAGGAAGGAAGGAAGGAAGGAAGGAAGGAAGGAAGGAAGGAAGGAAGGAAGGAAAGAAGGAAGGAAGGAAAGAAGGAAAGAAAGAAAAAGAAAGAAAGAAAGAAAGAAAATAAAATAAAAGAAAGAAGGAAGGAAGGAAGGAAAGAAGGAAAGAAAGAAAGAAAGAGAAAGAAAGAAAGAAAAAGAGAAAGAGAAAGAAAGAAAGAAAGAAAGAGAAAGAGAGAAAAAGAGAGACACTTAGGGATAACTTTAGCAAAATATTTTCAAGCCTTATTCATTGAAAACCACAGAACATTTCTGAGATAACTTATAAAACACCTAAATAGAGAGATTCATCATGTTCAGCAATTTGAAAATTTAAGATTGTTATGACATACATTCTTTGTCTATTTATCTATAAATATCATTAAAGCCAAATCCCAATAAGTGCCTTTATAGAAATTGACAATCTAAAACCAAAATTTATACGGAAGTGCAAAGGACATAGACTAGGCAAACAATTTTCGAAATTAAAAAAAAGATAGAGGACTCTACTTGGTCTCACTATAAACCTACAATAATCAAGATTATTATACAGTACTGGCATAAAGATAGACTTACAGAACAATAGGAAACAATGGTCAGTTCACAAATAGAAATAAACATTTTTCAATGGGGAAAGGATAGGTTGTCCAGCAAATGATGCTGAAAGAACTGGATATCCATATGGAAAGACATAAACTCTGAGATCATAGAGAAAAATTAACTCAAAATGAATTAAAGGGCTAAACATAAAAGCAAATGCTATGACATTTCTACAATGTAATAAGAGAAAATCTTTGTTATTTTGGGGTAGGCAAAGATTTCTTAGCTAGCATGTAAAAATTACAAACTGTTATTAAAATATTGATAAATTAGGCTTCATCAAAATTAAAATTTTACTCTTTGAAAGCCATCATTAAACATAATAGGCCAGGCACAGTGGCTCACACCTGTAATCCCAGCACTCTGGGAGTCCAAGGCGGGAAGATCACTTGAGGCTGAGAACTGGAGACCAGCCTGGGCAACACAGCGAGACCTCATCTCTACAAAAAATAATTTTTTGAAAAAATTAGCTGAGTGTTGTGGTACATGCCTATAGTCCAAGCTGCTAGGAAGGGTGAGGTGGGGGGGTCAGTTGAGCCAAGGAGTTCAAAGCTGTAGTGAGCTATGATCACACCACTGCACTCCAATCTGAGGGACAAAGCAAGACTTCGTGTCAAGAAAAAAGAAAGAAAGAAAGAAAGGAAGGAAGGAGCAAAGGAAGGAAGGAAGAAAGGAAGGAAGGAGGGAAGGAAGGAGGGAGGGAGGGAGGGAAGGAAGGAGGGAGGGAGGGAGGGAGGGAGGGAGGAAGGAAGGAAGGAAGGAAGGAAGGAAGGAAGGAAGGAAGGAAGGAAGGAAGGAAGGAAGGGACATTAATTAATAATCATAATAAGGCAATCCAGAGAATGCAAGTATTCTCGTAATACATGTCTGACAAAGCTAACCGAGTAATCAGAAACCAATCAATCCAACAAAAAATAGGCAAAAGACCTCAATAGACACTTTGCAAAAGAAAATATATAAATGCCAATAAGCATATGAGAAATGCATACCTTCATTTGCCCTGTCAAAGAAAAGCAAACTAAAACTTCAATGAGCTGCCACCTACACACCTACCCAAAGAGCTAAAATTAAAAGGGCTGGAAATCCCAAGTGTTGGTAGGAATGTAAAATAGTACAACCACTTCGGAAAACCATTTGACAGCTTCTTATAAATTAAACATGCACCTACCATATGATTAGACTTTCCTAGACATATTAGACTGTTCACTCTTAGGTATTTGCTCTACAGAAATATGTGTTCCAAAAAGAGGTTTGTACATAGATGCCCATAGCATCTTAATTCATAATAGTTCCAAATTAGAAATCCATCAATTGATGAACATATTATTAAAGTTTAGTAGAGCCTTTCAATGAGATATTATTCATCAACAAAAGAATAATCTACTGATAAATGAAAAAATATGGATTAACTTCAAAAACACTGCACAGAGAAAAGCAAGCCAGACACTTATGAGCACATACTGTATATGCTGATTTCATTATATGAATTTCTAGAAAAAGCAACCCTAAGGGTTTGCACTGGCAAAATATGGATCAGTGGTTGCCTGGGACTGCAAGTTGGGGAGGGGGAGAGAAATTGATAGAACTTCCAAATATTCTACTAATGTGGTGATTACATGGAATATACACTTGTCAAAAGTCATCAAACTGTACACTTAAATGGGTGCATTTTATTGTGTGTAACTAAAATTCCTGACTGTATCTCAATGAAATTTATTTAAGAAATAAAATAAGCTGGGCACTATGGCCCAAGACTGTAGTCCCAGCCACTGGGGATGCTGAGGTAGGATTGCTTGAGTCCAGGTGTTCAAGGCCAGCCTGGGCTACATAGCAGGACCCTGTCTCTAAAAAAGTAAATAAATAAAATAAAATAAAGAGATAACATGGTGTAATGGTTAACACCATTGACTGTGTAGTCAGATTGCCTGATTTCAAAGCCTAGGCCTTTTACTCACACTATCTGTGTGACTTTTGGTATGTTACTTAACCCCTCTGTGCCTTAGGTTAACATTTGTAAAGTAAAGATAATAATATTCCTTGTTGCATTCTTTTGCTAAAAATTAAACATTTAACATGTTTAGAATGCTGCTTGGTAATTAATACACACTGTATTATCACTTATCAAATTAAAAAGAATCTTTAAAAATACTCACATTCTGGGCCAGATATTGCATTAAGTTGGAACTCCATTCATGTGAGAGAAAAAAAAAGTATGCTGTGAAGTAAAAAATCCTTTAAACATACATTCTGTTAAGGAAAAGTTGTATCCTGAGACTTTCAATAGTAGTTTCTTCATTTTAAGAAATAGATTTTATTTGTTCATTGCTCCAAGTAGACTCTGAACTCCTATTATTAACAGATACTCAATTGGCATTAACCAGGAAGGATGTCTGCACTGTGTAAGTACCTGGCCAGTCAGCCCTCTTGAGATTCTGCTTCAGGACTAGCTCATCCAGGACAGCAGGTGCTCTGTCCTCAAAGAGATTACGTACATGGCAGTACTGAAAAATGCATATGAGTTTACAGTGATAGGTTGTTTTCTTGGTCCAAAAGAGAAAGCATCCAAGATTAGGGAAAATGAAAGAAGACTCCATAGAAATGAAAGAGTTTATACTGGGTTTTGAAAAGGGGGTTTAGAAACAATGTGATGAGTGGAGTCGGTGATGTCTATTATTCTAGACTAGGAAGCCCCAGAACTCCAGGAGGAGTTCTGGAAATGGTTCATAGGACATTTTGGCTGAAGCAAAGGGATCAGATCAAGAAGCAAACCTGAGGTGGGGTGAAGTTTACCTTGTGGCAGATCTTGAATTTGCTTTTATTATAGACACTGCAGTGACTTGGGAGTGTTCCAATACAGACTGACACAATGCAAGTTCTATTTAGGAAGATTAATTTGGCAGATGTGTAAAGCATGGAGTCAGCCTAAAAGAAAAGAAATCTATTAAGAACTTGTCAGTCTTTCTTTCAAAACTATAAACTCTTATAGCATTAGGCAAAATTTACTTGAAAGGAATTATCTAAAATTTGGCCTTTACTAATGCACATGTTTTTTTGTACAATCTCCAGTGCATTATGTCTCATAGCCATAGCCAGGCAACTCTCCCCAGTGGCCTCTGTATACAACGTGCTTTTTCAGGCCTCATAGGTTCTCACTATTTTCCATACCTATAAGGGCTTTCCTGATCTGCTACATGTACCTAAATGCTACCCTTTAGTCAAGTTCTCCCTAAACCGTAAAGCCTTTCTAGGATTACTTGTCCACACTGAGCTGCCCAGTATGGCACTACCTCTCTCAGAGCTCACTCTTTATTAAAAAAACAAACAGTGAGTTGTCCTTTGAAAGGCATGCAGATACAAGAATCTGGAGTTAAAATTAGCTGAAGTAGAATTCCCTTGATCTGCTGTTGAGTTGTTTTCTGACTTTGGATAAATCACTAATGGCTCTTGACCTTCATTTTCTTATCTCTAAAATATGATAAGACTGGCAATATTTAAAATTCCTGCTGTTCTGAGTATGAAACTAGACACTTTATTACAATTTTAGGAACTTAGAAGCCCTTAAAGATACAGTCGCAGGAACACACCCCCTTAAATATTGACATCTTCAAGTACTACAACAACACTGCCTTCTCTGAATAATGTAAATTTTGCAAAGTCTTTCACATACATTTTATCATTTAATGCACATCATGCACCCTGAAAGGTTAGATATCATTATTCCTACTACATAGCTGAAGAAGCTAAAGTTTAATCCTCTAATGAAGAGGGTGACAACTTTTCATCAGGGCATTTATGTGTTATCTAACGGTTCTTCTCTCCCTCTTTGCCTCTACCACTCAGCTGGTTCCAGAAAATGAGAGTATTTTTGTACCTGGAATTAACTGATTTCTCACTAATGGCAATTCTGTAATGTAATGAAAAGGAGCAAGGTTATCTACATGTATTCAATTAAGACCTTATTTAAGGCATTAATATTTCTATTTGTATATAAACTGACTTTTAAGGGAATCAGGCAAAGAGATGAAAGCTTGGTCACTTTGTTATGATGTATTGGAACTCTGTGGTTTATTTTTAGATCAGTTGCTATTTAGGAATTAATGTTCTTGGTTTTATTTAGAAAATTACTTTCAGTTTCTGGGCATAAATATCTCAGACGAGATTATTATTATTCAAGATCAAAGTTTACCCTATGGAACTCAGCAGAGCATTTTCCAAGACTCAAGCAGAATGTGGCTCTAGGGCATATTATTACTGATGGATTGTGCAAAGCATACACCACATACATGCACACAAATACACAATTACACATGCTTATATAAAGGAAAGACATGAAGGAAAGTTGTCAACAAATGATATATATGGCTTTTTTCAAAGAGTACACACACAGACTCACACACGTAAACACACACACACACCCAGGAATTGAAGAAAATGTGCCCACAAATTATGTTCACCAAATTGTTCTTTTAGATGAAATTTCAAAATAGTCACTAGTTCATTAGGGAGGGTGAAAGAAGAGAAAGGAAGAGAGAGGGAGAAATAAAAAGAAGCTATAAGATACTGAATACCTTGTTTATCCAAGGTTAACTTGCAGTATCTTATATCTTTAGGGCACTTCTCCTTTCAAGGACATACCAGACTATCCACTTCCTGATAAATGTGCATAACAAAATACATACAGATGTTGGATGGCTGAATTGGAAATGGACATTTTCTTCTTTCTCTTGGGGTACAAGAGCTCAGAGTTTGCAGTAACTTCTGCTTCTGCACCCCCTTGTCCCCCGCCTGCATGGGGCAGCGGGCAGGGGGTGGGGGCGGGTGGGTTGTAAATGAAAAGGGAGATTCTGTGACTAATATCAATGAGACAAAGAAATGAAAGCACTCTAATCCCTGGGCCAGGCGCCAGCCATCCCACTGTACGGGGCCATTGGCCAGAAATCCCACTGTATACTGGGCCCCAAGCCAACCAGAATTGGATACAATGAGTTTCACAGCCACCTTTTCAGAGCTGACAGCAAATGTCGGGGCACCAACACCCTTTGATAAGAGTTCCAACTTTCTCACTAACATTTCTACCCGATAATAATAAAGCTCTTTTATTTATAAAGCCGTACTCTCTTTAAGATTGCTTAGTGCTTTTAGAGACATAAATTCATTCATCTCAATACTTATAGTGAGAAGAGGTGGGGCTGGTGGCCAAGACTGGGAAATCAATATTCTCTTCCTGTTTTGAGAGAGAGAGAGAAAAAAACACATTACTTTATGCAACAGTTCATTCTATTATTGAAATTTCTAGACAAAAGTCTCACATGAATATTCTTCCTTAAATTAAATGTGTTTGTAATGAGCTAACCAAACCTTGCTGTGTGATTCCTAATGAGTTGTTTACTTAAAATGTCTTCTCTCCTCTTAAGACTAGGTTTCTTTGAAAGGCCAAACACATACACAAACCAGTTAATACTGGCACCCCTCCTTGAACTTTCTGGCTGTTTCAGATTTAAATATTGATTTCTTTCTCTCACTCTCTACGTCTCCCCATAATGGCAGCAGCTGCTAGGAAGTTGGGAATTTCTTGCCAGGAAAGCACCCAAGAGAATGTGAACACCATTAAAATATTTCTTACCTTTTACTTTATTGTTTTTCTCCAAAGCTCTTGAGTAGCTAGCTGAGTATTGGGTAACCAAGAAAGGCTGTTCCTTCACTGGGGAAACATTGGATCTGATTTCCATTAGAGATGCTGAATTATTTAGTGGTAATTGAGTGCCTCAATCAGCTGCTTTCTGAGTGGTTACCTTTCAGTGTCCATTCACATTCAGTTTGTATTGAGGCTTTCTTCTCTTGAAAACAGAGCATGTACAATTTGCAACTTGTTTATTTTAATTCTGAATAGTTTGAAAAAAGCTTTCCAAGAATTGAGGTGAATATAGTATATATCCAGTATGCAATGTGAGGCTTAGTATATTGAAAATTAAAAGTATTGTAAATACCTCATTTATTGTAAATACCTCATGACCTGTTCTCATGTCATAATATATTATTATTGTCACAATAAATCTTGTCATAATATATTCTGGCATATGATTTTCAGATTTTTGCATTTTTTTCAAACTGCAAATGAATAATAATTGTTATAAGAAGTTAAATTCTTAGTACCCATATTACCTTGCTTACTAATTCGTTTATATTGAATGGATTGATGTCTTCAACTGACACTGATAGAGATTACAGTGGAAATCTAGACAAGAAAATGAAAGGATGAATTGAAAGAAGTCTCTCTCTCTCTATATATATACATATATGCATATATATTCCTTTCTATCTTAGCATATGTGTGAAAAAGTAATCAAAACTGAAACAAGACAACTAACTCCTTCTTATAGCTTTGCCATTTTTTCATTATGTAACATGCATAGCAAGAGATTGTAGGGGATGAATCTGAAAAGATAAGTATCGGCAACCTTGCCAGTATTATTAAGAAAGTTAGACTTAATTTTATGTTTATAGGAATGCTTTGATATCTTTAAGCCAGATAATACTATATATCAGATTTGCATTTGTAAAAGGTCACATTCTGGCTGCATTGCGTAGTTAGAGTAGAAGGAAAAGATGAAGCCTGGATGAAGCACAGCAAGTGAGCCCCAAAATTGGGGCTTAGCCTGAGAGGGTTCTTGGCTTCACCCAGGAAAAAACTCAGGGGCTAGCCAGTGGTGAGAGAAAGCAACTCTTATTGAACCAGTGCTGCTCCTTGTGGAGCAGGGCTAACCCATAGGCAGTGTGCCCAGAGTCTACAGCATATGGGCCATTGGTGGCTGAATGTATACCCACTTTATTTTATTTTACTTTATTATTTCATTTCATTTTATTTTATTCGTTTCAGGATACATGTGCAGGACATGCAGGTTTGTTACATAGGCAAGTGTGTGCCATGGTGGTTTTTCACACCTATCAACCAATCACCTAGGTATTAAGCCCCACATGCATTAGCTATTTATCCTGATGCTCCCCCTCCCCCCACCACCTGGACAGGCCCCCAGTGTGTGTTGTTTCCCTCCCTGCATCCAGGTGTTCTTATTGTTCAGTTCTCACTTATAAGTGAGAACATGTGGTGCTTGGTTTTCTGTTCCTGTGTTAGTTTGCTGAGGATAATGGCTTACATCTCCATCCATGTCTCTCCAAAGGACATAATCTCATTCCTTTATATGGCTGCCTAGTATTACATGGTATATATGTACCACATTTTCTTTATTCAGTCTTTCATTGATGGCCATTTGGGTTGATTCCATGTCTTTGCTATTGCGAATAGTGCTGCAATGAACATACACATGCATGTATCTTTATAAGTGAATGATTTATATTTCTTTGGGCATATACCCAGTAATAGGATTGCTGGGTCAAATGTTATTTCTGTTTCTAGATCTTTGAGGAATCATCACACTGTCTTCTACAATGGTTGAGCTAATTTTCATTCCCACTGACAGTGTAAAAGTGTTCCTATTTCTCTACAGCCTCACCAGCATGTTTTATTTCTTGACATTTTAATAATCACCATTCTGACTGGTGTGATGGTATCTCATTGTGGTTTTGATTTGTATTTCTCTAATGATCAGTGATGTTGTGGTTTGTTTCATGTTTGTTGACTGCATAAACGTCTTCTTTTGAGAAGTGTCTGTTCATGTCCTTTGCTCACTTTGGTTGTTTGGGGTTTTTCTTTTCTTGAAATTTTGTTTAAGTTTCTTGTAGATTCTGGATATTAAAACTTTGTCAGATGTATAGATTGCAAACATTTTCTCCCATTCCATAGGTTGTTTGTTGACTCTGATGAGAGTTTCTTTTGCTGTTCAGAAGCTCTTTAGTTTACTTAGATCCCATTTGTTAATCTTTGCTTTCATTGCAATTGCTTTTGATGTTTTTGTCATGAAATCTTTGCCCATGCTTATGTACTGAATGGTATTGCCTAGAATTTCTTCTAGGGTTTTTATCATTTGGGGTTTTACATAAGTCTTTAATCCATCTTGAGTTAATTTTTGTATAAGGTGTAAGGAAGGGGTCCACTTTCAATTTTCTGCATATGGCCAGCCAGTTTTCACAGCATCATTCATTAAATAGGGAATCATTTCTCCGTTGCTTGCTTTGGTCAGATTTGTCAAAGATCAGATGGTTGTAGATGTGTGGTCTTATTTCTGAGATCTCTATTCTGTTCCATTGGTCTATGTGTCTGTTTTGGTACCAGTACCATGTTGTTTTGGTTACTATAGCCTTGTAGTATAGTTTGAAGTCAGGTAGCGTGTTTCCTCCAGCTTTGTTCTTTTTGCTTAGGATTGTCTTGGCTATACAGGCTCTTTTGCAGTTCCATGTTAATTTTAAAGTAGTTTTGTTCTTCTAATTATTTGAATAATAACAATGGCAGGTTAATGCAAATAGTATTGAATCTATAAGTTACTTTGGGCAGTATGGCCATTTCCATGATATTAATTCTTCCTATCCATGAGAGTGTTATGTTTTTCCATTTGTTTTTGTCCTCTCTTATTTCTTTGAGCAGTGGTTTGTAGTTCTTGAAGAGGCCCTTCACATCACTTGTTAGCTGTATTCCTAGGTATTTTATTCTTTTTGTAGCAATTGTGATTAGGAGTTCATTCATGATTTGGCTCTCTGCTCAACAATTTTTGATGTACAGGAATGCTTGTGATTTTTGTACATTGAATTCATATCCTGAGACTTTGATGAAGTTACTTACCAGCTTAAGGAGCTTTTGGGCTGAGATGATGCAGTTTTCTAGATATAGGATCATGCCGTCTACAAGCAGAGACAGTTTGACTTCCTCTCTTCTTGTTTGAATATGTTTCTTTCTTTCTCTTGTCTGATTGCCTCAGCCAGAAGTTCCAATACTATGTTGAAGAGGAGTTGTGAGAGAGGGCATGCTTGTGCCAGTTTCAAAGGGGAATGCTTCCAGCTTTCGCCCATTCAGTATGATATTAGCTATAGTATCCCCACTTTTAATCATATGTTAATTAAGGTGCAGGTTATTCAGAACTTTCTGGAAAAGGACAGAGAGTTTCCAGAGTCATATAACATAACTTCCAGGCCATTGCCATGGTCCACAGCCATGGCATTTGTAAACTGTCATGGTGCCTGTAAAAGTATCTTTATGCTAATGACCAGTGGGGCAACTAGAGGTTGCTTTCATTGCCATTTGCTAATTTTGGCTGAGTTTTTCACTGCATCCTTTTTGACCAGAATTTGCTTCAATCAGCAGGGTCTTGACTAGAAAACAAGTCCTGCTAGCCTTCTATCTCATTCCTCCCCTCAGAAATTATACACTCTTCCTTAATCTTTAGGAGGTTTCAGAAGGACAGAGGTCCATCTTCTGTAACTGCTTCTTGTTGATTTAATGGGCATAGGCCCTCCTAGGTTGCAGGAGCAACAATTCCTGGATACCTGATCTAAGGGGACCAAAGGCATAATGTTTTCATTTTCCAAGTCAGAAGATGGGATGGGTTCAAAACCTTTTGCCAGCTTCATCTTTATGTGGAATTGTTGTAACCCAAAAGACACAAACTTTACAAAGGGGTTAAACAAGCAAGGGCCAAAAATTAGTAGCAACACAATAGATAACAAAGGTCCTAGAAAAAGTCAAAACCTGGTAAGACTTTGAAAGGCAATTTTAATAATTGACCAGATATAGTTGGGATCAGTGCCCTGGTTATATCTATGTATCCAGGTAGCTTGTTCATCATTTTGTTGAATGTTAATCTCCGTTTGTTCAGAGTTATTAATATAGGTAATGGTCCTCCTCTTGAACTTGGGGGGACTCATAAGAAACAGGCTTAATCCTGAACAGGTGTACCTAGCTAGTGATTCTCCGAAGCTTAACAGCATTAGGGGTGTTTAAAAATACCTGACATAGGCTGTTCCATTTTAGTTGTAATTGATCCTCAGGAAATCCTTCTTTCCAGGTTTTTATTGGGACTAGATCTCCTGGTTGAGCAGGGGAGCTAATCTTTTCCTTTGTGGCAAAGGGCAACTCAATTTCCATACTCTTGGAAGACCTTTTGAACTTGGCCTAAATTCCAATGGGAGGCATAGTTAGGAATGTCCAATCCTGTTTCTTGCCATAGCCTGAATTAATTTTTCAGGTTTCTTATAGCCAATTAAATGTTTTAGGCCAGACAGAAATGGAGGTAGGCAGGCACCAATTTACCCTTAAAACTGTTTTAAGCAATATAAGTAAAAAACCAACAGCCAAAACTAAAGTTACACGTTAAGAAAAAACAAGAGTATAGAATCAAGTTATACTGGAGGAAAACTTTGCTTTTATAGTCCTCTAATGCAAAATACTTTAGCATCAGGCCTATAACAACCATTAGAACTGGAGAAGAATAAATTACAAAGGCTGATGAAAAAGCTGAAGACAGTTATTTTAGACTTTCTCAAAAGGAAAATATGTTAAAAGTAGAGAGACATGACAGTTGAATTTCTGAGATATGAATCTGAGAAATGTAAAAAAAAAAAATAGGTTATAGTATTGAAAAGCAAAATTTCTTGAAATTTTATTAACAGCAAATCTATACCTTAAGAAAACCTTATTTTAAAATAGGAGACTATCTTCTAGAAAGATTATTTTAAACAACTGCCTTTGAATGACAGCCAACTTAATCGTACACAAAATTCCTTCATAAATCCCCCTTCATGAACCTCATCATGACTTACACAGACCATCTACAACATACTTGAACTTTCTGACTAGTCCTATACCACCTCTTTTATAAATAACCAGTCATTTTACTGTAGGACAATAATTTATCTTACAAGATCCTTTCTCATACAAAATTCTTTTACATTTATGTCATCCTTTACCAAAAATACACCTTCATATCCTTATCTTTCTTCATATATCTCTCTCTCCTACTTACTAGTTACTTTCCGCCTTATTTCATAAGTCACCTTCTCATGTCCATAATTTTATTTAACCTTTAAGTACTTTTAAGTGGTGCAAAAACAGTCTTTTTCACAAAAAGAGCATGTCATAACTTAGTATTTTTACCTGCCACACCAAGGGTTGCCCAAAGTTCCTCTGTAGAGATGGTAAGGTATCTAATGGGAGTCATGGGAGATATTGGGCTGTTTAAATCCTCTGCTCCCTTGCAAATGATGGGTTTGGGTAGCCAAGGCTCCCTTTGGCAATGGGGGCAGTCCCTTTTCCAATGGCCCTCTTGTTTGCAGAAGACATATTGATTCTGGCTTAAGGGCTGATGGATTAGGGGTTCTTATCTGAACATCCCAGACATCTCTCTTGGGACACTTATTTGGATTGAGTAGTCCTGAGGTGTCAGGGGGCTTAAAACAGTAACTAACAATTGTATTTTGCCTATTTCTTTTGATTTTCTCCTCTTCCTCTGCTCTGCTCTCATTGTAAATTCTAAAGGCCATGTTTAAGAGTTGGCTCATAGGAATTTGAGGTCCATTTCTGCCTTTGATGACTTCTTCCTAATGTCAGAGGCAGAATGAGTGATAAAATGCATACACATGAAAGTCTGCCATTCTTGGGAGTCTGTTTCTGTATTAGTATATTTCCTGAATGCCTTAACCAAATGGCCTCAAAATATAACAGGAATTTTAGCCTTTCTCTGAGTTACTTCTTTAATCTTGTCATAATTAACTGGCTTAACTACATGCTTTTTTGTATCTTTTATTAAGCAAGTTACCATGTGATTTTTGCATTTGAGATCTTTGGAAACCCTCTGGTACTTCCACTGAGGGTCCATGTCTGGAACTGTATCTCCTTCCACATGATAACTGGCATGGTCTAAGTTACATGTGGCCACTCCATCTGCATATTTATGGACAGTACTCAGATCCTTCTGTTTCTTATCTATGGTACAGCAGGTGGACAATAATTTTTGTAAATCATGTGAAATTAAGTCAGATGACATAGTCAACTCAACAAACTCCTCAATGAACTTCCCTGGATCCTCCAAAAACTGGCCAAAGTTCTCCTTGCATAAAGCCAAATCACACATAGAAAAAGACACATGTACTCTGATTGATTGTCCCTCCCATCTCCATCAGCTACCTCCCACAATGGACACAGGTTTCATTTTAGGGGCTGATATAGGGGTCCCCTCCTGGTGGTACTGATAAGGCTTACTTCCTCGAGCAGTGAGAGGTATAGGCTGGGGCAAGTTGGATAAGGGGAAGGGGTGCCTGATGACCTTGTGGTGGAATCCTGCACTAGAGAACTGATGGGCCTCCCCTTAGAATTGGGAGACAGAGGAGGCTCCAGGGGAGTATGGAACATCAAGGGGGAATAACTAGGAGGGGTCACCTAGGTGCAGCTTCTTGGTGTCTGAAAGTAACATGAGCCAAACACATCCTACAGTTGTCCAGTAAAGGGCCATAAAAGCCATTACATAAGGGATCCCTCCCCATTTTCCTTCCTTTTTACATAATAAGTCCAATTGTAAAATAGTGTTATGACATAAACAACCATTTTTGGGTCTAATTTCTTGGTTTTCCAATGTGTATTGGACCCAAATGATGTCACAATAGAAAATGAGTTTGTTTTCTTTTAATCCTTCTGTACTGGCCCATTCTCATTCTGCTATAAAGAACTGTCTGAGATTGGGTAATTTATAAAGAAAGAGCTTTAACTGACTCAGAGTTATGCAAGGCTAGGGAGACCTCATGAAACTTACATCATGGCAAAAAAAAGAAGGAAACACATCTTTCTTCACATGATGGCAGGAAGGAGAAGTGTTGAGCAGAAGGGGAAAAGCCGCTTATAAAACCATCGGATGTCATGGGAACTCTCTCACTATCACGAGAACAGCATGGAGGTAACCACCCCCATGATTCAATTACTTCCCACCAGGTCCCTTCCACGGCATGTGGGGATTATGGGAACTACAATTCAAGATGAGATATGGGGGGTGCATTAGTCTGTTTTCCGACTGCTAATGAAGACATATCTGAGACTGAGTAATTTATTAAAAAAAAAAAAAAGAAAAGGAGATTTAAAGGACTCACAGTTCCACATGACTGGGGAGGCCTCATAATCATGGTGGAAGGCAAAGGAGGAGGGAAGGCACATCTTACATGGTGGCAGGCAAATGAGAGGAATGAGAGCTAAGCAAAAGGGGAAGCCCCTTATAAAACCATCAGATCTCATGAGACCTCACTCATTATCTTGACAACAGTAAGGGGGAAACCACCCCCATGATTCAATTATCTCCATCTGTCTCTCCCTTAACACATGGGGATTATTACAATTCAAGGTGAGATTCTGGTGGGGACAAAGAGCAAACCATATCACCTTCTAATTTAAATTTGGTCCAGTTGTCTAAAAGGCACCCTAGTGGCAGGTCCTTCAGGATGCTCACTGTTGCTTCTTTGTCTGACAAGCATCTCTACTAGACATGGAAGTTTTTTAAGTCTAATGAGAGGGGAAATAAATTAGCTCTCATCACTTTCCATTTCAAATTCCCACTTCCTGCAGAGAATGTGTAAATATAGATAACAAAGCATTAAGAAAGTGGATTATGAAATATGAGTGGGAAGTAGGATACTACTGTGTTCTCCATGAAATATGGCAAAAGAAGTATTTTCATTAACCGAAACATAGAAGGAAAAGGGAAAATGCAGGATTAAGCATTTTGGACTTTAGGAAAGGAAACAGAAAAAAACAAGAATCAAAATGATCCTGGAGTGGGTATCCTCAAACCCACAATGCCTCCCTAGAGTAGGTCTCCAAGTCAAAATGCCAAAGCTCCAGAGCATGTACAAGGTGGCCAACAGTGAAGGTAGGCCTCTAACCCACAATCCTGGAATGAATACTCTCACAATCAGGTATCCTGTCTTAAACAACTGTACAAACACAGGAGCAGGGAGCCAAAGCAAAATCTGGAAACAAAACATATATTTCAGGGGGGAAATAAAATAACTGATAAAAAAAAAATGTCATTAGAGGAGAAATGACCAATTGTCATAGCTGATTAGTTGTGCTTCTGTCTAGAGCCCCCAAATGGCAGGTGACTTCAAATTGACTACCTAGTCAAAGACCTTATTTCCTGCTCACCCAATATTGAAGGAGGGGCAGAGGGGTCACTCACTAATCCACATGAGCCAAAATGGCTCTAACCAGTCTCCAATGTGGAGCTCAGGTGAGTCTCCTCCCCAGGTTTCCTTGGCTTGGACAGGCTTGGCTGCCATGAGGGAATTGGGGCATGGTCCTGTGATCAACTGGCCAGAGTGGTGAGTATGATACGAGGCAGCACTGTGGCCACTTGCCTGTTCACTCTGCTCTGCTGCCGCCACCTGCCAGGAAAGCCAGTGGCGCTGAGGGAAGACTTTGGCTAACATTGCAGCTCTACATCTACAGCCTCTGTGTTGGAGCTCTGCAGCTTCGATCATCTGTCTTGCCATCTTTTGCTGGCCACTTGCTGTCTCATCATCTGTTGCTGGCTACTCATTGCCTCACAGATCACTGGTCTTAACATGTTGTCTCCTTGCTTATTGCCAACTGCTGATTGCAGTCTCACCATCTCACCAATCACCAATAGCTGTCTTGCCACCTTGCCATCTTGTCTCATCCCTTCATTGTCACCATTGTGATGCAGGGCAGGCAATGGGGCTTAGCCTGGAAGGGTTCTTGGCTTCACTGAGGAAAGAATTCAAGGGCTAGCCAGTGGTGAGAGAAAGCAACTCTTATTGTATTGGTACTGCTCCTTGTGGAGCAAAGCTAACCCATAGTGAGTGTGGCCTGCATTGTCAATGTGTGGGTTGTTGGCTGCTATATTTATATCCAGTTTTTATCATATGTTAATTAAGAGGCAGGTTATTCACAACTTTCTGGAAAAGGGATATGGAGTTTCCAGAACCATATAAGCTAACTTTCAGACCATTGCCATGGCCCATTGCCATGGCATTAGCAAACTGTCATGGTACCAGTTGGGGTGTCTTTACCCTAATGAGCAGTGAGGGCAACTAGAGGTCACTGCCATCTGCTGAGTTTGGTTGACTTCTGTTTTTTTTGAGACAGAGTCTCACTCTGTTGCCCAGGCATGCAATGGCACAATCTTGGCTCACTGCAACTGCTGCCTCCCAGGTTCAAGCAATTTTCCTGCCTCAGCCTCCTGAGTAGCTGGGACTACAGGTGCATGCCACCACACCCAGCTAATTTTTCTACTTTTAGTAGAGATGGGGTTTCACCATATTAGCCAGGCTGGTCTCAAATGCCTGACCTCAGGTGATCCACCTGCCTCAGCCTCCCAAAGTGCTGGGATTACAGGTGTGAGCCACTGCATCCGGCCTCGACTTCTTTACTGTATCTGTTTTGACCAGATCCTGCTTAAATCAGTGAGGTCATGACCAGGAAACAAGTCCCGCCAGCCTCCTATCTCATGGGTGCCAATTGAAATAATCCAGGTGGGAAATGTTGGGGATCTAAGTAAGTAAACCAGAAATGCTGCTGGAGGGACAACAGAGGAGAGAGAAAAGAATTGATAAGAAACAGTGAATGATTGTCTATGAGTGCTGAAAGAACAAAATTATCAAGAATCATCCCTACGACTCCCGCTTTGTGATTGATGGTGCCAACCTTTGAGCCAGAAAACAGAATTGAAATATTAGAAATGAGTCCACTTTTAGAAATGTTGAGCTCAGATGTTTGTGTGAGATCCAAGTTCAGAATGTAGTATTCAAGAAAAATTTAGAAGTATATACCATGACACAAATTGACAATTTGATATTCAACTTTTATGTGTGTTTTCAATGAATAATCCAAAACCATGAACCAATTTATTTAATCAGCCCATTTATAATGCCTCTCCAAATTAATTTATACTAGAAGCTCCAAACTCCATAATAAAAATCTTTCCAAACTAGAGTTTTCCATATTAAATGGGGTGCCTTTTGATGCTTCTATTCTAAATCCAAAGTGAAAAAGAGAAACTTTGCTAATGACTAATACTTTAATTTCTCCCCTACTCTGAGAAGTAACCAAATTTTGGTGGTTTCTTACATTAAAGTGTACTAGAGGAAAGGGAAGCCATGTCTTTGTTAACCAAAAAATCTTCTTTACTGAAGTGATCAAGTTGGTAGCTTAACTAATCCCTGTTCCCACTCCAGTCACTCTTCACTCTTACCACTCACATTGTCCATGCCGTTCTCTAAACCATTTTAATAATTTTCCTAATGAATATTTAGTTGGCATGCAAGCAGATTTTTTTCTATTGCCCAAGGCCAGCAATTTCAATGTCTCAAAAATCTGCTTTTTTTATTTTTATTTTTTTTTTGTGGAGAGGGGAAGTTATTGTTATTTGTTTTACATACTTCTGTCAGTTTCTTTCCAGTGCTGTTTTGTTTTGTTTTGGCCCTGTGTTTATATGTGTGAGAAGATCAATGGTGCCCTAACTTCTGCTCCATTTTCACACCCTCACTGAAATCTCCCTTACTTAGGTACTTGAAATTTCTCTGGAATTGTTTTTACATATGTAGGGTTGGATAACTGCCTCCAGCTAATTTACACCCCCATCATGTACCCTTTTCCCCACTTCCCTTATACTAATTTGGTTTCATCCTAAGTAGATGAGTGAGAGAGACAGGTAAAAAGACCGCAATGATTACTTCTAAAGCATTTGAAAACTACTCAGAAAAAAATGTGGCACTCATGGGAATTTTGTCAAGAAAGGGAAAATTAGTACATTTAAGAAGTAAATAAAGGCTTTCTGGAAAACTGGAAAAAAAATACAATTTGATATAAAGAAAATGACTACAAAAATTGAATATTTTGCAAATTAATTCAAGGGTATATAATAACAAGAGGGTAAAATCATTGTAATCTCCCCGGCATGGGGGTTAGCAATTTAAAAATATCACATGCAATTCTCACAATAATCCTATGATGTAAATGATTCTTATTATTACTAACTTTCAGGTAAGGTCAAACAGCTAGAAGCAATCAAGTTGGAGTTTGAGTCCGATAGACCCAGAATGTACTCCATTTCTTTTTAGTGATATTCCCAAATTTTTTATTATATGTTTGCCACATCATGTAACACTTTGATCTGTGGGAAACAAATCATTGTGTTTATTTGCCTTTTGAAACAGAGAAAAGTCATGATGGAATTCAGATGATAAGTTTCATTTTAAAATATGACCTTCACTTTTAGAAATAGTTAGAAATGTTTTCAGCTTTAAATAAAAGAAAAACCTAGCTAATAGTGATGCCTCACATAGCAAGACTTTCAGAAATAAGTGGTTGCTGCATTGATTCAGCATCTCAAAGATTTCACAGCCTATTTGGTGTCAGTTCCTTGCTGTTCTGTTCCTTATAGTTTCATGATGGCTGCATCTCAGGAGATAGTATTAAGAGTGCTCCTTCTTGAGTACCTCTTTCTAATGGAAAAAGGAGAAATTCTCCCAAAAGCTCCTAGGAGTCCCTCTTTTCATATGTGACCTGACCTGGAATGAAAATTGAATAAACTGAAGATAGATAGAATTTTTTTCAGCCTCTGTAATAAGAGCCAGGCAAATGAAATGGGGCTGGAGAAGGCAAGGCTTTGGGGCAGCCAATGAACACATTTGCTACAGTGATTGCATGGCACATACAGATATTCCTACCTTTAACAGGATGAACAAATTGTAATCACATGATGTTCTCTTCCCCCCAAAAAATGTCTTTGGTACCAACTTTTGTGGGGTTTTTTGTTTTGTTTTGTTTTTACTTAATGCTGAATTTCAGTACTTCTTCTGTATTGAGTTTCAGCGATTTTATTTTTTAATAAAAAGCTACTGTGATGGAAAAGTTGTTATTTTACTATTCATTTCATCAGATCACTTCATTGCTTCTGCCTGTGCTAACATTCTTAAAACAGTCGTATTCTTTCCATTTTATTTTCTATTCCAGTCTCTTTGAGTTTTTGGGTTGATGTTCCCACACAAATTCAGAATTTCTTCTCAAGATCTACTGATCACTAATTCACATACAGTGAACTTGACTATGTATTTTGATCAGGGATCCCCAACCTCTGGGCCATCGACAGCCTGTACTGGTCCATGGACTGTTAGGAATCAGGCTGCAGAACAGGAGGTGAGCAGCTAGCAAGATTACTGCCTGACCTCTGCCTCCTGTAAGATCAGTGGTGGTATTCCAGTCTCAGAGGAGTGCAAACCCTTTTTTGAACTGCACATGCAAGGGATCTAGGCTGTGCACTCCTTATGAGAATCTAATGCCTGATGATCTGAGGTGGAACAGTTTCCTCACAAAACCATCATCTGTACCTCACCAGTCCATGGAAAAATTGTTCTCCACGATACCAATCTCTGGTGCCCAAACAGTCAGGGACCACTGTTTTAGATAACATTTTTATTTCTTTGGCTCAATAAGGTAAAATTAGTAAGTGAGAAATATACTATTTCAAGCACTTTTTCATCATACTGTTTAGAAGAGGCACCTACTAAGAGCACAAGATGTATTCCCAATAAGTCGTATCAATGTCTCATTCAGCCAAGTGTTTTATCTCTGATAACGGCACATGAGCTGTGTGTGTGATGAAATGTTATTAAAGTCTGGATGTATGTTTTAAAAGCTTCATTTTTCCTGAACAGTCAATGCTATATCTCTTGTTGATGAATTTTTAAAATCCCAATTATACTAATTCACATTTCTTTTGGACTTCAAGGTCGGGTATTAGTCATTTCTCATGCTGTTAATAAAGACATACTTGACACTGGATGATTTATAATGAGGTTTAATTGACTCACAGTTCAGCATGGCTGGGGAGGCCTCAGGAAACTTGTAATCATGCTGGAAGGCAAAGGAAAGAGAGGCAACTTCTTCACAAGGTGGCAGGAATGAGACCTGCTGAGCAAAGGGGGAGAAGCCCCTTATAAAACCATCAGATCTCATGAGAACTCACTCACTATCACAAGAACAGCATGGGGGTAACCGCCCCCATGATTCTATTACCTCACACCAGCTCCCTCCCATGACACGTGGGGATTATGAGAACTACAATCCAAGGTGAGATTAGGGTGGAGACACAGCCAAATCATATCAGTTGGGAAGATTTAGAGAACACGTGTAACGTCATCCTGTGGACTGCCTCATTCCAGAAGTCACTAAGAGGAAGGCTACTGGGCCTTCCATAGCAACCACAATTTCCAACATAAGATTTATCAGTAATAAAGGTAATATTTGGGGTTCTTATTTTCTTTGTCTTGTTTTGTTTTTATTCATTTATTCATTCATTAATTTTTAATTTCTCAACTGGCAGAGAAATTGAGCAGTAAGGTGGTGGTTTATTTACTTGTTCCTTCTTGAATACCGCTAATAAACAACTTACAAACATAATTCCTTCTCTTTCACACCATAACTATTTGACTTTATACAAGCTACTTAAATTTTAAGCCTTGGTTTCCTCATCTATAAAATGGGGTTTTTGATAGCTTCTTACCATGGAAGGTTGCTGTGAAGATTAATAACGAGAAAATAAGTGTAATATGTAGTTAGTGCACATCACAAAATATAAAAGACACTCAATAAGTGGTCATCTTTCTCTGTTCTTTGTATTGCCAGTTGAATCTTAAATATACCATTAGTATAAACAAGAGGGTGCCATTATCTGAGAATAATTGGAACCCATAAAATATCTGTTTATATAAGGGGCCAAAATTTCATTGTAAATTAAGGATTTCTATATTGAGGAACAAAACTAAAATAGTTTATATTATTTATCAAATTTAGATCATAACTACAAATAAACATTGATTATTAACCCAAGGAATAAATCAAGCATTAATTTATTTTTTACATTTTCATTTCTGTTCATCCAACATCATTATATAGGACAATATAATAAGCCTCATTTCACATTTTAATTCTGCAGCATGATTATATTTCTAGTTATATGTAAATCTTTCATTAATTTTTCAAAATTTCCTCATATTCTTTGCTAGTCACATTATTCTCATATCCACAGACTACCCATCATTGTCCTCCATCTTTTTAAAAGTTCATGATTTGTCTCTATAATTGACTTTTCTTGTAGTATATTGGGTTGTTAGGGCATTACAGCATTCAAAAAATTAGCAAGAGACTGATCAATAAGATCTTGATTGGTTGAGGATGGAAGTTTGTGCCAGGAACAGAAGGCTCTTTGAATGGAAACTAATTTTATTAGCCATGTGCTCAAAAGTGAATGGTGCTAGGTCATGGCAACTTTTGATTCTTGATTTTATGCATCTTTACAACTACAGAGATTTGGATAATGATGACTTCAGTAACTAGAATATTACTGGTTAACCACGTTAAGTAAATAGTAAATTTGATAAAATATGTCAAAACTGTTTTTTTAACCTCAAAGCTATACCATAAGAAAGGACATAGAATATAAAATAACTTTTAGTAGTTTAACCTTAAATATTGTGATTTTTTTGACCCCCCCACCCTCCACAGTTAGAGGCTTTTCAGGCTGACATACCCGGGATTTAGAAACTCATAAATAACCCCGTGCTCCCTCCTTCCCAAGAGTCTAAAGTAGCTCTCCATTAGGAGCCTAAAACTCCTTCAAGTCATTGATTGATTTTCTATCAAAACAGAAAGAAGGAGGGAGGAAGGAAGGAAGATAAACAGGGAAGAAAGAAGGGTAGAGGAGAGAGAAAGATAAAGGGAGAAGAAAAAATATAAGCTGGAATCTAAGTGCTCTGAAAAAATGAGACTGCAGCTCCCTAAGTCATCATCAAGACTTGAAGCAGAACCCTTGAATCAGAGAGTATTCAGATGAAATACTCTGTTCTAGGGAGGAGCTACTGATACAGTTGCTGTTTTGATGAGGAGAGAAAGTAGATGGAGCCATTATCCTACCTATGTATTTTCAGACCTTCCCTTTACCCTTTTCCTCTCAAAGACTTTATTATCAGCATATACTATATGCTCTGATGTGGATATAATCATGGATCCGATGGCTTTAGATGAACATTAGAAGAAAAAGTACAATAATAATAAATTCATACTAACTCAGCATTTACTATGTTCCAGATGTTGTTCATCACGATCTACTTCCATGAAAGTATTAGAGACCGCTAGAGTCAACATAAAGCAGATACTGGGAGGGACTGTGAGACTTAAATTCAATTTCTAGCTTAACTTTTCTGTACTCTAGTTGTTTGCTTTTGTTTGTTTTTGTTCTTTTAATTTTCAAAATGGGGACTTTGGCGATGCAGAATAAATTGACCCCACTAACATAAATGATGCATCGCAACTAGTCAAGTCTATTGGGCTGTCTCTTTTCAGATATTGAGAATCTGATTCAATTGTCTATTGCTATTACAAATCAATCAAAACTTGGTGGCTTTAGAATTCAGTATTTATTTGTTCATGATTCTGCAGTTTGGACAGGGCTTGTCAGGGCAGTTCTACTCTGCTACATGCTAGGACTGGGATATTCAAGATGGCTTCTTCAACCACCTATCTGATGATGCCATCACTAAGATGGCTAAAACAGATGGGGGCTGGCTGGGCATCTTTTCCTGCATGTCTCCCCATGTGGCTAGCCTGGGCTTTCTCATCATGGTGCTGGGTTATAAGAAGGCACATACCCGAAGGACAGGCCCCAGTGACTAGCAAAAGGGACAAACCAAAGTCAGTGTGAGAAGACTATACAGGACATTAACATCAAAGGGCAAAATTCACTGGAGGCATAAAATAAGAGTCAACAGAGACACCCATTTGGGGTTTCTAGTTCAAACAATTTATATCACGGTGTACAATAAACCAGCTTATGACCCAGGTAACTACAGCCTGTTTAGTTTTTCAAAAATAAAAATTACAATAGAGCTAATAAATCTCTGAGAAATCAATTTTTCTTGAGTGGACTTCTTAAATGACTAGCACTACTGTGGAACACTCTGATGAAATTTAGTATTGTTGTTCATTCAACCTTAAGTCCCTACTTCTTTTTATATAAGATAAATAGAATGAAAGATATGAATTAAATTTGGTTTATGGTTAGAAGATTTCACTTTCCGTATAAGCATTCTCTTGACAACCTAAACAATCACTTCACATTTGGTTATTAAGTGTGTACTTTTTAACGGGGCAACTGCCAAAGGAGTTGAGAATCTCAGTCTTAATGGCCTCTGTTGGAGGAATGATGGTGTCATTGGCAGACACAACAGCTGAAACCTCTCCCTACAGTCAGCCAACAGCTCACTGAGCCAGCACAAGCTGCTGCCATTGATTTTTCTGCACAGGTAATTGAAAACCGCCATAAGAACCTGTATTTCATACCCATCATCAGTGACAATGGAAAGACCTTAATTCATGTAAACATATTATAGTCCTCGTTTAAAACTTCAACTTGGCGCTAAGGAGGCATTTTTCTTTCTGCGGAAGTACAAGGAAACTAAATTCAGAGGAGACAGGCGAAATGTAATTCCAGAGCTGAGATGAAAAGTTATGGATAGACGAAATGTAAAGATAGGTTTCCAGTACTGTGACAAGACAGAAACTGAAACTGAACCCTATGGGATATCTGGAGTACCTATAGAATATCACTACAACTAGAATATTGTCAGAGGCTTTAATGTTATAAAACAATCTTGAAAAGTTTGGCTCTAAGACATCTGAGTTTGGAAATCTGATGATTCTCAGAAGAATGAAGATAGTTTCAAAACAGGCAAATTTAGAATAAGAAAGCTATTCAAAGACTTGAAAACTAAATAGTCAACATGGGATGTGTGTCCCTGCATTTTGAAAGAGACAGCACAGTGGTTTCTTTTTAAAGCAATGAAGTCCACAGACTGACATATTATGAAACTAGGTTTAGGACAAGCTGATGATTGTTTTCCTTCTATTTTCATTTCAAACTTTTGGGCATATTTATTCCACATTTTCTCTCAATGTAAGTTTTCAGGATTGTACCTTACTTATTACTGTCAAAATCTATACATCTTTCATTTTGAAAACATTTTTACCAGATAGAGGGGAAAGAAAGGATTGAGGCAAACTGTAGGTTAGGATTTCATAGTCAGAATAAAAAGAATTAGGTAAACTGACTAAGACATCCAAGACAAAAGCATTCAGGCTCCTCTTGTTTCGCCTGTCCTCTTTTCCACAGCGTAAAGGACGGTGCTCTAGAAATATCATAAGGCTTTCAACAATGTAGTCATCTCCAGCATATTTCCACAGCTACAATTTATCAGACATTTACTATGAACTCAGCATTGTTCTTAGCATTTTTCCGGCTGATATTTCATTTCATGCCCACAACAACTTCATTTGGTTGATGTTATTGTTTTCTATATTCCAGATGAGGAAACTGAAGCTCAGAAAGAATGTTTCATGACCAAAATCACCCAGTTTGTAATAGCGATGTAGGGCTGTCCAAACTGATTCAGAAAGTGCCAAGCAGAAAAGAAACCCCACTACCTAATTAGACTGATCGGAGAAGGGGAAACCCCTTTCCTCCTATCATTATCACATCCTCCATGCAGTTGTAACACATAACAGTTATTAAGCATCTGTGTTCCGTGTAAATTCTGGTCCTTTCCATCTGTATGAAACTGAGTGCTTTATTTTTAAGCCTTTGAAGTGATCGCCTATAGAATCAATGAACTAGCAACATGGGGCTGACTCTATCTTTACAAGATAGAGGGGAAAGAAAGGATTGAGGCAAACTGTAGGTTAGGATTTCATAGTCAGAATAAAAAGAATTAGGTAAACTGACTAAGACAGCCGAGACAAAAGCATTCAGGCTCCTCTTCTTTCTCCTGTCCTCTTTTCCACAGCATAAAATGAGTACACACAAAAAATTTCTTGAGGAGATTGCAGTCTACAAGGGCTATGGGCTTTAACCCTTGTAGAGTGTAGATATATTATTTTTTAATTTTGCATTTTTAATACCAACCAATTATGAATGCTATGACAAATATCATTCAAACAATACACTTTGAGGGCTGGTGTTAGTGGAGATTTCCAGTGTGAGGTCCTTGAATATAGATAATTTTGAAGCTTTTCCCTTCTTTATAATTAGTTGTCTATTAAAAGATCCCCTTCAGAGAATTCCACCACTTGAGAGAAGGGAGAGTTCCTGAGACCATTAATCCTACATTCTTATTGTGCACATAAGGCAATATGGGTCCAAGCAAAGGAAGAAACAGGTCCAGCTTCTCAGAAGCAGAGCTGGGATTGGAATTCAGGTCTCCTCTGGCTCAGCATATTCTTTTACCAGAAATATCTCTTTGATTTACCTTAATAGTGCCTTCGGGTGGAATCCAAAGCATATGAACATGGCATTATGATACAAGTTGCAGATGAGGAGTCCCTGTGCTTTGGTAAAGTCTACCTATCACTAGCCGGCTGAGTAGTCTTAGGAAATGTTTTAATCTTTTTAAATCACAGTCTTCTCCTCTATAAAGTGAAGTTGCTCAATATGATTTTTATAATCATTTTGCTTTATAACGTGTGACTCGTTGATTTTAACCTGTTATATTTGTGAGTTAACTTCTACTTTTCACAAGGCACATGGGCCCTCTTTTCCTTCATTAAAATTCTCTGGATTGCTGATAAAAATGATGTTGAAACCAGACAAACTCTAAGGACAAAATAGACATTTTCAGACATGTAAGAACTCAGAAAATTTATTTCCCTAGGGCCTAGTTTTAAGTAGTAATTTATGGCTATACTCCAGCAAATCAAGAAGCTAAGAAATATGTGAGTCAAGAAGTGATAAGAAAATCCTAGGGTGATAAGTATATACCATGCCTAGGAAACAATGCATCAAAATTAGAACAAGCCAGTGTTTTCAGAAGAAAGAATGGAATCAATTCCAAAAATAAACAGGAAGCTAAATGATATTAGTCACATGTTGAAAAAAAAGTTTGCATATATGTGTTTTTTATCATTTAACAAGAACAAAGAGACAATAACAAACACCCAGAGGAAAAAATTCATAAAACCATCAAAGAGTTCAAATACAAAGCAAACTAAAATGTGGTATAACTTAGAGCAATTAAAAATGTAAGAGAAATTATTTGACCTGGAAGATAGGAACATTGCATGTCCTTTGCATTGGGGTCATGGCCTTTAAATATTTCAGAAAAAAAGATGAAATTTTAGCACGCTACTGAGCTCTGCAGCATACATTATTAACATACCATGCTAATGAAATTTCATGTTCTTGATTTTCAGCTCTTAGCATTTCCTCATCTCCTCTTCTCCCTTCTGCACAGTTTCTATTAATTATATTGTTACAGCTGTAAAGTTGTAATCTATTTGGTAGCAATATTAAAAGTTCTACATGTTGTCACTTTTTAATTTTTTTTTTTTTATGGAGTTTCATTGTTGTTGCCCAGGCTGGAGGGCAGGGGTGCAAACTCGGTTCACTACAACCTCCGCCTCCAGGGTTCAAATGATTCTCCTGCCTAAGCCTCCCGAGTAGCTGGGATTACAAGCGCCCACCACCACGCCCGACTAATTTTTGTAGTTTTAGTAGAGATGGGATTTCAGCATGTTGGCCAGGCTGCTCTCCAACTCCTGACCTCAGGTGATCCACCCGCCTCCGCCTCCCAAAGTACTGGGATTACAGGTGTGAGCCACTGCGCGTGGCCCTACTTTTTTTTTTAATTCTAAGAGTAAGATTCACATAAAACCTTCGTAGTGATTGCTTCTGTGAACAGAGATTGGGGAGGAAATGTGACGCAGAAATTGTAATGACTGCTTAATAAGTAAAAGTCTGTGAGTGCTCCTAGATTGTAGGGCTCCTAAATTGAAAATGAAGTAGCACCAAAGGAATTAAATAATGAAGAAACAAACAGGAGTAAGCCGGCATCTCATAATATCAAAGTAGGGAGACATGAGTATGTGCAACGTTTCATTCATAGGTTTCTCTTCCCTCTTTTCTTGCTCTGAGTCTTTACCAACAATATTTTGAATTATACTGATCATAAAATCAGATTTTTTTTAAACTAGAAGTAGGCTAACACTTTTAAATGGTCTACTGAACCATTTCATTCGCATTTCTTTGTTTTAGGGCAGTGGTTCTCAAACTTCAGAGCGCATCAGAATCACCTGGAAGACTTGTTAAAACACAGATCGCTGGGGCTTACTTCCAGAGTATCTAATTCAGCAGGTCTAGAATAGGACCAGAGAATCTACATTTCTAATAATTCCCAGAAGATGCTGATATTGCTGATCCCAGGACCCCATTTTAAAATCTCTGACCTAGGGAATGCCTGGGTGGCTTAATCACATTCTGCTAAATGGAAGTTTCTGGATGATTCCTGTCTCTAAAAGACTGGGCTACATTAACCTAAAATAAACCAGTTTAAAATGTAAATCCTAATATGACTCTGACATTTAACAAAGAAAAATTCTTCAAGTTTCAAGTTTCCATAGCCCTTCAATAACTGTTGAGCAGTCAGCTTTCATGGAGAGATCCAGTAGCACTGAATACAGTTGATGACCTTTCATATTTGGTTGCATTTCTGTTTCTCTGTGTGTGTGTGTGTGTGTGTGTGTGTGTGCGTGCACACGTGTACATATGTGCCCATATGGGTATATACTTACAGATACATGAATATAATGTATACATGTGTATGAGCAGACATACACTGTATAAATATACATTTGTTTTTGCTGATTTATTCTTTATTCTTTTGCAATTTAAAAAGCTCAAGACTTTGTAAAAATGTGATCTAAATGTTCTTGAGAAGAAAATATGAGGAAAATCATTATTCTACCTAAATAATTTTTACTTCCTTTTGGTAGCTTTAGAAACTTAAGCTAAGGACATATACTTAATTTTTAGTGGGGGCCAAAATGTTGCACTGCTCACTGTTCTTTCTCTAAGTACCCACAATCTGGAGTTTGGGTCTGCATTTTGGGAGAGGTAATTTATTGCATATTTTACATTCCAAAGCTATTTCCCTAACAGAATCCTTAAAGATATCTGAATAAGACTTTCTGTATGATTTTTGAGGATAATAGTTCATTACTGATTTCAAATCCTGACCATATGGATACAAAGGAAAACCTCACTAAGCATGAATTTTGCTGTAATCCAAGAAAAATCATTAACTATATGAAGGTTCATTTAAAGAGAAACATTCTTCTCTTCGTAGGGGATTTTTAAAGATGATTTTGTCCTTTGATCCTAGAATTAAAGTTTTCATGAGTTATTTTAAAATGAAGAAATAGGTCCCAAACTTCTCTGCACTCTTAGTAAATGGACAGTTATATTTATTTTATGGTGTTTAATTAAGTCTAGAAATGTGAATGGCCAGATGTTCTTCTCAAATCTGAGTTGCATTATGGTTTGATGTGGGGTAACATTTATTCCTTATTTGAACTTTGTCACTGGTTTGTATGAGGGTTGACAACCTGTTCTAGGATTGCTGTTAAGGCAGACTGTGGTTTACAATCTTACCAAGAAAAGATGTTTCTGTTTCATAAACCAAAGCCATCTCTGAAGTGGGTAATGACAATAAATTTATTGTATTTTAATACAAAGTCTACCTATTGATTTTTAAAAATAAGTTTATGGAGGTATAATTGACATTCAAACAATCTGCACATAATAAAGGGTAAAATTAACCAGTTTGTATATATTTATAACCCATGAAACTATCAAAATTAACATAATGAATAATACCAACTTAATTTCAATAGTATTCAAATACTCTGCTTCTATCATCTGTGTCCTTCTCCCTTTATATTGTTATTGTCATATACTACATATTTATACATTGGTCATTATAGATTTATAATTATTATTTTATGCAGTTGCCTTTTAAATCATATAGGAATAAAGGAGGAGTTATAAACCCAAAGTACAATGATATTAGCTTTTGTATTTATCTACGTATTTACTTTTACTAGTGTTCTTTGTTTCTTCATATAGCTTTGAGTTACCGTTGGTTGTTCTTGAATTTTGGCCTGCAGGACTACCTTTAGGATTTCTTGTAGGATAGATGTACTGAAAACAAAACCTCTCAGCTTTTGTGCATCTGGTACTGTCTTAATGTCTCCCTTATTCTTAAAGGATACAGTAATTTTGCCAGATATAAACTTCTTGGTTGACAGGCTTTTGGTTGTTGTTTCCCCAGCACTTCATCATCCTGCTGCCCTCTGGACTCCATGGTTTCTGATTAGAAATCAGTTGTTAATTTCTTTTGTATGTGACAAGTCATTTTTGTTGTTGTTTTCAAGACTGTCTGCACAATTTGACTACAATATGTCTTGGTGTCAATCTCTTTGAGTTAATCTTGCTTGATGTTTGTTGAGCTATTTTGATGTATATGTTCATGTCTTTCATCAAATTTGAGGAGTTTTGAGCCATTACATCTTCAAATACATTTTTTCTGCTCCTTTCTCTCTCTGTATTCTCCTTCTGGGACTCCCATGATGCAAATTTTGGTAAGTTTGGTGGCATCTCACTGTTCCCTCAGATTTTGTTCATTTTTCTCTTTCTGCTGCTCAGACTGGATAACTTTCATTGTCTCATCTTCAAGTTTGCTGATTATTTCCTCTGCCTTCCTGCCAAAATCTTCCACTGCACCCCTCTAGTGAAATTTTCATTTCAGCTATTGTGCTTTTCTGCTTCAGAATTTCTACTTGGTTCCTTTTTAAAATTTCTTTTTCTTTATTGACATTCCCTCATTGTTCTTACATTGTTCTGACAATTTCCTTTACTTCTTCTGTTGATGGTTTTCTTTAGTCATTGAGCATATTTAACACAGCTGACTTCTACCACTAATAAATATTAATATCTGAACTTCCTCAGGGATAGTGTCAAATTCTTTTTTTCCCTGTGAATAATCCATGTTTTTTTAATTTATCATTTTCTCTTCTTTTTAAGGCTAATTAAGTGAAGAAGTGAAAGTTTCTTTTTATGCTTTTCAATTTTATTGTTGTTGTTGAAAACTGGACATTTTCAGTAACGTAATGTGGTAACTCTGGAAATCAGATTTTCTCCATCCTCAGAAACTACTTTCTTGTGCTTGTTGTGAGCTGTATTAATCTGTTTGTATGATGAATTTTCCAAACCATTTTTGCAAAGTCTGTATTCCTTAGTGTGTGGTAACTGAAGTCCCAATGTTCATTGTCTTTGCCATCAGCCTGTGGTCTGAAAGAGGTTTCTGCATATCCCAAATTTCAGCAGGCTCTCTTTTCCTCAATCATTCCCCTAGTTGCTGTGTTTGATCAGGTCCCAGAGTTCTGAAATAGCTGATTCTTGTAATTTGGCCCCAAGGTTACAGGTTGTTTCAGTAGAGAAATGAAACCCTGGAGGCTTCCACTCGGACATTTTTCATGAAGACCCATTCCATCAGTCAGTGTTTTTCTAACAACCTGTGCACTGATGACTGGATTGTTGGGAACTGTCCCTAAATCAATGGGACTTCTCAGCCTCTCCACTTGCAGAGCTATAGGATACATCTTCAACTTATCACAGTCTACCTTCAAGTAATATTATGCCACTTCATGAATAATGTAAGAATCTTATACACACTTCTGTTTCTCCCTGCCATTCTTTTATGTTACTATTGTCATATACTTTACTTTCAAATTCCACATATTGCCAATATTTTGTTTTAAAGTCATTTATTTAAAATATAACAATAAGAAAAAAAAAAAAAAAATATATATATATATATATATATATTCAAATACTTACAATGTCCATTGCTCCTCATTCCTTTATGTTGATATGTATTTTCATATGGTAACAGTTTTCTTCTGTCTGAAGGACTTTCATTAACATTTCTTATAGTTCAGGTCTGTGGATGTTAAACTCTTTCCACTTTTATATATCTGTAAAGGTTTTTATTTTCCATTTATTTTTATAGATAGTTTTGTTGCTAAAGAATTATAGCTTCATAGTATCTTTTTTCTTTTAGTACCTTAAAGATGTTGCTCCCTTTTCTTTTTGCTTTCATTATTTTTGATAAGGAATCTACTGGTATTCTTATTTTAGTGTTTTTTTCCTCTGGCTTTTAATAAGATTTTTTTTTTTTTTTTGCAGTGGTTTTGACCAGTTACAGGATATTTTTATCTAGTTTTCTTCATGTTTCTTGTGTTTTGAGTTCGTTGAGTTTATTGAATTTGTATCGTTTTTTTCTAAAGTAAAAGTGCTAAAATTCCCAGAAATTACTTTTTTCCAAATTGTTTTTATATCCTCCCTCTTCTTTTCTTTTAGGACTCCCATTACTTGTATATTAAAATAATTGAAGTTGTCCCATATTCTACTAATGCATTTTTTTTCATAGTTAAAAAGCTTTTCCTTTTCCATGTCTCATTTTGGATGTTTTCTATTGGTACATTTCTGTTTACTGATCTTTTCTTCTGTAGTGTCCGGATCTGCTCTTAAACTTTAGCAGTGTATTTTAAATCTCAGATATTGTAATTATGTCTAGAAATTTCATTTGGGTCTCTTTTATATTTTTCGTGTCTTTAACTGTTGGAACATCTGGAATATAAATATTTTAATATTTTTGCTAATGCTAACATGTGTGTCAATTCTGGGTTAGTTTCAGTTGGCTAATTTTCTCCACTTGATACGTCATGTTTTCCTGCTTCTTTGGATGACTATACATTGGATGTCAGATGTTGTGAATGTTTCTTTTTGCATGCTAGGTGAATTTATATTCCTCTATATCCTTGGGATTTGTTTAGAGATAAGATCCAATTATTTGGAAACAATTTTGTCTTTTCAGCTCCTGCTTTTATGATTAGGCAGTCTTAGAGCAACATTTAGTCTATGGTTAATTATTCCTCATGGGTGAGTCAAGACCCGGTTAAGTGCCTCACAAATTACGAGGTTTTCTAGTGTGACGAGTGGCAATAGGCACTACTCTCAGTCCTTTGTGAGCACTGGACACTGTCCCTCAGATCATTTTGGATGGCTCTTTCTCCAGTCTCAAGTAGTTTCTTCACATACATATACTGATCAATACTTTATTGAATACTTATGAGGAAGTCGCTGCAGATCTGTGGGGTTACTTCTCTGTACGGTTCTCCCCTCTCTGATACTCATCTCTTATAAGCTCTAGCTGCCTCTATTTCCCAAACCTTCAGCTCTATCTCAACTCATGAACTTCTTAGGTCTTCCTAAATTAGCCCTCCCTGAATCACTATCTAGAAACTCTCTGAAGTCTATAAAATGAGGTGATTAAAGGGCTTATATCATTTGCTTTCCATCTCTCAGGAATCACTGCCTTTCTCCCCCTCCCCAAGGTCCTGTGTCTTAACAATCATTGTTTTATATATACACGTTTATGGTTTAAAAAAAACTCTGGTGGGAGGGCAAATCTGGCCTGTTAGTCCATTTCGGAAGCAGAAGTCTTAATTTTTTAAAAACCTCCTGCCTTATCAGGGACCCCATTTAGTCTCTGCCTGCTCTAATAGTCAACTTTTTCTTTACCTCATGATTTTGAAAGTCTAACTATAGTTAAAAATAGCATTTGTACCAACTACTTATAGGATCCAGAAAAAATAAACAAATGAACTATATTTCTTCATTTTTATTCTGTACATTTCCACACAATTCACAATACAGAAAAAGTGTCCAAAAAGTAACTGTAACTAGTCAATTTCTTTTTCAGAGATTAGTTCAGTCTCCCAAATTAAATCCATTGAAAATCTCTGTAGAGCAACACAGTGATCAAGATACTTTATATAAATAGGAAATGCAAGAAAATTAGGGAAAAATACTTTATGACTTTGTTACAAAAAAACTTCATTCTTCCCGTTCCCATCCCAGCCCCCCACCCACCCACCCTCCCTCCACTTCGTATTATCTGAATCCTTCTTTACCTGGAAATAAAACTTCATCTTTCTACTGCCACAGCTGCTAGTTGTTTATAGATTCCACCTGCCAGCTGGCAGTTTTGAAAAAGCTTGGTTCTGGGATGTGATAGGGCAGAATCAGAAATCACGAAAAAGCCCTTTATAATGTAACTGCAACTCTTCATACAGATGTAGCCTTTGCGAGTGGAATACCCACAGCCAAGGGTACCCTGGATGCCTGGGAACGTTTTCCCACTCAGAAATCAAATTAAATCAAATATATTCATTCTTTTAGAACCAACATTGTCCTCTATTCCTTAATTTTTCACAAGAATGGTTTTCCTCACTTTCAATCAGTTGCGGTCTGTATAATATTCAGATTCATGGTGGCCCACTTAACTATTGGTAATTTTAAAAAACAGCCAAGCTAACCTTTGCTGAGACCTTTGCTGGCCCCTAACTTTTCAAAGATGTGTCTTGCAAAATATTCTGTTGTGGTAGAATATTTTGTCTATGAGAGTTCTGAACCTCCTTCCCCAGGATGGCAAGAATCCAAACTTTCCCAACTTATCATCGGTAAGTCAGGGACAGCATCAAAGTTCTACTTGCATTGGAAATTATTGTTGTATGTAATTAGAGTCTCAATTCAACCAATGATGGGTGGGGAGAGTGGCAAATAAAAATTATTTGATCTCCAGAAGATTAGGAGATCAGGAACCATTTGGGTGCATATAGAAGGTACAATAAATATCAAGGCTAGATGGTATCTTAAAAGTGATAAACCTCACCAACACATTTGTGAGAATTACCTATAAATTTTGAAACAAAAAACAGGGTAAACTGACAGGACTTTCGTATCTGTGTGTGTTTTATAAGTAAAGAGTAAAGACAATTTGTAAACATATATCTATCATTTTTAAGAGGAAAATTTATATTTAAACCCAAAATAACATCACAGTCTCTGAATATTTAAGTGAATATATTTACATTTGTGGGGGAAAAAAAAACCTCCCTAAATATTCCTTACTTTTTTCAAACTTTATCAGGGACCAGAACAAGTTTGTGGACAGGCGTAACATATTATAAGAGGTTGGACAAACTCCTTCCAAAAACCACCTCGTCCTTTGGAAAGCTCCATTAAAAAGTTCTTCTGTTAGCTGACCCTGCTTCCCCCAAGTTCCACACATAATCTAATTCTTCCATGCTGCATAAACTGAAATTTTCACAATACCCCTTCAAGCCACTTTGAACAAGTTTAATCTTTCTGTATGTTTCCTGAGTTTGATTTTCAATATCTGCTAACACTATCAGTCATTTATTTGATATTACCATGAGAATTTGTGTTAATACTAGAGTCTTCTTATTGTACTACTTTTGAGAATCTTTTTTCCTTTCCTCATAACTCTTACCTCTTTTATTCCCCAAAACCAGAGGCAAGAAGTAGAACAAGAAAGAAGGTGGAGCAAAAGCAGGTCTTTTCTGCAAGACTCTGGATATGGACTCGTTTCTTAAAATTATCTCAAGTGACTTCCTCCCTCACCCAGTCAACCTGAAATCTAGGAACTCAAGCTGTATTACAGAGTTAAGGGATGATGGGTAATTAAAACTGTAATCCACCTAAACAGAAATATGACAGAAACATTAGTCTACTGATATGGGGTTAAGTCTTGTTTCAGGACAAAAAGTTATAGAAGGCGCCTCCATGCCTCTGTATTTGTAGAGGATATAGAATTTCCCATTGTGTTCTCCAGTCCTGACTCTACACCCCAAACAACAAATGGGTAGTAAGTAGGCGAAAGAACAGTAAATCCTTTGTTTTCACTTTAACTCCTGAATTTGTTACCTTTTTGCTTTAGTAGAAACATATCTTTTTTAGGAGATTTGGGAATTGGCTAACATTTTTGTCAATTGTTAGCCAATTTAGGAGATTTGGGAACTGGCCAGCAATTGTTAGCCAGTTCCCAAATCTCCTAAAATAGATATGTTTCTACTAAAGCAAAGTGTGCTTGTGTAAGCAAGGCAACTTTTTAGGGTCATGAAATCCCTGCTACTAAATTATTTGGGATATATTGGCAATGATGGAAGCTTTTTTAAAAAAATTCCTTCATTGCTATGTATTTGACAGGACCCTGGGGAAAAAAACAGGCTTGAATTGAGTTCTTTTCCAGTCGAAAATTACAGACATTTAAACCAAGAAAATCTCACAGAGTTTTTCTAGTCCAAGATCTCTCACAATTAAAGATTTACTTTTGATCTTTGAGTTAGTCATTCAATCTTCACTGAACTACTAAAAGAAACAGTGATAACAACTTCACTGTTTTCCAGAAAGTCCAATCTGTTTTTCTGGATGCAATGTTTAGGAAAAATAAATCCTTATAAGTAATACAGCTAACTCCTTTTCATGTGTTATTGTTCTTTTATTCTACAAATCATCTTCCCTGCAGAACTTGAAACTAACAGTCCTACTTAACCTATCTCCTCTACATATTTCTATTACTAATCCAATTTTGTCTTCTTTCCAAATCAAATATCCTCCTTCTACATATTCACCAATCTGCCCATAAATGCCCCTTTTAAAGTATGAGATTCTGAATTGAAGGACATTTCAAGCCTGTTTGTTTTTCTCTACTTCAAATACGCCAGAATTTTCCATAGGTGTATTAAGCCTCTATGTATGTGACTATGTATTACTATAACACTTAGCTCACATACCCACCCATAAACTTAGAGCAATAGAGTCTTGGATGTCGGGGCCATCTTCAACATTTTTTGTTGCAGCATTCTGAAATTATATCATCCTAATAGTGACTTCTAAGGAAGAAAAATAGGACTAACATTTTTTAAATGTTGAGAATCACAAATAAATTAAAGAAGCTATTAATGCTCACTGTTAATTTCTTCTCTTGAAATCCAACCTGGTATGCAAACATTAGACTTTTCTTTCCTTGAACTATGTATAAGCTGACAAGCCTCTCTCCGATAGCAAAAACTTGACTTTTTGATTTCATATTCTCCCTTATTTCTAACTCATTCTTTCCGTGGAATCTTAGGTAAACATTTTTTTTTCATGGAGGCATCTTCTATATTATGGAAATCTGAACAATTGATAAAAAAACATCCTTAAAGGCAATGATGGAAAATGACTTACTTGGAAAACATGTTAATACGTAATTTCTAAAGACCCAGTTCTGGCTACAGCACTATCATTTGCAATATGTAGCTGCACAGGCTGAATTCACTGCTCTGAGATTCAGTTTATTCATCTAAAATGTCTTATCCGCATTATTCACCTAGTTGGGATTGTTTTGAACCCCAACTGAAGCTCAAACGTGTCAATACATCATAATGCTAAAGCACTTTTTAATTCTTGAAATTGTTCTTAATAAACAGTATAGATTTGACTTGTTTAAACTGTTATAGAGTGAAAACTATATGTGTGTTTCACTAAAGGTTTGAGGAAAAAGATAATTTCAGTATTTCCCACTATCAAAGCCTCCCATTTCAGAAGGCATTTGGCTCAAAATATTGAAATTTCAAAAGTTGGGTGAAAACTTGGATCACTATTTTCTTATTTACATGGGTAGGGACCTCCCTTGTGGCTGCCACGCTGGTGGTAGAAGCCAAGGAGTTTTCCATGATTGCCTTTCATGTACATTTACTTAGCTCCGAAATATCTTACAGGCAGAATTTTCTTCTGTATTTATATTAGATTACACTTAACTCTTATAATATCAAACCACAGCACTTTTTTTATATTGGATGGACAGTAAGACAGATTTCTAATAGAATTTTACTTGACAATGACTAAGAATACTGATCAAAATTTATAAGCTTCCAGAAGTATTTTTTAATTAAATTACACCTTTTAGTATGTTTTCTTTTCACTAGCTCTTAAATTTATGCTTAAAATTTTTAAAATTGATAACTAATGCCATTCCCCTGGATATTTTAAAAATTCTCAGTTACGAAGCAATGTTTAACAAATCAAAAATCAAGATTTTCATAAGTTTTTTAAATAAAATCCTGCATTCAACAAAGCCACTAAAAAATTGCTTTTGAAAAATCACAGCATCTAATTTCAGCCCTCTCAAATCACATATTCCTAATCACAACAGCCCTCAGAATGGTCAGGTATCCTCTGTTTAAATGCTACCAGAGGCTGAAAGTTTACAACACTGTGATATCCACTCCACTATTACATATTATTTATACTTCATCTTCTTTATATTTCGTCAAAACCCATTGAAAACTGCTTATTTTTCCTATTTCTATCCTGAAAGCTAGAATAAATGAGTCTTAGCTTTCATTTTAATAGTGTTTCTAAGTCTTGTTTTAAAATCTTAGTTTCAGATACATTTTTAGAAATCTACTATGACTCCAATAAAATGGAAATGCAAAATATTATTATATTCCTACTTATGTTTTCATTGAACAAAATCATTGCTGGCTAATGAGTGGCTGGTACAATAAAGCCTTGGTTGAATTTCCAGCCCATGCTGGACACCCTGGGGTTCTCCTGCACTGCACTTATCACATGGGAATTTGTCTTTTCTTCTAGATGCCAGCTTCATGAAATCAAGAGTTTTGTCTATTGCATTCATTGTTATATCCTTAGTATGATGCCTGCATCAGAGTGACAAATATTTTTCAAATAATGATTAAATACATGCACGTATGACTGATTCATGGACATATGATTACATGCATAACTGAATACAAAAGTAAATAGACTCTGGAGTCTATGCATTATGAAGATACCAATTTTCACATTTCTACTTTAAAATCTATGCTACAAGAGCCTAAGAATTATTTTTCTCTGCTTTCTTTCTGGGACCTGGTCAGTAAATCTCAGTGTCCTGGGAGAGCAGGTTGTCCAAGGGCATGACTCTTTTCTTGGTTCTTATTTTCAGGTTTCTCATTAAGCTGTGAGAAGACAGTGTAAAATCCACAGATAGCCCTCAGAAGTGTAAAATATATAACCTAGGCCTCCAAGTGCCGTCAAAGAGGCATGTGGCTTACATTGTTGAATGTGGACGCAGCAGCCATGGTTGTGTACCCTCATGTGACTAAGACAGATATTTGCTAAACCTGATAGATTTTCAGAATCATGCTTGCCGTAAGTCCATAAGATGATCAAGGTCAGTGGACATGTATGTGTCCTTTAAGTAAAGGTATACTTGTCCAAGAGGGTAATTTCATTTTGATCTATTTTGAGCATAATATCTGGGGAAGATTTTTGCAGCTGTGTGACAAAATTATTGACAGTAGTAGGCAGAAAGTCCAGGGGCAGGGCTGTTGCTATGGCCCAAAAATTAGAGGGACAAGAGATGAAGGATGACTGGGACACAGAAAAGGGTAGGGTCCAAGTCGATCTGAGAGATCTGGCAGAGAAAGGCCTGTAGGACTTCTAATCAGCTGAGTATGAGATTCAGAGTGAAAGGAGTTGAGAGATTCAAAGGTGGTTCAATTAAGATGCAGGCAGAAGCCATTTTATATTAAATAAGTGTTAAAGATTAATCAGAAGGCTAATTTATTAGATGTTTTTCTGCTTCTTTTCCTAAAATGAACATAATTCATTTAAATAGAGCAATTAGTAGTTTTATTTGATGGTTATGATGAGCCCTTTTAACAAAGTCTCATTTTTAAATAGCATCATTGAATAAACTATCATGCTGTTCTCAGTGATTTCATTAGCTACTCCTTCTGGAAGGAAGACAAGCTGCTCAGACCCCATGCTACACTGAAGTTACTACACCTTCCTGGCAGTAGCCTGCCCTAATTAAATATCATTAGGCAACCTACTGAGTGTTAGTGTTACAAACAGCCTTGTAAAGTGGTGTAAGCATCACAGAGGAAAGAACTCTCCTTTACTTGAAATCCAAACGTAGCATAGATAAGTCTTGGGCTATGGTAGGTTTTATGCTTCAAGGAAGGCAACATAAACAATTACAGGAACTCTTGGTCATGAATTTTATGACACAGGTAATAGAAAATGGCAAGTGCAATTGTAGTAATGCCAAGACAGATCTAAGCCTAGCAATGGTGGAAACAAACAAACAAAAAAAATGGAAATTCTCTGTTTAACCTGTCTTTGCCTATTGGTGTTCACTCCACACATACAAATGATCAGCATGCTTTTAAAATGTTTGCTCTTTTCTAAACCTATGCAATATACATGAATATAGTATACATACTTGTATGTGTATATAAATAAATGTCTACATATGTGTGTAAATGTATATGCATATATACATACATGCTTGTGTATGAATGGAGTATTTCTGACATCAGGTACAAGCAACAGTGTTCATCAGCATTTATTTTTGGGAAGTGGGACACAACACCAGAACAAAGGGATGCCTTGACGGTGGATGTGATACTCATCTGTGGTATTAAAACATTTTATAAAAAGCATGTGCCATTTTTACAACTAAAAAACCCCTAAATATTATTAATAAAATTGACATGTAATAAAAATAAAGATGCTGTGTTATGTTTTTTAAGTCATGAATATTATGAGGGTTCTAGTAAATAAATAAATTTCAGAAATTTGTTAGGCAAAGGGACTCTCACGAGGTCCAAATGAAAATGAAGTGATGTTGAGGAGCTCCTAGCGCAGGTAGATCTGCCAAAGTGGCCATTCTGAAAGGATATGGAGCAACAGGTATGTACGGCTTTCCATCAGTCATTACTAATTTCCATCACTGTCCATTTGCCAGCTAAATTCTGTTTCAAAACTTGCATTGGTCTTTGGTTATCACATCTACAGAGGAAACATAAACTCTGAAAGCAAAATTCCTGTCATGGTATTTATTTCATTCTTGGCTTACTAATCTTCTCTCTTATTCTTTATGAAGTCCTTGAATATGACTGTGTTCTATTTTGTTAAATGCACAATATTAAAATATAAGCTTGCAAAAATGACTACCTTTCAGGTTATAGAATGTTGTCTTTTAATAACTCTTCATTTTCCATTCCTCTATCAACCTCATCTAAAAATGGAATCTCGAAGCAGTCAGTGCCATGACACAAAGAAACAAACACAGAGGAGTCAGCCAAGCTAGCTGCCTCTTCAGTGCTGTCTCAGTAGGCTTTGTAGAAATGATATTTCTATAGGTGCATATTTTTATCTCTGTTAAAGTTATGTGGCTCTTCAGACCAGGACTAGATCACTTACTTTTCTACTTCCTGATAGCCTATTAGTAGGGATACAGTATACTTAAGCTGAGATGGAAACTCCTAGACCATAAGGCCTTAGCTCTTTTTAAAGCCCAGGACCAATTTTTAAAACATGCTACAGGAAGTGGTTTAATGTTGAAGCCATTAAACGTGTGGTTATTCTGCTCACTTTAATTTGGAAATCCCAAGTCCTAGTGGTACTTGCTTTTTTCAAAGCGATATATCAAATATTGGTCTCCATGAAAAACACAGGACTCTAAAGCCTTTTTTTTTTTTTTTTTTTTTTTTTTGGTTTGAAACAATTTCCAAATGCATCAGGAATCTTATAGTACTAACTCATCATTTTCCATACCACAGATTTATGTCTTCAATAGGAGCTATTTAGAAATTGGCCCATAGCCACCTGTACCCTTAATTTTCTCTGGGCTACTTGGAAGTATTTACAGAGAAATGTGAGACAGTAGTTGATGAAAACAGAGTTCTTCATCCCAGCAGTAACAGCTAGATAACTGACTGGCCAAACATTTGGCCCAAACCAGGGAATGGAAGATGCCATTCAAAGCCAGATTCCAGTTTGCTTTAAGGATTATATTTCTGTCATCACATTTCCTCGAAAGTCCCACCAACTAAAAATCCCCCAGCAAAAGCCCAATGATTAAATTCTCCTGGAGCATATTTTTCCAGCTTCTGGAAACAATCTGCTGCAGTGTCTCCTGTAACATCCAAAGGATAGTTCCATTTCTGAGGCTGATATATGGAAGTAGATTACTCACAACCTAATCCATCCTCCCACCAACAATTTGATTTTGAAATGACTATGGAGAGACTGTGGTAATAAAATCCCCATCCACTGAAAGGCTGTTCCTATTTAATATAGCACATCATAGCCATACTTTCAAAATGATGATATGTTACCGAAATGTGACTCAGATAAGCAAAATGTCACCATTAGACCTTTAAATTAAATGTAGAGACACTATCATTCATGGTCATATGTAGAAACATTAGGGAAGCACTATGCTGTGTCCAAGGACAAAATGAAAATAAGCTCAGGACACATCAGATTTCGCCAAAAGCAAAATCCTTGGACGCCCACTTTTATTTGTGACTTACCCCAAGTCAAGTAGATATTCGGACAGAAAGACAGACATTTTCTTTTGATATTTTAGGTGTCACAGAGTCCCTAACAGAGGTACCTGTAAGTACCATTTGATCCGTGGCAGGTTTAGATGTTACAATTCTAACTATCCGACAGACATTTCTGGCTAGATTCCCATGGTAGTTTGCACTAAGGACTTTCTGAAAGGGGAAAATAAAGTAGATAAAATAATATATTAGACTACCCCATGCATAGAAAATGGGGTTATCAAGTACGACCTTTGGACCTGACAAATAATAGTTGAAGCATCCTTCTGAATGATCTGGGCATCCCATAAATCTGGCAGTGGAACTCATACAATAAACCTTTGTCCTTGGGTCAAGGATTACTTGGAGTAATAAAAACCAAAAACCTAAAAGAAAGACCTAAAACGGGGCTCCTCTCACCACTGTATCCAACAGTCTATAGTTATTAGCCTTTGTGCAACATCCCAATGACTGTTTTCTACTTCAGTGACATATGTTGACATATGTTGCTACTTTTGCTTTTGCTTTTGCTTTTTTCAAGTCAATTAGGGTGCTTTCTATTATCACTCAACAAAGTTTAGAAGTAAACATTGTTAGAGTGCTCCATTTCCTGTAACCACAGTTCCCACACATGATTATCTCCTCTGCAATTTAAACAGCACTTAAAATTGAGTGGTTCTGCAGACTAGCTGTGGGCCTCTGTTTAATCCTTTGCTCATCTTCTATTGCAGCAAAAGGCAAAGATGGCTACACATAGGCAGTACGGAGCTGTACAGACAGCCCAAGCTGAACCAGTCCTGCATGGCTATTGGCTACAGCCCAGCAGCCTGGGCTGACCCCTGGGTTACCTCTCTGAGGTACCTCCAAGCACAGACATCTCCCATGCCACCTCACCATTCCTCAAAAATATAGCACACAAGTTGACATTATCCATGTGGCACTTCCCAGCTCCTATATAATGAAACGGAGGGTTGGGGGGTGGTGGGGACATGCAGAGAGAGTCACTAAATAGTCTTGATATATTTAGTCTTGGAAATGGAAGTGGTTTTACAGTTATATTTCTGCAGGACATTCAGAGGGTTTTAGAAGGCCTTCAGACAATCTTGTGGTCTTCCAAGACTGAATGTAAAGAGAAGAGATAATATATTTTTTTAAAGTTAATGGGTAGTTACAGTAGAATTGTATGGTACAGGGAAAAAAAAAATCAATGCATGGGGGAGGATGGAGCAGTGCCGTTTATACAAACATCCTTTGAATCTTTAAAATAAATTATACAGGTGAACACAGAAGTTCATGCTACTTGCTGGAAGCAATAAGGATCAAATTTTGTGGAACTCGTACTGTATTCCACAAATCTCCAGGTATCCTGCCTCCTTCTCAATGGGCTATCATGTTCTGTTGTACATCTTGGTAGCCCTTAAAAACGAGTGGCATGGTCTCAGGTAGATTCTTGCAGGAGAGAGACAGATATATGAATTCCATCAGCTTCTTCCAGGGGAGCTGCCCGATCGCAGGGAGGGCAGATGTGATACGCTTGCTCACGTTCTCTTTGCCTGAATACCAGGGTCAAACAGCAGTTTCCAGGTCCTCATGGCCAATGACCTTATAGTTCTGACGGCTTTCTAGGTAAGCAGCCAAGTCTGGGTCCCCAGCCTGCTGTGCTCTCTCTTGAGGTGTCTTACCCTATACGTAAATAACGGAAAGAGAGAGAGAGAGAGAAAGAAAGAGAGAGAGAGAGAGAGACAAGTACTAGTTATGAAATACAAAAACAAAACAAAACAAAACAAAAACCACAGAAACAGAGCTACCCAAAGATACTTGCTAGTAAGGATCCTTTCACGTTTGGTGTTTTAGAATTTACAAGACACTTTCAAATCTATTGTTTTATATGAGCATTAAATTGAACATGTGCGATTGGTAAATTAAAGGGCAAGAGTTTATTACTTTTGATGGGTGGGGTTTATACTAGGGAAACAGAAGTTCACAGAGGTTAACGGTACACAGGAGGAAACAGTGGGATAAAGTGAATTTTGAAACCCAGAGCCTTTCTGGAAGATAGGGAGATAGAAATTACTGAATTTAAAAAACATGGAGGCAGGCATTTAGATTTCTAGTTTAGGACTCTTTCTATTATTCTAAACTTGGGAAATGAACATGCAGAAACTAAAAGGAAGGGATAGTCATAAAACATTTGAAAGGTTTCTTTGTTGGTTTCAGACTTCAGTGAAGTTCTCCCCAATTTATAGCTATTTCATCTCTCTGAAAACTAAGCTAGTTTCTCAATACAAAAGAGGTAGATATTGATTAAAGAAATCTTAGAAAACTTGAAAACCACAAAGAAGACAAGGAATATCCCTAATCATTCCACCAAACTAAGATAACCACTACTAACCTTCCATTGATAACTAGCTTTTGTCTTTTATACGCCTCTATACATATTTTTATTTAAAAAAAACCACAACTTATTTATGTACTGTTTTACAAACTTTCTTAGTAATATATCATAAATTTTTGTCATTAATTTTTTACATCAACATTTTAAATGGTCATATAATTTCTTACAGACTACTATGCCTTTTGTACATTTGTATAGACACATATACACACACATTTGTATATATATTGATTTTTTTAATGAGAAGTCATAAAATGAGTCATTAAATTTTTTTAATGAGAAGTCATTGAATAAGAAGTCAGCAGTAAAGGGAGAAAGGGTGTCCATTCGTTTGATCGCCTGTAGGAATTACTTAGCATCACTCAAAATTTCTAATTTTTGTTCAATATATAGTTTTAGCTATTTAAAATGTTAAGTTCCAAAGGAAGGGTAGAGGCATGATCGTTGCACCAAAGAAATAGCTCCATGTACAAATGCATACAAGTTTTATAAATATTATCACAGACTTCTCAGCTTTCATCTCAGCTATCCCCACAGATACGGGTGACCTCAATCCAACCGGCTCTACATAGCCTACTGGGGATAGGATAAAAGGGAAGTAACAATGGCTCTAGAATCTTTCTAAAATTTTACTTATTTACTTGAGATTTAGCAGTTAACCACCAGTTTGAAGTTCCTATGATAATTTTTATTCAACTTGTTTGCAGCCTTAGTAGATAATTGTGTCTTTACTTCCATAATAATGAGGTTGGAATTTCCAGGTTTCAAATATTCAGAGAGGTGGCTGAGGTGGGCCTTTGAGTTGATTTCTAAGGAACTGATCTCTAATAGGAGAAATTCTCAGGATGCTGCTTCTCTCCAAAAAATTCCAGGAGAAGTTTCAGTTGTAATTATCACAGTCAACTTCAACCTGGTGTCAAGTTACAGAATGGCAAAATTTTAAAATCCTCAAAAAGTAATGAAGTATAGCTATATTATTTCATGTAGTAAGATCTCTAGAATATAACGTTGAGTAAAAGTTGTATGATATCATGTATGTATGACTTCATGTAGTTAAAAACAGTGAGAGAGAAAAACAGGCATATCTACATGTGAAGAGGGATCATTAAAAGTTTAATTATATCTAGGTCCAAGTTGTGGGGTTTCCAGCAATTTTTGGCTTTTTGAAGCATATCTTCCTACATTACTAGTTTTCTATGTGAGGGGTTTATAATTATAAAAACAAGCTATTTCTTTAAAAAAAAAAAAAACAGACATATACACAACACAAAATAGAAACAAGTTTCCATGAACATTGAGTGCTTTATCTGATTCAGAAACTTAGAAAGATAAAAAAGAAGACCTGCTCAAGAGCCAGGTCTCCTGACTCCTGTTCAGTCTGACCTTCTTTTTCATGGCTTCTCTCTGTCTTTAAAATGATCTGAGTTGAGTGTAGGACCAGCCTTTGTGTGGTAAAGAGGCAGTTGCCCTGCTGTGGTCTGAGTGGCTCCGGCAAGACCAACCCTACCCCATAACCTGGCTCCATTAATCCTGACTACAAGTCGTCTATTTCTCAATCAGGTTAAACATCCAAACATCTGAGTGCAAATAACATCTGGGAAGAATATCACATTGAGAAATTATTACTTTTAGTAGCAAAAACTGCAATAACTTTTGCACCAACCTAATTATCTGCCATTTGAAATAGTGTACCCAGTTAGCTAGCCAGACAGGTAACAGACCACTAGAAACCAGGACACAACTCAAATGTGTTTGATATGCCTAGGCAGCCAGGGATTTCAGTCAGAGACCAAGGGTGCTCATGGGCTGCCAGGGAAGTAGAGACTTCTACGCAATACAACTGGCTCAGAAAGGAAAGAGGTTCACTTGGGAGGCAAAGTTATTTCATAAAGTGAACTGCAGATTGAGGAGGCCCCAGAGAAAAAATTACACATAGGCAGATTCTTATCACTTAAATAAATCTAATGGAGCTTAAGCCATTAATTAGGTTTCTAAGTAATCTGTCTATGTGTCATGGTTACAATCATGGGCCCAAAACCTGAGCTACTCGGTACCTGCATAATGAAGGCCTCAACTATATACTAAGATTCTTCTCTGTAAGTTTCTATAGTTAAGTGGTTCATTATTTCCTGGAGTCTACTGAGAGTGTTTTAAAACTCTCAGAGCTTATCAGAATCCTCTATGGCAAGCTTGTCCAAACCGCAGCCTGCAAGCCATATGCGGCCCACGATGACTTTGAATGAGGCTTAACACAAATTTGTAAACTTTCTGAAACATCACAAGATTTTTTTTGCAATTTTTATTTTTTTCAGCTCATCAGCTATTGCTAGTGTTGGTGTATTTCATGTGTGGCCCAGGACAATTCTTTTTCCAATGTGGCCCAGGGAAGCCAAAAGACTGGACACCCCTGCTCTATGGGGTTGATCTTCTATGTAAACTAACTCCTCTCTCTCTCTCTCTCTCTCTCTCTCTCTCTCTCTCTCTCTCTCTCTCCCCTATCTTATAGGCTGAGCCCTGGGTCAACTCTACTAAGCTACAACTCTTCCTTTCCTCTATCTTTCAACCCTTTCTCTTGGGTGCTCTCTGTAAACTGAAACAACTTGTGGTGCAGCCTGTTCTCAGTTCTTCTGAACAGAATTTCCCCCGACGCCTCATCTCTGCCAGCTGATGCTATCAAGGTTGGCACACATGTCACATTACCCATTTCTGGCCTCACTGCCCTCTTATTAAGACAGTTATAAGAAAGTGGACACTTAAGTTCAGATTTACGTAACTTTTGCTGTGGAGAAACCAACCACATTTCTAGCCAAGTGCCACAGGAATCACTGTACCTCAATCAAACAGATTCCATAAACAAACTGATTTTGTTATGTGGCTAGTGTGTTCTGGCACCAAATGAGAACCACCAACCTGCTGAAACAACACTGGACTGGCGTCAAAAGAGCTCAATTTAATTTAAGGCTCAGCTACTGGTCCAAGGGTATGTGTAACTTTCTCTAGGCTTTTAGCTCCTATAGCTATAAATGACAGTAATTCCCATGCTATCTAATTTCTGAGGTTAACTTTTAGAGAATATTAGAAAACAAATGGAAAGAAATTTTTTTAAATGAAGAACTACATAAACATACCAGATTTAAGACTGTAACCATCTCAAAGCCAGAGCCCACCGTCCTGGGAGCTGGGAAATAATCCCTTTGGCACCCATATAAGGGGCCATATAAATCATAGAATTTAAACCACGCTGGAGTAAGTACTGAAGGAAAACCCCAAAGGGGCTTCTCAGTAGTCAGGCCAAAGTCTTTGAACATGGTCCCGACCCCTCTCCTTGGGCTTCAGACCTCAACTCCCACGACTTGGCTGCTAGCGTTCAGTAGGACAACCCCAATGTCCCAAGGCCAACGTGTTCAGAGGTTTATAAAGCCCCATAGGCAAGCACACGCCCTCCCTTTGTGCTTATACATTTAAATCACAGTTTCTCTAAATGAAGCACTCTATTTTTTCCTCCTTTTTCCAAAGCCCCAGGCACTTCCATAAGCACAGAAAGGATGTCCGTGCTATGGTCACAAGCAAAGGCAACAGTGCCTGCGATCTCGCCCAGTGGGAGGATGTTTGCACTCACTCATCGAGTTACCTTGGAGTCCGTCTTTCTCAGAGATGCTCCTGCATCCACCAGAAGCTGGCACACAGCCCGGTTCCGCTGGCAGGCAGCCTTGTGCAGTGCAGTCTCACCCCTAAATCAAAGAGGAAATGGGAAACCACCCATAAAGGGGTTGGAGGCAGCAGGGAATGGGGTGAGGGGAGCTGATGTCGGGGTGCTCCTCAGCCTCCTTCCCTATAGGCTGCTGAGATCTTGGCTGTAGGGTACATTCTGGGGAGGTGGGAAAGGGGATTTCTAAAAATTCCTTGAGCTAGTCATCACCTGATCATAATATCTGACTCCAGCCCCCTTTCCAAACAGTGCTGATTAACTAGGTTTAGTAATTTTTTAAAGAAGCTACTACCATTTGATTTAGGTGATCGTCGATGCAGTATTAAACAGACTAATTGTCTAGATGTATCTGAACACTGAAGACATTCTCTCTGTGCATACATTTGAGTAGAGTGAGAAAGGCACTGGGTGAAAGAACAGGGAGCAGCGTGGAGCGCCTCTGGCCCTTCAGGCACAGCACACGGCCCTTGGTTGATGGTCACTCGGCCTACAGTGGAGTATCTCCTGAGAACCCAAGTTCAAAACTCCAGGCCAACACCCACTCTGCTCTATCCACTTTAGATTCTGTGTGAGTGGCAGGTGGAAGGAGCGGGCAGCCACAGAGGATATCTGAGAGGCACAGTGAGACTCTGGGAGAGTTTGAGAGCCAGGGCTCTCCCCAGGAGGCAGCAGGCTTGAGGCCAGCCACTCAGTGTGGGAAGGGGCAAGGGAAACTGGCTATTTCCCCATCACTGACAGGCTCTATAGGGAGGAGGGTATTCCTATCCTGAGCCCAAAGGCACCAAGATGCTTAATGCCAAAGTATTTCAGGAAAAATCAATAGCAGCCTTTAGAGAAGGCAAAAGGGGTAAGTAATGGCACCACTTACAATCTTGCAAATAGGATGTGCTGGCATGTGGACCAGCTCTATAGAGTGATACACAGCTTCTTCCACAGCCCTACTGCTTTTCATTCGTCCTCCATTCTATTCATTTCTACTTCTCCTCCTTCCCACGTGCTTAGCTACTCACCACCTCATTCCTCTCCACACCAACTCATCTTTATACCTTTTCAAATATGGCTTTCAGGATTAGTTGTACAGCCTAACTTTGTTCCTGTTTGGGGAGGAGTAACTATTTTGCTGCTTTAGAAATAAGGTTGAAAACAAACATTATCATCGGTTTAGACACCATCCCAGAGCTGATGACTTTTTCAATCAGCATCCCTTCTCTGAACCATAGAAGACAAAAGATAGAGTGACTATGTTCTTAGTTCTTCAGTGGTGGTTCATAACTTGTGCTGTTCTAGACTAACAGAGAGAAGTTATGTCACTACATGTGCATAATGCCTCAGGGCAGTAGGGTCCCATTTTCTCAGAAACTCCAGCTGAGAAAGAACAAATGTGATGGGTACATTAAAAGGTAAGTGTAATTATTTAGACTTCTCAGCATTCCAAGATGCACCAGTGCAGAAGTACATTGCTTGAAGCAAGCTCTAAATGATGATTAGCACTGACTATGGAGGCAAGCATTATGACAATTGTCATCAGTTTCTATTGTGTAATTTTTTATTTAGGCAATTAGCCCTGCAGAGTTATGAACAAAGTTGAAAGTGGACTTTGAATTAATTAAATTAAAATTACCTACAATATGCCCTATAGATTACATTCTTCTCCCAGATATGTTCTGAAGAAAATAACCTAGACTATGTAATAAAAGGCAACACTCACGTTTCACTGTCTGCCATATCCAATAACTCGGAAGGTCCTAAATAAGAAGAAAGCAAGATGACCATCAAAAAATAAGCTCAAAAACTAAATATTAACAGAAAATCTATAGTCACAAAATGAAAATGCCTTAGAAGGCTAAATTTGGGGATAGGAATAATAAGACAAAAACAAAAATAAAAGGATCCCTCTACCTCCTCATTACCAAACTCCCAGTCTCCATGAACCAATATGTACAGAATGGTAGATACAAAAGAATGGTATGGTCTCTGCTGTCAAGAAGCTTTCAATCAAGTTTACGAAATAAAACTGGAATAGAATAACTGAAAAATAATTAAGTGGCTAACTAGGGAGAAAGGGGCAGATCAGGTGGGGTTTAGGAATCAGGGCCATTTCTCATTCTCAAACAAGTTGCTTGGGATGGCATCTTATGAAGCATAATATTAAGGCTGTACGACATTATATATATCATCTAGGGTACAATTCCACTTGTTATAAAATTTCCCTTCTCAGACCAGAAAGAAATACTATGCATATACATCAAATGACTATAGATGCATCCTTAGGAATGGAAATATTCTGTGAATTTCCCTTTCACAATGTTTTATGTGTTCACGAATTAATCCATTCAGTCTACAAACGCTGCCTGGAACGTCCACCTTTCTAGCTCTGTACCACTGCTTCTCTCCCTGCCATCTCTTGCCCTCTTCAGCCTGTGGGTATCAGTTGAGACTTTTTTCCCCATAAAGCCCTTTACGATCCCACTTCAAACAGCTTATTAAACACCTGCCTATACAATCCCTCACTTTATGTACTGACCCTATTTCCTATAGTTGAATGGGTAATGGGATTTATCATACAAGTGGGGACCACCCCAGGCAAAGGGGGATATATGATCATGTTACCGATCATGACACTTAACAAACTACTTTAAAATAACCTACTGATTTATCTCTCCCTATAACTAGACTCCAGAAAACCCCTTAAAGTTTTGGCCCATGCTTTGTCTAGCATTGTGTCATTCCTTGGTGCCTAGTATAGAGCCTGGAGATAAGTAGATGCTTAAATATCCCGTTGAATGGATGAATAAATATGCTTGTAAGTGTCAGGTATTGAGTATTTTAGTCTTTAGAAAGATGATCCTGGGGATTTGCTCTCTTTATTGGTGGATATCATTATTATTAAAAATTAACTTGTCGTGCATAGTAAGAAGGGGTGGAAGAGCTTATCACTCTCACCATGAAAGTCATTGGCCAAGGACAATATAACAGTGATGTTATGGGATTTCATAATTCTCCTGGTCATCCAAATCATCTTGACCTCTTCTTTTTCATACCTGCTATTCACTGGGACCAGGTGAATCTTCTCTTACAAAGTCTCTCCTATTTGTCTTTTCTGTTTGTCCTATTTGACAAATAGACTTCCTAACAGGTATCTACCTGGAACATTATTAGCATGCAGAAGTAGTTACTAAGAAAGATAAGAAGGTCTTACATCATCTAGATTTCTAGGTTTCCAATACATCATATCTCCCGCTTACTTCCAAGTATTTAAACACTGGAGCTCACAGTCCTTCATCTGGAACTACATTTCCTCAATTTGTTCCCAGGGTTCCATTTTCTTTTTTCACAAAAGCTAAAGTGGTAACTGCACACTCAACCATGTATTTTTCAGGCTTTCTACCCAGAATAGCCACCTGTCTAAATCTGACATGTTCTTCAAAGGCTAGTCTGTGACAAGGTCCTCTCAAAAGATGACCTTTGACAGAGGGAATGTATTCTTTCTCTCAACTTCCAAAGCACTTATTTGGTTCTACCCTCATACTATGTATTCACTTTTTGAATACATGCCTTCCATAAACAAATTTTTCTATATCTGTTGAATATAAGAACACCTCAGTTGTTTTTTGTATCCTTCTAGCACCTACCCTATATTAAGGAAACAACAAATATTTAACTCATGGCTCTTTGTTCCTTGGTCCTGTGATTCTAAGAAAACATGAATAATGATCCTCATCCTCCCACACACATCCGAAAAGTACAGAGCAGGACAGGACAGTGACCAGGGGTGAGGTTTCTCGAGCCATCCCTTCTTGGTTAAAAATCCCAGCTCTACTACAGACTAGGTCTTGGCCAAGTCTAATTAATCTCTCAGCCCTTGGTTATCACACATGTAAAGTCAAATTAATAATAATATTTATCTCACAGGGTTGTGAGAGTTCAAGAGGGCTGGGCATGGTGGCTCACACCTGTTATCCCAGCACTTTGGGACGCCAAGGTGGGTGGATCATTTGAGGTCAGGAGTTTGAGACCAGCCTGACCAACATGGTGAAACCCTGTCTCTACTGAAAATACAATAATTAGCCCGGCATGGTGGTGTGCGCCTGTAATCCTAGCTACTCAGGCTGAGGCAGGAGAATCGCTTGATCCCGGGAGGCGGAGATTGCAGTGAGCTGAGAATGCGCCACTGCACTCCCACCTGGGCAACATCTCAAAAAATAAAAAATAAAAAAAGAGAAGAGTCAATACACATAGTGTGTTTGAAACAGTGCCTGGCACACCACAGGTACTGCTTCAACTTTAAATAGCATGAAGTGTCCTATTCTCTGTCCTGATACAGGTCACACTATGTCAAGAGATGGGATCCTCAGTGAAGGAAGGTGGTATGAAAGGGTTGTTTTACTCCCACTTACATGTGAAGCCACTTGTTGACTCAAATTCTATGTCCTGAGCACTAAGCACCTCAGGCCTATTTAGCTGCCAAGAGGGCACTCTTTACAATGTCAGCAAGGGGCTTAAGTGTCCAATGGTCCTCTTAAAGAGTGCCTGTCACCTTCAGAGAACATTCTAAGCTGCTCCTCTTGAAAGAAATTCCATGAATATGAGCAGCCTAGACTCATCAGTAGCTCTGTTCCCATTGGTACTGCTAATTGCACAACTATTTAGGCAACAGAGGCCTCGTTTACTTTTCTCCTTCATTCAGCACTGTCATTCAGTGCTCTCAGAGCCTTGTCACGGTGAGTCCACAGTCATCCAGGGTCTAAGGCTCTATGCAAGTGAGGGGATCCTCAAGCATTTTAATTGGGCTAGCACAGCAATAATTTGACAATATGAAGGTGGGGACAAGGGAAAAAGCTGTCTGTTCTTCACAATTTGTGACCAGAATCACTACAAATGCAGCCAACCCAGAATTATTCCAGACCTGATTATCCAGTCTGTGAGTCAGGCATGCCCGCGGCTACCCATCACTCTCCCTCCCTCTGCACCCTTTCATCCTCTGCAGCTGACAGAGGTGAGAGGCAGAGGCACTAATACCAAGGTAAGAAACTTTTGCTCTTAATTAATATCTTAAAAAAAAAAAAAAAAAAAAAAACGCCAATTAAAGATTTGGGGAATGGCTCTCAAATAATCAATTTAATTCACTTCATCTTTCCTTATTCTCCCATCAACATAGATGATCACAAAACAGCAGAACGTTTTGAACACTGGACAAGAAGAGGCAAAAGTAGCAACCAGCTGACTACAGAAGGGAATGGGCAGCTATTTTTAACAGCACAGGTACGTTTTCTAATCATTCGTGGCCTCCTTTAAGATGGCTGTTTGCATAATGCTAGCAAGGAAAGACTTACAGAGAGTGGATGCCAGGAGAGGCCTAAGACAAGGCTGTTCTTCTCCTTATTTGAACCTGCACTGCCCAACGGTGAGCTATGCTTTAACTGGACAATGTGGAGTTTAACTGCACCCTGTGACTTTTAGTGTAGAAACAATAACACCTATGATTTTTGAAAAGTTAATTTGAGTCTCACTAATAAAGGAAAGGAGACGAAAGGAGAAAAACAAGAGAGAAAAAAAATAAAGACTAGTCAGGCATGGTGGTTCACGTCTGTAATCCCAGCACTTTGGGACGGCCAGGTGGGAGGACTGTTTGAGTCTAGGAATTCAAGACCAGCCTAGGTAACATAGCGAGACCGCAGCTCTAAAAAAAAAGAAAAAAAAAAAATTAGCTGGGCGTGGTGGTACATGCCTGTAGTCCTAGCTGTTCCAGAGGCTAAGGAGGGAAGATTGCTTGAGCCCAGGAGATCAAAGTTACAGTGAGTCATGACTGGACCACTGCACTCCAACCTGGGTGACAGGGCGAGATCCTGTCTCAAAAAAATAAAAATAAAGACAACTGAATTCCTTCAATGTACATGAATGGGCAACATTTGAGTTTGGGGCTTGTTTTATATACACATACATTCTGATTGCGGACACTATGCCATCTCCCCTAAGGAATTTCAAGGGAGACCATCAAGTTGTCAGCAGAGAATTCACTGTTGTTTCCTCAATAGAAAAGGAAATCTCAGGTCCCCGTCTCTTCCAGGGTTTACTGAAATGTCCCCCCTTCATCCTTTGGCTGACCTGAATCAGAAAAAATACTGTAAAATCCCTTTTGAGGAGATATGGGTGCAGATTTCTCCATGAAAATTTCAGATGAAAATGGCCACTGCTCTTCCAGAACCCTAGACCAGTTGTCACCTGAACTCTGCTTATGACATTCACATGGCACTACCCTGCATTGTGGTTGTTTATCCATGTTTCATTTCCCTTGCTGGTATTAGGAATATGGAGGACACAAACCATCTCTCACGTATGGATGAATTTTGGCAAGTAACCTAACTTCACTATGCTTCAGTTTTCAACACTTGTCAAATGGAGATGAGAGCTTACTGTATAGGGTTGTAAAAATTAAATATGATAATGCATTTAGAACATTTAGAACAATAGAGGTTAACAGTGATTGTTACAGAAACGTTTTTTTCCTCACAAGTGCCTGGGACAGAATTAAAATGTTTTAATAAATGAATGAATAAAAGACATTTTAAAATCATTTTGGATCCCAGCCAATATCACTTTAAGAGAAAGATTCACAATTGAAACATGGATTCAAAAGACTGTGCTATATGGGAAATGGTCCGAAAATTAAGGGAAAGAAAATTCTGTTAAGTGGACATACACATCAGTATTCAGGAGACGCCCAGGGAATGCGAAAGGAAGCAAAACTTCACAAATCTTTCAAAATGAGAAAGTGAACATCATGTTAAGTAGCCAGGCCTTCCAAATTATAATGTTGTTGCCCAGTATTCATTCCATAGGCTCTTCTGTTGGATACCCCAGCTCCCGCTGATGTGACTTTGTCATCAATATTATATCTGTATTATATATGACGTGCCTTTTGTCACATGCATCCTTTAATTTGCTTCCCACACCAATGCCTCCAAATCCCCTTTGCTATTCCTTCCACTTCCCATGGCCTCTCTCTGGGCCCTCATTTCCCATTAGTCTCCCTGACGCTGCCAGCAGACCATTCCAAATCCTCCCCTGCCACAGGACAAAAGCTGCACAGATGTGGGGAGAGCTGGCACTGGGAATGCTAACAGCACTGTCATCCTGTCCCAGCAGGATGGTGGTCGGTTCTCTCTGGGACCAGAAGCAGAAAAAGGGGGGTTAAAAAAAAGAGAAAAGAAAGACTGAAGACAGAAAAAGAGGGAAGACAAAATAACCCATTGAAATCAAAAAGGAAATGCATGAGTGAGATTTCTATCAGGAAAAACAGTAGGAGGCAATGGGGTAGGCGTGGGGAGAATAAAAACAAAAGAGCAGAGTGTGCAGGGTGGTGAAGGAAAGAAACAACACAAAAGTCCCTTGGAGGGGCAAATGAGGGGGAGGGAGTGGGCAGAAAATATGGTTGAAAGGAGCTGAAAAGCGGGAAGCACTGAGAGGAATCTCAGCTGGAATCCCTGCATCCTTAGTCTCTCTCCCAGTCTCTGTGGAATTGTTAACTCTTCCTCCCCAAGTCTCTTTTCAACTCTCTAAATGTCCAAATTCCAGTTTTTCATAAAGGAAAGCAGCATGCTGTATAGATGAGAGAAGACATCCAAAGGAAGAAGATGCAAGCTGAAAAAAATTCAAGCCTCCCATGGCGCTTTCAGAACATACCACACATCTCATGTGGCACAGCCCCCAGCCTGCTTTAAAAGAGCCCATAGAAGAGAAATCAGTTGCTGCTTGTTGTGTCTGAGAGAATAACTAATCTCAGGACTCTTGTTCAGGTGTCCTCTTGATGGTGGCGGCCCACACTCCTGACCAGAGCCAATGAAGAAGAGGGCAGAGCAGAGGGGAGAGGGGCTCAGGAGTAAGGCTGCAGGAAGCAAACGAAGTGTCAACTCAAGAGCCACAAACAACATCAGCTGTGCACCTGGAAAAGAGCCTGTGAATCCTTCAGAACTGCTATTACTAACGTCATCATTACAGTCAAGTCTTTGAACAATTTTTTTTACGTCATATGAAACCATGAGACAGACATAAACCAAATTGTGAAAAATAAGTAAATGAACAACAAAGGCTTTAAAAGATTTGCAATATTCAACAACCAGGAGGAATGTCTTTCTTGATCTTTGGCATAATGTAAAACTTTTATTTATTTATTTATTTTCATTTACATGAATTCAAACTGATCAGACTTACCTACTGCAAATCTGATGCTAATTTAAAAATACAATGCCATAGTCTGGTATACATCCCTAAATCCCAGACTTACTGAGGCTTCTTGGGAAGGCTGTTTTCTTTGTCAGGTCAGGGTATTCCAGAGTTATCATCATTACTAAGTTAGCAGAGACTATTTCAATCAACAGAGATCACCCTTAAGAAGGTGATTACAGAATTGAAAAGGTATTGACAAGTTTCTGTGTACTTGTGCCTGACTTCAAGAACACTACAATTTAAAGGAGTTTCTATCATCAAAAAGAGAGGAGTGGTTTTGCTATGATGGTTTTCAATAAAATGCAAAGGTTAATATAAACTAAATTAGCAACTAAAGATATTAAAAAACAAACAAAACAACAGTTGAGCTGAAGTGTTTAGCTCTTGTGGAATTAGGTGAATTAGGTTATATCAAATGATTTTACATCCATATTTCTGAATAATAAAAAAGTTAAGATAGACATAGAGAATGAAATTGACAATGTCTATCAAGGTTGACAACTAATTTCAATAAGAATCAATTGCATTTGAGACTCCATATTCAGCTATAGTAGTAAAGTGTTAAAAATTGCCATCCATCAAAAATGCAGTGACCCTTGGACTGAACATCATAATAACATTTTATTTGCCAACAAAAGAGATGGATTGTGCTCTCCCATCTCTACAGTCTTTCTCCCTGTGCGATTAGAGATCCTGGTGAGGCAGGAAGGGTATAGGATGCCTTCTGAGACCTCAGGAATTATTTGCCTAGAAGTGAAGTTAGGATGATTACTGTGAATATTGTGTTTCTTCTAGTGAGCATAAATATTAAGCTGATTAATTTATAAAATCTAACCAAAGCATTGGAAGACTAAGCACTCCCACCCCTCAAAAAAAGACTGAATTCCTTTGTGTCCTTCCACTTGGGTGGAGTGGTATTGTGTGACTCAGTCTTTGCAAAAGTCACTGCGGGTTGATGAGAAACAGATTTGTGTTGGAAGGTTAGGTTTTGATCAAAGCCCTCAGAGACTAATGTGCCGGATGAATTGATGCCAGGCAAAGTAGGTGTGCACTGATCTACATTTGGGGTTAGAAACTCCAAGTCCTGTGAGCTTGGATGAACGGTGCTTTCAAAGGCCCTATTTTTGGAGGCAGGGGAAAGACAGGAGATAGAGGAAGTGAAAAGCTACTGTGTCAGAGTGATATAATCCCAGGACTCATCACTCATGTCCCTGGGGCGGCTCAGATGAGGAGCCCTGCTGTTTTCATTTTTAGTATAATCATATTTCAAATATTGCATGGGCTGTACTTATGCTAAAACCTTCATTATTGTTACCATTTTTTTTTTCTTCAAGAAACAGGGTCTGGCTCAGCTGCCCAGGCTGGAGTGCAGTGGTGCAATTCTAGCTCACTTAGCCTTCACCTTCCAGGCTCAAGCAATCCTTCCGCCTCAGCCTCAAGTAGCTGCGACTATGGGCCCACCATGCCTGGCCATCTTGTATTTTTATTTATGAAACCTGGGTTCTTAGGACCCAGAACCAAAGTCAAATAGAAAAATGAAGCTCTAAGGGATTCCAGGTGAGTCAGAAGTTCAGAACATTGCTCACTTTAAACTGCAGAGGCTGGGACATAAGAGAGTGTGGTAGATTAAATATCTCCATGAATTATTCACAGCTCTGGCCATCAAACAGTGGAATCTGTTTCCCAACCTTTTAAGTCTGGGCTGGCCCTGTGACTTGTTTTAGCCAACAGTATACAGTAGAGAGCAACCAGAACTTCCCAACTTAGCTTCAGGACATCTGGCAGCTTCCACTCTCACCCCTGGGAACCCCAGCACTACCATGCTGTGAAGAATCTTGGGAAAAAAAGACCAGGTGTTGAGAAAGGCTTAGGTGTCCTGGCCTTCCACAGCCATCCCAGCTGAAAGCCCCAAACATGTGAGAGTCCATCTTCAATAAAGCCTCATCCAAAAAAGGAGCTGACTGCAGCCTCCTAAATGAGACCAAGTGAGACGGTGGATACAGAGAGGATCCTAGGACTAGGGGAGGAAATACTGCTTCTTGAGGAAAGATGAAAAGATGGGTGGGGGGATGTGGAGAGAGAGATTCCTGGATTGTGTTGTCACTCAAATAGATGGCCAGTGTCTCACCTAACTCCAGAGAAAGGGTAGGTGGGCACCAAATGTCTTAAGGTATCCAAGCAAGCATTCAATCTCTTGGGTAAAGGGTATACTAAAGAGAGTAGATTGGAAGTGATCAACAAGACAGCAACTAGGAGAACTTTAAACCTGAGCTAAAGAAAAATAAAGTGACAGTATACATCTAACCCTCACCTGAACTTTGTGCAGTAGAAATCCTGAGATATTTTCTTATTCAGGGAAAAAGAATACAGTAGCACTGTGGCTTCACTCTTGCCCAGATAGAAATACTTTTAACTGCAAGAGATTGAATAGCCAGGGAAATAGGAGATGGAATGATACAAGCCCCAGACTTAGCACCAAAAATACATCCTACCTACCTAGGCTTTCCAGGGCAGACGGGTTTGGGATTATCCAACCCAGCCTACAAGGAGTAAAGAAATTCTGTCACCACAGCCCTTCTATTTTCCTGGTCTTTCCTTTTTCCAACCCACCCTTTCCACCGTATTTCAGAGCAAGGGTTCAAGCAGAATCTCAACAGTGAGAAGGTGCTGAAGACAAAGCAAGGGGTGTCTAACATGATTGACAGTTTGGTACCTACCTTGCAAGGACCTTGTGAAGATCAAATGATGGGATGCGTCTACTATAAACAATTGGCAAATATGTGCTTGACAAATGGTAGCTACGTTATCTATCTGTGGCTTTACCATAGGACTTAAAACAGCTCCACATATCTGTTTTAAATTTAATTATACACATGATCTTATTTTTTCTTTAGCCTGCAATTACTTGAAAACAGTGACTGTATTTTATTTTTGTGTGTGTACCATCTATAACAGGCAGCTCCTGTTAGGCACTACACAAATATTTGTTAAATGAATGAAACAATGAATGGAATAAGACATACTTGCTGAATTGCAAAAAAAAAAAAAAAAAAAAAAAAAAGGAGCTAACAGGATGTGAATGTTTACGAGTATGCTTACTGTCTACAGGCTGAATTTGGGTGCAAAAGGAGTCAGCCATAGGCTGACTGTCAGGGCTCAAAGAAACTTTTCCAATCTCTCTGTATACCAAGGTCCAGCAGAATTAGACTCTTTCATTCCTTCTTGTTTAAAACAGCCTAGCTAGGCAGTATTTTTTACACTTTATTCCTGGAAATACTATGAAACATGGTAAGTTGAATGTAACTGTTTAGATTTAGTATTCATCAAATATGTTTATGCTTCCAAAGGGTTTTTAGAGGCAGGTGCTATAGTGCATGCTACTTCCTGCAAACGATCTGGCACCAAATTAGAAATCCAGTTAGAAAGCAGTCTGGAAGGTTAGTATGATCTGCCACAGACAACACAATAGTACCAGACGTTTTCAAAGAGAATAAAGTGTAACCTGGGTGGAAAAGATAAATGAGATCAAACAGGAAAAAAAAAAAAAGAGAGAAACTAGAAAGATGTAAAAAAATTATCCTCATGAATCTTCACAATGATGAACCACAAATATGGATTAGGCAGGGAATCCCAACCCATTAATTTACAGAAGAGCTCTAGAGAAAATAAAGTGCACAATGCCAGGCTGCATTTATTTTTGTCCCCTATTTTTAAAAAAAGTAATTAGTCTGAAAAATAGCCTGTAAAGAACTTGGTATGAACACTGTTTCTATTAATTGCTTGGTTAGGATGGCCCATATGTGTCAGTGGTCTGCAACCATGACTGCCTCAAATAAGCAGGGGCAGTCGGCTAAAAGTTCGAGAGTATTTCTGCCATTCTGAAGACTGCCTGGATGAAGGGCATCTTAGAAAATGTAAAATGCAATGGATTTCACAGATAAGTGATCCTTGGTAAGTTCAATACGCCTACTCACCGTGGTCAAGGATATATTTCACAATCTCCCCGTTGCCGGTTTTAGCTGCGTAGTGAAGGAGTGAACAGTGGTCTGGTCCCTGAATTAGCAGACTGCCTCCATTTTTATAGCTTTCTATTAGCTGCAAGAGAGACATACAAAAAGAAGCTCAGGCAGAATCTGGAACAAGGATAACAGCTAACTGGTAATAAAATAAGAGTCATGTAGCAAACCACAATGTTTCTAGCCTCAGAGGACATAGAGAAAAGTCAAAAAGATGAAGTAATATTCCTGGACTGTGTTATCACTCACAGTGATGACCAGTGTCTCTTCTAACTCTGGAAAGAGTCTGTGAGTATTGAACAGGCTAGGGAAACTGAATCATGCTGAATTACTTTTTTCATTTATTTTCTGAGCACTGGTCTCTATGGTCTCTGTCTCAAGGGAGTGAGGGGTGGAGTGGAAAACAAAAGCCTCTCTTTGTTGGCTTAGCATTCTCTTGAGTGAAAGAGTAATTATGGCTATAAGCAGGAATACCTTGGTGACTGTAGCTAAGCTTCTTGCCTGTGTCCTTCAGTTTTTCTTTAGTCTTATGAAACTATATACCAAATATCAAAGCTGCTTTGTCTCTCCTGTGTAAGATCACTGAATACAAGTATAGACACATACGCATGCATGCATGCACGCACACGAACACACGCCTGGCTTCCTTCTTCATCCAGATCTGCAGTCGAGCCTGCAAACCTTGTGTTAATCACCCAACACATACCTAACAGGCTAGAGATGATGTACAGAGTGAGACCCAAAATGATTCAGAAAATGTAATAGTTTCTATGTGAGAGAAGACTGGAAAAAACAACAACAACAACAACAACAACAACAGAATTTTGTAGCCTGAGGATAAGGTGGCTAAATGAGGATATGGTCTAACTTTATAAAATACTGAACATTATAGAAAATGTGAAAGAGTCCCTCATCTCCAAATTACAGTATATCAGGACAAGAGTGCCTACATGAAGCTTCTAATAGGTAATTTTAGGACAAATGAGAATTAAATAACCCAGCAGGTAATAAGCAAAATGAACACATTATCTTTTAAGAAGTTAGATGGTACACATTATAGATAATCAGACATCCCATAAGGTAAAAGAGCATAAATGACATAAATGCAAAGGATAAGTCCTAGTGTTCTATACCATTGTAGGATGACTATAGTTAATAATATATTAAATAGTTTTAAATAGCTAGAAGGAGGATGTTGAACATTCCCAACATAAAGAAATGATAAATGTGTGAGGTGTTGGATATGCTAATTACCCTGATCTGATCAATGTATATTATATGTATCTAAACATCACTATGTACTCCATGAATATGTATAATCATTTGTCAATTAAAATTATTTTTTTTAAAAAAAGAACATAAATTCAGAGTTCACGTCTTCACTCAAATACATCCATAGAATTGTTATGTGCTAGATGTCAGGAAGATAAATACAATTCAGTCACTGTGCCCAAAGCCCTCACAGCCCATGGGGGAGACAGATAGGTAAAGAGTCACACAGTAATGGACGGGAACATCACAGATGTCTCAGAGAAGCACTAGGGAAGCATGAAGCAGGGGATGGAAAGAGCCATGGAAGGCCTCCCAGGGCATGGATCAAAAGCAGTAGCTGAATGAAGGTAAGGAACATATGGGACTTCCATCCCTAAACTGGGGGGCAAGAGGGCAGGAAGAAGTAGCTAGCAACTTTCCACAAAAGTCTAAAAGGGAATCCTGTTCTGTTCAACCACATTGTCTTAAAATGACACTCCCTTTCTTTGTGGGGAGATCGACAAAGGATAACAGCATAGACCCAACCAAACCTGTTCAGGGTCAACTGCCTTCCAGTGCTATTTCTAGACACCGTGAACATTCAGTTAGTCCATGGGCATTTTTTGCAGCCCAGTTGTCCCGGAGCTATTTGTGACAGCCTTCACACAGGAGTGGCTCCAGAGACGTTCTGTTCGCTAGTCTCTTGCTCTCTTTCTCTCCCTCCCTCTCTTTCTTTCTCTCCCTCTCCCTCTTGTACAAACACATACACATGTACCCAATTTAATACTTTATATATATTGCACTTTCTACTCAGAAGAAAGAAACAAAAGAAGTTGGAGAAGAGAAAGAGGGCATGAATATTTGAGAAGGAAAATAAAGAAAATATGTAAGAGAGAAAAAGTAAAACCTTAAGCCCTCAGTAAATATTCCATCTCTCAGTAAATAAGGTGTTATTGGCCGGGCGTGGTGGCTTATGCCTGTAATCCCAGTACTTTGGGAGGCTGAGGCGGGCAGATCACAAGGTCAGGAGATCAACACCATCCTGGCAAACACAGTGAAACCCCGTCTCTACTAAAAATACAAAAAATTAGCCGGGCATGGTGGCAGGCACCTGTAGTCCCAGCTACTCGGGAGGCTGAGGCAGGAGAATGGTGTGAACCCAAGAGGCAGAGGTTGCAGTGAGCTGAGACTGCACCACTGCACTCCAGCCTGGGCGACAGAGGGAGACTCCAACTTCAAAAAGAAAAACAAACAAACAAAAAATAATAAGATGTTATTAAGTCATGTTTTAGTCATTTAGGCAAGAATTATAACAGAGAATGCATTAGGTTGGTGCAAAAATAATTGCAGTTTTTGTCACTGAAATGACAAAAACCGAATTACTTTTGCACCAACCTATAATAAGACAACCAGCTGGATATAGTGATTTCCCACATTGCAAATGATTCTCTATTTAAAAGTACAAAAAAAAGTGTGATCATAAACTCAGGATCCTGGGAAATCAGTTGCCTAAACTGAAAGCATATAGAAAATAAAATGGAAGGGTTTCAAATGTACAGTGCTTTGCCAAATTTTCTGGTGTAGAAACCCACCAGGGGCAGGAATCAATTATATTCATGCCTTTGTTTCCCACAAAACCTAATGGAAGGCCGTGCACAGAGTACAGGATGGTATGGGCTTAATCCACTGGTAAGAAACGGCACTGAACTCATCAGTATACTGCTTGGAGAGCACTCTTCTGAGTAACAATTTCTATTGACACTATGATCTGTGCAGTGGCACAGGCACCATTTTCAGGATTACGTGCCTAAAGGGGGCAGCTGATCAAGATGTTTGCAACATTTTCTCCATTTGTTTTCTTCTAGTAACCTGTTGAAAAATGTAGCATAGGTGTCCTTCAGTTTGTCCAACAGATGTGCCTAAAAAAAGTTATGTCTGAGGGTAGGACTTTTCAGCTTTCTCTGAGGGCTATTGGTTCCTCAATCTGCAATGGCACCTTACTCCACAGGCTAAGGAATCAGGCGTAGCCTCTGCCTTCAGGCAGCTGTCATTATTACAGAGCAGATCAGTTCCAGCAGGGGGTTTGCAGGGGCATATGGGAAGTCATGAGCCTGATGCCTGAAAATGATGTGGGACCAAAAATAACTTTAGAATATTCATAGATGATGTTTATATTATATAACAAATATTTGTATTTCCACCATGTTTAGCTATTTAAAAAACACAGATCTATACTATCAGAATATTAATAAAATAGCTAACATTTTAGAGCCCCTTCCATGTAATAGGAACAGTCTTGAGAGCTTTCTATGTATTATTACATTAATTCCTCATGACAATCCAAAGAGAGAGGTAATATTATTCCATTTTACTGATGAAAAAACTAAGGCACAGAGAGAATTAAATAATTACACGAAATCACACAGACAGTGTAAGGCAGAGCCAAGATCCAAACTCAGAAAGTCTGACTTCAGATTTTACATTCACCCTCAGGGCAGTGGTGACTGCTTCCTTCCTTCTGAACAAAACTCACCAGAAAACATAAGCACAAATTAAACTGTTCCAAGTGGATCAGGGTTCTTGTTTGACTAACTATGATCCCCAAAGTATAAAACCATAAAAAGGAAAGATTAATCTCTGACCTGAAGAATGCATTTCTGAGTGTTGTCCAGGTAATTCTTACAGATGCATTCATTTCAATACCTGCCTGAAAGGAAATCTTTAAATTCTTCGAATGTCAGCTTCCAGAGGGCAGGCACACTGTGCACACTGTGCACACTGCAGCCTGGGGACACGCAGTTCATTTTAAGTAACTGAGACAAGTACCCTGGTGCTCTTGAACACCCTCTCTGCTCAGTTCTCAAAAGAACATCTTGCCTCTTCTATTCAGCCAGTGCAAGCACGGGGATGATAAGTGATAGATGGAAACACAGAAATTTGGTGAGGAATGATGTTGTTTTAAAGTTCTTAAAGCATTGCCAAGGATTTGGTAGGAAGATATCTTACCTTCATAAGATCACCAGCTATTACTGCCTGCAAAATTGCTGTGAAAGACAAAAGAGAGATGTCCTATTAGTAGAAGACCCTCTCATTAAAATATTACACAAAGTTGGATCCATATTTGGGATAAGTACTCTACATTTGGGGCAGGAATCAGAGAAGGAAAATATCTTAGTCAAACCGACTGAGGCCCCCTCTTTAGCCCTTCCCCACCCAGGTACCCATTCCATGCATCCTTCTAGAGCCCATGTGTGCCCCCTCCAGCCTTGGTACAGTAAATATTTAAAAAATTGGAGTCACACCAATTGGGTTCAAATCTCAACTCTGACACTTTAAGCAGCAGGACACTGGGCAAATCATTTAACCCCTCTGAGCCTCAGTTTCCACATTTGTAAAAGAGCAGGTTTAAACTTAGTAGGGTTCATGAAGTCCTATGAATGTTCCTAACCCAGCCACGGATGCAGAGTAAGTGCCTAATCATGATTGCACTTGCTTCCTTCTTTCTAGTTCCTTCTACTTTGCTCTCTTGTGATTTAAGCAATCACCAGTCTTTTTGTGTGTTTTGTGGTGATAGATAAATACCTATTGCTATGAATATTAGGAGGACTGGAGACAGCAAAGAGGAATCAAGTCTATTTTAACTGCGTTCTTGAGAAAAAAACCATATGTTTGGCATATAATTTACTGATGATTTTTATGGAAAAAAGCCTAGAGGTAATAGGTAACTTAAACTACTTATAAGAAAATGTAGCCTTAGGGGAAAAAAAAATAGATGTGTCTAATGATTCATGCACCTTATGTGGGGTGTAGAAGAGGAGTGAGAGGCTGGGCACGGTGGCTCACGCCTGTAATCCCAGTACTTTGTGAAGCCAAGGCGGGTGGATCATTCGAGGTCAGGAGTTCAAGACCAGCTTGGCCAACATAGTAGACCCCATCTCTACTAAAAATACAAAAATTAGCTGGCATGTTGGCACACCTGTAATCCCAGCTACTTGGGAGGCTGAGGCAGGAGAATTGCTTGAATTCGAGAGGCAGAGTTGCAGTGAGCCAAGATTGCACCACTGCCCTCCTGCCCAGGCAACAGAGTGAGACTCCATCTCAAAAAAAAAAAAAAAAAACCATTTTTATTTTAGATTCAGGAGATGCATGTGCAGGTTTGTTACAAGGATATATTGCATGATGCTGAGGTTTGAGCTTCTATTGATCCCAACACCCAGAGAGTGAACATAGTGCCCAACAGGAGGTTTTATAGCCCTTGTCCCCCTCCCCCTCTCCTTCTAGAGTTCCCAGTATCTATTGCTCCCATCTCTGTGTCCATGAGTACCCAAGAGTTAGCTCTCACTTACAAGTAAGAACATGTGATATTTGGTTTTCTGTTTCTGCATTAATTCACTTAGGATAATGGTCTTCAGTTGCACCCATGTTGTTACAAAGGACATGATTTCATTTTTTTTATGACTATGTAGTATTCCATGGTGTATATGTACCACATTTTCTTTATCTATTCCACTGCTGATAGGCACCTATGTTGATTCCATGTCTTTACTCCTGTAAATAGTACTAAGATGAACAGTGAGCACATGTGTCTTTTTGGTAGGATGATTACTTTTCCTTTAGGTATATAGCCAGTAATGGGATTGCTGGGTCGAATGGTAGTTCTGCTTTAAGTTCTTTGAGAAATCTCCAAACTGCTTTCCACAGTGGCTAAACTAATTTAAATTTCTAACAACAGTGTATAAGCATTCCCTTTTCTCCACAGCCTCGCCAACATCTGTTATTTTTTGACTTTCAAAAAATAGATTTTAAGGCTTTAAAGTCACAAAGTTTTAGAAGGAAAATAATTTAAATGTATTTTGCAAAGTGATATTTTATTCCTATTTGAGTAGTCTCTCATACAGAGTTAGCCAAAAGTGCTGTATCATGCATTAAATTACATGGAGTCCCCAGCTGTCACAGAGCAAAACCCCCAAAGCTTTTATATTGAGTATTTATGAGTCCTGGGTGTGCAGATGCAAAGGACCGTAAGAATGTTAAACTCGTTCACTGGCCCTGGGCTGAGTGCCTTCCCTTTGACCAAAGCTGAAGCCTTGGAAATTTATGGAAATGATGAGGGCTACTTGAACATCAGAGGAAAAAGAAGGTAGGAAGAAGAGAAGAATGGAGAAAAATGGAGAACAGAAAAGAGAGAAGAAAAGTTCCTCGCCACAACAAGCTATAAGCAGCATCCTCTTTGCATTCCCCTGTGAACCGCAGCATACTGCTTTGCACATTGTAGGAGAACACCAATTAATTGTTGAACTGACTGAAAAGAAAACAAAGAGAGAAAAGGAGAAGAAAAAAGAGATGAAGATAAGAGAAACGGAATTAATAAAGTGTTTTTTTAAAAAATCCTATGAATACATGGTGTCTTACTCTTCATTTTATAAATGTCTACAGTGGAGTTTAAAGTAAGTTAATTCTCTCGAGGTATAGTGGCCCAAATTAGCACCATAATACAGACCCTGTGTGAGCCTGTGTCCAGTGCCCTCAGTGAGTTCATCATGCACAGAACTCTACTAGGTTCTGCAAGGCCTATAGGCAGGGAAAAAACCACCGTTGTCAGGTTTGTAATGTGAAAAAGGCTCTCAAGTGGAGTCTAATTCTAATCACTACAATTTATCGGACACATAAATTTTGGAAGTTATTCAGTCGTTTTGAACCAATTCTCTCATTTGCAAATGAGGTTAGCAGCTGCACTGCTCACCTCTCAGTAGTTAGGATAAAATTTTTAAAGTGTTTTATAAATAGATATGTTATATAAACAGAAGGCACAGTTTTCAGTATTTTGTGACTGCACATAAGTACATGAAAAAGACATATGGACCTTCAGAATGAGCCTACCAATAAGGGTAAAATTGGCATGTGAAGTTGGGCAGACATATCCCTGTTAATATAGAACCCATCAGATTAGAAGCACAGATAAATGAACCAAGGATATGGTGTTTAACAAAAACCCTGCATTGAAGGACAGGGAAGGAGAGGCTGGAGAAAGTAAAGCCAGTCCTTCATATCTGCAGGTTCCACATCTGCATATTCAACCAACCTCACATTGAAAACATTCAAATAATAATAATAATACAGTAAAAAATACTATAAATTTTAAAAATACAGTATAACAACTATTTACATAGAGCATTTGCATTATATTAGGTATTATAAGTAATCTGAAGATGACTTGAAGTGTACAGGAGGATGTGCATAGGTTACACACAAATACTGAGCTATATTAAATCAGGGACTTGAGCATCTGTAGATTTTGGTATCTGCAAGGGGTCCTGGAACTAATCCCCCACAGACACCGAGTAACAGTTGTATTAGCAATCACAGGTCCAGGAAAACAAATCAGTCTGGACTTTAATACTATAGGATGTTCTCCTGACTGAAGTAGAATGTCCCTGATAGGAGAGAAGCAAGGTTAGGAAAGTTGCATGAGGGCGCAGTTAATGCAAAGCCTTGTAACACACACAGAAGTTCAAAACATAGCCTCTGTTCTTGGCCAGACATGGTGGCTCACGCCTGTAATCCCAGCACTTTGGGAGGCTAAGGTGGGTGGATCATGAGGTCAGGAGTTCAAGACCAGCCTGGCCAAGATGGTGAAACCCTGTCTCTACTAAAAATAAAAATAAATTAGCCAGGTGTGGTGGTGGGCACCCATAATCCCAGCTACGCAGGAGGCCAAGGCAGAGAATTGCTTGAACCTGGTAGGCGGAGGCTGCAGTGAGCCGAGATTATGCCACTGCACTCCAGCCTGAGCCACAGAGCGAGACTCTGTCTCAAAACCAACCAACAAACAAAACAACAACAACAACAACAAAATAGCTTATGTTCTCAAGACTGTATTGAAACATTTGTCAGAATTTAAGTTAATAAAAAGAGAGAGAGAAAAACAGAGAAAGGAGAAAGGAAACAGAAAAGGAAAGAAAAATGAGTTAATTAACTGAAAGCATTTATGTAATAAAATTTGGTGCATGTAAGCAATAAAGCAAGATGATGAAAAAACTCCCCAGGACAAAGGCTCTTTAAGGATCACTAAATATATAAGTCAATAAAAATAGGACAGTCTGGGTAAAACTCTTGACTAGGTGTGGAGTTCATAGAAGGCTTCCTGAAGCAGGTGAAGTTTAAGCTGACTCTTCTATAATACATAGATTAATTAACAAAGAAGATTTGAAAAATCCTTGCAAGATGAAGGAAGGATGTGAACAAAGAGATAATGGTAAGTCATGGTGTCTGAGGGAATCTGCAAAGAGCTTTGTGTTGTCACATCTGAGGTGGAGAGTAGTCTCAGGTAACGCGATCCAAGGTTTCACAGGAACCACTCCAGGCAGTGAGTCTGACACCAAGATAAGGCACTTAAATTTTATTCTCCTGGTGATGAGAAGCTATTGAAGAGCTACAAGCAAACCAGGAGAGCATATAAATGTCCTTAAGCATGTCAGTGTGAGTCTGCTTCTCCCCCTCTGGAAACAGTTAAGTTCCCACTCTTTGCTCCTTTTCTCCCCATAGCCAACACTACAGCCTCTTTCAACTTCTACCCCATATCATTCACAAGCATTGTTATTTATGTTTTTTGGTTTCCAACAGCCTCCCAGTTTGAAGTCCCCTTGAATAGGTAGAAGATCATATGACAGAATCATAACCACGAATAATTTCCAATTGTACTGGATGTGGAAAGCATGAATATTTATTTTCAGTCAAGCAATATACCCAAGGGTAGCTATTATGCAAACATTATTAGAAACAAGGCTCACTTCTCTTTCCTGATTAATGTCCTTCCCTATGAACACTGTTGTTGAAGATTTCCTCCACATAAAAAGAGCCTGAATCTATTATTATTCAACTCCAGATAATAACCTTCTGAAGGATTGAGCTTAAAAACAAATAACGAGTTGTTGTGATTATAATATTATTCTTCATAGTTTCTTGAGCTCTGAGCTTGTCTTCTTACCTTTCTCAAAACTCCTTCCTACTAAGGAAACAATGCTCCAAAATTCAAAGAAGCAGGGAAATTCAAGTTGCTAATGGACATAAAAGTTGTTAAGTATGTGAATAATAAGTTTCCTGGAAAACTAAATCACAGAAATTTATGAAGACAGGAATGTAAGGGGATAGGGAACTGAGAAATTTTTCATTTTTACAGGTTAGAAGTTGAATCATTACTTCATAGGAAATGGTTTATTTTTCCTTCTATGCTGTACCTTCAAATAAATTGCTGTCCAGTACACACACCAAGACGGAAAGCTGGGACTAAGAAGTCAAGACTTTCAGGAAGGAACTGCCGTCTTCCTTCTCACAGCCTCTCTGAAGCCTGGGATCCCAAGAGTCTGGACATGCTCAGACATCCATGTGCAGAAGGAAGAGATGGCTTCTATCATGTGGAATCGTGCTGTGATTTGAATGTCTGTATCCCTCCAAAATTCACGTTGAAACTTAATCCCCAGTGTGGTATTAAGAGGTGGGGCCTTTTAGGAAGTGATTAAGTCACGAAGAGTTCACCCTCATGAAGGAAATCAATGCCCTTCTAAAAGCCTTGAGAGAGCTGCCTGGACTTTCTCTCTCTTCCACCATGTGAGGACACAGTCTTCATTTCTATTTGCTTTCCCATTATGCGAGGATGTAGTAAGAGCTTGCCATCTTTGAAACAGAGCAATTTGCTAGCACCTTGATCTTGGTCTTCCCAGAATCCAGAACCATGAGAAATAAATTTCTATTATTTATACATGATCCAGTCTAAGATATTTTGTCCTAGCAGCAGGAAGAGTCTAAGATCCCCACCTGTTCCCACCATGCCAGGCCCCGTTTGAGGCAGTAAGAAGGCAGTAATGTACAACACAAAACGTCATCATGGAGTTATATTTGGGCAAGAAGTACAAAACAAAATCCAGCTTATTATTAGGAAGGGATATGCCATAATTGAGTCTACATTCAGACTTCCTGGGTTTAAGCCCTGTGAGTGCCACTAACTGCTATGACCTTGGGCAAGTTAGTTTACCAAGCTCCAGTTCTATCAGTGGAAAAATAAAAAAGCAGTTCTTTTGAGGCTCTGTCTTGCAAATAAGCTCAAGGTACAGAGAACCTAATCATTAAGGTACCTGGACATCGGCCGAGAGCAGCAGGGAGAACTGATGTTTTTAGCCCCATTACACAGAAAAAGAATTATCTTAGACTAAGGTAGAATTTGGCATATGACTACTTCTGAAGGGATGGCTTAAGGTTGTAATTATTGCTGTGCAGAAGAAAATACTGGGGAATGAAAAGTATACAGAACTTGGCAAAGCCATATATATATTTGTCATTCTCAATAAAGCAACTGAAATAACTACATTGTTACATACAAAATAGAATCACAACTCTGGGGGTGCAGCCCAGTGGTACAGCATTTGACTACAAAATAGAATCACAACTCTGGGGGTGCAGCCCAGTGGTACAGCATTTGACTACAAAATAGAATCACAACTCTGAGCACTTATGTCTATTTTTTAAAAGTTTAATCTTTCATATTCAGTTATTTTTTAGTTTTAAAAATAATGTCCTATTACCAAATTGTTGCCTGTCCATAGTAGCAGTCATCTAACTCTTTTTTCTTAAAATTATAGAAGAAAAAAATAAAAGTAAATATAAAAATTGCTAAACAAAGAACGGCTTATAGAGATGTAGGGAAAAACATCAGTTGATTCATTGAGAATCATAAATATATCTAGCTTTGCCAAGTTCTGTGAACTTTTACTCCTAAATATTTTCATGTGCAAAGCAAGAGTCACGACCCTCAACTCTTTCTTGAGGAGTAATAATACTCTACTTTCTAGAGCTGTATTTGGTCTTAGTCTAACCTTTCATTTCATAGATGAGGAAAGTAGGGCTTGAGATCTGAACTGACCTCTGCAGGATCACACAGATTAGTCAGCAATCCAGCTGAGAGACAAAGGACTCTTGTTTCATTTACTTGCTGCCTCCCTTCTCCAAGTCTGAGTTTCTTCCACTATACAATGTTGTTTCTCCTTTGTTTAACTTGGAGCAGGACAGCCAAAAATGAAAATAAATAACCCCCGGAAAAAGTCGCATGAATGCATGACATACAAAATGAAGTTAAAGTAAATTTACAGTTTTAAGTCCCAACTTTTTGTGTGTGCCAGCAGACACACAATCCATGGCAAATGTGCCACAAATAATTCTCTTGATCTTATCATGACTGAAGTCTTCATAGTTTGCCTTTATTCAATCCATTACTTCTTGCGTGGCTACCAGATAGCTTATACCATAGCTGCCCAATAGCTCACTCTCTGAGATATATATTTCTGCATAGCTTTTCCTGTATTTACATTATCAGAAACATTCTGTCCAATTTTTCTACTTTGTGAGCAGCCAGCCATGGTACATGAGCAACAAACTGTGAAAGCTCAGTTCACACACACAAAAAATGAAATTTAGTATAATCGTTAAACATAGCAAAGGTAATCTAACACACATTCACTGGTATGGATGACCACTGTGAATTATGCTAATGAGGCATAAATGGGAAGCAGCTCAAGAAAAATGACTGTAATTAATATTATTTTACATAGGCATGCTGAATAAGTCCAAGATGAGGTGAGAAAAAGAAGGAATTATATACATATTTAAAGACCTCTGTATTTTCATCTAGTCCTAGAACACCTTTTCACAATCAGTAAAAAGATATGTGACAAATTATTTGTTATAATAAAAGTTAAAATACTGAAGGTTTTTAACATATTAGAACAGATTTAAGATTATTCTTCGAATGAAATGCAATTCTGTATCAACTATTATTGCATAGCAAAATATATGGCTTAAAACCCAATTATTTATTTTGCTCAAAAATCTGCATTTGGGGCAGGGTTCTGTAGAGACAGTTTGTCTTTGTTACACCTGGCAGCAGTTGGAGCTGTTCCACTAAGAGTTGAAAGATCCACTTTAAATATGATCAGACACATGGCTAGTAACTAGGTACTGGTATGGGCTGGAAGTCTTAGTTCCTCTCATGTGGGATTCCTGGGCTTCCCGTGTGCTGCTTGGGCTTTCTCATAAGATGGTGGCTGGGCTCCAAAAGCAACAATCCCAAGAGAGCCCAGTGATCAACTCACCTGGCCTTGGAAATCCCAAGGTATCATTCCTGCTGAAGTCCCACATTTGCCCATATAAAAGGAGAGAGAGCATAGATCCCATATTTCAATGGCAAGAGCATCAAAGTCACATTTCAAGATGAGTGTGTAGGCGGGAGAAGATGCCATGGCTATTTTTGAAAAGTACAAACTGTCACATCATACATTTGAATTGTGATGTGTTTTGAGTCGGAGGGCTGGTGTTGACTTGTTAGTGTTGGGAAAGGGCTATGACCAATGTTACCTATGTCACTTATGGGAATGTGTTATGCATACAATGTCATCTGGTTTATGTCATGAGTATCTTGGAAGAAAAATTTAAAAAGCTGAAAACTGCTTTTCTGGAGGAACAGCTTTTTGGAGCAGGAAGAAAAAACAAAAGCAGGGAAAAGACTAAGCAGACAACCAGTGCTTGTTGGATTGAATTAAAAATTCTGTCTTAGGTAAGTCTGTCCCTAATCTCTCATTAATAATCAGATGTGGTCAGGCACAGTGGCTCACACCTGTAATCCTAACACTTTGGGAGGCCGAGGCGGGTGGATCACCTGAGGTCAGGAGTTCGAGACCAGCTTGGCCAACATGGTACAACCCAGTCTCTGCTAAAAGTACAAAAATTAGCCAGGTGTGATGGCAGGCGCCTGTAGTCTCAGCTACTCAGGAGGCTGAGACAGGAGGATCGCTTGAACCCAGGAGGCGGAGGTTGCAGTGAGCCAAGATCGTGCCACTGCACTCCAGCCTGAGTGACAGAGGGAGACTCTGGCTCAATAAAAAAGAAAAAGAAAAAGAAAAAGAAAATCAGATGTGAGAGAAGAGACTCTCTCAATCTCCTCCCCTTTTTCCTCCTCCAAACACTCACTGAATTCTAGATTTATACCCCTCACACTCCACCTACCAGCTTCTCCTCCATTGCTGAAACATGGTGCAGAGCACACATCTCACGTGGCTACCTTCTCATCATCCCTGGGAATAATCTATCAGTGGCATCGAAAGGCCATTAAATACTACAGTGGCCTTATATTCAAACACCACCTGTGCCAAATCCATCTTAGAGTGTGTAACCATAGATAGGAGACAAAAATAGGTTTTGTTTCTCTCTAATGACAGAATTAATCCCCCAATTCAATTAATTCCTGCTAATTAAATGCATGAATATATATTGGTTCTTTCCATCTGCTGTGGCAATCCTTTTAAAGCTATTAGCATGGAAGAGATTTCTGTTTGGAGAAAAAACAAACAACCTCCATCTAGTGTTCCCTCCTGGCAGAAAACTTCTACCTTGCTGCCAGAGGACCAGGATGTGCTCCCTTCAAAAGCAGTCCGTTCCACTTCCTTTATTCACCGCTGGAATTGGCTATAAACAGCACAGGGACCAGATGTCTCCCCAAAGCATCCCATTTGCTTATCTGTTGTTGTGAAATTGTTTAACTGTTTCACATGTCTAAGTTCCATTTCTGTAATTAAGTCATAAGCATGATGACATTATTTTCTCTTTGTTTTAGCCATACTATACCTTTCACTGAAATCTCTATGGGACAGAAAATACATGAAGTGCTAATAAATAGTTGGTTGATCCTTTTGACCTGGTGATTCAGCCGGATATCATTTCAATACACTTTAAACTCTGGATTGAGGAAGACATTCTAGGGAGTGGAAGAAAGCTCACTTTACTGGTCCCTGCTATACCTTGCAATCAATTTTGGAGTCACAAATATCTTCAGATCTCTTTGTAAACCTCATGGTGTTTATTAGATGCATCTAGTAAACACAGCAAAACACCACTGCCACTATCTCATGAGATCAGAAATGTTTATGAGTCAAATCAGAGCTGTATATTAGCAATGATACTTGTTACTTCCTAGAACATGGATAGTAACCCTTAGATAAGTGTTAAAGCAAACTTCATGGATAAATTAATTTGCTTTGAGCACTGGGTTAGTGAAAACAAGCTAATGGGTTACAGGCCCAATGGGCTCACACTCTTCCAGAATCACAGCTTGTCACTTTCAGCCTGCTGTGTAACATACATGCCACCAGTCACAAAGGACCAGCAAAAGGTCTTAAAATACCTTCTGGAAAATCTCTATAACTCAATATCAATTTTTCTCTAGCAATAAATTAATACAATCACCTTTGGATGTAATGGGAAAACAAATTTTTTATGTAGTACCTCCATCTAAAGTAATATACAGCTATTCCCTTAAAACTAGAAAAATATAACTTCATTTTTAATATCAATATTGTAGAATCCTATTAACTATTTTGTTAGGTAAACATTAAGCTTGCAAAAAAATCCAGGGAGGAGTTTTCATATTTGTAAAGCATTTTCTTTTCTTGCTTTTTTTTGTTTTTAAGACGGAGTCTGGCTCTGTCACCCAGGCTGGAGTGCAGCGGGGCCATCTTGGCTCACTGCAAGCTCCGCCTCCCGGGTTCTCGCCATTCTCCTGCCTCAGCCTCCTGAGTAGCTGGAACTATAGGCACCCGCCACAACACCCAGCTAATTTTTTTTGTATTTTTAGTAGAGATGGAGTTTCACCGTGTTAGCCAGGATAGTCTTGATCTCCTGACCTTGTGATCCGCTGGCCTCGGCCTCCCAAAGTGCTGGGATTATAGGCATGAACCACCACACCCGGCCTTGTAAAGCATTTTCATCTTGAACCTAAAATAATTACAATAAACAGTAACACTATTTCCCCCTTCTTAACATTTGAATGAAATAATATGTGTGTTGGAAACTGATGTAGCAATGCAAGAGATTTTTTTTAAGAAGTTCTAGTACTCTGAAGGTCCTTCATCCCTATAATGTTCAGAGAGTTTAGATTGTCTAACTTTGTTTAATTTTACTTTCCTGGCATTTGGATGATAAAGTTATAATCTTGAGAGAGTAACAGAAATGGAAGCACTAATAAAGTCCTTATTAGTCCCACAGATGAGAGGAAGGTGCCACGTAAAAGAGAACTGCTGCTGGCCTGTAGCTCTGGTGACTTTTACAGAGAAGCACAGAGAGAACTTCAGGCCTTGGCTTTACCCCTTCCTTCAACTTCAAGCAGCCATTCTTCCTGCGATCAGGGTCCCTGAATCCACTGGATGTGTTTTAGCAGTGTCTTTCAAGGCCTCTGAAAGGAACTGAGGGTCAACAAGTGTACTCATGTTTCACCCAGTGATATCTGTAAGCAGGTCTGATGTGGCCTGAGAGTAATGGATGGTTCCTGGTTTTAACCAAACATCAAGACTGCGTGGAAAATGGTGTTTAAGGTCAGAAGTCAAGTACAGTTGAGTACGTACTAGAACTCAAAAAGATCATAAGCTTATGAGTCATCCAGTCATCAGGATGCACATTACATTTCTTCTCAGTGCCTTGTAGCAAACTGACCACTCTGTAAGATAAAAGCCTTTTAAACCAAAAAGAAGAATAGCTAAACACCCCTCACTGGAACAAAAGTAAAGTCGGGAAGGAGTTTATTTAGCAAAGGTCATGTTCAGGGACATACCAAAAAAATGCACATATGGCAAAAGTGTACAATTAAAAAATAAATAAAATGTCAAGAGCATACCCTCATTATTGTAAATATAGATTATTTGCATTATTTATTTTTTTATTATACTTTAAGTTCTGGGATACACTTGCAGAATGTGCAGGTTACATAGGTATACATGTGCCACGGTGGTTTGCTGCACCCACCAACCCATCAACTACATTAGGTATTTCTCCTAATGCTATCCCTCCCCTAGACCCACCCCTACAAGGTTATAATAAAACACTAATTTTGAATCTTCCCCCATATAAGAATATGACAGATATTACTTGGAAGAATATAAAAATTAAGCATTTTATTTCAGAAAAGTAAAAATAAATCTTAACTTTCACTATATCATGCTAAATTGATCAAGCAACATCACGCCTTAGAAGAATTCTTATATAAATGGTTACTTCTGAAGCATGCCCAAGACATAAAATTTTAATTTGAAATAGAATAGGCTTCAGTGTATCAGTAAGTCTTCAATTATATTTATTAAAGATCAGATTGTTATTGCCCAGTTGATGAGAAGGGAAAGAAATCAAGACTAAACCTTCATTCTTCATAGGAATTCATATATTCTTAAGGAAAAAAAGAACATCTAGAAACTTAATACATGTATACTTACACATCCAAACGTAGTCCCTGATTGCTAAAGAAATAGAGCGATGTAGAGAATGATTTCCTAGAGAAGGTAAAAGAAATTTTCCATAAAGGAAGATTTGCATTGGCAGAAAAGCTGGGGGTAGAGATTTCTATAGAGAACATGCAGCTTAGCAGAATGAAGAAAGACATAAGAAGCACTTCCATTTGATAACAGGGACCTCTGAAATAGTGTCAGGGAGGAGTGTGTCAGGAAAATCGTGAAAACGAGATGGCTGAGAGAACCCCATTCAGGACTCAGAGGGTAGTGTGAGGCCAAAGACTCTCCCTCCTCTCCCCTACCTCCCACCCCTATAACATCAACAAAAATCACTTGGAGACTTCATTCAGACTATATCCTCACACAAGTCTGCCACCCTCTTCCCCAAAGAGAACTAGGAGTTTAAATACATAGCAGAAAGACAGCTGGGAACTCAGATGCTTGAAGAATGGCTTTGGGTAGACCATGCTTTCTGAGAATGGGAAAAATCCCACAGGATAGTTAAGGAAGATAGGGTGACTAGAGAGGCACACGGTCAGAGAAACAAAGCGAACAGTTAACAGTTAACAGAAATAGCCATGGTTTAAATGACTTTCTTGCAGTCTTACAAAATACCTCTTTTTTTTTCTCTCTCGATGGCTGAAACAATTGTCTTCACTAGTGAGGGTGACAGGATGGAAATGTCATCAGACAAGGAAAACTGAGTGGATTCTGGCAGATTTCAAATTCCCTTTTCAATAATCATTGGGACTTCGCATTGTCAGGAGAAAAGCTGGAACCTGCATTATTAAATAGCATTTGTCCCCTTGCCAAAGAACGTGGAAGCTGCCTGCCTGCAGTATTTATACACTTGCAAAGTGGATTTTAGTGTTTTTCAAAAAGCGGGTCTGTGGCAAGGTGTAGCAATAGAAACCCCATTTGTCATCCCAAACAAAAACAATCTACTGGAATTCGTAAGCAGAAATCCCTACAGGAACTCCTTAGACAACAGGGCACAGGTATCTCCAAAATACTTTCCAAAAATGAAAGGTGGCATTTTTCATTTTTCCTCCTGTGTTTCATTGCTCAGTGTTCTCTCCTGGCTCAGAAGCCTGTAGAAGCCGGGAGCAGAAGAGGCCTTAGAAGGCAGCCAAGCTCAGCCGGCTCCAGGGAGAAACCCAGGCCTGATGCAAGCAACTCCAAACCACGGCTTTTGCAATTGCCAACCCTACCACCCATGTTAAAGTGACAATTACTCAGAATGATACAAGTTGATACGGTTTGGATCTGTGTCCCCACCCAACCTCATGCTGAATTGTAATCCCCAGTGTTGGAGGTGGGTTCTGATGGAAGGTGATTGGATCATGGGTGTGGATTTCCCCCTCGGTGTTCTCATGATAGTGAGTGAATTTTCATGAGATCTGGTTGTTTAAAAGTATGTGGCACCTCCCCCTCTGCTTTCTATTCCTCCTGCTCCAGCCATGTAGGATGTGCCTGCTTCCCCTTCGCCTTCTGCCATGATTGTAAGTTTCCTGAGGCCTCCCCATCCATGCGTCGTGTACAGCCTGTGGAACCATGAGCCAACAAAACCTCTTTTCTTTATAAATTACCCAGTCTCAGGTAATTCTTTATAGCAACGTGAGAATAGATGAACTAATACACAAGTCATTCTGTGTCCATTACCCTGCAGGAAATGTGTATTTCAAGTAATCCTAGAGAACAATAGGCTTTAATCATCCCAAAAGCCCACGCAAAGGAGACATATGAGGTCTATTTATAAAAAAATCTATATGCCCATTTTGGCTGTCTGACATTGATGGTTACTCTCCCTCTCTCTTGCACATTTCCTCTCTTCCTGTCTCTTTCTTTTGTTAATGTTTGTAAGCACACTGTGTGCTAGGTCTTTGCCTATATTATCTAATTTAATCCTCACAATAAGCCTATTAGACATGTACTCTTATTATTATCATCCTTGTTTTCAGGATGAAGAAATTGAGGTTTAATGACATTAAGTAATTTGCTCAAGACCACATGGCTAATATGGAATAAAACCAGCATGTAGACCCAGGATGTGAAATATTTATGAGATATGAGAAAGCCCGTCTCTTTAGCAGGGTACTACATTGTCTGCTTATCTGGTTGTATAGACTGTCAAACCATACTACGAGGTCATTAGGTAGTAATACCAGGTCCTTCCTTCCCAGTATTTCCCTGGTCAGGCCAAAGGGATGTAGTTTTAGTAGTCTCCATATCCCATACTTTTCTGGCTCTGATGAGGAAAGTTGTAGAAAATCAAGTTGCTCTGCTAGGTAAAGGAGAGGCTTCAGCAATGAACTTCTCATAAGTATTATGTGAAACTGTGCTTGCTGGGGAATGGATGTTACAGGATGCTAAGAAAGTCACATCCTAAGATTTAGGGCACCCAAAATGAACCCAGAAATTGAGGATTGACATAACGGGTCTGGCAAAACAAGGAAACATTTAGTCGACTTAATTAGCTTGTAAGATGGCTGGACTGGTGAATATTTTAACAGCTTTATCCAGGACAGTCCAGGCCTAAGCATCTATAATTGACAGGCTGGGCAAACAAAAATGCAAACAAAAAATGCATTCAAAGTACTACAATATACAGGTTAAAGTAACATATCTAAGACTAACCTTCTAGGAACCAACTGAAAAAGTGACAACACATTCTAATATTCTGCAACTGGTAATGATAACAAGATATGTTTAGGGTAAGTCCATAATTCAGGGAAACCAGTCACCAGCCAGTTATTTGCAAGAGGAGGTCACCAAAATGATAAAACAAGTTCTAGGTAGAGGAAAAGACTTTCGATTAAATATTAGGATTTCTAGTCAAATTAAAAACAAATATAGTAACAATTATCCTCACATGAGAATTATATTACAATAACTTTCAGTGTACCAACCCAGCCCCTTGGTTTCACTGGGTGTTAATATAACCCAGATCATATAATTTCATGCAGTAGAAATCATAAACACAGTAACTTTTAACAATAGGCACAATTCAATTTTCTGTTTCTGCTATCATAGAATATTACACAAAGACCAGAGTCAGAGATTTCTCAATTCCTAAATACTGTATTGACTTATCTGTGGAAATGAAACCTATGATAGCTTCATTTGTTGCCAGACGCATGACCTTGGTTGATGACCCCTTCTCATCCTTCCACTTAAAAGTAAACTAGGGGCCGGGCATGGTGGCTCACGCCTGTCATGCCAGAACTTTGGGAGGCTGAGGCAGGTGGATCACAGGAGGTCAGGAGTTCGAGACCAGCCTGTCCAACATGGTGAAACCTCATCTCTAGTTAAAATAGAAAAATTAGCCGGGCATGGTAGCACACGCCTGTAATTCCAGCTGCTCGGTAGGCTGAGGCAGGAGAATCACTTGAACCTGAGAGGCAAAGGTAGAAGTGAGCTGAGATCACGCCACTGCACTCCAGCTTGGGTGGCACAGTGAAACTCCATCTCAAAAGACAAACAAACAAAGTAAACTAGGAATAGGACATCAACTTTCTTCCTTTTCTAACTCCTTTTTTTCCCTGTTGCTTTTTTATTCTATAAGGTGTTAATATTTTAACTTAAATATTCTATAACCCCAAAAGCAATCCAACGCAATGTTGTAGGTATATTTTAATAAAGAGTATTCCCTTGGCTGGGCATGGTGGCTCACACCTGTAATCCCAGCACTTTGGGAGGCCAAGGCAGGCGGATTGTCTGAAGTCAGGAGTTGGAGACCAGGCTGACCAACAAGGTGAAACCACTAAAAAGACAAAAAATTACCTGGGCATGGTGGTGCATGCCTGTAATCCCAGCTACTCAGAAGGCTGAGACAGAAGAATGGCTTAAACCTGGGAGATGGAGGTTGCAGTGAGCCGAGATTGTGCCACTGCACTCCAGCCTGGGTGACAGAGGGAGACTTTGTCTCAAAACAAAACAAAACAAAACAAAAACAAACAAACAAAAAAAGAGTATTCCCTCATCTCCTCCTGCCACTTACAATCAACCTTCAAAAGACAACTAGATAACTATCACAAACAAAGCATTCCAAAAAAACCAAAACAATCAAGGGATTATACGGTTACAATCAATAATGAGATGTAGTAAAGGGAAATGACCGATAACAGTAGGGTCAGGACACATAGAAAGCAATATAACCAGATTTTGGAAAGCCCAGGGTGGGTTGTTTTGTTTTGTTTTCTTAATCAGCAGCGAATTATCTATTTTCCTAGGATTTGTGAAAGCAGGCTAAGAAAAAATATGCTATCATTTTTTTTTCCTTTCAAAACACAGTCTATAGGGAACACCCAGCGAGACTACCACAAAAGGCCATCTTTTCAGCACATAGTAACTGAATCTCTTTGGAAAAAGACCAGGAGTGACCTATCTTCTACAAGAGGGAACAATATTAATGAGGCTGCAATGGGATTCAAAGATCTGTAATGAAAGTCTCTGTTTGCCAACACCACATACTGCAGCAAATTTAACAGTAAGATTTGTATAGAGAGAATCAGTTCTGTGCCAGGGCACAGCACAGAATAAGGCAATGTCTCTATTCATTGAGTTTATAGTCACATAAGAAAAGCAACATTACCCATGAGGAAAGAAAATTGGAACACACTCAAAAAAAAAAAAAAAAAAAAAAGTAGGCAATAAGGAAGGAGAAATCATGGGCATTTAAGTTGTCAGGAAAATTCATCTTTGTTTGTCCTTAGTATCTACGGAGGTGGTTCCAAGACACGGAAATTAATGAGCATTGAGGTGAGACCTGAATGAAGGACAATGAAGGTGCCTGCCAGAGAGATGGTAGGAGGTGATCGAAACCTTATGGCTGAATAAAGACAAGAAAGGCGAGGTCTAGAGAGGGTCCCGCAAGCAGAGTAGAAGTAATTCTCTAAAGCTCTAAAGCAACATGAGCTAAACCAGGAAGAGAAAGAGCCTAAAAAATGAGCACTAAAAAGTTCAAATCTAATTAGAAAGTCAAGGGGGATTCTATAGGAAAAATCTGATATGGGGCAAAAAAAGGACACTTCAGCAACTTTACATTAATGATAGCCCAAAGTCATTGCAAAGTGACATACTGTGATGGTCAATATAGTAAGTTCTTCCTAGCAATGCAATTAAAGATCTGCACATATTTCCATCTATAACATCAGTCAAGTTTACTTTTTTTAGACGCAGTCTTGCTCTGTAGCCCAGGCTAGAGTACAGTGGCACGATCTCGGCTCTCTGCAACCTCTGCCTTCTGGCTTCAAACACTTCTCTTCCCTCAGCCTTCCAAGCAGCTGGGATTACAGGCATGTGCCACCATGTCGGGCTTATTTTTGTATTTTTAGCAGAGGTGGGGTTTCACCATGTTGGCCAGGCTGGTCTCAAACTCCTGACCTCAGGTGATCCGCCTGTCTCGGCCTCCCAAAGTGCTAGGATTACAGGTGAGAGCCACAGCACCCAGCCAGTATCTAACTTTCTTAATCTTCTTTACTCATATTCATCATAGTCATAATAATTATCTTCCTACTTGTGATAATCTCTTTAAGGGAATAGCTACCTTTTGATAATTCTACCTTTTAAAAAAATGAGTGTTATTGACAGGAGATTGGATCCCTATTTTCTTGATTATGATGTATGGGGCTATAAGAAGTGGATCCAAAATATATCTTTGAATTGTTTTTCTGTGTCAAGGCTTTTTCTTATTTATATGAATAAAAAATTCCCATCTTTAATAATCACTTTCTACCCAATAAAAAGGCCTCATACAATTATGCGGTCTTTATTTAACAAACAAAATCATTATTTCCTATTACATGAGCTCAAATTTCAGCAATGCTATTGACAGGCAGTACAGAGAAATGGTTGGGAAAGGATCTGGATCCAGATCACCTGAGTTCACATCCTACTTCTACCTTTTACGCAATAGGCATGTGGCCTTGGACAAATCATTTAATCAGTTTGTCCCCTAGTTTTCTCGTCTGTAAAATGAGAATAATAGGAGTATATACGAGATATTCCAGTAACTCAAGTATTATACAAAGTCTTCCAGAGATCATAAAAAGAGAAAATCCTTCCTAATTCATTTTAAGCTACAAAGATCATATACATACTACACAATAGAAAGCAAAATTAAAGACTAATCACACTTATGAACATGGACATAAATATCTAAACAAAATATTAGCAAATCAAATCTAGCAATATATAAAGGCAAAAAATATTATAACCAATTTGAGTTCTTCTCATAAATATGATATTGATTTCTATTTAAAATTCAAGTAGTAAAATGCACCCATATTAACAGACCAAAGGAAAAAAAAAGTCATCTCTAAAGATGAAGAAAAGAGTATTCAATAAGATTCAACATCTGTTGAATTTAACACATTAGAGTGAAGGAAAATATCCTTGTAAGAAATATCCACAAAACAAGTACTGCCACCTGCATCATGACCACCTGGCAGTGAACTTCTTTCTTAATTGTGACTTCTGGATGCATCCACTTTGAATTCAGGAAAAAGTTAATGATGCTATCTCTATTACCAGTCAATACTGCACTGAAGGTTTTTACCAGTGCAGAAAGTGCCAGAAATATGTATACAAAGCATAATGATTGGGAAGGGCAAAACAAAATTCTTTGTAGATGAGATTGCCTATATAGAATTCTCTTCCCACAAAAAGACCCTTGAGATAAAATTTATGAATTTAAACCTTTATCAGGAATATTGATAAAGAAACAAGATTTTAAAATTCAACTGCATTTCAATATGCCAGCAAAGACCACTTAGAAAATATAATTTTAAAAATACAACATACGAATTGTCACTAAAAATATAAAGTACCTAGGAATATATTTAACACAAAAGTGACTAAACCATTCATGAAGGAAATTATAAAACTCTATTCATAGCCATTTTAAAAAGCCAATTAAATGTAAAGAGATGTAGCTTGGAATAAATAGATGCACTATCATAAAAATATCAATTTTCTTTATACTAATTTATAGATTCATGCAATTTTCATAAAAATTTCAACACAAAACTTGATAAACTAATTTTATAATTTATATGAAACAGGAAAAACTCAATTATAAACCAAGTCACTCCTGAAGAACAAATTACAGGATATATCCTCCAACAGATACCGGAACTCATACCAAAGTTATAACAACTAAAACAATAGTACAGGGATAGATATATTCATCAATATAACAGAAAACAGAACCTGGAGACTCACATTTACAGGGAGACAACAGGCTTTGCAAGTCAGTGCAGAAAATAAATGATAATGAAATAGCTGGTTATGTATATGAACACAATCAAAATAAAATTTGACCTTTACCTCTTACCAAACCACAAAAATCAATTCCAAGTTATTAAATATGAAAGAAAGCACTCTAAAAATTTTATGAGACAATATCTTTATGATTATGCTTTGAAAGATTTCTTTTAAAAATACCAAAGGCATAAACCATAGAAAAACAATAATTTTACTATAGTAAAATAAAGAATATCCATCTATTCATCAGATGACATCAAAAAGAGCTCAAACAGATACACCACAAACTGGAGAAAATTTGCAACACACATAGGCAACCAAACAATTTTTACCTAGAATACATAAAAAAGTTCATAAATCATTAAGAACACAACCAACCATGTGGGGAAGAGTGAGTAAAAGAAATAAAAAGACCTTTCATAGAAGAGTAAACACAAATGGCCTATATGAAAAGATGCTTGATCTCATATGTAATCATTGATTACAAATTAGATGCCATTTCATACTTTCACAAGACTAGCAAACATTTTTAAATTAGTTAATTTCAAGAGTGGGCTAGGATGTAGATCAATGGGAACTCTTATCCACTGAAGTTGGGAGTGTATATTAAAATGATCACTTTGCAAAACAATTTGTTATAATGCTATAAGTTAAATACGTATATAATCTACCACCTAACCTAAGCTATTCCCAGGCTTAAGCACATGTATACCAGAAAGAGTTACAAAAAGAGAATGTTCATAGTGATACTGTTTGCAATAGCAAAACAAAAACAAAACCCCAAGAAACCTGCTATTTATGTAAATATTCATTAGCAGATTGGATATATAAATTGTTATATACTCATACAATAGAGTAGTATACAACATGAACTATTGATGAAATGCATATGGCACTCATCCATAAGGATGAATCACAAAAAATATTCTTTCGAATAAAAGAAACAAATCACAACATGAGTCAATCTGTACAAATTCAAAATATGTAAAACTATACACACACACACACACACACACATATGGGAATACATATATGAGTTATATATCCACATATACATTCATATGTAAGATATGCATATATGTAGTAAAACAATAAGAAGAAACAAGGACACGATTAACAAAAAGGCAGAATAGTAGTTATTTCTGAAGGAGAAGGAAGGGGACATAATTAGGAAAGCAAATGGCATGAAGCTCCCAAATTCCTACAAATGTTTACCTCTTAGTCTGAGGGCCAAGTACACAGTAGTTCCTTTTGCTTATTATTTAAACTGAGCAGATAACATTTTATATATTTTATGAATAGTATCTATTTCAGTAATATACATGAAAGAAAAGTGAATGATGAGGTATAGCCATTGATGCCTCAAAGAGTTTGGGCCATGCCACAGTGTGTTTCATTGCATAACTATATTAATCCATTCTCATGCTGCTATTAAAGACATACTTGAGACTGCATAATTTATAAAGGAAAGAGGTTTAATGGACTCACAGTTCCACATGGCTGGGGAGGCCTCAAAATCATGGCGGAAAATGAAGAAAGAACAAAGGGACGTTTTACATGGCGGCAGGCAAGAGAGAGCTTGTGCAGGGGAACTCACATTTACAAAACCATCAGATCTCATGAGACTTAATCACCATGTATGGGGGAAACTGCCCCACGATTCAATTATCTCCACCTGGCCCCATCCTTGACACATGGGGATTACTACAATTCAAGATGAAATTTGGGTGGGGACACAGCCAAACTATCTCAGTAACTTACTGAAAAGTACAGCCGACTCCAAGCCTGACAGTGGATTCATTCTTGAACACTTTACACTGGCGATTGTAGTTGTGACAATTTTATTTCCAGATAGCCATTACTGCAATTCATGTTCACTATGTTACTGTTGCAACAAAAAAAGCTGCCCTAGAATGTGACAGCCATAGTTGACAACTGGTCTAGGAGGTAGGACAGGAGAAGGATGCCTGCCTCAGATGTTCCAGTGGGGCATGCAGCAGATTGTTGGCACTTTCTTTTGAGAGGCAACTAATGCCTTTTAGTTTGTAAATGAACAGACATTAGTTGGAAGATGACCTGCCCTGAGTGTGCTGGCACAGGTAGCAGCAGTAAGGGCAGCATTCCAAGGAGCCTGTAAAATAAGCAGGCTAAGGTGACAGAACAGAAGATGAGTTCTCAGAGCCAGGGAAGCAGCCTGGGCCCAGGAGATGGCTCCAGGAGCAATTTAAATGATGAAGTGATGGGCATTCAATACAGGGGAAATGCAGAGGACAGTGCAATCAATCACTGCCAAGCTTATCTTCTGACAAGGAGTGGGGCTCCAGCTTCCAGATGTAGCATTAAAACATAATGTTCCCACTGGGGTTTAGCATGGCAGGTTTCCCTGAAACTTCAGTTTCACTCAGTTAACTAATTATGAGAAAATGTGACATTGGTATTTACTTTTTCTACAGGGACAAATCATTCCCAGCAGGAGGGACAAGTTGTTATTTTTGTTCTGCTTTGTCATTAAAAAGAAATTAACTTACACAGTAGTAAATATACTCTTGTTGGAGGGGCGGGGGGAAGAATTATCTCCATAGTTCTCTCCATTCAATCATGTCTTTGGTTTTCCAGGGACACGGCGGATAAAAGAGAGTTAAGAGTTTTGTTGTTAGAATTGGGTCTGAAAATTCACTCTCTCACCTACTAGCTATGTGACCTTAAGCAAGTTATTTAAGCACTCTGAGCCTGCTTTTGCAGCTGTGAAACTGGGGGTGATGCATCGACTACAGAGTGTTATTTGTGAAAGATGAAAGGACATAAGGCGGTTGGAGCACGCGAGCACAGTGCTTCTGCATAATAAGCACTCAATACAATTTAGCCTTTATTCTTAGTGACCCTGATGTGCTATTATATAAATATAGAAACAGTTTATGTGTCATTTAGACCTTGTGTTGCCAATTCTATATGACCACACATCTAATCATCAACTGAGCCTTTACTCTGGCACTATAAGCTACATGGTGTATTAAACATTTTACTCCTCCTCACCCTGATGTAATAAAAGGTTTCCAGAGAAAATTTAATGAAAATGGAAAAAACGGTTATGCTCTCCCATCCTCTTTTAACTTTTCAAGGGTGGGACGTAGTCCCGAGCAAAACATCACAGATAAATCTGTGCTTCCTCTTCTACTGCCTGAATGCTAGAGAATACTATGTTTGGGGTGCTTTTAACAAATCAGAAGGTGATTTTACAAATGATTTCTCAACTGAACTTGATACAATCCCATGAGGTACACAGTTTCTGATTAGCCCCATCTTACAGACAAGGAAAACAAAACAAACAAGATAAGGTCAATGACAAAGCCACTGTATTCAAGCTCTCTATGCAAGAGTACCATGAGAACGAAAAATACCAGGGTTATTGGACATGGCAAAATTAGATTTTTCCAAGAATAAGTTCTTGTCTTAGAGCCAAAGTGACTAGTTATTACAGAGGGAGGACTAGTTGAGGAAAGCAAACAAAATAAAAAATCAAGAGACATAGGTTTTATATTCCAATTTCACAATCCATTTGCACAACATGCCTTAAATTTTCTACCAATAAACTTGAGAAAGAAAAATTGCTACTTCTCACTTCTCTTACAAGTATATTGCAATGCCATTATTGTGTACAAATAATACGTAAGATTGATGCTATAACATTCAAGGGGTTTTATCCTAGCCATAGTACATATGAGCTCTTAAAAATGTATAAATAGAAGGAAACATATTTTGAGTGGTAGATAGAAAATTCTGGCAATAAAGAAAAAAGATTTTTTTTCAAGAATATATGGGCTAGAAAATGATGAACAACTACATAAGATTAGGTAAATCATCACTATAATTTTGCATTATGTACTTGAACTATTTTTGGAAGTCACAGAAACAAACTAAGAGGTATGAACATGTAATAATTTTTGAAGCCATGAAATTATAATGGACCTGTAATATCAATAATGTTTCTTCAACTAATCACATATAAGGTTCTTAAAATAATCAATTCTGAAGTGCTCTTAATCTTCCAAGCAAGTCTTTCTGGCAGTAGTCACCCTTTAGGACTTCAAAGGACCCTGACATATGCCCCCTATTATTTCATAACCACTTAAGAAGTCTTAGTGGATTATCAAATTATAATTCACAAGTTTCCCTCAGCCACCATTTCTGTCTGAATGGGGAATAAATTCTTATAGACAGAAAGGCAAAGACAACCAAAAGTCATTAAAGGGAATCCTAGTTCAAAATAAAAACCAAACACAAGCTTCTAGTTTATAATGTGAACATGGAAGCCCAAGGGCCTACATAAATGTGCAAACACCTAGTAATACCAGCAGCAGTCAGCAAAACAGCACATAATAGCAGGTTGCCATTAGGTGATTGACTACCTAATTCTGACTTAATGGGCCTGAACATAATTTTCCCTATGATTCTTCAGAGAGAATAATACAATTTCATTCCAGTATTCAGTCAGATTTCACAATGTAGCAGTAGAAGAGGCCAGCCTAAAACTCCTTTCTCCCTTTTCTTAATTCATTCATTTAATAAACTTTTTCATTGTTTGCTATTTGTTGGAAACTATATCAAAGAACTCACAGTCGAATAGAGAAAACAGGTAAATAAAGCATGAAATTTGTGCATTAAGCCCTAGAATGTAGGAAAATATTTGGCACAATGATAAGCAGATCAGCAAGCCCTCACAGAGGATGAGGTAAGGTGCGTAGAAACTGTCTATGTGGCAAAAGAAGAAGCCTCCTGTCAGAGAGAACAGTATGGATAAAAGCAGGGAGATGTGGAAAAGATGGTGAGCTCCAGAAATTAGATGTAGAATTAGATGTAGTGTCACATGGCTGGAAAACAGATCATGGGTAGAAGAAGGGAAAAGATGGTAAATGAAGCAATAAGCTGTAGAGGAAGACAAATATTCCATTATTTAGTGCTTGCTAGTCCATGTTAAAATACAATATTGAAAAGCTGAACACAATTATTGGTTGGCAGGAAAGATTTCATTCTAAAGGCAATAGGAGCAGATTTTTACTATAAAGCAATCATTTTGGTGCCAGCCAGGTATACAGTGATCTAGGGAAAAGAAATCTAGAGGTATGGATACCAATTATGAGAGAATTTCCAAAGTCCAAGTAAGATACAAAGGGGCCCCAAACCAAAGTTCCATATAGCATATTTGTAAAACAACTGTATAGCACAACTGACTCATTGTGGCCACTTAACATTTTTGTGACTGATTGGATAAATGAACAATTCCAAAGGTGAGATGGAACAAAACAAGATATTTTCTCTTTTGAGTGAAATAGCTGTATCTTAAAATGCAAACAATTCATCTCAACTGGATTACAACAAATACCACTGACTGCTTGCCTTCCTTTCAGACTTTAGAGTGCTCTTTGCAAATAAGTGATTGGAACATGATCCCAGTGTCCAATCTGGAAGGCACTGTAGGGAATACATACCATAAACTCTCATTTTAAGGATAAAAATCTGAGTCATAAAAATTACAGGACTAGCCCAAAACCACAAAAAGTTTCTGCTGATGGGACTGAAATCAGTCAGAATAAATTAAGGCTTCACAATATTTGTCAACCAGACTGGTTGGAACAGATTTGAAAGATATCAAATTCAGCTAGGGTGATTTAAGTTTTTAAAAGTGTTTGACATTTCACATTCGAAAACCACAAAGCCAACATCTTAGAGACATTTTCTTAAACAATTATTTGCTCTTACAATGAACTGCAAAGACCAGGGGTCAAGTTTTAATCCTGAATTGGTATAAATAAGACAGATGATTCTTACCATGATCTTCTGAAGAGACTGGTGACCTAAAAGGAAATAATAAGCATGATCAATATTTTATATGATAATTATAGCAATAATCAAGAATTATTTCATGGTAATTATACCCCCAAATTGAATTAAATGGAAAGTCAATATAGTAGACAGTGTAATTAATGTGTTGATTGCATGGTATATTTCAATCAATAATTCCCAACTCTTACCTGGATTGGTTAGATGTTACAGGTTACTAAAATGTCAGTCTATGCATGGTGTCCTAGGGCTGCAACAAACTTAGGTAAGTCTACATTTACCACACACAAAAAAGAGAACTCATAGAAATGTAGTATAGATGAAATCCTGTGATGTGTATTGCCCAAGGACACGGCTCCAGTGTAAATGCCAGGGATGTAAAAAAAAGCACTAGATTGGGTGCCTGTAGATACAAAGAGATCTACTTGAACAGTATAAATTGAGACAGAGGTAAAAGAAATGGCATGCACCCTTATCATTACCAGTTTTTGTTTCCACTCTTCATGGAATTTAATGTTTGAGTGAGCTGACCCTCTACTTGCTGCCTTATGTCTCAGAACATGGGAGAAACAGCATGAGGCAAGAAGGCAATCGCTGGGGTTCCACAGAACTTTACCAACAACTTTTGCAAACTATATGTGAGTTCTGCTCTAATTATGGTAATCAGATCACAAATGAAAAATCATATCAACCCTAAAAGGCTTACTTCCCCTCTGTTGACTACTAGTTGAAATACTTTGAGTAGTATAGACCTAAGTTTGGAGATGAATTCACCTCCAGCTTGAAGACTATGGCTTTGACTCACACTTATTCTTTTTTGGGGAGAAAGAGAGAGACATATAACGTTATATTCAGAGTTGTTGAAATTTTGAAGGCAAAGGCAAGACGTCACACACTTCCCCAATTTTGAAGGAGTCCTCTTCTCTGAATGATTAGCTCACTCAAGTCCATAGCAGGGAAATGACCAAAGATAAACTCAGGAGTTTGGCAATAAAGCTGCCAATTACTATAACTAATATTTATGAGACATGTAGATAAACCTCAGGGCAAGAATCATTTAGTCAATACAAAAATGGTTGAAGATAATTTTTAGCTACTTGGGGATGCTTGATATGACTTTACCTACTGGTTAGTAATATTATTGTTTATTATATGAGTGAACAGTAAAGAATAAAGACAGTGGTAATGGAGAAAAGGCCTTGAACCTCACTGAGTGGCAAAGTATCAACTTATTTCACTGTGCAAGTCTCTTAAAGTAGACTTTTTCATGAAAACTACAGATTCCCAAGATTTGGTGGAAAGAAAATTGGCTTCTGGGAGATGGACATGGGGAGTGGTGAGCAGAAACCTGCCACAATCGCTAAGTCAACGCTGCCCGAGAAAATCACTTGGCATCCCTGGTGAGGGTTGATTTATCCTCCCATTGGATCCCCTTATTTTGTATCACCCACACACCAGCCTTTCTCACTGGGTTGTAACCCCCTTGAAAACTAAGGCTGTATCTTATTTAGAACAAGTGAGCCCTTAATTAAAATGTGTTGAGTTGAATTAATCTCAGTTCTGTCACACTGATATTCAGACTGACACATTCTGGAGTTTCCCAAAAAGTCATCATGTTACTGTCAAACCATCTTTAGGACAAGTTTGCCTGCTCCTAGGTCAGCTGCAAGAAAAAGTCCTAGGGAATGTGCTTGAAGCTCCAATTGGTTATAATGTGGACACTCTCAGAGCCAAAGGACATCAAAAGCACCCAGAAACAGAGACACCCATATTCTGCCTTAATAATTAGAAAACCTAAAGTGTGTCAGGGGGGTAGTATTGAATGAGAGGTGAAATGAAATTAGAAGCTGAATCTAAAATAAAACCTATATTTTAAATAAAATAAGCTAATTTCTTCAGCTGTTTAGGTCATAATAGAGTCAGCCACAAGGAAATATCTTTCCTCCTGGTGTTTGCTGATGAGAAGTAAGTAAAAACGTGTCTTGGATTGTTTGCAATTAATTTGTCACAGAGCTACAGGAAGAAAGTAAAATTCATGCCAAAGGACAACTAAATGTCTCAGGTGGAGAGCTTGTGAAGCAGAGCCTTTGCTGGCTTTCTGCAAAAGCAAAGCACTGATATTCAATCTGAAAAATTCCAGATGGCTCCGTTAGAGTCCCAAGGGGATGCATTCTGCAGTATGTCCAGGCAGTGGATAAAATATCAATTTCAGACTGTTTTGTGAAAATTAGTCATGTTGAGTTTCCATGTTGAATGTCTCCCATATGCCTGGCTTTGTGGAATTTTAAGACATATGGAGTATTTCCATCCTCACTCAGTATTTCACCTTTCGCTGCAACAAGTTACTGCATTGTACTACTGAGATGTGCACATCATCCATTATTGCTGGAAATTGGCATAAAAAGGTAGCTCACGGGTGGATCACCTGAGGTCAGGATTTCGAAGCCAGTCTGGCCAACATGGTGAAATCCCATCTCTACTGAAAATACAAAAAGTAGCTCAGTATAGTGGCAGGTGCCTGTAATCCCAGCTACTTGGGAGACTGAGTCAGGAGAATCACTTGAACCCGGGAGGCAGAGGTTGCAGTGAGCCAAGACCATGCCATTGCACTCCAGCTTGGGTGACAAGAGTAAAACTCTGTCGAGAGAGAGAGAGAGAAAGACAGAGAGAGAGAGAAAGAGAAAGGAGAGAGAGAGGAAGAAAGGAAGGAAGGAAGGAAGGAAGGAAGGAAGGAAGGAAGGAAGGAAGGAAGGAAGGAAGGAAGGGAGGGAGGGAGGGAGGGAGGGAGGGAGGGAGAGAGGAAGGAAGGAAGGAAGCAAGCAAGCTAGCTAGCTCAGGAGAGAAGAAATATTCTGAAATCAGCAATATAAGTAGTTATTTTAACAACAGAGGTTGAATCCCAGAAACAGATAATTATCTT